>NW_028136529.1:1200000-1800000 GCF_964662115.1 Mustela nivalis
TTGGAATGGGGCGGTGGCACCGGGACCCTGAAGTATTCTCCTAAGCTATTGACATAGCTCCCATGCAAAAGTTTCCTCGTGGAGACAAGATTTGTTCTGATGGGTGCCTCAGGAAACCTCTCTATGCTGGTATTGGAATCCAGGTTTTGAGGAGACATGCCTGTAAACCAAAGCATGGATCCGATTATGGCCTAGGGTCCTGTCTGCTTCCATCTTCTTCTCTGGGGACATCCATCTATGGTATGAGTGGAGGTAGATGCTCACCAGGTGTCAGACCACCCTTGTTTGTCCCCGGAAACCTAACTATGGGTATGGCCTCGGGGACATTGGAGCGTTCTCCTAATTGTATGATTTTGGACAATGGAATGGGCAGAATTCCCATAGATTGGGTAGGCACTGTCCTAATAATAATGGCTCCAGAGGCCCCAGCCTGGAGGGTGTGTGGCCCAGAACTTTGAGGACAGAACTTGAAAACACAAACTCCGCTTACGTTTGGGGACGTAGGTATGGCAGGCCCGATCTACAAACCATGAGAAGAACTCTTCAGGAAATGAAGAAAGAGCGAGTCTGAGGCGCTTGTTCAGGCTTTTGTCTCTGGATTTTGTATCAACGATGGCCGTGGAATGTGGGGAGTCCTCATGAGCCAGGAACGAATCTTCCTCTCTGAGGATTTGGCCCGGTCCCAATTGTTTTTCGTCAATCTGTGGGATAGGAGGTCTCCTTTCAGGTTTGTTACCTCAGGTGTCCGAACCAAAGAGGAATTCCAAAGCAGAGCCCTGGGGAAGAGTGAAGGGACCACCCAAACTATGGTTAAAAATTGGTGCCTAAGGGCATTTCAGGCCCAATATGCTGTCTCTTCATCCAGCCACTGAGAGGCCTTACTTGAGGACTAGGCTCAGGCTGAGGGTCACAATGTGTGATTGTGTCCAATGTGGCCCGGGAGAGTGGGCGTGGCCTCGTGGGCCACACTGGTTTCAACTACACTGAACTTTGGACAACATGCCAATCACAAGGTCTCTTGCCATGGGGAAGGAGTTCTGATTTCTGCATCATTTTCAATCCGGGGCAGTGGTTGGAGATAAGTTCTAGGTACTGAAGCATGAAAACCGCAGTTTGGAAGAGATGACGACCTAAGGATATGGCGGGTCTGATGTGCTCAGTGTGCGTTCAGCTGCCTGGGTGTTGGTCAGGAGTTTCGGGCTCATGTGGTGTCAGAAAGTGCATTAGTGCCCAGGTTACACTCTATAATTTGGGTACAGTTGAGTGCCGTCTAGGTTTATATTCATTTGAGGTGCCTGGGCAGCTCATTAGGCAAGATATTTTTGCTAGAGGGAGGGCAGAGTGCTGCATTGTGGGTCCGGAATTGCAAAACTACTGGACTTCTGGACAAGGAGTGTGAGGATAGACGTCTGAAAACACAATCTAGACTTGAGCTTCAGGCTGAGGGCACGGCAGGTACCCCCTGCAGATCTGAACCAATCTCTCATGCATCTGAAGTCACGGCGAGGATCAGACGTTGGCTCAGGTTGGAGTTTCTGTGCATGACTGCCCCTTCATGAACAGAGCGGAATCTCAGACCATGGAGGTTTTCCCACGTTGGGAGATGTGGGATGCCCCCTTCAAGGATTCCTTCTGTGGGACAATTGAGACCTGTTCGCAGATCCATGATATCCCATATGGAATGACTTCAGAGCACCTTTCAGAGATGGATGCCAGGGTAGCTGGCCTCGCACTCCAATTGTTTCCTAGCAACAAGACAGTTGAGATCTGATGGCTCTACGGGAGCCACCGGGGTGGCTGAGTTTAAATGGACTTTCCCGAGGATAGGGCCTAATATGTGTTTGTGTCCATTAAAGCCTTGGAATGGGGCGGTGGCACCGGGACCCTGAAGTATTCTCCTAAGCTTTTGACATAGGTCCCATGCACAAGTTTCCTTGTGGAGACGAGATTTGTTCTGATGGGTGCCTCAGGAAACCCCCTATGCTGGTCTTGGAATCCAGGCTTTTGAGGAGACATGCCTTTAAACCAAAGCAATGGATCCGATTATGGCCTAGGGTCCTGTCTGATTCCATCTACTTCTCTGGGGACATCCATCTATGGTATGAGTGGAGGTAGATGCTCACCGGTTGTCAGACCCCCCTTGTTTGTCCACGGACTCCTACATTATTGGGATGGCCTCGGGATCTTTGGCAGGTTCTCCTAATTTGTACAATTTGGGCAATGGAATGGGCAGAATTCCCATGGATTTGGTAGGCACAGTCCTAATGTGTGGCTCCAAAGGCCCCAGCCTGGAGTGTGTGTGGCCCAGGAATTTGAAGACAGAAGTCTGAAAACACAAACCCAGCTTAGGGTTGTGGACACGGTATGGCAGGCCCAATCTGCAAACCATGAGAAGAACTCTTCAGGATATGAAGAAAGAGCGAGTCTGAGGCGCTTGCTCAGGCTTTTGTCTCTGGATTTTGTATCAATGATGGCCGTGGATGTGGGGAGGCCTCATGGGCCATGGACGAATCTTCCTCTCTGTGGATTTGGCCCAGTCCCAATTCTTTTTCGTCAATCTGTGGGATGGAAGGTCTCCTTTCAGGTTTGTTACCTCAGGTGTCCCAACCAAAGAGGAATTCCAAAGCAGAGACCTAGGGAAGAGTGAAGGGACAACCCAAACTATGGTTAAAAATTGGTGCCTAGGGGCATGGCAGGCCCAATATGCTGTCTCTTCATCCAGCCACTGAGAGGCCTTCCTTGAGGACTGGGCTCAGGCTGAGGGTCACAATGTGTGTTTGTGTCCAATGTGGCCCGGGAGAGTGGGCGTGGCCTCGTGGGCCACACTGGTTTCAACTACACTGAACTTTGGACAAATGCCAATCACAAGGTCTCTTGCCATGGGGAAGGAGTTCTGATTTCTGCATCATTTTCAATCCGTGGCAGTGGTTGGAGTTAAGGTCTAGGTACTGAAGCCTGAAAACCGCAGTTTGGAAGAGATGACGACCTAAGGCCATGGCGGGTCTGATGTGCTCAGTGTGCGGTCAGCTGCCTGGGTGTTGGTCAGGAGGTTCGGGCTCATGTGGTGTCAGACAGCGCATTAGTGCCCAGGTTACACTCCATAATTTGGGTACAGTTGAGTGCCGTGTAGGTTTATCCTCATTTGAGGTTCCTGGGCAGCTCATTAGGCAAGATATTTTTGCTAGAGGGCAGGCAGAGTGCTGCATTGTGGGTCCGGAATTGCCAAACTTGAGGGCTTCTGGGCGAGGAGTGTGAGGACAGAAGTCTGAGAACACGACCTAGACTTGGGCTTCAGGCCGAGGCTACGGCAGGTACCCCATGCAGATCTGAACCAATCTCTCATGCATCTGAAGTCACGGCGAGGATCAGACGGTGACTCAGGTTTGAGTTTCTGTGCATGACTGCCCCTTCATGAACAGAGCGGAATCTCAAGGCCATGGAGGTTTTCCCACGTTGGGAGTTGTGGGATGCACCTTTCAAGGATTCCTTCTGCGGGACAATTGAGACCTGTTGGTCAGCTCTAAGACATCACATATGGAATAACTCCAGAGCAACGTTCGACGATGGATGCTAGAAAGCCAGCCTCGCATTCCAGTTGTCTCCTAGCAACAAGATACTTGAGATCTGATGGCTCTGTGGGAGCCATCGGGGCGGCTGTGTTGAAAGGGACATTCCTGAGGATGGGGCCTAATGTGTGTTTGTCTCCATGAAGGCCGTGGTATGGGGCGGTGGCAGCGGGACCATGAAGTATTCTCCTAAGCTTTTGACATAGCTCCCATGCACAAGTTTCCTTGTGGAGACGAGATTTGTTCTGATGGGTGCCTCAGGAAACCCCCTATGCTGGTCTTGGAATCCAGGCTTTTGAGGAGACATGCCTGTAAACCAAAGCAATGGATCCGATTATGGCCTAGCGTCCTGTCTGCTTCCATCTTCTTCTCTGGGGACATCCATCCATGGTGTGAGTGGTGGTAGATGCTCAGGTGGTGTCAGACCGCCCTTGTTTGTCCCGGGAGACCTACACTATTGGGATGGCCTCGGGGACTTTGGAGGGTTCTCCTAATTTGTACGATTTGGAACAATGGAATGGGCAGAATTCCCATGAATTGGGTAGGCACAGTCCTAATGTGTGGCTCCGGGGGCCCCAGCCTGGAGGGTGTGTGGCCCAGGACTTTGAGGACAGAAGTCTGAAAACACAAACTCAGCTTAGGGTTGTGGACATGGTATGGCAGGCCCAATCTACAAACCATAAAAAGAACTCTTCAGGATATGAAGAAAGAGCGAGTCTGAGGCGCTTCCTCAGGCTTGTGTCTCTGGATTTTGTATCAACGATGGCCGTGGAATGTGGGGAGGCCTCATGGGCCATGGACGAATCTTCCTCTCTGTGGATTTGGCCGGGTCCCAATTGTTTTTCGTCAATCTGTGGGATGGAAGGTTTCCTTTCAGGTTTGTTACCTCAGGTGTCCCAACCAAAGAAAAATTCCAAAGCAGAGCCCTGGAGAAGAGTGAAGGGACAACCCAAACTATGGTTAAAAATTGGCGCCTAGGGGCATGGCAGGCCCAATATGCTGTCTCTTCATCCATTCCCTGAGAGGCCTTACTTGAGGACTGGGCTCAGGCTGAGGGTCACAATGTGTGTTTGTGTCCAATGTGGCCGGGGAGAGTGGGCGTGGCCTCGTGGGCCACACTGGTTTCAACTACACTGAACTTTGGACAAATGCCAATCACAAGGTCTCTTGCCATGGGGAAGGAGTTCTGATTTCTGCATCATTTTCAATCCGGGGCAGTGGTTGGAGATAAGTTCTAGGTACTGAAGCCTGAAAACCGCAGTTTGGAAGAGATGACGACCTAAGGCCATGGCGGGTCTGATGTGCTCAGTGTGGGGTCAGCTGCCTGGGTGTTGGTCAGGAGGTTCGGGCTCATGTGGTGTCAGACAGTGCATTAGTGCCCAGGTTACACTCTATAATTTGGGTACAGTCGTGTGCCGTGTAGGTTTATCCTCATTTGAGGTTCCTGGGCAGCTCATTAGGCAAGATATTTTTGCTAGAGGGCAGGCAGAGTGCTGCATTGTGGGACCGGAATTGCCAAACTTGAGGGCTTCTGGGCGAGGAGTGTGAGGACAGAAGTCTGAGAACACGTTCTAGAATTGGGCTTCAGGCCGAGGCTACGGCAGGTACCCCCATGCAGATCTGACCCAATCTCTCATGCATCTGAAGTCACGGCGGGGATCAGACATTGGCTCAGGTTGGAGTTTCTGTGCATGACTGCCCCTTCATGAACAGAGCAGAATCTCAAGGCCTTGGAGGTTTTCCCACGTTGGGAGTTGTGGGATGCACCCTTCAAGGATTCCTTCTGCGGGACAATTGAGACCTGTTGGTCAGCTCTAAGACATCACATATGGAATGACTCCAGAGCACCGTTCGACGATGGATGCTAGAAAGCCAGCCTCGCATTCCAGTTGTCTCCTAGCAACAAGATACTTGAGATCTGATGGCTCTGCGGGAGCCTTCGGGGCGGCTGTGTTGAAAGGGACTTTCCCGAGGATGGGGCCTAATGTGTGTTTGTCTCCATGAAGGCCTTGGTATGGGGCGGTGGCACCGGGACCATGAAGTATTCTCCTAAGCTTTTGACATAGCTCCCATGCACAAGTTTCCTTGTGGAGACGAGATTTGTTTTGATGGGTGCCTCAGGAAACCCCCTATGCTGGTCTTGGAATCCAGGCTTTTGAGGAGACATGCCTGTAAACCAAAGCAATGGATCCGATTATGGCCTAGCGTCCTGTCTGCTTCCATCTTCTTCTCTGGGGACATCCATCCATGGTGTGAGTGGTGGTAGATGCTCAGGTGGTGTCAGACCGCCCTTGTTTGTCCCGGGAGACCTACACTATTGGGATGGCCTCGGGGACTTTGGAGGGTTCTCCTAATTTGTACGATTTGGAACAATGGAATAGGCAGAATTCCCATGGACTGGGTAGGCACAGTCCTAATGTGTGGCTCCGGGGGCCCCAGCCTGGAGGGTGTGTGGCTCAGGACTTTGAGGACAGAAGTCTGAAAACACAAACTCAGCTTAGGGTTGTGGACATGGTATGGCAGGCCCAATCTACAAACCATAAAAAGAACTCTTCAGGATATGAAGAAAGAGCGAGTCTGAGGTGCTTCCTCAGGCTTGTGTCTCTGGATTTTGTATCAACGATGGCCGTGGAATGTGGGGAGGCCTCATGGGCCATGGACGAATCTTCCTCTCTGTGGATTTGGCCGGGTCCCAATTGTTTTTCGTCAATCTGTGGGATGGAAGGTCTCCTTTCAGGTTTGTTACCTCAGGTGTCCCAACCAAAGAGGAATTCCAAAGCAGAGCCCTGGGGAAGAGTGAAGGGACAACCCAAACTATGGTTAAAAATTGGCGCCTAGGGGCATGGCAGGCCCAATATGCTGTCTCTTCATCCATCCACTGAGAGGCCTTACTTGAGGACTGGGCTCAGGCTGAGGGTCACAATGTGTGTTTGTGTCCAATGTGGCCCGGGAGAGTGGGCGTGGCCTCGTGGGCCACACTGGTTTCAACTACACTGAACTTTGGACGAATGCCAATCACAAGGTCTCTTGCCATGGGCAAGGAGTTCTGATTTCTGCATCATTTTCAATCCGGGGCAGTGGTTGGAGATAAGTTCTAGGTACTGAAGCCTGAAAACCGCAGTTTGGAAGAGATGACGACCTAAGGCCATGGCGGGTCTGATGTGCTCAGTGTGCGGTCAGCTGCCTGGATGTTGGTCAGGAGGTTCGGGCTCATGTGGTGTCAGACAGTGCATTAGTGCCCAGGTTACACTCTATAATTTGGGTACAGTCGAGTGCCGTGTAGGTTTATCCTCATTTGAGGTGCCTGGGCAGCTCAGTAGGCAAGATATATTTGCTAAAGGGCAGGCAGAATGCTGCATTGTGGGTCCGGAATTGCCAAACTTGAGGGCTTCTGGGCGAGGAGTGTGAGGACAGAAGTCTGAGAACACGATCTAGACTTGGGTTCAGGCCGAGGCTACGGCAGGTTCCCCCTGCAGATCTGAACCAATCTCTCATGCATCTGAAGTCACGGCAAGGATCAGACGTTGACTCAGGTTTGAGTTTCTGTGCATGACTGCCCCTTCATGAACGGACCAGAATCTCAAGGCCATGGAGGTTTTCCCACGTTGGGAGTTGTGGGATGCCCCCTTCAAGGATTCCTTCTGCGGGACAATTGAGACCTGTTGGGCAGCTCCAGGATATCCCATATGGAAGAACTCCAGAGCACCGTTCGGGGATGGATGCCAGGGAAGCCGGCCTCGCATCCAAATTGTCTCCTAGCAACAAGACAGTTGAGATCTGATGGCTCTGCCGGAGCTACCGGGGTGTCTGAGATGAAATGGAATTTCCCGAGGACGGGGCCCAATATGTGTTTGTGTTTCTAATGACCCTGGAAAAGGGCAGTGGCATCGGGACCCTGAAGTATTCTCCTAAGCTTTTGACATAGGTCCCATGCACAAGTTTCTTTGTGGAGACGAGATTTGTTCTGATGGGTGCCTCAGGAAACCCCCTATGCTGGTCTTGGAATCCAGGCTTTTGAGGAGACATGCCTGTAAACCAAAGCAATGGATCCGATTATGGCTAGGGTTCTGTCTGGTTCCATCTCCTTCTCTGGGGACATGCATCTATGGTATGAGTGGAAGTAGATGCTCAGCTGGTGTCAGACCGCCCTTGTTTGTCCACGGAGTCCTATACTATTGGGATGGCCTCGGGGACTTTGGAGGGTTCTACTAATTTGTACAATTTGGAACAATGGAATGGGCAGAATTCCCATGGATTGGGTAGGCACAGTCCTAATGTGTGGCTCCAGGGGCCCCAGCCTGGAGGGTGTGTGGCCCAGGAATTTGAGGACAGAAGTCTGAAAACACAAACTCAGCTTAGGTTAGGGGACGTAGGTATGGCAGGTCCATTCTACAAACCATGAGAAGAACTCTTCAGCATATGAAGAAAGAGCGAGTCTGAGGCACTTGCTCTGGCTTTTGTCTCTGGACTTTGTATCAACGATGGCCGTGGATGTGGGGAGGCCTCATGGGCCATGGACGAATCTTCCTCTCTTTGGATTGGGTCCGGTCCCAATTGTTTTTCGTCAATCTGTGGGATGGAAGGTCTCCTTTCAGGTTTGTTACCTCAGGTGTCCCAACCAAAGAGGAATTCCAAAGCAGAGCCCTGGGGAAGAGTGAAGGGACAACCCAAACTATGGTTAAAAATTGGCGCCTAGGGGCATGGCAGGCCCAATATGCTGTCTCTTCATCCATCCACTGAGAGGCCTTACTTGAGGACTGGGCTCAGGCTGAGGGTCACAATGTGTGTTTGTGTCCAATGTGGCCCGGGAGAGTGGGCGTGGCCTCATGGGCCACACTGGTTTCAACTACACTAAACTTTGGACAACTTGCCAATCACAAGGTCTCTTGCCATGGGGAAGGAGTTCTGATTTCTGCATCATTTTCAATCCTGGGCAGTGGTTGGAGATAAGTTCTAGGTACTGAAGCATGAAAACCGCTGTTTGGAAGAGATGACGGCCTAAGGCCATGGCGGGTCTGTTGTGCTCAGTGTGCGGTCAGCTGCCTGGGTGTTGGTCAGGAGGTTCGGTCTCATGTGGTGTCAGACAGTGCATTAGTGCCCAAGTTACACTCTATAATTTGCGTACAGTTGAGTGCCGTGTAGGTTTATCCTCATTTGAGGTGCCAGGGCAGCTCATTAGGCAATATATTTTTGCTAGAGGGCAGGCAGAGTGCTGCATTGTGGGTCCGGAATTGCCAAACTTCTGGACTCTTGGACCAGGAGTGTGAGGACAGAAGTCTGAGAACACGATCTAGACTTGGGCTTCAGGCCGAGGCTACGGCAGGTACCCCCTGCAGATCTGAACCAATCTCTCATGCATCTGAAGTCATGGCGAGGTTCAGACGTTGGCTCAGGTTGGAGTTTCTGTGCATGACTGCCCCTTCATGAACGGATCGGAACCTCAAGGCCATGGAGTTTTTCCCACGTTGAGTGTTGTGGGATGCCCCTTTCAAGGATTTCTTCTGCGGGAAAATTGAGACCTTTTGGGGCAGCTCCATGATATCCCATATGGAATGACTCCAAAGCACTTTCGGGGATGATGCCATGGTAGCCGGCCCCGCATACCAATTGTCTCCTAGCAACAAGACAGTTGAGATCTGATGGCTCTGCGTGAGCAACCGATGTAGCTGAGTTGAAATGGACTTTCCCGAGGATGGGGCCTAATATGTGTTTGTGTCCATTAAAGCCTTGGAATGGGGCGGTGGCAGCGGGACCCTGAAGTATTCTCCTAAGCTTTTGACATAGGTCCGAAACTGAAGTTTTCTTGTGGAGACGAGATTTGTTCTGATCGGTGCCTCAGGAAACCCCCTATGCTGGTCTTGGAATCCAGGCTTTTGAGGAGACATGCCTTTAAACCTAAGCAATGGATCCGATTATGGCCTAGGGTGTTGTCTGATTCCATCTTCTTCTCTGGGGACATCTATCTATAGTATGAGTGGAGGTAGATGCTCAGCTGGTGTCAGACCTCCCTTGTTTGTCCACGGACTCCTACATTATTGGGATGGCCTCGGGAACTTTGGAGGGTTCTCCTAATTTGTACGATTTTGGGCAATGGAATGGGCAGAATTCCCATGGATTTGGTAGGCACAGTCCTAATGTGTGGCTCCAGAGGCCCCAGCCTGGAGTGTGTGTGGCCCAGGAATTTGAAGACAGAAGTCTGAAAACACAAAGTCAGCTTAGGTTAGGGGACGTAGGTATGGCAGGTCCAATCTACAACCATGAGAAGAACTCTTCAGGATATGAAAAAAGAGTGATTCTGAGGTGCTTCCTCAGGCATTTGTCTGTGGATTTTGTATCAAAGATGGGCGTCAAATGTGGGAAGACCTCATGGGCCATGGACGAATCTTCCTCTCTGTGGATTTGGCCCGGTCCCAATTTCTTTCCGTGAATCTGTGGGATGGGAGATCTCCTCTCAGGTTTGTTACTTCAGGTGTACAACCAAAGAGGAATTCCTAAGGAGAGCCCTGGGGAAGAGTGAAGGGACAACACAAATTATGGTTAAAAAATGGGGCCTAGGGGCATGGCAGGCCCAATATGCTGTCTCTTCTTCCAGCCACTGAGTGGCCTTACTTGAGGACGGGGTTCAGGC
Source organism: Mustela nivalis (assembly GCF_964662115.1). Taxonomy (NCBI): domain Eukaryota; kingdom Metazoa; phylum Chordata; class Mammalia; order Carnivora; family Mustelidae; genus Mustela; species Mustela nivalis. Next base: position 1,210,195 of record NW_028136529.1, read on the forward strand.
TGAGGGTCACAATGTGTGTTTGTGACTAATGTGGCCTGCGAACAGGGGAGGGGCCTCATGTGCCACACAGGTTTCATCTACTTAGAATTTTGGACAACATGCTAATCACAAGGTCTCTTGCCATGTTGAAGGAGCTCTGATTTCTGCATCATTTTCAACCCTGGGCAGTGGTTGGAGATAAGGTCTAGGTTCTGAAGCCTGGAAACCGCAGTTGGGAAGAGATGATGAACTAAGGCCATGGCGGGTCTGATGTGCTCAGTGTGCGGTCAGCTGCCTGGGTGTTGGTCCGGAGGTTCTCTTTCAGGTTGTGTCAGACAGTGCATTAGTGCCCAGGTTAGATATATAATTTAGGTACATTCTAGTGCCGTGTAGGTTTATCATCATTTGAGGTGCCTGGGCAACACATTAGGCAATATATTTTTTCTAGAGGGCAAGCAGAGTGCTGCATTGTGAGTCCGGTATTGCCGAACATGAGGGATTCTGGACCAGGAGTGTGAGGACAAGTCTGAGAACAGAAGCTAACTTGGGCTTCAGGCCGAGGGCATGGCTGGTACCCCTTGCAGATCTGAACGAATATCTCATGCATCTGAAGTTACGGCGAGGTTCAGACGTTGACTCAAGTTGGAGTTTCTGTGCTGACTGCCCCTTCATGAACGGAGCGGAATTCAAGGCCATGGAGGTTTTTCCACGTTGGGAGTTTTGGGATGCCCCTTTCAAGGATTCCTTCTGCGGGACAATTGAGACCTGGTGGGCAGCTCCAGGATATCCGATATGGAATGACACCAGAGCACCGTTCGGGGATGGATGCCAGGGAAACCGGCCTCGCATTCTAATTCTCTCCTAGCAACAAGACAGTTGAGATCTGAAGGCCATGCCGGAGCAACCGGGGTGGCTGAGTTGAAACGGACTTTCCCGAGGATGTGGCCTAATATGTGTTTGTGTCCATGAGAACTTGGAATGGGGCGGTGGCACCGGGACCCTGAAGTATTCTCCTAAGCTTTTGACATAGGTCTCATGCACAAGTTTTCTTGTGGAGACGAGATTTGTTCTGATGGGTGCCTCAGGAAACCCCCTATGCTGGTCTTGGAATCCAGGCTTTGGAGGAGACATGCCTGTAAACCAAAGCAATGGATCCGATTATTGCCTAGGGTACTGTCTGGCTCCATTCTTCTCTGGGGACATCCATCTATGGTATGAGTGTAGGTAGATGCTCAGCTGGTGTCAGACCGCCCTTGTTTGTCCCGGGAGACCTACACTATTGGGATGGCCTCGGGAACTTTGGAGGGTTCTCCTAATTTGTACGATTTTGGACAATGGAATGGGCAGAATTCCCATGGATTGGGTAGACACAGTCCTAATGTGTGGCTCCAGGGGCCCCAGGTTGGAGGGTGTGTGGCCCAGGAATTTGAGGACAGAGGTCTGAGAACACAAACTCAGCTTAGGTTTGGGGACGTAGGTATGGCAGGTCCAATCTACAAATCATGTGAAGAACTCTTCAGGATATGAAGAAAGAGCGAGTCTGAGGCGCTTGCTCAGGCTTTTGTCTCTGGATTTTGTATCAAATATAGGGGTGGAATGTGGGGAGGCCTCATGGGCGATGGAGGAATCTTCCTCTGTGGATTTGGCCCGGTCCCAATTTCTTTCCTTCAATCTGTGGGATGGGAGGTCTCCTCTCAGGTTTGTTACCTCAGGTGTCCCAACCAAAGAGGAATTCCAAAGCAGAGACCTGGGGAAGAGTGAAGGGACAACCCAAACTATGGTTAAAAAATGGGGCTTGGGGAATGGCAGGCCCCATATGCTGTCTCTTCATCCAGCCACTGAGTGGCCTTACTTAAGGACTGGGCACAGGCTGTGGGTCACAATGTGTATTTGTGACCAATGTGGCCCACGAGCATGAGTGGGACCTCATAGGCCACACTGTTTCAACTACACTGAACTTTGGACAACATGCCAATCACAAGGTCTCTTGCCATGGGGGAGGAGCTCTGATTTCTGCATCATTTTCAACCCTGGGCAGTGTTTGGAGTTAAGGTCTAGGTTCTGAAGCCTGAAAACCGCAGTTGTGAAGAGATGACGACCTAAGGCCATGGCGGTTCTGATGTGCTCAGTGTGCGGTCAGCTGCCTGGGTGTTGGTCCGGAGGTTCGGGTTCAGGTTTTGTCAGCCAGTGCATTAGTGCCCGGATTAGACTATATAATTTAGGTACAGTCGAGTGCCGTGTACGTTTATACTCATTTGAGGTGCCTGGGCTACTCATTAGGCACGATATTTTTTAAGAGGGCTGGCAGAGTGCTGCATTGTGGGTCCAGAATTGCCAAAATTGAGGGCTTCTGGGCCAGGAGTAGGAGGACAGAAGTCTGAGAACACAAGCTAGACCTGGGCTTCAGGCCGAGGGCACGGCAGGTACCGCCTGCAGATCTGAACCAATATCTCATGCATCTGAAGTCACGGCGAGGATCAGACGTTGGCTCAGGTTGGAGTTTCTGTGCATGACTGCCCCTTCATGAACGGAACGGAAACTCAAGGCCATGGAGGTATTCCCACGTTGGAAGTTGTGGGATGTTTCCTTGAAGGATTCCTTCTGCGGGACAATTGGGACCTTTTGTCAGCTCCAGGACATCCCATATGGAATGACACCAGAGCACCGTTCGAGGATGGATGGTAGGGAAGCCCGCCTCGCATTCCAATTGTCTGCTAGCAACAAGACAGTTGAGATCTGATGGCTCAGGCGGAGCAATTGGGGCGGCTGTGTTGAAAAGGACTTTCCCGAGGATGGGGCCTAATGTGTGTTTATGTCCATTAAGACCTTGGATTTGGGCGGTGGCACCGGGACCCTGAAGTATTCTCCTAAGCTTTTGACATAGGTCCCATGCACAAGTTCCTTGTGGAGACGAGATTTATTCTGATGGGTGCCTCAGGAAACCCCCTATGCAGGTCTAGGAATCCAGGCTTTGAGGAGACATGCCTGTAAAGCAAAGCAATGGATCCGATTATGGCCTAGGGTCCTGTCTGGTTCCATTTCTTTTCTGGGGATGTCCATCTATGGTATGAGTGGAGGTACATGCTCAGGTTGTGTCAGACGGACCTTGTTTGTCCCAGGAGACCTACACTATTGGGATGGTCTAGGGGACTTCGGAGGGTTCTTCTAATTTGTACGATTTTGAACAATGGAATGGGCAGAATTCCCATGGATTGGTTAGGCACAGTCCTATGTGTGGCCCAGGGGTCCCAGCCTGGAGGGTGAGTGGCCCAGGAATTTGAAGACAGATGTCTGAATACACAAACTCAGCTTAGGTTTGGGGACGTAGGTATGGCAGGTCCAATCTACAAACCATGAGAAGAACTCTTCAGGATATGAAGAAAGAGCGAGTCTGAGGCACTTGCTCAGGCTTTTGTCTCTGGATTTTTTATCAAAGATGGGCGTGGAATGTGGGGAGGCCTCATGGGCTTGGATGAAACTTCCTATCTGTGGATTTGGCCCGGTCCCAATTTCTTTCCGTCAATCTGTGGGATGGGAGGTCTCCTCTCAGGTTTGTTACCTCAGTTGTCCCAACCAAAGAGGAATTCCTAAGCAGAGCCCTGGGGAAGAGTGAAGTGACAACCCAAATTATCGTTAAAAAATGGGGCTTAGGGGCATGGCAGGCCAAATATGCTGTCTCTTCTTCCAGCCACTGAGTGGCCTTACGTGAGGACGGGGTTCAGGCTGAGGGTCACAATGTGTGTTTATGACTAATGTTGCCCGCCAGCAGGGGCGGGGCCTCATGTGCCACACTGTTTTCATCTACACTAAACTTTGGACAACATGCCAATCACAAGGTCTCTTGCCATGGGGAAGGAGCTCTGATTTCTGCATCATTTTCAACCCTGGGCAGTGGTTGGAGATAAGGTCTAGTTTCTGAAGCCTGGAAACCGCAGTTGGGAAGAGATGACGACCTAAGGCCATGGCGGGTCTGATGTGCTCATTTTGCGGGCAGCTGCCTGGGTGTTGGTCCGGAGTTTCGGGTTCAGGTTGTGTCAGACTGTGCATTAGTGCCCAGGTTAGATATATAATTTAGGTACATTCTAGTGCCGTGTAGGTTTATCCTCATTTGATGTGCCTGGGCAACTCATTAGGCAATATATTTTTTTCTAGAGGGCAAGCAGAGTGCTGCATTGTGGGTCCGGTATTGCCGAACATGAGGGATTCTGGACCAGGAGTGTGAGGACAAGTCTGAGAACAGAAGCTAGACTTGGGCTTCAGGCCGAGGGCATGGCTGGTACCCCTTGCTGATCTGAACGAATATCTCATGCTTCTGAAGTTATGGCGAGGTTCAGACGTTGGCTCAGGTTGGAGTTTCTGTGCTGACTGCCCCTTCATGAATGGAGCGGAATCTCAAGGCCATGGAGGTTTTCCCACGTTCGGAGTTTTGGAATGCCCCCTTCAAGGATTCCTTCTGCGGGCCAATTGAGACCTGTTGGGCAGCTCCATGTTATCCCATATGGAATGAGTCCAGAGCACCGTTCGGGGATGGATGCCAGGGAAGCCGGCCTCGCATTCTAATTGTCTCCTAGCAACAAGACAGTTGAGATCTGAAGGCTCTGCGGGAGCAACCAGGGTGGCTGAGTTGAAATGGACTTTCCCGAGAATGGGGCCTAATATGTGTTTGTGTCCATGAGGGCCTTGGAATGGGGCGGTGGCACCGGGACTCTGAAGTTTTCTCCTAAGCTTTTGACATAGGTCCCATGCACAAGTTTCCTTGTGGAGACGAGATTTGTTCTGATGGGTGCCTCAGGAAACCCGCTTTGCTGGTCTTGGAATCCAGGCTTTTGAGGAGAAATGCCTGTAAACCAAAGCAATGGATCTGATTATGGCCTAGGGTCCTGTCTGGTTCCATCTTCTTCTCTGGGGACATCCATCTATGGTATGAGTGTAGGTAGATGCTCAGCTGGTGTCAGACCGCCCTTGTTTGTCCCGGGAGACCTACACTATTGGGATGGCCTCGGGAACTTTGGAGGGTTCTCCTAATTTGTACAATTTTGGACAATGGAATGGGAAGAATTCCCATGGATTGGGTAGACACAGTCCTAATGTGTGGCTCCAGGGGCCCCAGGTTGGAGGGTGTGTGGCCCAGGAATTTGAGGACAGAGGTCTGAGAACACAAACTCAGCTTAGGTTTGGGGACGTAGGTATGGCAGGTCCAATCTACAAATCATGTGAAGAACTCTTCAGGATATGAAGAAAGAGCGAGTCTGAGGCGCTTGCTCAGGCTTTTGTCTCTGGATTTTGTATCAAATTTGGGGGTGGAATGTGGGGAGGCCTCATGGGCCATGGAGGAATCTTCCTCTGTGGATTTGGCCTGGTCCCAATTTCTTTCCTTCAATCTGTGGGATGGGAGGTCTCCTCTCAGGTTTGTTACCTCAGGTGTCCCAACCAAAGAGGAATTCCAAAGCAGAGACCTGGGGAAGAGTGAAGGGACAACCCAAACTATGGTTAAAAAATGGGGCTTGGGGAATGGCAGGCCCCATATGCTGTCTCTTCATCCAGCCACTGAGTGGCCTTACTTAAGGACTGGGCACAGGCTGTGGGTCACAATGTGTATTTGTGACCAATGTGGCCCACGAGCATGAGTGGGACCTCATAGGCCACACTGTTTCAACTACACTGAACTTTGGACAACATGCCAATCACAAGGTCTCTTGCCATGGGGGAGGAGCTCTGATTTCTGCATAATTTTCAACCCTGGGCAGTGTTTGGAGTTAAGGTCTAGGTTCTGAAGCCTGAAAACCGCAGTTGTGAAGAGATGACGACCTAAGGCCATGGCGGTTCTGATGTGCTCAGTGTGCGGTCAGCTGCCTGGGTGTTGGTCCGGAGGTTCGGGTTCAGGTTTTGTCAGCCAGTGCATTAGTGCCCGGATTAGACTATATAATTTAGGTACAGTCGAGTGCCGTGTACGTTTATACTCATTTGAGGTGCCTGGGCTACTCATTAGGCACGATATTTTTTAAGAGGGCTGGCAGAGTGCTGCATTGTGGGTCCAGAATTGCCAAAATTGAGGGCTTCTGGGCCAGGAGTAGGAGGACAGAAGTCTGAGAACACAAGCTAGACCTGGGCTTCAGGCCGAGGGCACGGCAGGTACCGCCTGCAGATCTGAACAAATATCTCATGCATCTGAAGTCACGGCGAGGATCAGACGTTGGCTCAGGTTGGAGTTTCTGTGCATGACTGCCCCTTCATGAACGGAACGGAAACTCAAGGCCATGGAGGTTTTCCCACGTTGGAAGTTGTGGGATGTTTCCTTGAAGGATTCCTTCTGCGGGACAATTGGGACCTGTTGTCAGCTCCAGGACATCCCATATGGAATGACACCAGAGCACCGTTCGAGGATGGATGCTAGGGAAGCCCGCCTCGCATTCCAATTGTCTGCTAGCAACAAGACAGTTGAGATCTGATGGCTCAGGGGGAGCAATTGGGGCGGCTGTGTTGAAATGGACTTTCCCGAGGATGGGGCCTAATGTGTGTTTATGTCCATTAAGACCTTGGATTTGGGCGGTGGCACCGGGACCCTGAAGTATTGTCCTAAGCTTTTGACATAGGTCCCATGCACAAGTTCCTTGTGGAGACGAGATTTATTCTGATGGGTGCCTCAGGAAACCCCCTATGCAGGTCTAGGAATCCAGGCTTTGAGGAGACATGCCTGTAAACCAAAGCAATGGATCCGATTATGGCCTAGGGTCCTGTCTGGTTCCATTTCTTCTCTGGGGATGTCCATCTATGGTATGAGTGGAGGTACATGCTCAGGTGGTGTCAGACGGCCCTTGTTTGTCCCAGGAGACCTACACTATTGGGATGGTCTAGGGGACTTCGGAGGGTTCTTCTAATTTGTACGATTTTGAACAATGGAATGGGCAGAATTCCCATGGACTGGTTAGGCACAGTCCTATGTGTGGCCCAGGGGTCCCAGCCTGGAGGGTGAGTGGCCCAGGAATTTGAAGACAGATGTCTGAAAACACAAACTCAGCTTAGGTTTCGGGACGTAGGTATGGCAGGTCCAATCTACAAACCATGAGAAGAACTCTTCAGGATATGAAGAAAGAGCGAGTCTGAGGCACTTGCTCAGGCTTTTGTCTCTGGATTTTTTATCAAAGATGGGCGTGGAATGTGGGGAGGCCTCATGGGCTTGGATGAAACTTCCTATCTGTGGATTTGGCCTGGTCCCAATTTCTTTCCGTCAATCTGTGGGATGGGAGGTCTCCTCTCAGGTTTGTTACCTCAGGTGTCCCAACCAAAGAGGAATTCCTAAGCAGAGCCCTGGGGAAGAGTGAAGTGACAACCCAAATTATCGTTAAAAAATGGGGCTTAGGGGCATGGCAGGCCAAATATGCTGTCTCTTCTTCCAGCCACTGAGTGGCCTTACGTGAGAACGGGGTTCAGGCTGAGGGTCACAATGTGTGTTTGTGACTAATGTTGCCCGCCAGCAGGGGCGGGGCCTCATGTGCCACACTGTTTTCATCTACACTGAACTTTGGACAACATGCCAATCACAAGGTCTCTTGCCATGGGGAAGGAGCTCTGATTTCTGCATCATTTTCAACCCTGGGCAGTGGTTGGAGATAAGGTCTAGTTTCTGAAGCCTGGAAACCGCAGTTGGGAAGAGATGACGACTTAAGGCCATGGCGGGTCTGATGTGCTCATTTTGCGGGCAGCTGCCTGGGTGTTGGTCCGGAGTTTCGGGTTCAGGTTGTGTCAGACTGTGCATTAGTGCCCAGGTTAGATATATAATTTAGGTACATTCTAGTGCCGTGTAGGTTTATCCTCATTTGATGTGCCTGGGCAACTCATTAGGCAATATATTTTTTTCTAGAGGGCAAGCAGAGTGCTGCATTGTGGGTCCGGTATTGCCGAACATGAGGGATTCTGGACCAGGAGTGTGAGGACAAGTCTGAGAACAGAAGCTAGACTTGGGCTTCAGGCCGAGGGCATGGCTGGTACCCCTTGCTGATCTGAACGAATATCTCATGCTTCTGAAGTTATGGCGAGGTTCAGACGTTGGCTCAGGTTGGAGTTTCTGTGCTGACTGCCCCTTCATGAATGGAGCTGAATCTCAAGGCCATGGAGGTTTTCCCACGTTTGGAGTTTTGGAATGCCCCCTTCAAGGATTCCTTCTGCGGGCCAATTGAGACCTGTTGGGCAGCTCCATGTTATCCCATATGGAATGAGTCCAGAGCACCGTTCGGGGATGGATGCCAGGGAAGCCGGCCTCGCATTCTAATTGTCTCCTAGCAACAAGACAGTTGAGATCTGAAGGCTCTGCAGGAGCAACCAGGGTGGCTGAGTTGAAATGGACTTTCCCGAGGATGGGGCCTAATATGTGTTTGTGTCCATGAGGGCCTTGGAATGGGGCGGTGGCACCGGGACTCTGAAGTTTTCTCCTAAGCTTTTGACATAGGTCCCATGCACAAGTTTCCTTGTGGAGACGAGATTTGTTCTGATGGGTGCCTCAGGAAACCCGCTTTGCTGGTCTTGGAATCCAGGCTTTTGAGGAGACATGCCTGTAAACCAAAGCAATGGATCTGATTATGGCCTAGGGTCCTGTCTGGTTCCATCTTCTTCTCTCGGGACATCCATCTATGGTATGAGTGTAGGTAGATGCTCAGTTGGGGTCAGACCGCCCTTGTTTGTCCCGGGAGACCTACACTATTGGGATGGCCTCGGGAATTTTGGAGGGTTGTCCTAATTTGTACGATTTTGGACAATGGAATGGGCTGAATTCCCATGGATTGGGTAGGCACATTCCTAATGTGTGGCTCCGGGGGCCCCAGGTTGGAGGGTGTGTGGCACAGGAATTTGAGGACAGAGGTCTGAAAACACAAACTCAGCTTAGGTTGGGGACGAAGGTATGGCAGGTCCAATCTACAAATCATGTGAAGAACTCTTCAGGATATGAAGAAAGAGCGAGGCTGAGGCGCTTGCTCAGGCTTTTCTCTATGGATTTTGTATCAAAGATGGGCATGGGATGTGGGGAGGCCTCATGGTCCATGGACGAATCTTCCTCTCTGTGGATTTGGCCCGGTCCCAATTTCTTTCCGTCAATCTGTGGGATGGGAGGTCTCCTCTCAGGTTTGTTACCTCAGGTGTCCCAACCAAAGAGGAATTCCAAAGCAGAGCCCTGGGGAAGAGTGAAGGGACAACCCAAACTATGGTAAAAAAATTGGGCTTGGGGCATGGCAGGCCCAGGATGCTTTCTCTTCATCCAGCCACTGAGTGGCCTTACTTAAGGACTGGGCACAGGCTTTGGGTCACAATGTGTTTTTGTGACCAATGTGCGCCGCGAGCATGGGCGGGACCACATAGGCCACACTGTTTCAACTACACTGAACTTTGGACAACATGCCAATAACAAGGTCTCTTGCCATGGGGAAGGAGCTCTGATTTCTGCATCATTTTCAACCCTGGGCAGTGTTTAGAGATAAGGTCTAGGTTCTGAAGCCTGAAAACCGCAGTTGGGAAGAGATGACGACCTAAGGCCATGGCGGGTCTGATGTGCTCAGTGTGCGGTCAGCTGCCTTGGTGTTAATCCGGAGGTTCGGGTTCAGGTTGTGTCAGACAGTGAATTAGTACCCAGGTTAGACTATATAATTTAGGTACAGTCGAGAGCCGTGTAGGTTTATCTTCATTTGAGGTGCCTGGGCTACTCATTAGGCAATATATTTTTTCTAGAGGCAGGCAGAGTGCTGCATTGTGGGTCCGGTATTGCCAAACATGAGGGATTCTGGACCAGGAGTGTGAGGACAAGTCTGAGAACAGAAGCTAGACTTGGGCTTAAGGCCGAGGCACGGCTGGTACCCCCTGCAGATCTGAACGAATATCTCATGCTTCTGAAGTCATGGCGAGTATCAGACGTTGGCTCGGGTTGGAGTTTCTGTGCATGACTGCCCCTTCATGAACGGAGCGGAATCTCAAGGCCATGGAGGTTTTTCCACGTTGGGAGTTGTGGGATGCCCCCTTCAAGGATTCCTTCTGCGGGACAATTGAGACCTGCTGGGCAGCTCCAGGATATCCCATATGGAAGGACTCCAGAGCACCGTTCGGGGTGATGCCTGGGAAGCGGGCCTCGCATTCCAAATGTCTCCTAGCAACAAGACAGTTGAGATCGGATAGCTCTGCGGGAGCAACCGGCGTGGCTGAGTTGAAATGGACTTTTAGGATCGGGCCCATTGTGTGTTTGTGTCCATGAGGGCCTTGGAATGGGGCGTTGGCACCGGGACCCTGAAGTATTCTCCTAAGCTTTTGACATACCTCCCATGCACAAGTTTCCTTGTGGAGATGAGATTTGTTCTGAGGGGTGCCTCAGGAAACCCCCTATGCTGCTATTGGAATCCAGGCTTTTGAGGAGACATGCCTGTAAACCAAAACAATGGATCGGATTATGGCCTAGGGTCCTGTCTGGTTCAATTTCTTCTCTGGTGATATCCATCTATGGAATGAGTGGAGGGAGATGCTCACCTGGTGTCACACCGCACTTGTTTGTCCCTGGAGACCTACACTATTGGGATGGCCTCGGGGACTTTGGAGAGTTTTCTTAATTGGTGAGAATTTGGACAATGGAATGGGCAGAATTCCCATGGATTGGGTAGGCACAGTCCTAATGTGTGGCTCCAGGGGCCCCAGCCTGGAGGGTGTGCGGCCCAGGACTTTGAGGACAGAAGTCTGAAAACACAAACTCAGCTAAGGTTTTGGGACGTAGGTATGGGAGGCCCAATCTACAAACCATGAGAAGTACCCCTCAGGATATGAAGAAAGAGCGAGTCTGAGGCACTTGCTCAGGCTTTTGTCTCTGGATTTTGTAACAACAATGGCTGTAGAATGTGGGGAGGCCTCATGGGATATGGACGAATCTTCCTCTCTGTGAATTGGCCCGGTCCCAATAGTTTTTCTTCAATTGTCGGATGGGAGGTCTCCTTTCAGGTTTATTATCTCAGGTGTCCGAACAAAATAGGAATTCCAAAGCAGAGCCCTGGGGAAGAGTGAAGGGACAACCGAAACTATGGTTAAAAATTGGGGCCTAGGTGCATGGCAGACCCAATATGCTGTCTCTTCATCCAGCCACTGAGAGACCTTACTTGAGGACTGGGCTCATGCTGAGGGTCACAATGTGTGTTTGTGACCAATGTGGCCCGCGAGCATGGGCGGGGCCTCATGGGCCACACTGGTTTCAACTACACTGGACTTTGGACAACCTGCCAAACACAAGGTCTCTGGTCATGGGGAATGTGTTCTGATATCTGCATCATTTTCAACCCTGGGCAGTGGTTGGAGATAAGGTCTAGGTTCTGAAGCCTGAAAAACCGAAGTTGGGAAGAGATGATGACCTAAGGCCATGGCGGGTCTGATATGCTCAGTGTGCGGTCAGCTGCCTGGGTGTTGGTCAGGAGGTTCGGGCTCAGGTTGTGTCAGTCAGTGCATTAGTCCCAGGTTAGACTATATGATTTGGGTACAGTCGAGTGCCGTATAGGTTTATCCTCATTTGAGGTGCCTGGGGAGCTCAATAGGCAAGATATTTTTTCTAGAGGGCAGGCAGAGTGCTGCACTTTGGTTCCAGAATTGCCAAACTTGAGGGCTTCTGGGCCAGGAGTGTGAGGACAGAAGTCTGAGAACACAAGCTAGACTTGGGCTTCAGGCCGAGGGCACGGCAGGTACCTCCTGCAGATCTGAACCAATATTTCATGCATCTGAAGTCACGGCGAGGATCAGACGTTGGCTCGGGTTGGAGTTTCTGTGCATGACTGCCCCTTCATGAACGGAGCGGAATCTCAAGGCCATGGAGGTTTTCCCACGTTGGGAGTTGTGGGATGCCCCCTTCAAGGATTCCTTCTGCGGGACAATTGAGACCTGTTGGTCAGCTCCAGGACATCCCATATGGAATGACTCCAGAGCACCGTTCGAGGATCGATGCCAGGGAATCCCGCCTCGCATTCCAATTTTCTCCCAGCAACAAGACAGTTGAGTTTTGATGGCTCTGCGGGAGCAATCGGGGCGGCTGTGTTGAAATGGACTTTCCCGAGGTTGGGGCCTAATGTGTGTTTGTGTCCATGAGGGCCTTGGAATGGGGCGGTGACACCGGGACCCTGAAGTATTCTCCTAAGCTTTTGACATAGGTCCCATGCACAAGTTTCTTTGTGGAAACGAGATTTGTTCTGATGGGTGTCTCAGGAAACCCCCTATGCTGGTCTTGGAATCCAGGCTTTTGAGGAGACATGTCTGTAAACCAAAGCAATGGATCCGAATATGGCCTAGGGTCCTGTCTGGTTCCATCTTCTTCTCTGGGGATATCCATCTATGGAATGAGTGGAGGTAGATGCTCACCTGTTGTCAGACCACCCTTGTTTGTCCCCGGAGTCCTACACTATTGGGATGGCCCCTGGGACTTTGGAGAGTTCTCCTAATTTGTACGATTTTGGACAATGGAATGGGCAGAATTCCCATGGATTGGGTAGGCACAGTCCTAATGTGTGGCTCTAGGGGCCCCAGCCTGTAGGGTGTGTGGCCCAGGAATCTGAGGACAGAAGTCTGAAAACACAAACTCAGCTTAGGTTGGGAACGTAGGTATGGCAGGGCCAATCTACAAACCATGAGAAGGACTCTTCAGGATATGAAGAAAGAGCGAGTCTGAGGCGCTTGCTCAGGCTTTTGTCTCTGGATGTTGTATCAATGATGGGGTGGAAGGTGGGGAGGCCTCATGGGCCATGGACGAATCTTCCTCTCTGTGGATTTGGACCGGTCCCAATTTCTTTCCGTCATAATGTGGGATGGGAGGTCTCCTCTCAGGTTTGTTACCTCAGGTGTCCCAACCAAAGAGGAATTCCAAAGCAGAGCCCTGGGGAAGAGTGAAGGGACAACCCAAACGATGGTTATAAATTGGGGCCTAGGGGCATGGCAGACCCAATATGCTGTCTCTTCATCCAGCCACTGAGTGGCCTTACTTAAAGACTGGGCACAGGCTGAGGGTCAGCATGTGTGTTTGTGACCAATGTGGCCCGCGAGCATGGGCGGGGCCTCATGGGCCACACTGGTTTCAACTACACTGAACTTTGGATAACATGCCAATCACTAGGTCTCTTGCCATGGGGAAGGATCTCTGATTTCTGCATCATTTTCAACCCTGGGCAGTGTTTGGAGATAAGGTCTACGTTCTGAAGCCTGAAAACCGCAGTTGGGAAGAGATGACGACCTAAGGCCATGGCGGGTCTGATGTGCTCAGTGTGCGGTCAGCTGCCTGGGTGTTGGTCCGGAGGTTCGTGTTCAGGTTGTGTCAGACAGTGAATTAGTACCCAGGTTAGACTATATAATTCAGGTACAGTCGAGAGCCGTGTTGGTTTATCCTCATTTGAGGTGCCTGGGCTATTCATTAGGCAATATATTTTTTCTAGAGGCAGGCAGAGTGCTGCATTGTGGGTCCGGTATTGCCAAACATGAGGGATTCTGGACCAGGAGTGTGAGGACAAGTCTGAGAACAGAAGCTAGACTTGGGCTTCAGGCCGAGGGCACGGCTGGTACCCCCTGCAGATCTGAACGAATATCTCATGCTTCTGAAGACACGGCGAGGATCAGACGTTGGCTCGGGTTGGAGTTTCTGTGCATGACTGCCCCTTCATGAACGGAGCGGAATCTCAAGGCCATGGAGGTTTTCCCACGTTGGGAGTTGTGGGATGCCCCCTTCAAGGATTCCTTCTGCGGGACAATTGAGACCTGTTGGTCAGCTCCAGGACATCCCATATGGAATGACTCCAGAGCACCGTTCGAGGATCGATGCCAGGGAATCCCGCCTCGCATTCCAATTTTCTCCCAGCAACAAGACAGTTGAGTTTTGATGGCTCTGCGTAAGCATTCGGGGCGGCTGTGTTGAAATGGACTTTCCCGAGGTTGGGGCCTAATGTGTGTTTATTTGTCCATGAGGGCCTTGGAATGGGGCGGTGACTCCGGGACCCTGAAGTATTCTCCTAAGCTTTTGACATAGGTCCCATGCACAAGTTTCATTGTGGAAACGAGATTTTTTCTGATATGTGCCTCAGGAAACCCCCTATGCTGGTCTTGGAATCCAGGCTTTTGAGGAGACATGTCTGTAAACCAAAGCAATGGATCCGAATATGGCCTAGGGTCCTGTCTGGTTCCATCTTCTTCTCTGGGGATATCCAACTATGGAATGAGTGGAGGTAGATGCTCACCTGTTGTCAGACCACCCTTGTTTGTCCCCGGAGTACTACACTATTGGGATGACCCCTGGGACTTTGGAGAGTTCTCCTAATTTGTACGATTTTGGACAATGGAATGGGCAGAATTCCCATGGATTGGGTAGGCACAGTCCTAATGTGTGGCTCCAGGGGCCCCAGACTGTAGGGTGTGTGGCCCAGGAATCTGAGGACAGAAGTCTGAAAACACAAACTCAGCTTAGGTTGGAAACGTAGGTATGGCAGGGCCAATCTACAAACCATGAGAAGGACTCTTCAGGATATGAAGAAAGAGGGAGTCTGAGGCGCTTGCTCAGGCTTTTGTCTCTGGATTTTGTATCAAAGATGGGCGTGGAACGTGGGGAGGCCTCATGGGCCATAAATGAATCTTCCTCTCTGTGGATTTGGACAGGTCCCAATTTCTTTACGTCAATCTGTGGGATGGGAGGTCTCCTCTCAGGTTTGTTACCTCAGGTGTCCCAACCAAAGAGGAATTCCAAAGCAGAGCCCTGGGGAAGAGTGAAGGGACAACCCAAACGATGGTTATAAATTGGGGCCTAGGGGCATGGCAGACCCAATATGCTGTCTCTTCATCCAGCCACTGAGTGTCCTTACTTAAAGACTGGGCACAGGCTGAGGGTCAGCATGTGTGTTTGTGACCAATGTGGCCCACGAGCATGGGCGGGGCCTCATGGGCCACACTGGTTTCAACTACACTGAACTTTGGATAACATGCCAATCACAAGGTCTCTTGCCATGGGGAAGGATCTCTGATTTCTGCATCATTTTCAACCCTGGGCAGTGTTTGGAGATAAGGTCTACGTTCTGAAGCCTGAAAACCGCAGTTGGGAAGAGATGACGACCTAAGGCCATGGCGGGTCTGATGTGCTCAGTGTGCGGTCAGCTGCCTGGGTGTTGGTCCGGAGGTTCGTGTTCAGGTTGTGTCAGACAGTGAATTAGTACCCAGGTTAGACTATATAATTCAGGTACAGTCGAGAGCCGTGTTGGTTTATCCTCATTTGAGGTGCCTGGGCTACTCATTAGGCAATATATTTTTTCTAGAGGCAGGCAGAGTGCTGCATTGTGGGTCCGGTATTGCCAAACATGAGGGATTCTGGACCAGGAGTGTGAGGACAAGTCTGAGAACAGAAGCTAGACTTGGGCTTCAGGCCGAGGGCACGGCTGGTACCCCCTGCAGATCTGAACGAATATCTCATGCTTCTGAAGTCACGGCGAGGATCAGATGTTGGCTCGGGTTGGAGTTTCTGTGCATGACTGCCCCTTCATGAACGGAGCGGAATCTCAAGGCCATGGAGGTTTTCCCACGTTGGGAGTTGTGGGATGCCCCCTTCAAGGATTACTTCTGCGGGACAATTGAGACCTGTTGGGCAGCTCCAGGATATCCCATATGGAAGGACTCCAGAGCACCGTTCGGGGTGGATGCCTGGGAAGCGGGCCTCGCATTCCAAATGTCTCCTAGCAACAAGACAGTTGAGATCGGATAGCTCTGCGGGAGCAACCGGCGTGGCTGAGTTGAAATGGACTTTTAGGGTCGGGCCCATTGTGTGTTTGTGTCCATGAGGGCCTTGGAATGGGGAGTTGGCACCGGGACCCTGAAGTATTCTCCGAGCTTTTGACATACCTCCCATGCACAAGTTTCCTTGTGGAGATGAGATTTGTTCTGAGGGGTGCCTCAGGAAACCCCCTATGCTGGTATTGGAAACCAGGCTTTTGAGGAGACATGCCTGTAAACCAAAACAATGGATCCGATTATGGCCTAGGGACCTGTCTGGTTCAATCTTCTTCTCTGGTGATATCCATCTATGGAATGAGTGGAGGGAGATGCTCACCTGGTGTCACACCGCCCTTGTTTGTCCCTGGAGACCTACACTATTGGGATGGCCTCGGGGACTTTGGAGAGTTTTCTTAATTGGTGAGATTTTGGACAATGGAATGGGCAGAATTCCCATGGATTGGGTAGGCACAGTCCTAATGTGTGGCTCCAGGGGCCCCAGCCTGGAGGGTGTGCGGCCCAGGACTTTGAGGACAGAAGTCTGAAAACACAAACTCAGCTAAGGTTTTGGGACGTAGGTATGGGAGGCCCAATCTACAAACCATGAGAAGTACCCCTCAAGATATGAAGAAAGAGCGAGTCTGAGGCACTTGCTGAGTCTTTTGTCTCTGGATTTTGTATCAACAATGGCTGTAGAATTTGGGGAGGCCTCATGGGATATGGACGAATCTTCCTCTCTGTGGATTTGGCCCGGTCCCAATAGTTTTTCTTCACTTGTCGGATGGGAGGTCTCCTTTCAGGTTTATTACCTCAGGTGTCCGAACAAAATAGGAATTCCAAAGCAGAGCCGTGGGGAAGAGTGAAGGGACAACCCAAACTATGGTTAAAAATTGGGGCCTAGGTGCATGGCAGGCCCAATATGCTGTCTCTTCATCCAGCCACTGAGAGGCCTTACTTGAGGACTGGGCTCATGCTGAGGGTCACAATGTGTGTTTGTGACCAATGTGGCCCGCGAGCATGGGCGGGGCCTCATGGGCCACACTGGTTTCAACTACACTGGACTTTGGACAACCTGCCAAACACAAGGTCTCTGGCCATGGGGAATGTGTTCTGATATCTGCATCATTTTCAACCCTGGGCAGTGGTTGGAGATAAGGTCTAGGTTCTGAAGCCTGAAAAACCGAAGTTGGGAAGAGATGACGACCTAAGGCCATGGCGGGTCTGATATGCTCAGTGTGCGGTCAGCTGCCTGGGTGTTGGTCAGGAGGTTCGGGCTCAGGTTGTGTCAGTCAGTGCATTAGTCCCAGGTTAGACTATATGATTTGGGTACAGTCGAGTGCCGTATAGGTTTATCCTCATTTGAGGTGCCTGGGGAGCTCAATAGGCAAGATATTTTTTCTAGAGGGCAGGCAGAGTGCTGCACTTTGGTTCCAGAATTGCCAAACTTGAGGGCTTCTGGGCCAGGAGTGTGAGGACAGAAGTCTGAGAACACAAGCTAGACTTGGGCTTCAGGCCGAGGGCACGGCAGGTACCTCCTGCAGATCTGAACCAATATTTCATGCATCTGAAGTCACGGCGAGGATCAGACGTTGGCTCGGGTTGGAGTTTCTGTGCATGTCTGCCCCTTCATGAACGGAGCGGAATCTCAAGGCCATGGAGGTTTTCCCACGTTGGGAGTTGTGGGATGCCCCCTTCAAGGATTCCTTCTGCGGGACAATTGAGACCTGTTGGTCAGCTCCAGGACATCCCATATGGAATGACTCCAGAGCACCGTTCGAGGATCGATGCCAGGGAATCCCGCCTCGCATTCCAATTTTCTCCCAGCAACAAGACAGTTGAGTTTTGATGGCTCTGCGGGAGCAATCGGGGCGGCTGTGTTGAAATGGACTTTCCCGAGGTTGGGGCCTAATGTGTGTTTGTGTCCATGAGGGCCTTGGAATGGGGTGGTGACACCGGGACCCTGAAGTATTCTCCTAAGCTTTTGACATAGGTCCCATGCACAAGTTTCCTTGTGGAAACGAGATTTGTTCTGATGGGTGCCTCAGGAAACCCCCTATGCTGGTCTTGGAATCCAGGCTTTTGAGGAGACATGACTGTAAACCAAAGCAATGGATCCGATTATGGCCTAGGGTCCTGTCTGGTTCCATCTTCTTCTCTGGGGACATCCATTTATGATATGAGTGGAGGTAGATGCTCAGCTGGTGTCAGACCGCCCTTGTTTGTCCCCGGAGACCTACACTATTGGGATGGCCTCGGGGACTTTGGAGAGTTCTCCTAAATTGTACGATTTTGGATAATGGAATGGGCAGAATTCCCATGGATTGGGTAGGCACAGTCCTAATGTGTGGCTCCAGGGGCCCCAGCCTGGAGGGTGTGTGGCCCAGGAATCTGAGGACAGAAGTCTGAAAACACAAACTCAGCTTAGGTTGGGAACGTAGGTATGGCAGGGCCAATCTACAAACCATGAGAACGATTCTTCAGGATATGAAGAAAGAGGGAGTCTGAGGTGCTTGCTCAGGCTTTTGTCTCTGGATTTTGTATCAAAGATGGGCGTGGAACGTGGGGAGGCCTCATGGGCCATGGACAAATCTTCCTCTCTTTGGATTTGGCCTGGTCCCAATTCCTTTACGTCAATCTGTGGGTTGGGAAGTGTCCTCTCAGGTTTGTTACCTCAGGTGTCCCAACTAAAGAGGAATTCCAAAGCAGAGCCCTGGGGAAGAGTGAAGGGATAACCCAAACGATGGTTATAAATTGGGGCCTAGGGGCATGGCAGACCCAATATGCTGTCTCTTCATCCAGCCACTGAGTGGCCTTACTTAAAGACTGGGCACAGGCTGAGGGTCAGCATGTGTGTTTTTGACCAATGTGGCCCGCGAGCATGGGCGGGGCCTCATAGGCCACACTGGTTTCAACTACACTGAACTTTGGATAACATGCCAATCACAAGGTCTCTTGCCATGGGGAAGGAGCTCTGATTTCTGCATCATTTTCAACCCTGGGCAGTGTTTGGAGATAAGGTCTACGTTCTGAAGCCTGAAAACCGCAGTTGGGAAGAGATGACGACCTAAGGCCATGGCGGGTCTGATGTGCTCAGTGTGCGGTCAGCTGCCTGGGTGTTGGTCCGGAGGTTCGGGTTCAGGTTGTGTCAGACAGTGAATTAGTACCCAGGTTAGACTATATAATTCAGGTACAGTCGAGAGCCGTGTAGGTTTATCCTCATTTGAGGTGCCTGGGCTACTCATTAGGCAATATATTTTTTCTAGAGGCAGGCAGAGTGCTGCATTGTGGGTCCGGTATTGCCAAACATGAGGGATTCTGGACCAGGAGTGTGAGGACAAGTCTGAGAACAGAAGCTAGACTTGGGCTTCAGGCCGAGGGCACGGCTGGTACCCCCTGCAGATCTGAACGAATATCTCATGCTTCTGAAGTCACGGCGAGGATCAGACGTTGGCTCGGGTTGGAGTTTCTGTGCATGACTGCCCCTTCATGAACGGAGCGGAATCTCAAGGCCATGGAGGTTTTCCCACGTTGGGAGTTGTGGGATGCCCCCTTCAAGGATTCCTTCTGCGGGACAATTGAGACCTGTTGGGCAGCTCCAGGATATCCCATATGGAAGGATACCAGAGCACCGTTCGGGGTGGATGCCTGGGAAGCGGGCCTCGCATTCCAAATGTCTCCTAGCAACAAGACAGTTGAGATCGGATAGCTCTGCGGGAGCAACCGGCGTGGCTGAGTTGAAATGGACTTTTAGGATCGGGCCCATTGTGTGTTTGTGTCCATGAGGGCCTTGGAATGGGGCGTTGGCACCGAGACCCTGAAGTATTCTCCTAAGCTTTTGACATACCTCCCAAGCACAAGTTTCCTTGTGGAGATGAGATTTGTTCTGAGTGGTGCCTCAGGAAACCCCCTATGCTGGTATTGGAATCCAGGCTTTTGAGGAGACATGCCTGTAAACCAAAACAATGGATCCGATTATGGCCTAGGGTCCTGTCTGGTTCAATCTTCTTCTCTGGTGATATCCATCTATGGAATGAGTGGAGGGAGATGCTCACCTAGTGTCACACCGCCCTTGTTTGTCCCTGGAGACCTACACTATTGGGATGGCCTCGGGGACTTTGGAGAGTTTTCTTAATTGGTGAGAATTTGGACAATGGAATGGGCAGAATTCCCATGGATTGGGTAGGCACAGTCCTAATGTGTGGCTCCAGGGGCCCCAGCCTGGAGGGTGTGCGGCCCAGGACTTTGAGGACAGAAGTCTGAAAACACAAACTCAGCTAATGTTTTGGGACGTAGGTATGGGAGGCCCAATCTACAAACCATGAGAAGTACCCCTCAGGATATGAAGAAAGAGCGAGTCTGAGGCACTTGCTCAGGCTTTTGTCTCTGGATTTTGTATCAACAATGGCTGTAGAATGTGGGGAGGCCTCATGGGATATGGACGAATCTTCCTCTCTGTGGATTTGGCCCGGTCCCAATAGTTTTTCTTCAATTGTCGGATGGGAGGTCTCCTTTCAGGTTTATTACCTCAGGTGTCCGAACAAAATAGGAATTCCAAAGCAGAGCCCTGGGGAAGAGTGAAGGGACAACCCAAACTATGGTTAAAAATTGGGGCCTAGGTGCATGGCAGGCCCAATATGCTGTCTCTTCATCCAGCCACTGAGAGGCCTTCCTTGAGGACTGGGCTCATGCTGAGGGTCACAATGTGTGTTTGTGACCAATGTGGCCCGCGAGCATGGGCGGGGCCTCATGGGCCACACTGGTTTCAACTACACTGGACTTTGGACAACCTGCCAAACACAAGGTCTCTGGCCATGGGGAATGTGTTCTGATATCTGCATCATTTTCAACCCTGGGCAGTGGTTGGAGATAAGGTCTAGGTTCTGAAGCCTGAAAAACCGAAGATGGGAAGAGATGACGACCTAAGGCCATGGCGGGTCTGATATGCTCAGTGTGCGGTCAGCTGCCTGGGTGTTGGTCAGGAGGTTTGGGCTCAGGTTGTGTCAGTCAGTGCATTAGTCCCAGGTTAGACTATATGATTTGGGTACAGTCGAGTGCCGTATAGGTTTATCCTCATTTGAGGTGCCTGGGGAGCTCAATAGGCAAGATATTTTTTCTAGAGGGCAGGCAGAGTGCTGCACTTTGGTTCCAGAATTGCCAAACTTGAGGGCTTCTGGGCCAGGAGTGTGAGGACAGAAGTCTGAGAACACAAGCTAGACTTGGGCTTCAGGTCGAGGGCACGGCAGGTACCTCCTGCAGATCTGAACCAATATTTCATGCATCTGAAGTCACGGCGAGGATCAGACGTTGGCTCGGGTTGGAGTTTCTGTGCATGACTGCCCCTTCATGAACGGAGCGGAATCTCAAGGCCATGGAGGTTTTCCCACGTTGGGAGTTGTGGAATGCCCCCTTCAAGGATTCCTTCTGCGGGACAATTGAGACCTGTTGGTCAGCTCCAGGACATCCCATATGGAATGACTCCAGAGCACCGTTCGAGGATCGATGCCAGGGAATCCCGCCTCGCATTCCAATTTTCTCCCAGCAACAAGACAGTTGAGTTTTGATGGCTCTGCGGGAGCAATCTGGGCGGCTGTGTTGAAATGGACTTTCCCGAGGTTGGGGCCTAATGTGTGTTTATTTGTCCATGAGGGCCTTGGAATGGGGCGGTGACACCGGGACCCTGAAGTATTCTCCTAAGCTTTTGACATAGGTCCCATGCACAAGTATCCTTGTGGAAACGAGATTTGTTCTGATGGGTGCCTCAGGAAACCCCCTATGCTGGTCTTGGAATCCAGGCTTTTGAGGAGACATGTCTGTAAACCAAAGCAATGGATCCGAATATGGCCTAGGGTCCTGTCTGGTTCCATCTTCTTCTCTGGGGACATCCATTTATGATATGAGTGGAGGAAGATGCTCAGCTGGTGTCAGACCGACCTTGTTTGTCCCCGGAGAACTACACTATTGGGATGGCCTCGGGGACTTTGGAGAGTTCTCCTAATTTGTACGATTTTGGATAATGGAATGGGCAGAATGCCCATGGATTGGGTAGGCACAGTCCTAATGTGTGGCTCCAGGGGCCCCAGCCTGGAGGGTGTGTGGCCCAGGAATCTGAGGACAGAAGTCTGAAAACACAAACTCAGCTTAGGTTGGGAACGTAGGTATGGCAGGGCCAATCTACAAACCATGAGAAGCACTCTTCAGGATATGAAGAAAGAGGGAGTCTGAGGCGCTTGCTCAGGCTTTTGTCTCTGGATTTTGTATCAAAGATGGGCGTGGAACGTGGGGAGGCCTCATGGGCCATGGACGAATCTTCCTCTCTGTGGATTTGGCCCGGTCCCAATTTCTTTCCATCAATCTGTGGGATGGGAGGTCTCCTCTCAGGTTTGTTACCTCAGGTGTCCCAACCAAAGAGGAATTCCAAAGCAGAGCCCTGGGGAAGAGTGAAGGGACAACCCAAACGATGGTTATAAATTGGGGCCTAGGGGCATGGCAGACCCAATATGCTGTCTCTTCATCCAGCCCCTGAGTGGCCTTACTTAAAGACTGGGCACAGGCTGAGGGTCATCATGTGTGTTTGTGACCAATGTGGCCCACGAGCATGGGCGGGGCCTCATGGGCCACACTGGTTTCAACTACACTGAACTTTGGATAACATGCCAATCACAAGGTCTCTTGCCATGGGGAAGGAGCTCTGATTTCTGCATCATTTTCAACCCTGGGCAGTGTTTGGAGATAAGGTCTACGTTCTGAAGCCTGAAAACCGCAGTTGGGAAGAGATGACGACCTAAGGCCATGGCGGGTCTGATGTTCTCAGTGTGCGGTCAGCTGCCTGGGTGTTGGTCCGGAGGTTCGGGTTCAGGTTGTGTCAGACAGTGAATTAATACCCAGGTTAGACTATATAATTCAGGTACAGTCGAGAGCCGTGTAGGTTTATCCTCATTTGAGGTGCCTGGGCTACTCATTAGGCAATATATTTTTTCTAGAGGCAGGCAGAGTGCTGCATTGTGGGTCCGGTATTGCCAAACATGAGGGATTCTGGACCAGGAGTGTGAGGACAAGTCTGAGAACAGAAGCTAGACTTGGGCTTCAGGCCGAGGGCACGGCTGGTACCCCCTGCAGATCTGAACGAATATCTCATGCTTCTGAAGTCACGGCGAGGATCAGACGTTGGCTCGGGTTGGAGTTTCTGTGCATGACTGCCCCTTCATGAATGGAGCGGAATCTCAATGCCATGGAGGTTTTCCCACGTTGGGAGTTGTGGGATGCCCCCTTCAAGGATTCCTTCTGCGGGACAATTGAGACCTGTTGGGCAGCTCCAGGATATCCCATATGGAAGGATACCAGAGCACCGTTCGGGGTGGATGCCTGGGAAGCGGGCCTCGCATTCCAAATGTCTCCTAGCAACAAGACAGTTGAGATCGGATAGCTCTGCGGGAGCAACCGGCGTGGCTGAGTTGAAATGGACTTTTAGGATCGGGCCCATTGTGTGTTTGTGTCCATGAGGGCCTTGGAATGGGGCGTTGGCACCGGGACCCTGAAGTATTCTCCTAAGCTTTCGACATACCTCCAAAGCACAAGTTTCCTTGTGGAGATGAGATTTGTTCTGAGGGGTGCCTCAGGAAACCCCCTATGCTGGTATTGGAAACCAGGCTTTTGAGGAGACATGCCTGTAAACCAAAACAATGGATCCGATTATGGCCTAGGGTCCTGTCTGGTTCATTCTTCTTCTCTGGTGATATTCATCTATGGAATGAGTGGAGGGAGATGCTCACCTGGTGTCACACCGCCCTTGTTTGTCCCTGGAGACCTACACTATTGGGATGGCCTCGGGGACTTTGGAGAGTTTTCTTAATTGGTGAGAATTTGGACAATGGAATGGGCAGAATTCCCATGGATTGGGTAGGCACAGTCCTAATGTGTGGCTCCAGGGGCCCCAGCCTGGAGGGTGTGGGGCCCAGGACTTTGAGGACAGAAGTCTGAAAACACAAACTCAGCTAAGGTTTTGGGACGTAGGTATGGGAGGCCCAATCTACAAACCATGAGAAGTACCCCTCAGGATATGAAGAAAGAGCGAGTCTGAGGCACTTGCTCAGGCTTTTGTCTCTGGATTTTGTATCAACAATGGCTGTAGAATGTGGGGAGGCCTCATGGGATATGGACGAATCTTCCTCTCTGTGGATTTGGCCCGGTCCCAATAGTTTTTCTTCAATTGTCGGATGGGAGGTCTCCTTTCAGGTTTATTACCTCAGGTGTCCGAACAAAATAGGAATTCCAAAGCAGAGCCCTGGGGAAGAGTGAAGGGACAACCCAAACTATGGTTAAAAATTGGGGCCTAGGTGCATGGCAGGCCCAATATGCTGTCTCTTCATCCAGCCACTGAGAGGCCTTCCTTGACTACTGGGCTCATGCTGAGGGTCACAATGTGTGTTTGTGACCAATGTGGCCCGCGAGCATGGGCGGGGCCTCATGGGCCACACTGGTTTCAACTACACTGGACTTTGGACAACCTGCCAAACACAAGGTCTCTGGCCATGGGGAATGTGTTCTGATATCTGCATCATTTTCAACCCTGGGCAGTGGTTGGAGATAAGGTCTAGGTTCTGAAGCCTGAAAAACCGAAGATGGGAAGAGATGACGACCTAAGGCCATGGCGGGTCTGATATGCTCAGTGTGCGGTCAGCTGCCTGGGTGTTGGTCAGGAGGTTCGGGCTCAGGTTGTGTCAGTCAGTGCATTAGTCCCAGGTTAGACTATATGATTTGGGTACAGTCGAGTGCCGTATAGGTTTATCCTCATTTGAGGTGCCTGGGGAGCTCAATAGGCAAGATATTTTTTCTAGAGGGCAGGCAGAGTGCTGCACTTTGGTTCCAGAATTGCCAAACTTGAGGGCTTCTGGGCCAGGAGTGTGAGGACAGAAGTCTGAGAACACAAGCTAGACTTGGGCTTCAGGTCGAGGGCACGGCAGGTACCTCCTGCAGATCTGAACCAATATTTCATGCATCTGAAGTCACGGCGAGGATCAGACGTTGGCTCGGGTTGGAGTTTCTGTGCATGACTGCCCCTTCATGAACGGAGCGGAATCTCAAGGCCATGGAGGTTTTCCCACGTTGGGAGTTGTGGAATGCCCCCTTCAAGGATTCCTTCTGCGGGACAATTGAGACCTGTTGGTCAGCTCCAGGACATCCCATATGGAATGACTCCAGAGCACCGTTCGAGGATCGATGCCAGGGAATCCCGCCTCGCATTCCAATTTTCTCCCAGCAACAAGACAGTTGAGTTTTGATGGCTCTGCGGGAGCAATCTGGGCGGCTGTGTTGAAATGGACTTTCCCGAGGTTGGGGCCTAATGTGTGTTTATTTGTCCATGAGGGCCTTGGAATGGGGCGGTGACACCGGGACCCTAAAGTATTCTCCTAAGCTTTTGACATAGGTCCCATGCACAAGTATCCTTGTGGAAACGAGATTTGTTCTGATGGGTGCCTCAGGAAACCCCCTATGCTGGTCTTGGAATCCAGGCTTTTGAGGAGACATGTCTGTAAACCAAAGCAATGGATCCGAATATGGCCTAGGGTCCTGTCTGGTTCCATCTTCTTCTCTGGGGACATCCATTTATGATATGAGTGGAGGAAGATGCTCAGCTGGTGTCAGACCGACCTTGTTTGTCCCCGGAGAACTACACTATTGGGATGGCCTCGGGGACTTTGGAGAGTTCTCCTAATTTGTACGATTTTGGATAATGGAATGGGCAGAATGCCCATGGATTGGGTAGGCACAGTCCTAATGTGTGGCTCCAGGGGCCCCAGCCTGGAGGGTGTGTGGCCCAGGAATCTGAGGACAGAAGTCTGAAAACACAAACTCAGCTTAGGTTGGGAACGTAGGTATGGCAGGGCCAATCTACAAACCATGAGAAGCACTCTTCAGGATATGAAGAAAGAGGGAGTCTGAGGCGCTTGCTCAGGCTTTTGTCTCTGGATTTTGTATCAAAGATGGGCGTGGAACGTGGGGAGGCCTCATGGGCCATGGACGAATCTTCCTCTCTGTGGATTTGGCCCGGTCCCAATTTCTTTCCGTCAATCTGTGGGATGGGAGGTCTCCTCTCAGGTTTGTTACCTCAGGTGTCCCAACCAAAGAGGAATTCCAAAGCAGAGCCCTGGGGAAGAGTGAAGGGACAACCCAAACGATGGTTATAAATTGGGGCCTAGGGGCATGGCAGACCCAATATGCTGTCTCTTCATCCAGCCACTGAGTGGCCTTACTTAAAGACTGGGCACAGGCTGAGGGTCATCATGTGTGTTTGTGACCAATGTGGCCCACGAGCATGGGTGGGGCCTCATGGGCCACACTGGTTTCAACTACACTGAACTTTGGATAACATGCCAATCACAAGGTCTCTTGCCATGGGGAAGGAGCTCTGATTTCTGCATCATTTTCAACCCTGGGCAGTGTTTGGAGATAAGGTCTACGTTCTGAAGCCTGAAAACCGCAGTTGGGAAGAGATGACGACCTAAGGCCATGGCGGGTCTGATGTTCTCAGTGTGCGGTCAGCTGCCTGGGTGTTGGTCCGGAGGTTCGGGTTCAGGTTGTGTCAGACAGTGAATTAATACCCAGGTTAGACTATATAATTCAGGTACAGTCGAGAGCCGTGTAGGTTTATCCTCATTTGAGGTGCCTGGGCTACTCATTAGGCAATATATTTTTTCTAGAGGCAGGCAGAGTGCTGCATTGTGGGTCCGGTATTGCCAAACATGAGGGATTCTGGACCAGGAGTGTGAGGACAAGTCTGAGAACAGAAGCTAGACTTGGGCTTCAGGCCGAGGGCACGGCTGGTACCCCCTGCAGATCTGAACGAATATCTCATGCTTCTGAAGTCACGGCGAGGATCAGACGTTGGCTCGGGTTGGAGTTTCTGTGCATGACTGCCCCTTCATGAATGGAGCGGAATCTCAAGGCCATGGAGGTTTTCCCACGTTGGGAGTTGTGGGATGCCCCCTTCAAGGATTCCTTCTGCGGGACAATTGAGACCTGTTGGGCAGCTCCAGGATATCCCATATGGAAGGATACCAGAGCACCGTTCGGGGTGGATGCCTGGGAAGCGGGCCTCGCATTCCAAATGTCTCCTAGCAACAAGACAGTTGAGATCGGATAGCTCTGCGGGAGCAACCGGCGTGGCTGAGTTGAAATGGACTTTTAGGATCGGGCCCATTGTGTGTTTGTGTCCATGAGGGCCTTGGAATGGGGCGTTGGCACCGGGACCCTGAAGTATTCTCCTAAGCTTTCGACATACCTCCAAAGCACAAGTTTCCTTGTGGAGATGAGATTTGTTCTGAGGGGTGCCTCAGGAAACCCCCTATGCTGGTATTGGAAACCAGGCTTTTGAGGAGACATGCCTGTAAACCAAAACAATGGATCCGATTATGGCCTAGGGTCCTGTCTGGTTCATTCTTCTTCTCTGGTGATATTCATCTATGGAATGAGTGGAGGGAGATGCTCACCTGGTGTCACACCGCCCTTGTTTGTCCCTGGAGACCTACACTATTGGGATGGCCTCGGGGACTTTGGAGAGTTTTCTTAATTGGTGAGAATTTGGACAATGGAATGGGCAGAATTCCCATGGATTGGGTAGGCACAGTCCTAATGTGTGGCTCCAGGGGCCCCAGCCTGGAGGGTGTGGGGCCCAGGACTTTGAGGACAGAAGTCTGAAAACACAAACTCAGCTAAGGTTTTGGGACGTAGGTATGGGAGGCCCAATCTACAAACCATGAGAAGTACCCCTCAGGATATGAAGAAAGAGCGAGTCTGAGGCACTTGCTCAGGCTTTTGTCTCTGGATTTTGTATCAACAATGGCTGTAGAATGTGGGGAGGCCTCATGGGATATGGACGAATCTTCCTCTCTGTGGATTTGGCCCGGTCCCAATAGTTTTTCTTCAATTGTCGGATGGGAGGTCTCCTTTCAGGTTTATTACCTCAGGTGTCCGAACAAAATAGGAATTCCAAAGCAGAGCCCTGGGGAAGAGTGAAGGGACAACCCAAACTATGGTTAAAAATTGGGGCCTAGGTGCATGGCAGGCCCAATATGCTGTCTCTTCATCCAGCCACTGAGAGGCCTTCCTTGACTACTGGGCTCATGCTGAGGGTCACAATGTGTGTTTGTGACCAATGTGGCCCGCGAGCATGGGCGGGGCCTCATGGGCCACACTGGTTTCAACTACACTGGACTTTGGACAACCTGCCAAACACAAGGTCTCTGGCCATGGGGAATGTGTTCTGATATCTGCATCATTTTCAACCCTGGGCAGTGGTTGGAGATAAGGTCTAGGTTCTGAAGCCTGAAAAACCGAAGATGGGAAGAGATGACGACCTAAGGCCATGGCGGGTCTGATATGCTCAGTGTGCGGTCAGCTGCCTGGGTGTTGGTCAGGAGGTTCGGGCTCAGGTTGTGTCAGTCAGTGCATTAGTCCCAGGTTAGACTATATGATTTGGGTACAGTCGAGTGCCGTATAGGTTTATCCTCATTTGAGGTGCCTGGGGAGCTCAATAGGCAAGATATTTTTTCTAGAGGGCAGGCAGAGTGCTGCACTTTGGTTCCAGAATTGCCAAACTTGAGGGCTTCTGGGCCAGGAGTGTGAGGACAGAAGTCTGAGAACACAAGCTAGACTTGGGCTTCAGGCCGAGGGCACGGCAGGTACCTCCTGCAGATCTGAACCAATATTTCATGCATCTGAAGTCACGGCGAGGATCAGACGTTGGCTCGGGTTGGAGTTTCTGTGCATGACTGCCCCTTCATGAACGGAGCGGAATCTCAAGGCCATGGAGGTTTTCCCACGTTGGGAGTTGTGGAATGCCCCCTTCAAGGATTCCTTCTGCGGGACAATTGAGACCTGTTGGTCAGCTCCAGGACATCCCATATGGAATGACTCCAGAGCACCGTTCGAGGATCGATGCCAGGGAATCCCGCCTCGCATTCCAATTTTCTCCCAGCAACAAGACAGTTGAGTTTTGATGGCTCTGCGGGAGCAATCTGGGCGGCTGTGTTGAAATGGACTTTCCCGAGGTTGGGGCCTAATGTGTGTTTATTTGTCCATGAGGGCCTTGGAATGGGGCGGTGACACCGGGACCCTGAAGTATTCTCCTAAGCTTTTGACATAGGTCCCATGCACAAGTATCCTTGTGGAAACGAGATTTGTTCTGATGGGTGCCTCAGGAAACCCCCTATGCTGGTCTTGGAATCCAGGCTTTTGAGGAGACATGTCTGTAAACCAAAGCAATGGATCCGAATATGGCCTAGGGTCCTGTTGGTTCCATCTTCTTCTCTGGGGACATCCATTTATGATATGAGTGGAGGTAGATGCTCAGCTGGTGTCAGACCGACCTTGTTTGTCCCCGGAGACCTACACGATTGGGATGGCCTCGGGGACTTTGGAGAGTTCTCCTAATTTGTACGATTTTGGATAATGGAATGGGCAGAATGCCCATGGATTGGGTAGGCACAGTCCTAATGTGTGGCTCCAGGGGCCCCAGCCTGGAGGGTGTGTGGCCCAGGAATCTGAGGACAGAAGTCTGAAAACACAAACTCAGCTTAGGTTGGGAACGTAGGTATGGCAGGGCCAATCTACAAACCATGAGAAGCACTCTTCAGGATATGAAGAAAGAGGGAGTCTGAGGCGCTTGCTCAGGCTTTTGTCTCTGGATTTTGTATCAAAGATGGGCGTGGAACGTGGGGAGGCCTCATGGGCCATGGACGAATCTTCCTCTCTGTGGATTTGGCCCGGTCCCAATTTCTTTCCGTCAATCTGTGGGATGGGAGGTCTCCTCTCAGGTTTGTTACCTCAGGTGTCCCAACCAAAGAGGAATTCCAAAGCAGAGCCCTGGGGAAGAGTGAAGGGACAACCCAAACGATGGTTATAAATTGGGGCCTAGGGGCATGGCAGACCCAATATGCTGTCTCTTCATCCAGCCACTGAGTGGCCTTACTTAAAGACTGGGCACAGGCTGAGGGTCATCATGTGTGTTTGTGACCAATGTGGCCCACGAGCATGGGCGGGGCCTCATGGGCCACACTGGTTTCAACTACACTGAACTTTGGATAACATTCCAATCACAAGGTCTCTTGCCATGGGGAAGGAGCTCTGATTTCTGCATCATTTTCAACCCTGGGCAGTGTTTGGAGATAAGGTCTACGTTCTGAAGCCTGAAAACCGCAGTTGGGAAGAGATGACGACCTAAGGCCATGGCGGGTCTGATGTTCTCAGTGTGCGGTCAGCTGCCTGGGTGTTGGTCCGGAGGTTCGGGTTCAGGTTGTGTCAGACAGTGAATTAGTACCCAGGTTAGACTATATAATTCAGGTACAGTCGAGAGCCGTGTAGGTTTATCCTCATTTGAGGTGCCTGGGCTACTCATTAGGCAATATATTTTTTCTAGAGGCAGGCAGAGTGCTGCATTGTGGGTCCGGTATTGCCAAACATGAGGGATTCTGGACCAGGAGTGTGAGGACAAGTCTGAGAACAGAAGCTAGACTTGGGCTTCAGGCCGAGGGCACGGCTGGTACCCCCTGCAGATCTGAACGAATATCTCATGCTTCTGAAGTCACGGCGAGGATCAGACGTTGGCTCGGGTTGGAGTTTCTGTGCATGACTGCCCCTTCATGAATGGAGCGGAATCTCAAGGCCATGGAGGTTTTCCCACGTTGGGAGTTGTGGGATGCCCCCTTCAAGGATTCCTTCTGCGGGACAATTGAGACCTGTTGGGCAGCTCCAGGATATCCCATATGGAAGGATACCAGAGCACCGTTCGGGGTGGATGCCTGGGAAGCGGGCCTCGCATTCCAAATGTCTCCTAGCAACAAGACAGTTGAGATCGGATAGCTCTGCGGGAGCAACCGGCGTGGCTGAGTTGAAATGGACTTTTAGGATCGGGCCCATTGTGTGTTTGTGTCCATGAGGGCCTTGGAATGGGGCGTTGGCACCGGGACCCTGAAGTATTCTCCTAAGCTTTCGACATACCTCCAAAGCACAAGTTTCCTTGTGGAGATGAGATTTGTTCTGAGGGGTGCCTCAGGAAACCCCCTATGCTGGTATTGGAAACCAGGCTTTTGAGGAGACATGCCTGTAAACCAAAACAATGGATCCGATTATGGCCTAGGGTCCTGTCTGGTTCATTCTTCTTCTCTGGTGATATTCATCTATGGAATGAGTGGAGGGAGATGCTCACCTGGTGTCACACCGCCCTTGTTTGTCCCTGGAGACCTACACTATTGGGATGGCCTCGGGGACTTTGGAGAGTTTTCTTAATTGGTGAGAATTTGGACAATGGAATGGGCAGAATTCCCATGGATTGGGTAGGCACAGTCCTAATGTGTGGCTCCAGGGGCCCCAGCCTGGAGGGTGTGCGGCCCAGGACTTTGAGGACAGAAGTCTGAAAACACAAACTCAGCTAAGGTTTTGGGACGTAGGTATGGGAGGCCCAATCTACAAACCATGAGAAGTACCCCTCAGGATATGAAGAAAGAGCGAGTCTGAGGCACTTGCTCAGGCTTTTGTCTCTGGATTTTGTATCAACAATGGCTGTAGAATGTGGGGAGGCCTCATGGGATATGGACGAATCTTCCTCTCTGTGGATTTGGCCCGGTCCCAATAGTTTTTCTTCAATTGTCGGATGGGAGGTCTCCTTTCAGGTTTATTACCTCAGGTGTCCGAACAAAATAGGAATTCCAAAGCAGAGCCCTGGGGAAGAGTGAAGGGACAACCCAAACTATGGTTAAAAATTGGGGCCTAGGTGCATGGCAGGCCCAATATGCTGTCTCTTCATCCAGCCACTGAGAGGCCTTCCTTGACTACTGGGCTCATGCTGAGGGTCACAATGTGTGTTTGTGACCAATGTGGCCCCCGAGCATGGGCGGGGCCTCATGGGCCACACTGGTTTCAACTACACTGGACTTTGGACAACCTGCCAAACACAAGGTCTCTGGCCATGGGGAATGTGTTCTGATATCTGCATCATTTTCAACCCTGGGCAGTGGTTGGAGATAAGGTCTAGGTTCTGAAGCCTGAAAAACCGAAGATGGGAAGAGATGACGACCTAAGGCCATGGCGGGTCTGATATGCTCAGTGTGCGGTCAGCTGCCTGGGTGTTGGTCAGGAGGTTCGGTCTCAGGTTGTGTCAGTCAGTGCATTAGTCCCAGGTTAGACTATATGATTTGGGTACAGTCGAGTGCCGTATAGGTTTATCCTCATTTGAGGTGCCTGGGGAGCTCAATAGGCAAGATATTTTTTCTAGAGGGCAGGCAGAGTGCTGCACTTTGGTTCCAGAATTGCCAAACTTGAGGGCTTCTGGGCCAGGAGTGTGAGGACAGAAGTCTGAGAACACAAGCTAGACTTGGGCTTCAGGCCGAGGGCACGGCAGGTACCTCCTGCAGATCTGAACCAATATTTCATGCATCTGAAGTCACGGCGAGGATCAGACGTTGGCTCGGGTTGGAGTTTCTGTGCATGACTGCCCCTTCATGAACGGAGCGGAATCTCAAGGCCATGGAGGTTTTCCAACGTTGGGAGTTGTGGAATGCCCCCTTCAAGGATTCCTTCTGCGGGACAATTGAGACCTGTTGGTCAGCTCCAGGACATCCCATATGGAATGACTCCAGAGCACCGTTCGAGGATCGATGCCAGGGAATCCCGCAACGCATTCCAATTTTCTCCCAGCAACAAGACAGTTGAGTTTTGATGGCTCTGCGGGAGCAATCGGGGCGGCTGTGTTGAAATGGACTTTCCCGAGGTTGGGGCCTAATGTGTGTTTATTTGTCCATGAGGGCCTTGGAATGGGGCGGTGACACCGGGACCCTGAAGTATTCTCCTAAGCTTTTGACATACCTCCAAAGCACAAGTTTCCTTGTGGAGATGAGATTTGTTCTGAGGGGTGCCTCAGGAAACCCCCTATGCTGGTATTGGAAACCAGGCTTTTGAGGAGACATGCCTGTAAACCAAAACAATGGATCCGAATATGGCCTAGGGTCCTGTCTGGTTCCATCTTCTTCTCTGGGGACATCCATTTATGATATGAGTGGAGGTAGATGCTCAGTTGGTGTCAGACCGACCTTGTTTGTCCCCGGAGACCTACACTATTGGGATGGCCTCGGGGACTTTGGAGAGTTCTCCTAATTTGTACGATTTTGGATAATGGAATGGGCAGAATTCCCATGGATTGGGTAGGCACAGTCCTAATGTGTGGCTCCAGGGGCCCCAGCCTGGAGGGTGTGTGGCCCAGGAATCTGAGGACAGAAGTCTGAAAACACAAACTCAGCTTAGGTTGGGAACGTAGGTATGGCAGGGCCAATCTACAAACCATGAGAAGCACTCTTCAGGATATGAAGAAAGAGGGAGTCTGAGGCGCTTGCTCAGGCTTTTGTCTCTGGATTTTGTATCAAAGATGGGCTTGGAACGTGGAGAGGCCTCATGGGCCATGGACGAATCTTCCTCTCTGTGGATTTGGCCCGGTCCCAATTTCTTTCCGTCAATCTGTGGGATGGGAGGTCTCCTCTCAGGTTTGTTACCTCAGGTGTCCCAACCAAAGAGGAATTCCAAAGCAGAGCCCTGGGGAAGAGTGAAGGGACAACCCAAACGATGGTTATAAATTGGGGCCTAGGGGCATGGCAGACCCAATATGCTGTCTCTTCATCCAGCCACTGAGTGGCCTTACTTAAAGACTGGGCACAGGCTGAGGGTCAGCATGTGTGTTTGTGACCAATGTGGCCCACGAGCATGGGCGGGGCCTCATGGGCCACACTGGTTTCAACTACACTGAACTTTGGATAACATGCCAATCACAAGGTCTCTTGCCATGGGGAAGGAGCTCTGATTTCTGCATCATTTTCAACCCTGGGCAGTGTTTGGAGATAAGGTCTACGTTCTGAAGCCTGAAAACCGCAGTTGGGAAGAGATGACGACCTAAGGCCATGGCGGGTCTGATGTGCTCAGTGTGCGGTCAGCTGCCTGGGTGTTGGTCCGGAGGTTCGTGTTCAGGTTGTGTCAGACAGTGAATTAGTACCCAGGTTAGACTATATAATTCAGGTACAGTCGAGAGCCGTGTAGGTTTATCCTCATTTGAGGTGCCTGGGCTACTCATTAGGCAATATATTTTTTCTAGAGGCAGGCAGAGTGCTGCATTGTGGGTCCAGTATTGCCAAACATGAGGGATTCTGGACCAGGAGTGTGAGGACAAGTCTGAGAACAGAAGCTAGACTTGGGCTTCAGGCCGAGGGCACGGCTGGTACCCCCTGCAGATCTGAACGAATATCTCATGCTTCTGAAGTCACGGTGAGGATCAGACGTTGGCTCGGGTTGGAGTTTCTGTGCATGACTGCCCCTTCATGAATGGAGCGGAATCTCAAGGCCATGGAGGTTTTCCCACGTTGGGAGTTGTGGGATGCCCCCTTCAAGGATTCCTTCTGCGGGACAATTGAGACCTGTTGGGCAGCTCCAGGATATCCCATATGGAAGGATACCAGAGCACCGTTCGGGGTGGATGCCTGGGAAGCGGGCCTCGCATTCCAAATGTCTCCTAGCAACAAGACAGTTGAGATCGGATAGCTCTGCGGGAGCAACCGGCGTGGCTGAGTTGAAACGGACTTTTAGGATCGGGCCCATTGTGTGTTTGTGTCCATGAGGGCCTTGAAATGGGGCGTTGGCACCGGGACCCTGAAGTATTCTCCTAAGCTTTTGACATACCTCCCAAGCACAAGTTTCCTTGTGGAGATGAGATTTGTTCTGAGGGGTGTCTCAGGAAACCCCTTATGCTGGTATTGGAATCCAGGCTTTTGAGGAGACATGCCTGTAAACCAAAACAATGGATCCGATTATGGCCTAGGGTCCTGTCTGGTTCAATCTTCTTCTCTGGTGATATCCATCTATGGAATGAGTGGAGGGAGATGCTCACCTGGTGTCACACCGCCCTTGTTTGTCCCTGGAGACCTACACTATTGGGATGGCCTCGGGGACTTTGGAGAGTTTTCTTAATTGGTGAGAATTTGGACAATGGAATGGGCAGAATTCCCATGGATTGGGTAGGCACAGTCCTAATGTGTGGCTCCAGGGGCCCCAGCCTGGAGGGTGTGCGGCCCAGGACTTTGATGACAGAAGTCTGAAAACACAAACTCAGCTAAGGTTTTGGGACGTAGGTATGGGAGGCCCAATCTACAAACCATGAGAAGTACCCCTCAGGATATGAAGAAAGAGCGAGTCTGAGGCACTTGCTCAGGCTTTTGTCTCTGGATTTTGTATCAACAATGGCTGTAGAATGTGGGGAGGCCTCATGGGTAATGGACGAATCTTACTCTCTGTGGATTTGGCCCGGTCCCAATAGTTTTTCTTCAATTGTCGGATGGGAGGTCTCCTTTCAGGTTTATTACCTCAGGTGTCCGAACAAAATAGGAATTCCAAAGCAGAGCCCTGGGGAAGAGTGAAGGGACAACCCAAACTATGGTTAAAAATTGGGGCCTAGGTGCATGGCAGGCCCAATATGCTGTCTCTTCATCCAGCCACTGAGAGGCCTTCCTTGACTACTGGGCTCATGCTGAGGGTCACAATGTGTGTTTGTGACCAATGTGGCCCGCGAGCATGGGCGGGGCCTCATGGGCCACACTGGTTTCAACTACACTGGACTTTGGACAACCTGCCAAACACAAGGTCTCTGGCCATGGGGAATGTGTTCTGATATCTGCATCATTTTCAACCCTGGGCAGTGGTTGGAGATAAGGTCTAGGTTCTGAAGCCTGAAAAACCGAAGTTGGGAAGAGATGACGACCTAAGGCCATGGCGGGTCTGATATGCTCAGTGTGCGGTCAGCTGCCTGGGTGTTGGTCAGGAGGTTCGGGCTCAGGTTGTGTCAGTCAGTGCATTAGTCCCAGGTTAGACTATATGATTTGGGTACAGTCGAGTGCCGTATAGGTTTATCTTCATTTGAGGTGCCTGGGGAGCTCAATAGGCAAGATATTTTTTCTAGAGGGCAGGCAGAGTGCTGCACTTTGGTTCCAGAATTGCCAAACTTGAGGGCTTCTGGGCCAGGAGTGTGAGGACAGAAGTCTGAGAACACAAGCTAGACTTGGGGTTCAGGCCGAGGGCACGGCAGGTACCTCCTGCAGATCTGAACCAATATTTCATGCATCTGAAGTCACGGCGAGGATCAGACGTTGGCTCGGGTTGGAGTTTCTGTGCATGACTGCCCCTTCATGAACGGAACGGAATCTCAAGGCCATGGAGGTTTTCCCACGTTGGGAGTTGTGGAATGCCCCCTTCAAGGATTCCTTCTGCGGGACAATTGAGACCTGTTGGTCAGCTCCAGGACATCCCATATGGAATGACTCCAGAGCACCGTTCGAGGATCGATTCCAGGGAATCCCACAACGCATTCCAATTTTCTCCCAGCAACAAGACAGTTGAGTTTTGATGGCTCTGCGGGAGCAATCGGGGCGGCTGTGTTGAAATGGACTTTCCCGAGGTTGGGGCCTAATGTGTGTTTATTTGTCCATGAGGGCCTTGGAATGGGGCGGTGACACCGGGACCCTGAAGTATTCTCCTAAGCTTTTGACATAGGTCCCATGCACAAGTATCCTTGTGGAAACGAGATTTGTTCTGATGGGTGCCTCAGGAAACCCCCTATGCTGGTCTTGGAATCCAGGCTTTTGAGGAGACATGTCTGTAAACCAAAGCAATGGATCCGAATATGGCCTAGGGTCCTGTCTGGTTCCATCTTCTTCTCTGGGGACATCCATTTATGATATGAGTGGAGGTAGATGCTCAGCTGGTGTCAGACCGACCTTGTTTGTCCCCGGAGACCTACACGATTGGGATGGCCTCGGGGACTTTGGAGAGTTCTCCTAATTTGTACGATTTTGGATAATGGAATGGGCAGAATTCCCATGGATTGGGTAGGCACAGTCCTAATGTGTGGCTCCAAGGGCCCCAGCCTGGAGGGTGTGTGGCCCAGAAATCTGAGGACAGAAGTCTGAAAACACAAACTCAGCTTAGGTTGGGAACGTAGGTATGGCAGGGCCAATCTACAAACCATGAGAAGCACTCTTCAGGATATGAAGAAAGAGGGAGTCTGAGGCGCTTGCTCAGGATTTTGTCTCTGGATTTTGTATCAAAGATGGGCTTGGAACGTGGGGAGGCCTCATGGGCCATGGACGAATCTTCCTCTCTGTGGATTTGGCCCGGTCCCAATTTCTTTCCGTCAATCTGTGGGATGGGAGGTCTCCTCTCAGGTTTGTTACCTCAGGTGTCCCAACCAAAGAGGAATTCCAAAGCAGAGCCCTGGGGAAGAGTGAAGGGACAACCCAAACGATGGTTATAAATTGGGGCCTAGGGGCATGGCAGACCCAATATGCTGTCTCTTCATCCAGCCACTGAGTGGCCTTACTTAAAGACTGGGCACAGGCTGAGGGTCAGCATGTGTGTTTGTGACCAATGTGGCCCACGAGCATGGGCGGGGCCTCATGGGCCACACTGGTTTCAACTACACTGAACTTTGGATAACATGCCAATCACAAGGTGTCTTGCCATGGGGAAGGAGCTCTGATTTCTGCATCATTTTCAACCCTGGGCAGTGTTTGGAGATAAGGTCTACGTTCTGAAGCCTGAAAACCGCAGTTGGGAAGAGATGACGACCTAAGGCCATGGCGGGTCTGATGTGCTCAGTGTGCGGTCAGCTGCCTGGGTGTTGGTCCGGAGGTTCGGGTTCAGGTTATGTCAGACAGTGAATTAGTACCCAGGTTAGACTATATAATTCAGGTACAGTCGAGAGCCGTGTAGGTTTATCCTCATTTGAGGTGCCTGGGCTACTCATTAGGCAATATATTTTTTCTAGAGGCAGGCAGAGTGCTGCATTGTGGGTCCGGTATTGCCAAACATGAGGGATTCTGGACCAGGAGTGTGAGGACAAGTCTGAGAACAGAAGCTAGACTTGGGCTTCAGGCCGAGGGCACGGCTGGTACCCCCTGCAGATCTGAACGAATATCTCATGCTTCTGAAGTCACGGCGAGGATCAGACGTTGGCTCGGGTTGGAGTTTCTGTGCATGACTGCCCCTTCATGAACGGAGCGGAATCTCAAGGCCATGGAGGTTTTCCCACGTTGGGAGTTGTGGGATGCCCCCTTCAAGGATTCCTTCTGCGGGACAATTGAGACCTGTTGGGCAGCTCCAGGATATCCCATATGGAAGGATACCAGAGCACCGTTCGGGGTGGATGCCTGGGAAGCGGGCCTCGCATTCCAAATGTCTCCTAGCAACAAGACAGTTGAGATCGGATAGCTCTGCGGGAGCAACCGGCGTGGCTGAGTTGAAATGGACTTTTAGGATCGGGCCCATTGTGTGTTTGTGTCCATGAGGGCCTTGGAATGCGGCGTTGGCACCGGGACCCTGAAGTATTCTCCTAAGCTTTTGACATACCTCCCATGCACAAGTTTCCTTGTGGAGATGAGATTTGTTCTGAGGGGTGCCTCAGGAAACCCCCTATGCTGGTATTGGAATCCAGGCTTTTGAGGAGACATGCCTGTAAACCAAAACAATGGATCCGATTATGGCCTAGGGTCCTGTCTGGTTCAATCTTATTCTCTGGTGATATCCATCACTGGAATGAGTGGAGGGAGATGCTCACCTGGTGTCACACCGCCCTTGTTTGTCCCTGGAGACCTACACTATTGGGATGGCCTCGGGGACTTTGGAGAGTTTTCTTAATTGGTGAGATTTTGGACAATGGAATGGGCAGAATTCCCATGGATTGGGTAGGCACAGTCCTAATGTGTGGCTCCAGGGGCCCCAGCCTGGAGGGTGTGGGGCCCAGGACTTTGAGGACAGAAGTCTGAAAACACAAACTCAGCTAAGGTTTTGGGACGTAGGTATGGGAGGCCCAATCTACAAACCATGAGAAGTACCCCTCAGGATATGAAGAAAGAGCGAGTCTGAGGCACTTGCTCAGGCTTTTGTATCAACAATGGCTGTAGAATGTGGGGAGGCCTCATGGGTAATGGACGAATCTTACTCTCTGTGGATTTGGGCGGTCCCAATAGTTTTTCTTCAATTGTCGGATGGGAGGTCTCCTTTCAGGTTTATTACCTCAGGTGTCCGAACAAAATAGGAATTCCAAAGCAGAGCCCTGGGAAGAGTGAAGGGACAACCCAAACTATGGTTAAAAATTGGGGCCTAGGTGCATGGCAGGCCCAATATGCTGTCTCTTCATCCAGCCACTGAGAGGCCTTACTTGAGGACTGGGCTCATGCTGAGGGTCACAATGTGTGTTTGTGACCAATGTGGCCCGCGAGCATGGGCGGGGCCTCATGGGCCACACTGGTTTCAACTACACTGGACTTTGGACAACCTGCCAAACACAAGGTCTCTGGCCATGGGGAATGTGTTCTGATATCTGCATCATTTTCAACCCTGGGCAGTGGTTGGAGATAAGGTCTAGGTTCTGAAGCCTGAAAAACCGAAGATGGGAAGAGATGACGACCTAAGGCCATGGCGGGTCTGATATGCTCAGTGTGCGGTCAGCTGCCTGGGTGTTGGTCAGGAGGTTCGGGCTCAGGTTGTGTCAGTCAGTGCATTAGTCCCAGGTTAGACTATATGATTTGGGTACAGTCGAGTGCCGTATAGGTTTATCCTCATTTGAGGTGCCTGGGGAGCTCAATAGGCAAGATATTTTTTCTAGAGGGCAGGCAGAGTGCTGCACTTTGGTTCCAGAATTGCCAAACTTGAGGGCTTCTGGGCCAGGAGTGTGAGGACAGAAGTCTGAGAACACAAGCTAGACTTGGGCTTCAGGCCGAGGGCACGGCAGGTACCTCCTGCAGATCTGAACCAATATTTCATGCATCTGAAGTCACGGCGAGGATCAGACGTTGGCTCGGGTTGGAGTTTCTGTGCATGACTGCCCCTTCATGAACGGAGCGGAATCTCAAGGCCATGGAGGTTTTCCCACGTTGGGAGTTGTGGAATGCCCCCTTCAAGGATTCCTTCTGCGGGACAATTGAGACCTGTTGGTCAGCTCCAGGACATCCCATATGGAATGACTCCAGAGCACCGTTCGAAGATCGATGCCAGGGAATCCCGCCTCGCATTCCAATTTTCTCCCAGCAACAAGACAGTTGAGTTTTGATGGCTCTGCGGGAGCAATCGGGGTGGCTGTGTTGAAATGGACTTTCCCGAGGTTGGGGCCTAATGTGTGTTTATTTGTCCATGAGGGCCTTGGAATGGGGCGGTGACACCGGGACCCTGAAGTATTCTCCTAAGCTTTTGACATAGGTCCCATGCACAAGTATCCTTGTGGAAACGAGATTTGTTCTGATGGGTGCCTCAGGAAACCCCCTATGCTGGTCTTGAAATCCAGGCTTTTGAGGAGACATGTCTGTAAACCAAAGCAATGGATCCGAATATGGCCTAGGGTCCTGTCTGGTTCCATCTTCTTCTCTGGGGACATCCATTTATGATATGAGTGGAGGTGGATGCTCAGTTGGTGTCAGACCGACCTTGTTTGTCCCCGGAGACCTACACTATTGGGATGGCCTCGGGGACTTTGGAGAGTTCTCCTAATTTGTACGATTTTGGATAATGGAATGGGCAGAATTCCCATGGATTGGGTAGGCACAGTCCTAATGTGTGGCTCCAGGGGCCCCAGCCTGTAGGGTGTGTGGCCCAGGAATCTGAGGACAGAAGTCTGAAAACACAAACTCAGCTAAGGTTGGGAACGTAGGTATGGCAGGGCCAATCTACAAACCATGAGAAGCACTCTTCAGGATATGAAGAAAGAGGGAGTCTGAGGCGCTTGCTCAGGCTTTTGTCTCTGGATTTTGTATCAAAGATGGGCTTGGAACGTGGAGAGGTCTCATGGGCCATGGACGAATCTTCCTCTCTGTGGATTTGGCCCGGTCCCAATTTCTTTCCGTCAATCTGTGGGATGGGAGGTCTCCTCTCAGGTTTGTTACCTCAGGTGTCCCAACCAAAGAGGAATTCCAAAGCAGAGCCCTGGGGAAGAGTGAAGGGACAACCCAAACGATGGTTATAAATTGGGGCCTAGGGGCATGGCAGACCCAATATGCTGTCTCTTCATCCAGCCACTGAGTGGCCTTACTTAAAGACTGGGCACAGGCTGAGGGTCAGCATGTGTGTTTGTGACCAATGTGGCCCACGAGCATGGGCGGGGCCTCATGGGCCACACTGGTTTCAACTACACTGAACTTTGGATAACATGCCAATCACAAGGTCTCTTGCCATGGGGAAGGAGCTCTGATTTCTGCATCATTTTCAACCCTGGGCAGTGTTTGGAGATAAGGTCTACGTTCTGAAGCCTGAAAACCGCAGTTGGGAAGAGATGACGACCTAAGGCCATGGCGGGTCTGATGTGCTCAGTGTGCGGTCAGCTGCCTGGGTGTTGGTCCGGAGGTTCGGGTTCAGGTTGTGTCAGACAGTGAATTAGTACCCAGGTTAGACTATATAATTCAGGTACAGTCGAGAGCCGTGTAGGTTTATCCTCATTTGAGGTGCCTGGGCTACTCATTAGGCAATATATTTTTTCTAGAGGCAGGCAGAGTGCTGCATTGTGGGTCCGGTATTGCCAAACATGAGGGATTCTGGACCAGGAGTGTGAGGACAAGTCTGAGAACAGAAGCTAGACTTGGGCTTCAGGCCGAGGGCACGGCTGGTACCCCCTGCAGATCTGAACGAATATCTCATGCTTCTGAAGTCACGGCGAGGATCAGACGTTGGCTCGGGTTGGAGTTTCTGTGCATGACTGCCCCTTCATGAATGGAGCGGAATCTCAAGGCCATGGAGGTTTTCCCACGTTGGGAGTTGTGGGATGCCCCCTTCAAGGATTCCTTCTGCGGGACAATTGAGACCTGTTGGGCAGCTCCAGGATATCCCATATGGAAGGATACCAGAGCACCGTTCGGGGTGGATGCCTGGGAAGCGGGCCTCGCATTCCAAATGTCTCCTAGCAACAAGACAGTTGAGATCGGATAGCTCTGCGGGAGCAACCGGCGTGGCTGAGTTGAAATGGACTTTTAGGATCGGGCCCATTGTGTGTTTGTGTCCATGAGGGCCTTGGAATGGGGCGTTGGCACCGGGACCCTGAAGTATTCTCCTAAGCTTTTGACATACCTCCCAAGCACAAGTTTCCTTGTGGAGATGAGATTTGTTCTGAGGGGTGTCTCAGGAAACCCCCTATGCTGGTATTGGAATCCAGGCTTTTGAGGAGACATGCCTGTAAACCAAAACAATGGATCCGATTATGGCCTAGGGTCCTGTCTGGTTCAATCTTCTTCTCTGGTGATATCCATCTATGGAATGAGTGGAGGGAGATGCTCACCTGGTGTCACACCGCCCTTGTTTGTCCCTGGAGACCTACACTATTGGGATGGCCTCGGGGACTTTGGAGAGTTTTCTTAATTGGTGAGAATTTGGACAATGGAATGGGCAGAATTCCCATGGATTGGGTAGGCACAGTCCTAATGTGTGGCTCCAGGGGCCCCAGCCTGGAGGGTGTGCGGCCCAGGACTTTG
Organism: Mustela nivalis; assembly: GCF_964662115.1. Lineage (NCBI taxonomy): Eukaryota > Metazoa > Chordata > Mammalia > Carnivora > Mustelidae > Mustela > Mustela nivalis. The sequence continues at coordinate 1,252,443 of NW_028136529.1, forward strand.
ATGACAGAAGTCTGAAAACAGAAACTCAGCTAAGGTTTTGGGACGTAGGTATTGGAGGCCCAATCTACAAACCATGAGAAGTACCCCTCAGGATATGAAGAAAGAGCGAGTCTGAGGCACTTGCTCAGGCTTTTGTCTCTGGATTTTGTATCAACAATGGCTGTAGAATGTGGGGAGGCCTCATGGGATATGGACGAATCTTCCTCTCTGTGGATTTGGCCCGGTCCCAATAGTTTTTCTTCAATTGTCGGATGGGAGGTCTCCTTTCAGGTTTATTACCTCAGGTGTCCGAACAAAATAGGAATTCCAAAGCAGAGCCCTGGGGAAGAGTGAAGGGACAACCCAAACTATGGTTAAAAATTGGGGCCTAGGTGCATGGCAGGCCCAATATGCTGTCTCTTCATCCAGCCACTGAGAGGCCTTCCTTGACTACTGGGCTCATGCTGAGGGTCACAATGTGTGTTTGTGACCAATGTGGCCCGCGAGCATGGGCGGGGCCTCATGGGCCACACTGGTTTCAACTACACTGGACTTTGGACAACCTGCCAAACACAAGGTCTCTGGCCATGGGGAATGTGTTCTGATATCTGCATCATTTTCAACCCTGGGCAGTGGTTGGAGATAAGGTCTAGGTTCTGAAGCCTGAAAAACCGAAGTTGGGAAGAGATGACGACCTAAGGCCATGGCGGGTCTGATATGCTCAGTGTGCGTTCAGCTGCCTGGGTGTTGGTCAGGAGGTTCGGGCTCAGGTTGTGTCAGTCAGTGCATTAGTCCCAGGTTAGACTATATGATTTGGGTACAGTCGAGTGCCGTATAGGTTTATCCTCATTTGAGGTGCCTGGGGAGCTCAATAGGCAAGATATTTTTTCTAGAGGGCAGGCAGAGTGCTGCACTTTGGTTCCAGAATTGCCAAACTTGAGGGCTTCTGGGCCAGGAGTGTGAGGACAGAAGTCTGAGAACACAAGCTAGACTTGGGCTTCAGGCCGAGGGCACGGCAGGTACCTCCTGCAGATCTGAACCAATATTTCATGCATCTGAAGTCACGGCGAGGATCAGACGTTGGCTCGGGTTGGAGTTTCTGTGCATGACTGCCCCTTCATGAACGGAGCGGAATCTCAAGGCCATGGAGGTTTTCCCACGTTGGGAGTTATGGAATGCCCCCTTCAAGGATTCCTTCTGCGGGACAATTGAGACCTGTTGGTCAGCTCCAGGACATCCCATATGGAATGACTCCAGAGCACCGTTCGAGGATCGATGCCAGGGAATCCCACAACGCATTCCAATTTTCTCCCAGCAACAAGACAGTTGAGTTTTGATGGCTCTGCGGGAGCAATCGGGGCGGCTGTGTTGAAATGGACTTTCCCGAGGTTGGGGCCTAATGTGTGTTTATTTGTCCATGAGGGCCTTGGAATGGGGCGGTGACACCGGGACCCTGAAGTATTCTCCTAAGCTTTTGACATAGGTCCCATGCACAAGTATCCTTGTGGAAACGAGATTTGTTCTGATGGGTGCCTCAGGAAACCCCCTATGCTGGTCTTGGAATCCAGGCTTTTGAGGAGACATGTCTGTAAACCAAAGCAATGGATCCGAATATGGCCTAGGGTCCTGTCTGGTTCCATCTTCTTCTCTGGGGACATCCATTTATGATATGAGTGGAGGTAGATGCTCAGCTGGTGTCAGACCGACCTTGTTTGTCCCCGGAGACCTACACGATTGGGATGGCCTCGGGGACTTTGGAGAGTTCTCCTAATTTGTACGATTTTGGATAATGGAATGGGCAGAATTCCCATGGATTGGGTAGGCACAGTCCTAATGTGTGGCTCCAGGGGCCCCAGCCTGGAGGGTGTGTGGCCCAGGAATCTGAGGACAGAAGTCTGAAAACACAAACTCAGCTTAGGTTGGGAACGTAGGTATGGCAGGGCCAATCTACAAACCATGAGAAGCACTCTTCAGGATATGAAGAAAGAGCGAGTCTGAGGCGCTTGCTCAGGCTTTTGTCTCTGGATTTTGTATCAAAGATGGGCTTGGAACGTGGGGAGGCCTCATGGGCCATGGACGAATCTTCCTCTCTGTGGATTTGGCCCGGTCCCAATTTCTTTCCGTCAATCTGTGGGATGGGAGGTCTCCTCTCAGGTTTGTTACCTCAGGTGTCCCAACCAAAGAGGAATTCCAAAGCAGAGCCCTGGGGAAGAGTGAAGGGACAACCCAAACGATGGTTATAAATTGGGGCCTAGGGGCATGGCAGACCCAATATGCTGTCTCTTCATCCAGCCACTGAGTGGCCTTACTTAAAGACTGGGCACAGGCTGAGGGTCAGCATGTGTGTTTGTGACCAATGTGGCCCACGAGCATGGGCGGGGCCTCATGGGCCACACTGGTTTCAACTACACTGAACTTTGGATAACATGCCAATCACAAGGTGTCTTGCCATGGGGAAGGAGCTCTGATTTCTGCATCATTTTCAACCCTGGGCAGTGTTTGGAGATAAGGTCTACGTTCTGAAGCCTGAAAACCGCAGTTGGGAAGAGATGACGACCTAAGGCCATGGCGGGTCTGATGTGCTCAGTGTGCGGTCAGGTGCCTGGGTGTTGGTCCGGAGGTTCGGGTTCAGGTTATGTCAGACAGTGAATTAGTACCCAGGTTAGACTATATAATTCAGGTACAGTCGAGAGCCGTGTAGGTTTATCCTCATTTGAGGTGCCTGGGCTACTCATTAGGCAATATATTTTTTCTAGAGGCAGGCAGAGTGCTGCATTGTGGGTCCGGTATTGCCAAACATGAGGGATTCTGGACCAGGAGTGTGAGGACAAGTCTGAGAACAGAAGCTAGACTTGGGCTTCAGGCCGAGGGCACGGCTGGTACCCCCTGCAGATCTGAACGAATATCTCATGCTTCTGAAGTCACGGCGAGGATCAGACGTTGGCTCGGGTTGGAGTTTCTGTGCATGACTGCCCCTTCATGAACGGAGCGGAATCTCAAGGCCATGGAGGTTTTCCCACGTTGGGAGTTGTGGGATGCCCCCTTCAAGGATTCCTTCTGCGGGACAATTGAGACCTGTTGGGCAGCTCCAGGATATCCCATATGGAAGGATACCAGAGCACCGTTCTGGGTGGATGCCTGGGAAGCGGGCCTCGCATTCCAAATGTCTCCTAGCAACAAGACAGTTGAGATCGGATAGCTCTGCGGGAGCAACCGGCGTGGCTGAGTTGAAATGGACTTTTAGGATCGGGCCCATTGTGTGTTTGTGTCCATGAGGGCCTTGGAATGGGGCGTTGGCACCGGGACCCTGAAGTATTCTCCTAAGCTTTTGACATACCTCCCATGCACAAGTTTCCTTGTGGAGATGAGATTTGTTCTGAGGGGTGCCTCAGGAAACCCCCTATGCTGGTATTGGAATCCAGGCTTTTGAGGAGACATGCCTGTAAACCAAAACAATGGATCCGATTATGGCCTAGGGTCCTGTCTGGTTCAATCTTATTCTCTGGTGATATCCATCTATGGAATGAGTGGAGGGAGATGCTCACCTGGTGTCACACCGCCCTTGTTTGTCCCTGGAGACCTACACTATTGGGATGGCCTCGGGGACTTTGGAGAGTTTTCTTAATTGGTGAGATTTTGGACAATGGAATGGGCAGAATTCCCATGGATTGGGTAGGCACAGTCCTAATGTGTGGCTCCAGGGGCCCCAGCCTGGAGGGTGTGGGGCCCAGGACTTTGAGGACAGAAGTCTGAAAACACAAACTCAGCTAAGGTTTTGGGACGTAGGTTTGGGAGGCCCAATCTACAAACCATGAGAAGTACCCCTCAGGATATGAAGAAAGAGCGAGTCTGAGGCACTTGCTCAGGCTTTTGTATCAACAATGGCTGTAGAATGTGGGGAGGCCTCATGGGTAATGGACGAATCTTACTCTCTGTGGATTTGGCCCGGTCCCAATAGTTTTTCTTCAATTGTCGGATGCGAGGTCTCCTTTCAGGTTTATTACCTCAGGTGTCCGAACAAAATAGGAATTCCAAAGCAGAGCCCTGGGAAGAGTGAAGGGACAACCCAAACTATGGTTAAAAATTGGGGCCTAGGTGCATGGCAGGCCCAATATGCTGTCTCTTCATCCAGCCACTGAGAGGCCTTACTTGAGGACTGGGCTCATGCTGAGGGTCACAATGTGTGTTTGTGACCAATGTGGCCCGCGAGCATGGGCGGGGCCTCATGGGCCACACTGGTTTCAACTACACTGGACTTTGGACAACCTGCCAAACACAAGGTCTCTGGCCATGGGGAATGTGTTCTGATATCTGCATCATTTTCAACCCTGGGCAGTGGTTGGAGATAAGGTCTAGGTTCTGAAGCCTGAAAAACCGAAGATGGGAAGAGATGACGACCTAAGGCCATGGCGGGTCTGATATGCTCAGTGTGCGGTCAGCTGCCTGGGTGTTGGTCAGGAGGTTCGGGCTCAGGTTGTGTCAGTCAGTGCATTAGTCCCAGGTTAGACTATATGATTTGGGTACAGTCGAGTGCCGTATAGGTTTATCCTCATTTGAGGTGCCTGGGGAGCTCAATAGGCAAGATATTTTTTCTAGAGGGCAGGCAGAGTGCTGCACTTTGGTTCCAGAATTGCCAAACTTGAGGGCTTCTGGGCCAGGAGTGTGAGGACAGAAGTCTGAGAACACAAGCTAGACTTGGGCTTCAGGCCGAGGGCACGGCAGGTACCTCCTGCAGATCTGAACCAATATTTCATGCATCTGAAGTCACGGCGAGGATCAGACGTTGGCTCGGGTTGGAGTTTCTGTGCATGACTGCCCCTTCATGAACGGAGCGGAATCTCAAGGCCATGGAGGTTTTCCCACGTTGGGAGTTGTGGAATGCCCCCTTCAAGGATTCCTTCTGCGGGACAATTGAGACCTGTTGGTCAGCTCCAGGACATCCCATATGGAATGACTCCAGAGCACCGTTCGAGGATCGATGCCAGGGAATCCCGCCTCGCATTCCAATTTTCTCCCAGCAACAAGACAGTTGAGTTTTGATGGCTCTGCGGGAGCAATCGGGGCGGCTGTGTTGAAATGGACTTTCCCGAGGTTGGGGCCTAATGTGTGTTTGTGTCCATGAGGGCCTTGGAATGGGGTGGTGACACCGGGACCCTGAAGTATTCTCCTAAGCTTTTGACATAGGTCCCATGCACAAGTTTCCTTGTGGAAACGAGATTTGTTCTGATGGGTGCCTCAGGAAACGCCCTATGCTGGTCTTGGAATCCAGGCTTTTGAGGAGACATGTCTGTAAACCAAAGCAATGTATCCGAATATGGCCTAGGGTCCTGTCTGGTTCCATCTTCTTCTCTGGGGACATCCATTTATGATATGAGTGGAGGTAGATGCTCAGCTGGTGTCAGACTGACCTTGTTTGTCCCCGGAGACCTACACTATTGGGATGGCCTAGGGGACTTTGGAGAGTTCTCCTAATTTGTACGATTTTGGATAATGGAATGGGCAGAATTCCCATGGATTGGGTAGGCACAGTCCTAATGTGTGGCTCCAGGGGCCCCAGCCTGTAGGGTGTGTGGCCCAGGAATCTGAGGACAGAAGTCTGAAAACACAAACTCAGCTTAGGTTGGGAACGTAGGTATGGCAGGGCCAATCTACAAACCATGAGAAGCACTCTTTAGGATATGAAGAAAGAGGGAGTCTGAGGCGCTTGCTCAGGCTATTGTCTCTGGATTTTGTATCAAAGATGGGCGTGGAACGTGGGGAGGCCTCATGGGCCATAAACAAATCTTCCTCTCTGTGGATGGATTTGGCCTGGTCCCAATTCCTTTACGTCAATCTGTGGGTTGGGAAGTGTCCTCTCAGGTTTGTTACCTCAGGTGTCCCAACTAAAGAGGAATTCCAAAGCAGAGCCCTGGGGAAGAGTGAAGGGATAACCCAAACGATGGTTATAAATTGGGGCCTAGGGTCATGGCAGACCCAATATGCTGTCTCTTCATCCAGCCACTGAGTGGCCTTACTTAAAGACTGGGCACAGGCTGAGGGTCAGCATGTGTGTTTGTGACCAATGTGGCCCCCGAGCATGGGCGGAGCCTCATAGGCCACACTGATTTCAACTACACTGAACTTTGGATAACATGCCAATCACAAGGTCTCTTGCCATGGGGAAGGAGCTCTGATTTCTGCATCATTTTTAACCCTGGGTAGTGTTTGGAGATAAGGTCTACGTTCTGAAGCCTGAAAACCGCAGTTGGGAAGAGATGACGACCTAAGGCCATGGCGGGTCTGATGTGCTCAGTGTGCGGTCAGCTGCCTGGGTGTTGGTCCGGAGGTTCGGGTTTAGGTTGTGTCAGACAGTGAATTAGTACCCAGGTTAGACTATATAATTCAGGTACAGTCGAGAGCCGTGTAGGTTTATCCTCATTTGAGGTGCCTGGGCTACTCATTAGGCAATATATTTTTTCTAGAGGCAGGCAGAGTGCTGCATTGTGGGTCCGGTATTGCCAAACTTGAGGGATTCTGGACCAGGAGTGTGAGGACAAGTCTGAGAACAGAAGCTAGACTTGGGCTTCAGGCCGAGTGCACGGCTGGTACCCCTTGCAGATCTGAACGAATATCTCATGCTTCTGAAGTCACGGCGAGGATCAGACGTTGGCTCGGGTTGGAGTTTTTGTGCTTGACTGCCCCTTCATGAACGGAGCGGAATCTCAAGGCCATGGAGGTTTTCCCACGTTGGGAGTTGTGGGATGCCCCCTTCAAGGATTCCTTCTGCGGGACAATTGAGACCTGTTGGGCAGCTTCAGGATATCCCATATGGAAGGACTCCAGAGCACCGTTCAGGGTGGATGCCTGGGAAGCGGGCCTCGCATTCCAAATGTCTCCTAGCAACAAGACAGTTGAGATCGGATAGCTCTGCGGGAGCAACCGGCGTGGCTGAGTTGAAATGGACTTTTAGGATCGGGCCCATTGTGTGTTTGTGTCCATGAGGGCCTTGGAATGGGGCGTTGGCACCGGGACCCTGAAGTATTCTCCTAAGCTTTTGACATACCTCCCATGCACAAGTTTCCTTGTGGAGATGAGATTTGTTCTGAGGGGTGCCTCAGGAAACCCCCTATGCTGGTATTGGAATCCAGGCTTTTGAGGAGACATGCCTGTAAACCAAAACAATGGATCCGATTATGGCCTAGGGTCCTGTCTGGTTCAATCTTCTTCTCTGGTGATATCCATCTATGGAATGAGTGGAGGGAGATGCTCACCTGGTGTCACACCGCCCTTGTTTGTCCCTGGAGACCTACACTATTGGGATGGCCTCGGGGACTTTGGAGAGTTTTCTTAATTGGTGAGATTTTGGACAATGGAATGGGCAGAATTCCCATGGATTGGGTAGGCACAGTCCTAATGTGTGGTTCCAGGGGCCCCAGCCTGGAGGGTGTGGGTCCAGGACTTTGAGGACAGAAGTCTGAAAACACAAACTCAGCTAAGGTTTAGGGACGTAGGTATGGGAGGCCCAATCTACAAACCATGAGAAGTACCCCTCAGGATATGAAGAAAGAGCGAGTCTGAGGCACTTGCTCAGGCTTTTGTCTCTGGATTTTGTATCAAAAATGGCTGTAGAATGTGGGGAGGCCTCATGGCATATGGACGAATCTTCCTCTCTGTGGATTTGGCCCAGTCCCAATAGTTTTTATTCAATTGTCGGATGGGAGGTTTCCTTTCAGTTTTATTACCTCAGGTGTCCGAACAAAATAGGAATTCCAAAGCAGAGCCCTGGGGAAGAGTGAAGGGACAACCCAAACTATGGTTAAAAATTGGGGCCTAGGTGCATGGCAGGCCCAATATGCTGTCTCTTCATCCAGCCACTGAGAGGCCTTACTTGAGGACTGGGCTCATGCTGAGGGTCACAATGTGTGTTTGTGACCAATGTGGCCCGCGAGCATGGGCGGGGCCTCATGGGCCACACTGGTTTCAACTACACTGGACTTTGGACAACCTGCCAAACACAAGGTCTCTGGCCATGGGGAATGTGTTCTGATATCTGCATCATTTTCAACCCTGGGCAGTGGTTGGAGATAAGGTCTAGGTTCTGAAGCCTGAAAAACCGAAGTTGGGAAGAGATGACGACCTAAGGCCATGGCGGGTCTGATATGTTCAGTTTGCGGTCAGCTGCCTGGGTGTTGGTCAGGAGTTTCTGGCTCAGGTTGTGTCAGACAGTGCATTAGTCCCAGGTTAGACTATATGACTTGGGTACAGTCGAGTGCCGTATAGGTTTATCCTCATTTGAGGTGCCTGGGGAGCTCAATAGGCAAGATATTTTTTCTAGAGGGCAGGCAGAGTGCTGCACTTTGGTTCCAGAATTGCCAAAAATGAGGGCTTCTGGGCCAGGAGTGTGAGGACAGAAGTCTGAGAACACAAGCTAGACTTGGGCTTCAGGCCGAGGGCACGACAGGTACCTCCTGCAGATCTGAACCAATATTTCATGCATCTGAAGTCACGGCGAGGATCAGACGTTGGCTCAGGTTGGAGTTTCTGTGCATGACTGCCCCTTCATGAACAGAGCGGAATCTCAAGGCCATGGAGGTTTTCCCACGTTGGGAGTTGTGGGATGCCCCCTTCAAGGTTTCCTTCTGCGGGACAATTGAGACCTGTTGGTCAGCTCCAGGACATCCCATATGGAATGACTCCAGAGCACCGTTCGAGGATCGATGCCAGGAAATCCCGCCTCGCATTCCAATTTTCTCCCAGCAACAAGACAGTTGAGTTTTGATGGCTCTGCGGGAGCAATCGGGGCGGCTGTGTTGAAATGGACTTTCCCGAGGTTGGGGCCTAATGTGTGTTTGTGTCCATGAGGGCCTTGGAATGGGGCGGTGACACCGGGACCCTTAAGTATTCTCCTAAGCTTTTGACATAGGTCCCATGCACAAGTTTCCTTGTGGAAACGAGATTTGTTCTGATGGGTGCTTCAAAAAAACCCCTATGCTGGTCTTGGAATCCAGGCTTTTGAGGAGACATGTCTGTAAACCAAAGCAATGGATCCGAATATGGCCTAGGTTCCTGTCTGGTTCCATCTTCTTCTCTGGGGACATCCATTTATGATATGAGTGGAGGTAGATGCTCAGCTGGTGTCAGACTGCCCTTGTTTGTCCCCGGAGACCTACACTATTGGGATGGCCTCGGGGACTTTGGAGAGTTCTCCTAATTTGTACGATTTTGGATAATGGAATGGGCAGAATGCCCATGGATTGGGTAGGCACAGTCCTAATGTGTGGCTCCAGGGGCCCCAGCCTGGAGGGTGTGTGGCCCAGGAATCTGAGGAGAGAAGTCTGAAAACACAAACTCAGCTTAGGTTGGGAACGTAGGTATGGCAGGGCCAATCTACAAACCATGAGAAGGACTCTTCAGGATATGAAGAAAGAGCGATTCTGAGGCGCTTGCTCAGGCTTTTGTCTCTGGATTTTGTATCAAAGATGGGCGTGGAACGTGGGGAGGCCTCATGGGCCATGGACGAATCTTCCTCTCTGTGGATTTGGCCCGGTCCCAATTTCTTTCTGTCAATCTGTGGGATGGGAGGTCTCCTCTCAGGTTTGTTACCTCAGGTGTCCCAACCAAAGAGGAATTCCAAAGCAGAGCCCTGGGGAAGAATGAAGGGACAACCCAAACGATGGTTATAAATTGGGGCCTAGGGGCATGGCAGACCCAATATGCTGTCTCTTCATCCAGCCACTGAGTGGCCTTACTTAAAGACTGGGCACAGGCTGAGGGTCAGCATGTGTGTTTGTGACCAATGTGGCCCACGAGCATGGGCGGGGCCTCATGGGCCACACTGGTTTCAACTACACTGAACTTTGGATAACATGCCAATCACAAGGTCTCTTGCCATGGGGAAGGAGCTCTGATTTCTGCATCATTTTCAACCCTGGGCAGTGTTTGGAGATAAGGTCTACGTTCTGAAGCCTGAAAACCGCAGTTGGGAAGAGATGACGACCTAAGGCCATGGCGGGTCTGATGTGCTCAGTGTGCGGTCAGCTGCCTGGGTGTTGGTCCGGAGGTTCGGGTTCAGGTTGTGTCAGACAGTGAATTAGTACCCAGGTTAGACTATATAATTCAGGTACAGTCGAGAGCCGTGTAGGTTTATCCTCATTTGAGGTGCCTGGGCTACTCATTAGGCAATATATTTTTTCTAGAGGCAGGCAGAGTGCTGCATTGTGGGTCCGGTATTGCCAAACATGAGGGATTCTGGACCAGGAGTGTGAGGACAAGTCTGAGAACAGAAGCTAGACTTGGGCTTCAGGCCGAGGGCACGGCTGGTACCCCCTGCAGATCTGAACGAATATCTCATGCTTCTGAAGTCACGGCGAGGATCAGACGTTGGCTCGGGTTGGATTTTCTGTGCATGACTGCCCCTTCATGAACGGAGCGGAATCTCAAGGCCATGGAGGTTTTCCCACGTTGGGAGTTGTGGGATGCCCCCTTCAAGGATTCCTTCTGCGGGACAATTGAGACCTGTTGGGCAGCTCCAGGATATCCCATATGGAAGGACTCCAGAGCACCGTTCGGGGTGGATGCCTGGGAAGCGGGCCTCGCATTCCAAATGTCTCCTAGCAACAAGACAGTTGAGATCGGATAGCTCTGCGGGAGCAACAGGCGTGGCTGAGTTGAAATGGTCTTTTAGGATCGGGCGCATTGTGTGTTTGTGTCAATGAGGGCCTTGGAATGGGGCGTTGGCACTGGGACCCTGAAGTATTCTCCTAAGCTTTTGACATACCTCCCATGCACAAGTTTCCTTGTGGAGATGAGATTTGTTCTGAGGGGTGCCTCAGGAAACCCCCTATGCTGGTATTGAAATCCAGGCTTTTGAGGAGACATGCCTGTAAACCAAAACAATGGATCCGATTATGGCCTAGGGTCCTGTCTGGTTCAATCTTCTTCTCTGGTGATATCCATCTATGGAATGAGTGGAGGGAGATGATCACCTGGTGTCACACCGCCCTTGTTTGTCCCTGGAGACCTACACTATTGGGATGGCCTCGGGGACTTTGGAGAGTTTTCTTAATTGGTGAGATTTTGGACAATGGAATGGGCAGAATTCCCATGGATTGGGTAGGCACAGTCCTAATGTGTGGCTCCAGGGGCCCCAGCCTGGAGGGTGTGCGGCCCAGGACTTTGAGGACAGAAGTCTGAAAACACAAACTCAGCTAAGGTTTTGGGACGTAGGTATGGAAGGCCCAATCTACAAACCATGAGAAGTACCCCTCAGGATATGAAGAAAGAGCGAGTCTGAGGCACTTGCTCAGGAATTTGTCTCTGGATTTTGTATCAAAGATGGGCGTGGAACGTGGGGAGGCCTCATGGGCCATGGACGAATCTTCCTCTCTGTGGATTTGACCCGGTCCCAATTTCGTTCCGTCAATCTGTGGGATGGGAGGTCTCCTCTCAGGTTTGTTACCTCAGGTGTCCCAACCAAAGAGGAATTCCAAAGCAGAGCCCTGGGGAAAAGTGAAGGGACAACCCAAACGATGGTTATAAATTGGGGCCTAGGGGCATGGCAGACCCAATATGCTGTCTCTTCATCCAGCCACTGAGTGGCCTTACTTAAAGACTGGGCACAGGCTGAGGGTCAGCATGTGTGTTTGTGACCAATGTGGCCCGCGAGCATGGGCGGGGCCTCATGGGCCACACTGGTTTCAACTACACTGAACTTTGGATAACATGCCAATCACAAGGTCTCTTGCCATGGGGAAGGAGCTCTGATTTCTGCATCATTTTCAACCCTGGGCCGTGGTTGGAGATAAGGTCTAGGTTCTGAAGCCTGAAAACCACAGTTGGGAAGTGATGACGATCTAAGGCCATGTCGGGGCTCATGTGCTCAGTGTGCGGTCAGCTGCCTGGGTGTTGGTCCAGAGTTTCGGTTTCAGGTTGTGTCAGACAGTGCATTATTGCCCAGGTTAGACTATATAATGTAGGTACAGTCGAGTGCCGTGTAAGTTTATCCTCATTTGAGGTGCCTGGGAAAATCATTAGGCACTATATTTTTCCCAGAGGGCAGGCATATTGCTGCTTTGAGGGTCCGGAATTGCCAAACTTGAGGGCTTCTGGGCCAAGAGTGTGAGGACAGAAGTTTCAGAACACAAGCTAGACTTGGGCTTCAGGCCTTGGGTAGGGCAATGGGTATGGCAAATTCCCCCTGCAGATCTGAACCAATATCTCATGTATCTGAAGTCACGGCGAGGATCAGAAGTTGGCTCGGGTTGGAGTTTCTGTGCATGTCTGCCCCTCCATGAACGGAGCGGAATCTCAAGGCCATGGAGGTTTTCCAACGTTGGGAGTGTGGGATCCCCCTTCAAGGATTCCTTCTGCGGGACAATTGAGCACTGTTGGTCAGCTCCAGGACAATCCATATGGAATGACTGCAGTGCACCGTTCGAGGACTGATGCCAGGGAAGCCAGCCTCGCATTCCAATTGTCTCCTAGCAACAAGACAGTTGAGATCTATGGCTCTGATTGAGCAATCGGGGCGGCTGTGTTGAAATGGACTTTCCCGAGGTTGGGGCCTAATGTGTGTTTGTGTCCATGAGGACCTTGGAATGGAGCGGTGACACTGGGACCCTGAAGTATTCTCCTAAGCTTTTGACATAGGTCCCATGCACAAGTTTCCTCGTGGAGACGAGTTTTGTTCTGATGGGTGCCTCAGGAAACCCCCTATGCTGGTCTTGGAATCCAGGCTCTTGAGGAGATATGCCTGTAAACCAAAGCAATGGATCCGATTATGGCCTAGGGTCCTGTCTGGTTCCATCTTCTTCTCTGGGGACATCCATTTATGGTATGAGTGGATGTAGATGCTCAGCTGGTGTCAGACCGCCCTTGTTTGTCCCGGGAGACCTACACTATTGGGATGGTCTTGGGGACTTTGGAGGGTTCTTCTAATTTGTACGATTTTGAACAATGGAATGGGCAGAATTCCCATGGATTGGGTAGGCACAATCCTAATGTGTGGCTCCAGGGGCCCCAGCCTGGAGGGTGTGTGGCCCAGAAATTTGAGGACAGAAGTCTGAAAACACAAACTCAGCTTAGGTTGGGGACGTAGGTATGGCAGGTCCAATCTACAAACCATGAGAAGAACTCCTCAGGATATGAAGAAAGAGCGAGTCTGAGGCGCTTGCTCAGGCTTTTGTCTCTGGATTTTGTATCAAAGATGGGCGTGGAATGTGGGGAGGCCTCATGGGCCATGGATGAATCTTCCTCTCTGTTGATTTGGTCCGGTCCCAATTTCTTTCCATCAATCTGTGGAATGGGAGGTATCCTCTCAGGTTTGTTAATTCACGTGTCCCAACCAAAGAGGAATTCCAAAGCAGAGCCCTGGGGAAGAGTGAAGGGACAACCCAAACGATGGTTAAAAATTGGGGCCTAGGGGCATGGCAGGCCCAATATGCTGTCTCTTCATCCAGCCCCTGAGTGGCCTTACTTAAGGACTGGGCACAGCCTGAGAGTCACAATGTGTGTTTGTGACCAATATGGCCGCGAGCATGGGCGGGGCCTCATGGGCCATACTGGTTTCAACTACACTGAACTTAGGACAATATGCCAATCACAAGGTCTCTTGCCATGGGGAAGGAGCTCTGATTTCTGCATCATTTTCAACCCTGGGCAGTGGTTGGATATAAGGTCTAGGATCTGAAGTCTGAAAACCGCAGTTGGGAAGAGATGACGACCTAAAGCCATGGCGGGTCTGATGTGCTCAGTGTGCGGTCAGCTGCCTGGGTGTTGGTCCGGAGGTTCGGGTTCAGGTTGTGTCAGACAGTGCATTAGTGCCCAGGTTAGACTATATAATTTAGGTACAGTCGAGTGCCGTTTAAGTTTATCCTCATTTGAAGTGCCTGGGCAAATCATTAGGCAAGATATTTTTTCTAGAGGGGAGGCAGGGTGCTGCATTGTGGGTCCGGAATTGCCAAACTTGAGGGCTTCTGGGCCAGGAGTATGAGGACAGAAGTCTGAGAACACAAGCTAGACTTGGGCTTCAGGCCGAGGGCACGGCAGGTACCGCCTGCAGATCTGAAACAATATCTCTTGCATCTGAAGTCACGGCGAGGATCAGACTTTGCCTCGGGTTGGAGTTTCTGTGCATGACTGCCCCTTCATGAACGGTGCGGAATTTCAAGGCCATGGAGGTTTTCCCACGTTGGGAGTTGTGGGTTGCCCCCTTCAAGGATTCCTTCTGCGGGACAATTGAGACCTGTTGGGCAGCTCCAGGATATCCCATATGGAAGTACTCCAGAGCACCGTTCGGGGATGGATGCCAGGGAAGTGGGCCTCGCATTCCAATTGTCTCCTAGCAACAAGACAGTTGAGATCTGAAGACTCTGCGGTAGCAACCGGGTTGGCTAGTTGAAATGGACTTTCCCGAGAATGGGGCCTGATATGTGTTTGTTTCCATGAGGGCATTGGAATGGGGCGGTGGCACCGGGACCCTGAAGTATTCTCCTAAGCTTTTGACATAGGTCCCATGCACAAGTTTCCTTGTCGAGACGAGATTTGTTCTGATGGGTGCCTCAGGAAATCCCCTATGCTGGTCTGGAATCCAGGCTTTTGAGGAGACATGCCTGTAAACCAAAGCAATGGATCCGATTATGGCCTAGGGTCCTGTATGGTTCCATCTTCTTCTCTGGGGACATCCATCTATGGTATGAGTGGAGGTTGATGCTCAGCTGGTGTCAGACCGCCCTTGTTTATACCGGGAAACCTACACTATTGTGATGGCCTCGGGAAATTTGGAGGGTTCTCCTAATTTGTACGATTTTGGACAATGGAATGGGCAGTGTTCCCATGGATTGGGTAGGCACAGTCCTAATGTGTGGCTCCAGGGGCCCCAGCCCGGAGGGAGTGTGGCCCAGGAATTTGAGGGCAGAAGTCTGAAAACACAAACTCAGCTTACGTTTGGGGAAGTACGTATGGCAGGTCCAATCTACAAACCATGAGAAGAACTCTTCAGGATATGAAGAAAGATCGAGTCTGAGGCACTTGCTCAGGCTTTTGTCTCTGGATTTTGTATCAAAGATGGGCGTGGAACGTGGGGAGGCCTCATGGGCCATGGACGAATCTTCCTCTCTGTGGATTTGTCCCAGTCCCAATTTCTTTCCGTCAATCTGTGGGATGGGAGTTCTCCTCTCAGGTTTGTTACCTCAGGTGTCCCAACCAAAGAGGAATTCCAAAGCAGAGCCCTGGGGAAGAGTGAAGGGACAACGCAAACTATGTTTAAAAATTGGGACCTAGGGGCATGGCAGGCCCAATATGCTGTCTCTTCATCCAACCACTGAGAGGCCTTACTTGAGGACTGGGCACAGGCTGAGGGTCACAATGTGTGTTTGTGACCAATGTGGCCCGCGAGCATGGGCGGGGCTTCATGGGCCACACTGGTTTCAACTACACTGGACTTTGGACAACATGCCAATCACAAGGTCTCTTGCCATGAGGAAGGTGTTCTGATGTCTGCATCATTTTCAACCCTGGGCAGTGGTTGGAGATAAGGTCTAGGTTCTGAAGCCTGAAAAACCGAAGTTGGGAAGAGATGACGACCTAAGGCCATGGCGGGTCTGATATGTTCAGTGTGCGGTCAGCTGCCTGGGTGTTGGTCAGGAGGTTCTGGCTCAGGTTGTGTCAGACAGTGCATTAGTGCCCAGGTTTGACAATATGATTTGGGTACAGTCGAGTGCCGTGTAGGTTTATCCTCATTTGATGTGCCTGGGCTGCTCTTAGGCAAGATATTTTTTATAGATGGCAGGCAGAGTGCTGCATTGTGAGTCCGGAAAGCCAAACTTGGGGGCTTCTGGGCCAGGAGTGTGAGGACAGAAGTCTGAGAACACAAGCTAAACTTGGGCTTCAGGCAGAGGGCACAGCATGTACCCCCTGCAGAGTGAACCAATATCTCAAGCATCTGAAGTCACGGTGAGGATCAGATGTTGGCTCAGGTTGGAGTTTCTGTGCATGACTGCCCCTTCATGAACAGAGCGGAATCTCAAGGCCATGGAGGTTTTCCCACGTTGGGAGTTGTGGGATGCCCCCTTCAAGGATTCCTTCTGCGGGACAATTGAGACCTGTTGGTCAGCTCCAGGACATCCCATATGGAATGACTCCAGAGCACCGTTCGAGGATCGATGCCAGGGAATCCCGCCTCGCATTCCAATTTTCTCCCAGCAACAAGACAGTTGAGTTTTGATGGCTCTGCGGGAGCAATCGGGGCGGCTGTGTTGAAATGGACTTTTTCGAGGTTGGGGCCTAATATGTGTTTGTGTCCATGAGGGCCTTGGAATGGGGCGGTGACACCGGGACCCTGAAATATTCTCCTAAGCTTTTGACATAGGTCCCATGCACAAGTTTCCTTGTGGAAACGAGATTTGTTCTGATGGGTGCCTCAAAAAACCCCCTATGCTGGTCTTGGAATCCAGGCTTTTGAGGAGACATGTCTGTAAAGCAAAGCAATGGATCCGAATATGGCCTAGGGTCCTGTCTGGTTCCATCTTCTTCTCTGGGGACATCCATTTATGATATGACTGGAGGTAGATGCTCAGCTGGTGTCAGACCGCCCTTGTTTGTCCCCGGAGACCTACACTATTGGAATGGCCTCGGGGACTTTGGAGAGTTCTCCTAATTTGTACGAATTTGGATAATGGAATGGGCAGAATCCCCATGGATTGGATAGGCACAGTCCTAATGTGTGGCTCCAGGGGCCCCAGCCTGGAGGGTGTGTGGCCCAGGAATCTGAGGACAGAAGTCTGAAAACACAAACTCAGCTTAGGTTGGGAACGGAGGTATGGCAGGGCCAATCTACAAACCATGAGAAGGACTCTTCAGGATATGAAGAAAGAGCGAGTCTGAGGCGCTTGCTCAGGCTTTTGTCTCTGGATTTTGTATCAAAGATGGGCGTGGAACGTGGGGAGGCCTCATGGGCCATGGACGAATCTTCCTCTCTGTGGATTTGGCCCAGTCCCAATTTCTTTCTGTCAATCTGTGGGATGGGAGGTCTCCTCTCAGGTTTGTTACCTCAGGTGTCCCAACCAAAGAGGAATTCCATAGCAGAGCCCTGGGGAAGAGTGAAGGGACAACCCAAACGATGGTTATAAATTGGGGCCTAGGGGCATGGCAGACCCAATATGCTGTCTCTTCATCCAGCCACTGAGTGGCCTTACTTAAAGACTGGGCACAGGCTGAGGGTCAGCATGTGTGTTTGTGACCAATGTGGCCCGCGAGCATGGGCGGGGCCTCATGGGCCACACTGGTTTCAACTACACTGAACTTTGGATAACATGCCAATCACAAGGTCTCTTGCCATGGGGAAGGAGCTCTGATTTCTGCATCGTTTTCAACCCTGGGCAGTGTTTGGAGATAAGGTCTACGTTCTGAAGCCTGAAAACCGCAGTTGGGAAGAGATGACGACCTCAGGCCATGGCGGGTCTGATGTGCTCAGTGTGCGGTCAGCTGCCTGGGTGTTGGTCCGGAGGTTCGGGTTCAGGTTGTGTCAGACAGTGAATTAGTACCCAGGTTAGACTATATAATTCAGGTACAGTCGAGAGCCGTGTAGGTTTATCCTCATTTGAGGTGCCTGGGCTACTCATTAGGCAATATATTTTTTCTAGAGGCAGGCAGAGTGCTGCATTGTGGGTCCGGTATTGCCAAACATGAGGGATTCTGGACCAGGAGTGTGAGGACAAGTCTGAGAACAGAAGCTAGACTTGGGCTTCAGGCCGAGGGCACGGCTGGTACCCCCTGCAGATCTGAACGAATATCTCATGCTTCTGAAGTCACGGCGAGGATCAGACGTTGGCTCGGGTTGGAGTTTCTGTGCATGACTGCCCCTTCATGAACGGAGCGGAATCTCAAGGCCATGGAGGTTTTCCCACGTTGGGAGTTGTGGGATGCCCCCTTCAAGGATTCCTTCTGCGGGACAATTGAGACCTGTTGGGCAGCTCCAGGATATCCCATATGGAAGGACTCCAGAGCACCGTTCGGGGTGGATGCCTGGGAAGCGGGCCTCGCATTCCAAATGTCTCCTAGCAACAAGACAGTTGAGATCGGATAGCTCTGCGGGAGCAACAGGCGTGGCTGAGTTGAAATGGACTTTTAGGGTCGGGCCCATTGTGTGTTTGTGTCCATGAGGGCCTTGGAATGGGGCGTTGGCACCGGGACCCTGAAGTATTCTCCTAAGCTTTTGACATACCTCCCATGCACAAGTTTCCTTGTGGAGATGAGATTTGTTCTGAGGGGTGCCTCAGGAAACCCCCTATGCTGGTATTGGAATCCAGGCTTTTGAGGAGACATGCCTGTAAACCAAAACAATGGATCCGATTATGGCCTAGGGTCCTGTCTGGTTCAATCTTCTTCTCTGGTGATATCCATCTATGGAATGAGTGGAGGGAGATGCTCACCTGGTGTCACACCGCCCTTGTTTGTCCCTGGAGACCTACACTATTGGGATGGCCTCGGGGACTTTGGAGAGTTTTCTTAATTGGTGAGATTTTGGACAATGGAATGGGCAGAATTCCCATGGATTGGGTAGGCACAGTCCTAATGTGTGGCTCCAGGGGCCCCAGCCTGGAGGGTGTGCAGCCCAGGACTTTGAGGACAGAAGTCTGAAAACACAAACTCAGCTAAGGTTTTGGGACGTAGGTATGGAAGGCCCAATCTACAAACCATGAGAAGTACCCCTCAGGATATGAAGAAAGAGCGAGTCTGAGGCACTTGCTCAGGATTTTGTCTCTGGATTTTGTATCAAAGATGGGCGTGGAACGTGGGGAGGCCTCATGGGCCATGGACGAATCTTCCTCTCTGTGGATTTGACCCGGTCCCAATTTCGTTCCGTCAATCTGTGGGATGGGAGGTCTCCTCTCAGGTTTGTTACCTCAGGTGTCCCAACCAAAGAGGAATTCCAAAGCAGAGCCCTGGGGAAAAGTGAAGGGACAACCCAAACGATGGTTATAAATTGGGGCCTAGGGGCATGGCAAACCCAATATGCTGTCTCTTCATCCAGCCACTGAGTGGCCTTACTTAAAGACTGGGCACAGGCTGAGGGTCAGCATGTGTGTTTGTGACCAATGTGGCCCGCGAGCATGGGCGGGGCCTCATGGGCCACACTGGTTTCAACTACACTGAACTTTGGATAACATGCCAATCACAAGGTCTCTTGCCATGGGGAAGGAGCTCTGATTTCTGCATCATTTTCAACCCTGGGCCGTGGTTGGAGATAAGGTCTAGGTTCTGAAGCCTGAAAACCACAGTTGGGAAGTGATGACGATCTAAGGCCATGTCGGGGCTCATGTGCTCAGTGTGCGGTCAGCTGCCTGGGTGTTGGTCCAGAGTTTCGGTTTCAGGTTGTGTCAGACAGTGCATTATTGCCCAGGTTAGACTATATAATGTAGGTACAGTCGAGTGCCGTGTAAGTTTATCCTCATTTGAGGTGCCTGGGAAAATCATTAGGCAATATATTTTTCCCAGAGGGCAGGCATATTGCTGCTTTGAGGGTCCGGAATTGCCAAACTTGAGGGCTTCTGGGCCAAGAGTGTGAGGACAGAAGTTTCAGAACACAAGCTAGACTTGGGCTTCAGGGCTTGGGTAGGGCAATGGGTATGGCAAATACCCCCTGCAGATCTGAACCAATATCTCATGTATCTGAAGTCACGGCGAGGATCAGAAGTTGGCTCGGGTTGGAGTTTCTGTGCATGTCTGCCCCTCCATGAACGGAGCGGAATCTCAAGGCCATGGAGGTTTTCCAACGTTGGGAGTGTGGGATCCCCCTTCAAGGATTCCTTCTGCGGGACAATTGAGCACTGTTGGTCAGCTCCAGGACAATCCATATGGAATGACTGCAGTGCACCGTTCGAGGACTGATGCCAGGGAAGCCAGCCTCGCATTCCAATTGTCTCCTAGCAACAAGACAGTTGAGTTCTATGGCTCTGACTGAGCAATCAGGGCGGCTGTGTTGAAATGGACTTTCCCGAGGTTGGGGCCTAATGTGTGTTTGTGTCCATGAGGACCTTGGAATGGAGCGGTGGCACTGGGACCCTGAAGTATTCTCCTAAGCTTTTGACATAGGTCCCATGCACAAGTTTCCTCGTGGAGACGAGTTTTGTTCTGATGGGTGCCTCAGGAAACCCCCTATGCTGGTCTTGGAATCCAGGCTCTTGAGGAGATATGCCTGTAAACCAAAGCAATGGATCCGATTATGGCCTAGGGTCCTGTCTGGTTCCATCTTCTTCTCTGGGGACATCCATTTATGGTATGAGTGGATGTAGATGCTCAGCTGGTGTCAGACCGCCCTTGTTTGTCCCGGGAGACCTACACTATTGGGATGGTCTTGGGGACTTTGGAGGGTTCTTCTAATTTGTACGATTTTGAACAATGGAATGGGCAGAATTCCCATGGATTGGGTAGGCACAATCCTAATGTGTGGCTCCAGGGGCCCCAGCCTGGAGGGTGTGTGGCCCAGAAATTTGAGGACAGAAGTCTGAAAACACAAACTCAGCTTAGGTTGGGGACGTAGGTATGGCAGGTCCAATCTACAAACCATGAGAAGAACTCTTCAGGATATGAAGAAAGAGCGAGTCTGAGGCACTTGCTCAGGCTTTTGTCTCTGGATTTTGTATCAAAGATGGGCGTGGAATGTGGGGAGGCCTCATGGGCCATGGATGAATCTTCCTCTCTGTTGATTTGGCCCGGTCCCAATTTCTTTCCATCAATCTGTGGAATGGGAGGTATCCTCTCAGGTTCGTTAATTCAGGTGTCCCAACCAAAGAGGAATTCCAAAGCAGAGCCCTGGGGAAGAGTGAAGGGACAACCCAAACGATGGTTAAAAATTGGGGCCTAGGGGCATGGCAGGCCCAATATGCTGTCTCTTCATCCAGCCCCTGAGTGGCCTTACTTAAGGACTGGGCACAGCCTGAGAGTCACAATGTGTGTTTGTGACCAATATGGCCGCGAGCATGGGCGGGGCCTCATGGGCCATACTGGTTTCAACTACACTGAACTTAGGACAATATGCCAATCACAAGGTCTCTTGCCATGGGGAAGGAGCTCTGATTTCTGCATCATTTTCAACCCTGGGCAGTGGTTGGATATAAGGTCTAGGATCTGAAGTCTGAAAACCGCAGTTGGGAAGAGATGACGACCTAAACCCTTGGCGGGTCTGATGTGCTCAGTGTGCGGTCAGCTGCCTGGGTGTTGGTCCGGAGGTTCGGGTTCAGGTTGTGTCAGACAGTGCATTAGTGCCCAGGTTAGACTATATAATTTAGGTACAGTCGGGTGCCGTTTAAGTTTATCCTCATTTGAAGTGCCTGTGCAAATCATTAGGCAAGATATTTTTTCTAGAGGGGAGGCAGGGTGCTGCATTGTGGGTCCGGAATTGCCAAACTTGAGGGCTTCTGGGCCAGGAGTATGAGGACAGAAGTCTGAGAACAGAAGCTAGACTTGGGCTTCAGGCCGAGGGCACGGCAGGTACCACCTGCAGATCTGAAACAATATCTCTTGCATCTGAAGTCACGGCGAGGATCAGACTTGGCCTCGGGTTGGAGTTTCTGTGCATGACTGCCCCTTCATGAACGGAGCGGAATCTCAAGGCCATGGAGGTTTTCCCACGTTGGGAGTTGTGGGATGCCCCCTTCAAGGATTCCTTCTGCGGGACAATTGAGACCTGTTGGGCAGCTCCAGGATATCCCATATGGAAGTACTCCAGAGCACCGTTCGGGGATGGATGCCAGGGAAGTGGGCCTCGCATTCCAATTGTCTCCTAGCAACAAGACAGTTGAGATCTGAAGACTCTGCGGTAGCAACCGGGTTGGCTAGTTGAAATGGACTTTCCCGAGAATGGGGCCTGATATGTGTTTGTTTCCATGAGGGCATTGGAATGGGGCGGTGGCACCGGGACCCTGAAGTATTCTCCTAAGCTTTTGACATAGGTCCCATGCACAAGTTTCCTTGTCGAGACGAGATTTGTTCTGATGGGTGCCTCAGGAAATCCCCTATGCTGGTCTGGAATCCAGGCTTTTGAGGAGACATGCCTGTAAACCAAAGCAATGGATCCGATTATGGCCTAGGGTCCTGTATGGTTCCATCTTCTTCTCTGGGGACATCCATCTATGGTATGAGTGGAGGTTGATGCTCAGCTGGTGTCAGACCGCCCTTGTTTATACCGGGAAACCTACACTATTGTGATGGCCTCGGGAAATTTGGAGGGTTCTCCTAATTTGTACGATTTTGGACAATGGAATGGGCAGTGTTCCCATGGATTGGGTAGGCACAGTCCTAATGTGTGGCTCCAGGGGCCCCAGCCCGGAGGGAGTGTGGCCCAGGAATTTGAGGGCAGAAGTCTGAAAACACAAACTCAGCTTACGTTTGGGGAAGTACGTATGGCAGGTCCAATCTACAAACCATGAGAAGAACTCTTCAGGATATGAAGAAAGATCGAGTCTGAGGCACTTGCTCAGGCTTTTGTCTCTGGATTTTGTATCAAATATGGGCGTGGAACGTGGGGAGGCCTCATGGGCCATGGACGAATCTTCCTCTCTGTGGATTTGTCCCAGTCCCAATTTCTTTCCGTCAATCTGTGGGATGGGAGTTCTCCTCTCAGGTTTGTTACATCAGGTGTCCCAACCAAAGAGGAATTCCAAAGCAGAGCCCTGGGGAAGAGTGAAGGGACAACCCAAACGATGGTTATAAATTGGGACCTAGGGGCATGGCAGGCCCAATATGCTGTCTCTTCATCCAACCACTGAGAGGCCTTACTTGAGGACTGGGCACAGGCTGAGGGTCACAATGTGTGTTTGTGACCAATGTGGCCCGCGAGCATGGGCGGGGACTCATGGGCCACACTGGTTTCAACTACACTGGACTTTGGACAACATGCCAATCACAAGGTCTCTTGCCATGAGGAAGGTGTTCTGATGTCTGCATCATTTTCAACCCTGGGCAGTGGTTGGAGATAAGGTCTAGGTTCTGAAGCCTGAAAAACCGAAGTTGGGAAGAGATGACGACCTAAGGCCATGGCGGGTCTGATATGTTCAGTGTGCGGTCAGCTGCCTGGGTGTTGGTCAGGAGGTTCTGGCTCAGGTTGTGTCAGACAGTGCATTAGTGCCCAGGTTTGACTATATGATTTGGGTACAGTCGAGTGCCGTGTAGGTTTATCCTCATTTGATGTGCCTGGGCTGCTCTTAGGCAAGATATTTTTTATAGATGGCAGGCAGAGTGCTGCATTGTGAGTCCGGAATTGCCAAACTTGGGGGCTTCTGGGCCAGGAGTGTGAGGACAGAAGTCTGAGAACACAAGCTAAACTTGGGCTTCAGGCAGAGGGCACAGCATGTACCCCCTGCAGAGTGAACCAATATCTCAAGCATCTGAAGTCACGGTGAGGATCAGATGTTGGCTCAGGTTGGAGTTTCTGTGCATGACTGCCCCTTCATGAACAGAGCGGAATCTCAAGGCCATGGAGGTTTTCCCACGTTGGGAGTTGTGGGATGCCCCCTTCAAGGATTCCTTCTGCGGGACAATTGAGACCTGTTGGTCAGCTCCAGGACATCCCATATGGAATGACTCCAGAGCACCGTTCGAGGATCGATGCCAGGGAATCCCGCCTCGCATTCCAATTTTCTCCCAGCAACAAGACAGTTGAGTTTTGATGGCTCTGCGGGAGCAATCTGGGCGGCTGTGTTGAAATGGACTTTCCCGAGGTTGGGGCCTAATGTGTGTTTATTTGTCCATGAGGGCCTTGGAATGGGGCGGTGACACCGGGACCCTGAAGTATTCTCCTAAGCTTTTGACATAGGTCCCATGCACAAGTTTCCTTGTGGAAACGAGATTTGTTCTGATGGGTGCCTCAAAAAACCCCCTATGCTGGTCTTGGAATCCAGGCTTTTGAGGAGACATGTCTGTAAACCAAAGCAATGGATCCGAATATGGCCTAGGGTCCTGTCTGGTTCCATCTTCTTCTCTGGGGACATCCATTTATGATATGAGTGGAGGTAGATGCTCAGCTGGTGTCAGACCGCCCTTGTTTGTCCCCGGAGACCTACACTATTGGAATGGCCTCGGGGACTTTGGAGAGTTCTCCTAATTTGTACGATTTTGGATAATGGAATGGGCAGAATGCCCATGGATTGGGTAGGCACAGTCCTAATGTGTGGCTCCAGGGGCCCCAGCCTGGAGGGTGTGTGGCCCAGGAATCTGAGGACAGAAGTCTGAAAACACAAACTCAGCTTAGGTTGGGAACGGAGGTATGGCAGGGCCAATCTACAAACCATGAGAAGGACTCTTCAGGATATGAAGAAAGAGCGAGTCTGAGGCGCTTGCTCAGGCTTTTGTCTCTGGATTTTGTATCAAAGATGGGCGTGGAACGTGGGGAGGCCTCATGGGCCATGGACGAATCTTCCTCTCTGTGGATTTGGCCCGGTCCCAATTTCTTTCTGTCAATCTGTGGGATGGGAGGTCTCCTCTCAGGTTTGTTACCTCAGGTGTCCCAACCAAAGAGGAATTCCAAAGCAGAGCCCTGGGGAAGAGTGAAGGGACAACCCAAACGATGGTTATAAATTGGGGCCTAGGGGCATGGCAGACCCAATATGCTGTCTGTTCATCCAGCCACTGAGTGGCCTTACTTAAAGACTGGGCACAGGCTGAGGGTCAGCATGTGTGTTTGTGACCAATGTGGCCCGCGAGCATGGGCGGGGCCTCATGGGCCACACTGGTTTCAACTACACTGAACTTTGGATAACATGCCAATCACAAGGTCTCTTGCCATGGGGAAGGAGCTCTGATTTCTGCATCATTTTCAACCCTGGGCAGTGTTTGGAGATAAGGTCTACGTTCTGAAGCCTGAAAACCGCAGTTGGGAAGAGATGACGACCTAAAGCCATGGCGGGTCTGATGTGCTCAGTGTGCGGTCAGCTGCCTGGGTGTTGGTCCGGAGGTTCGGGTTCAGGTTGTGTCAGACAGTGAATTAGTACCCAGGTTAGACTATATAATTCAGGTACAGTCGAGAGCCGTGTAGGTTAATCCTCATTTGAGGTGCCTGGGCTACTCATTAGGCAATATATTTTTTCTAGAGGCAGGCAGAGTGCTGCATTGTGGGTCCGGTATTGCCAAACATGAGGGATTCTGGACCAGAAGTGTGAGGACAAGTCTGAGAACAGAAGCTAGACTTGGGCTTCAGGCCGAGGGCACGGCTGGTACCCCCTGCAGATCTGAACGAATATCTCATGCTTCTGAAGTCACGGCGAGGATCAGACGTTGGCTCGGGTTGGAGTTTCTGTGCATGACTGCCCCTTCATGAACGGAGCGGAATCTCAAGGCCATGGAGGTTTTCCCACGTTGGGAGTTGTGGGATGCCCCCTTCAAGGATTCCTTCTGCGGGACAATTGAGACCTGTTGGGCAGCTCCAGGATATCCCATATGGAAGGACTCCAGAGCACCGTTCGGGGTGGATGCCTGGGAAGCGGGCCTCGCATTCCAAATGTCTCCTAGCAACAAGACAGTTGAGATCGGATAGCTCTGCGGGAGCAACCGGCGTGGCTGAGTTGAAATGGACTTTTAGGGTCGGGCCCATTGTGTGTTTGTGTCCATGAGGGCCTTGGAATGGGGCGTTGGCACCGGGACCCTGAAGTATTCTCCTAAGCTTTTGACATACCTCCCATGCACAAGTTTCCTTGTGAAGATGAGATTTGTTCTGAGGGGTGCCTCAGGAAACCCCCTATGCTGGTATTGGAATCCAGGCTTTTGAGGAGACATGCCTGTAAACCAAAACAATGGATCCGATTATGGCCTAGGGTCCTGTCTGGTTCAATCTTCTTCTCTGGTGATATCCATCTATGGAATGAGTGGAGGGAGATGCTCACCTGGTGTCACACCGCCCTTGTTTGTCCCTGGAGACCTACACTATTGGGATGGCCTCGGGGACTTTGGAGAGTTTTCTTAATTGGTGAGATTTTGGACAATGGAATGGGCAGAATTCCCATGGATTGGGTAGGCACAGTCCTAATGTGTGGCTCCAGGGGCCCCAGCCTGGAGGGTGTGCGGCACCAGGACTTTGAGGACAGAAGTCTGAAAACACAAACTCAGCTAAGGTTTTGGGACGTAGGTATGGAAGGCCCAATCTACAAACCATGAGAAGTACCCCTCAGGATATGAAGAAAGAGCGAGTCTGAGGCACTTGCTCAGGATTTTGTCTCTGGATTTTGTATCAAAGATGGGCGTGGAACGTGGGGAGGCCTCATGGGCCATGGACGAATCTTCCTCTCTGTGGATTTGACCCGGTCCCAATTTCGTTCCGTCAATCTGTGGGATGGGAGGTCTCCTCTCAGGTTTGTTACCTCAGGTGTCCCAACCAAAGAGGAATTCCAAAGCAGAGCCCTGGGGAAAAGTGAAGGGACAACCCAAACGATGGTTATAAATTGGGGCCTAGGGGCATGGCAGACCCAATATGCTGTCTCTTCATCCAGCCACTGAGTGGCCTTACTTAAAGACTGGGCACAGGCTGAGGGTCAGCATGTGTGTTTGTGACCAATGTGGCCCGCGAGCATGGGCGGGGCCTCATGGGCCACACTGCTTTCAACTACACTGAACTTTGGATAACATGCCAATCACAAGGTCTCTTGCCATGGGGAAGGAGCTCTGATTTCTGCATCATTTTCAACCCTGGGCCGTGGTTGGAGATAAGGTCTAGGTTCTGAAGCCTGAAAACCACAGTTGGGAAGTGATGACGATCTAAGGCCATGTCGGGGCTCATGTGCTCAGTGTGCGGTCAGCTGCCTGGGTGTTGGTCCAGAGTTTCGGTTTCAGGTTGTGTCAGACAGTGCATTATTGCCCAGGTTAGACTATATAATGTAGGTACAGTCGAGTGCCGTGTAAGTTTATCCTCATTTGAGGTGCCTGGGAAAATCATTAGGCAATATATTTTTCCCAGAGGGCAGGCATATTGCTGCTTTGAGGGTCCGGAATTGCCAAACTTGAGGGCTTCTGGGCCAAGAGTGTGAGGACAGAAGTTTCAGAACACAAGCTAGACTTGGGCTTCAGGGCTTGGGTAGGGCAATGGGTATGGCAAATACCCCCTGCAGATCTGAACCAATATCTCATGTATCTGAAGTCACGGCGAGGATCAGAAGTTGGCTCGGGTTGGAGTTTCTGTGCATGTCTGCCCCTCCATGAACGGAGCGGAATCTCAAGGCCATGGAGGTTTTCCAACGTTGGGAGTGTGGGATCCCCCTTCAAGGATTCCTTCTGCGGGACAATTGAGCACTGTTGGTCAGCTCCAGGACAATCCATATGGAATGACTGCAGTGCACCGTTCGAGGACTGATGCCAGGGAAGCCAGCCTCGCATTCCAATTGTCTCCTAGCAACAAGACAGTTGAGTTCTATGGCTCTGACTGAGCAATCAGGGCGGCTGTGTTGAAATGGACTTTCCCGAGGTTGGGGCCTAATGTGTGTTTGTGTCCATGAGGACCTTGGAATGGAGCGGTGGCACTGGGACCCTGAAGTATTCTCCTAAGCTTTTGACATAGGTCCCATGCACAAGTTTCCTCGTGGAGACGAGTTTTGTTCTGATGGGTGCCTCAGGAAACCCCCTATGCTGGTCTTGGAATCCAGGCTCTTGAGGAGATATGCCTGTAAACCAAAGCAATGGATCCGATTATGGCCTAGGGTCCTGTCTGGTTCCATCTTCTTCTCTGGGGACATCCATTTATGGTATGAGTGGATGTAGATGCTCAGCTGGTGTCAGACCGCCCTTGTTTGTCCCGGGAGACCTACACTATTGGGATGGTCTTGGGGACTTTGGAGGGTTCTTCTAATTTGTACGATTTTGAACAATGGAATGGGCAGAATTCCCATGGATTGGGTAGGCACAATCCTAATGTGTGGCTCCAGGGGCCCCAGCCTGGAGGGTGTGTGGCCCAGAAATTTGAGGACAGAAGTCTGAAAACACAAACTCAGCTTAGGTTGGGGACGTAGGTATGGCAGGTCCAATCTACAAACCATGAGAAGAACTCTTCAGGATATGAAGAAAGAGCGAGTCTGAGGCACTTGCTCAGGCTTTTGTCTCTGGATTTTGTATCAAAGATGGGCGTGGAATGTGGGGAGGCCTCATGGGCCATGGATGAATCTTCCTCTCTGTTGATTTGGCCCGGTCCCAATTTCTTTCCATCAATCTGTGGAATGGGAGGTATCCTCTCAGGTTCGTTAATTCAGGTGTCCCAACCAAAGAGGAATTCCAAAGCAGAGCCCTGGGGAAGAGTGAAGGGACAACCCAAACGATGGTTAAAAATTGGGGCCTAGGGGCATGGCAGGCCCAATATGCTGTCTCTTCATCCAGCCCCTGAGTGGCC
The DNA here is from genome assembly GCF_964662115.1 of Mustela nivalis. Lineage (NCBI taxonomy): Eukaryota > Metazoa > Chordata > Mammalia > Carnivora > Mustelidae > Mustela > Mustela nivalis. The sequence goes on from NW_028136529.1 coordinate 1,280,761, forward strand.
TTACTTAAGGACTGGGCACAGCCTGAGAGTCACAATGTGTGTTTGTGACCAATATGGCCGCGAGCATGGGCGGGGCCTCATGGGCCATACTGGTTTCAACTACACTGAACTTAGGACAATATGCCAATCACAAGGTCTCTTGCCATGGGGAAGGAGCTCTGATTTCTGCATCATTTTCAACCCTGGGCAGTGGTTGGATATAAGGTCTAGGATCTGAAGTCTGAAAACCGCAGTTGGGAAGAGATGACGACCTAAAGCCATGGCGGGTCTGATGTGCTCAGTGTGCGGTCAGCTGCCTGGGTGTTGGTCCGGAGGTTCGGGTTCAGGTTGTGTCAGACAGTGCATTAGTGCCCAGGTTAGACTATATAATTTAGGTACCGTCGAGTGCCGTTTAAGTTTATCCTCATTTGAAGTGCCTGGGCAAATCATTAGGCAAGATATTTTTTCTAGAGGGGAGGCAGGGTGCTGCATTGTGGGTCCGGAATTGCAAAACTTGAGGGCTTCTGGGCCAGGAGTATGAGGACAGAAGTCTGAGAACAGAAGCTAGACTTGGGCTTCAGGCCGAGGGCACGGCAGGTACCACCTGCAGATCTGAAACAATATCTCTTGCATCTGAAGTCACGGCGAGGATCAGACTTTGCCTCGGGTTGGAGTTTCTGTGCATGACTGCCCCTTCATGAACGGAGCGGAATTTCAAGGCCATGGAGGTTTTCCCACGTTGGGAGTTGTGGGATGCCCTCTTCAAGGATTCCTTCTGCGGGACAATTGAGACCTGTTGGGCAGCTCCAGGATATCCCATATGGAAGTACTCCAGAGCACCGTTCGGGGATGGATGCCAGGGAAGTGGGCCTCGCATTCCAATTGTCTCCTAGCAACAAGACAGTTGAGATCTGAAGACTCTGCGGTAGCAACCGGGTTGGCTAGTTGAAATGGACTTTCCCGAGAATGGGGCCTGATATGTGTTTGTTTCCATGAGGGCATTGGAATGGGGCGGTGGCACCGGGACCCTGAAGTATTCTCCTAAGCTTTTGACATAGGTCCCATGCACAAGTTTCCTTGTCGAGACGAGATTTGTTCTGATGGGTGCCTCAGGAAATCCCCTATGCTGGTCTGGAATCCAGGCTTTTGAGGAGACATGCCTGTAAACCAAAGCAATGGATCCGATTATGGCCTAGGGTCCTGTATGGTTCCATCTTCTTCTCTGGGGACATCCATCTATGGTATGAGTGGAGGTTGATGCTCAGCTGGTGTCAGACCGCCCTTGTTTATACCGGGAAACCTACACTATTGTGATGGCCTCGGGAAATTTGGAGGGTTCTCCTAATTTGTACGATTTTGGACAATGGAATGGGCAGTGTTCCCATGGATTGGGTAGGCACAGTCCTAATGTGTGGCTCCAGGGGCCCCAGCCCGGAGGGAGTGTGGCCCAGGAATTTGAGGGCAGAAGTCTGAAAACACAAACTCAGCTTACGTTTGGGGAAGTACGTATGGCAGGTCCAATCTACAAACCATGAGAAGAACTCTTCAGGATATGAAGAAAGATCGAGTCTGAGGCACTTGCTCAGGCTTTTGTCTCTGGATTTTGCATCAAATATGGACGTGGAACGTGGGGAGGCCTCATGGGCCATGGACGAATCTTCCTCTCTGTGGATTTGTCCCAGTCCCAATTTCTTTCCGTCAATCTGTGGGATGGGAGTTCTCCTCTCAGGTTTGTTACATCAGGTGTCCCAACCAAAGAGGAATTCCAAAGCAGAGCCCTGGGGAAGAGTGAAGGGACAACCCAAACGATGGTTATAAATTGGGACCTAGGGGCATGGCAGGCCCAATATGCTGTCTCTTCATCCAACCACTGAGAGGCCTTACTTGAGGACTGGGCACAGGCTGAGGGTCACAATGTGTGTTTGTGACCAATGTGGCCCGCGAGCATGGGCGGGGCCTCATGGGCCACACTGGTTTCAACTACACTGGACTTTGGACAACATGCCAATCACAAGGTCTCTTGCCATGAGGAAGGTGTTCTGATGTCTGCATCATTTTCAACCCTGGGCAGTGGTTGGAGATAAGGTCTAGGTTCTGAAGCCTGAAAAACCGAAGTTGGGAAGAGATGACGACCTAAGGCCATGGCGGGTCTGATATGTTCAGTGTGCGGTCAGCTGCCTGGGTGTTGGTCAGGAGGTTCTGGCTCAGGTTGTGTCAGACAGTGCATTAGTGCCCAGGTTTGACTATATGATTTGGGTACAGTCGAGTGCCGTGTAGGTTTATCCTCATTTGATGTGCCTGGGCTGCTCTTAGGCAAGATATTTTTTATAGATGGCAGGCAGAGTGCTGCATTGTGAGTCCGGAATTGCCAAACTTGGGGGCTTCTGGGCCAGGAGTGTGAGGACAGAAGTCTGAGAACACAAGCTAAACTTGGGCTTCAGGCAGAGGGCACAGCATGTACCCCCTGCAGAGTGAACCAATATCTCAAGCATCTGAAGTCACGGTGAGGATCAGATGTTGGCTCAGGTTGGAGTTTCTGTGCATGACTGCCCCTTCATGAACAGAGCGGAATCTCAAGGCCATGGAGGTTTTCCCACGTTGGGAGTTGTGGGATGCCCCCTTCAAGGATTCCTTCTGCGGGACAATTGAGACCTGATGGTCAGCTCCAGGACATCCCATATGGAATGACTCCAGAGCACCGTTCGAGGATCGATGCCAGGGAATCCCGCCTCGCATTCCAATTTTCTCCCAGCAACAAGACAGTTGAGTTTTGATGGCTCTGCGGGAGCAATCTGGGCGGCTGTGTTGAAATGGACTTTCCGAGGTTGGGGCCTAATGTGTGTTTATTTGTCCATGAGGGCCTTGGAATGGGGCGGTGACACCGGGACCCTGAAGTATTCTCCTAAGCTTTTGACATAGGTCCCATGCACAAGTTTCCTTGTGGAAACGAGATTTGTTCTGATGGGTGCCTCAAAAAACCCCCTATGCTGGTCTTGGAATCCAGGCTTTTGAGGAGACATGTCTGTAAACCAAAGCAATGGATCCGAATATGGCCTAGGGTCCTGTCTGGTTCCATCTTCTTCTCTGGGGACATCCATTTATGATATGAGTGGAGGTAGATGCTCAGCTGGTGTCAGACCGCCCTTGTTTGTCCCCGGAGACCTACACTATTGGAATGGCCTCGGGGACTTTGGAGAGTTCTCCTAATTTGTACGATTTTGGATAATGGAATGGGCAGAATGCCCATGGATTGGGTAGGCACAGTCCTAATGTGTGGCTCCAGGGGCCCCAGCCTGGAGGGTGTGTGGCCCAGGAATCTGAGGACAGAAGTCTGAAAACACAAACTCAGCTTAGGTTGGGAACGGAGGTATGGCAGGGCCAATCTACAAACCATGAGAAGGACTCTTCAGGATATGAAGAAAGAGCGAGTCTGAGGCGCTTGCTCAGGCTTTTGTCTCTGGATTTTGTATCAAAGATGGGCGTGGAACGTGGGGAGGCCTCATGGGCCATGGACGAATCTTCCTCTCTGTGGATATGGCCCGGTCCCAATTTCTTTCTGTCAATCTGTGGGATGGGAGGTCTCCTCTCAGGTTTGTTACCTCAGGTGTCCCAACCAAAGAGGAATTCCAAAGCAGAGCCCTGGGGAAGAGTGAAGGGACAACCCAAACGATGGTTATAAATTGGGGCCTAGGGGCATGGCAGACCCAATATGCTGTCTCTTCATCCAGCCACTGAGTGGCCTTACTTAAAGACTGGGCACAGGCTGAGGGTCAGCATGTGTGTTTGTGACCAATGTGGCCCGCGAGCATGGGCGGGGCCTCATGGGCCACACTGGTTTCAACTACACTGAACTTAGGACAATATGCCAATCACAAGGTCTCTTGCCATGGGGAAGGAGCTCTGATTTCTGCATCATTTTCAACCCTGGGCAGTGGTTGGATATAAGGTCTAGGATCTGAAATCTGAAAACCGCAGTTGGGAAGAGATGATGACCTAAACCCTTGGCGGGTCTGATGTGCTCAGTGTGCGGTCAGCTGCCTGGGTGTTGGTCCGGAGGTTCGGGTTCAGGTTGTGTCAGACAGTGCATTAGTGCCCAGGTTAGACTATATAATTTAGGTACAGTCGGGTGCCGTTTAAGTTTATCCTCATTTGAAGTGCCTGGGCAAATCATTAGGCAAGATATTTTTTCTAGAGGGGAGGCAGGGTGCTGCATTGTGGGTCCGGAATTGCCAAACTTGAGGGATTCTGGGCCAGGAGTATGAGGACAGAAGTCTGAGAACACAAGCTAGACTTGGGCTTCAGGCCGAGGGCACGGCAGGTACCGCCTGCAGATCTGAAACAATATCTCTTGCATCTGAAGTCACGGCGAGGATCAGACTTTGCCTCGGGTTGGAGTTTCTGTGCATGACTGCCCCTTCATGAACGGAGCGGAATTTCAAGGTCATGGAGGTTTTCCCACGTTGGGAGTTGTGGGATGCCCCCTTCAAGGATTCCTTCTGCGGGACAATTGAGACCTGTTGGGCAGCTCCAGGATATCCCATATGGAAGTACTCCAGAGCACCGTTCGGGGATGGATGCCAGGGAAGTGGGCCTCGCATTCCAATTGTCTCCTAGCAACAAGACAGTTGAGATCTGAAGACTCTGCGGTAGCAACCGGGTTGGCTAGTTGAAATGGACTTTCCCGAGAATGGGGCCTGATATGTGTTTGTTTCCATGAGGGCATTGGAATGGGGCGGTGGCACCGGGACCCTGAAGTATTCTCCTAAGCTTTTGACATAGGTCCCATGCACAAGTTTCCTTGTCGAGACGAGATTTGTTCTGATGGGTGCCTCAGGAAATCCCCTATGCTGGTCTGGAATCCAGGCTTTTGAGGAGACATGCCTGTAAACCAAAGCAATGGATCCGATTATGGCCTAGGGTCCTGTATGGTTCCATCTTCTTCTCTGGGGACATCCATCTATGGTATGAGTGGAGGTTGATGCTCAGCTGGTGTCAGACCGCCCTTGTTTATACCGGGAAACCTACACTATTGTGATGGCCTCGGGAAATTTGGAGGGTTCTCCTAATTTGTACGATTTTGGACAATGGAATGGGCAGTGTTCCCATGGATTGGGTAGGCACAGTCCTAATGTGTGGCTCCAGGGGCCCCAGCCCGGAGGGAGTGTGGCCCAGGAATTTGAGGGCAGAAGTCTGAAAACACAAACTCAGCTTACGTTTGGGGAAGTACGTATGGCAGGTCCAATCTACAAACCATGAGAAGAACTCTTCAGGATATGAAGAAAGATCGAGTCTGAGGCACTTGCTCAGGCTTTTGTCTCTGGATTTTGTATCAAATATGGGCGTGGAACGTGGGGAGGCCTCATGGGCCATGGACGAATCTTCCTCTCTGTGGATTTGTCCCAGTCCCAATTTCTTTCCGTCAATCTGTGGGATGGGAGTTCTCCTCTCAGGTTTGTTACATCAGGTGTCCCAACCAAAGAGGAATTCCAAAGCAGAGCCCTGGGGAAGAGTGAAGGGACAACCCAAACGATGGTTATAAATTGGGACCTAGGGGCATGGCAGGCCCAATATGCTGTCTCTTCATCCAACCACTGAGAGGCCTTACTTGAGGACTGGGCACAGGCTGAGGGTCACAATGTGTGTTTGTGACCAATGTGGCCCGCGAGCATGGGCGGGGACTCATGGGCCACACTGGTTTCAACTACACTGGACTTTGGACAACATGCAAATCACAAGGTCTCTTGCCATGAGGAAGGTGTTCTGATGTCTGCATCATTTTCAACCCTGGGCAGTGGTTGGAGATAAGGTCTAGGTTCTGAAGCCTGAAAAACCGAAGTTGGGAAGAGATGACGACCTAAGGCCATGGCGGGTCTGATATGTTCAGTGTGCGGTCAGCTGCCTGGGTGTTGGTCAGGAGGTTCTGGCTCAGGTTGTGTCAGACAGTGCATTAGTGCCCAGGTTTGACTATATGATTTGGGTACAGTCGAGTGCCGTGTAGGTTTATCCTCATTTGATGTGCCTGGGCTGCTCTTAGGCAAGATATTTTTTATAGATGGCAGGCAGAGTGCTGCATTGTGAGTCCGGAATTGCCAAACTTGGGGGCTTCTGGGCCAGGAGTGTGAGGACAGAAGTCTGAGAACACAAGCTAAACTTGGGCTTCAGGCAGAGGGCACAGCATGTACCCCCTGCAGAGTGAACCAATATCTCAAGCATCTGAAGTCACGGTGAGGATCAGATGTTGGCTCAGGTTGGAGTTTCTGTGCATGACTGCCCCTTCATGAACAGAGCGGAATCTCAAGGCCATGGAGGTTTTCCCACGTTGGGAGTTGTGGGATGCCCCCTTCAAGGATTCCTTCTGCGGGACAATTGAGACCTGTTGGTCAGCTCCAGGACATCCCATATGGAATGACTCCAGAGCACCGTTCGAGGATCGATGCCAGGGAATCCCGCCTCGCATTCCAATTTTCTCCCAGCAACAAGACAGTTGAGTTTTGATGGCTCTGCGGGAGCAATCGGGGCGGCTGTGTTGAAATGGACTTTTTCGAGGTTGGGGCCTAATATGTGTTTGTGTCCATGAGGGCCTTGGAATGGGGCGGTGACACCGGGACCCTGAAGTATTCTCCTAAGCTTTTGACATAGGTCCCATGCACAAGTTTCCTTGTGGAAACGAGATTTGTTCTGATGGGTGCCTCAAAAAACCCCCTATGCTGGTCTTGGAATCCAGGCTTTTGAGGAGACATGTCTGTAAACCAAAGCAATGGATCCGAATATGGCCTAGGGTCCTGTCTGGTTCCATCTTCTTCTCTGGGGACATCCATTTATGATATGAGTGGAGGTAGATGCTCAGCTGGTGTCAGACCGCCCTTGTTTGTCCCCGGAGACCTACACTATTGGAATGGCCTCGGGGACTTTGGAGAGTTCTCCTAATTTGTACGATTTTGGATAATGGAATGGGCAGAATGCCCATGGATTGGGTAGGCACAGTCCTAATGTGTGGCTCCAGGGGCCCCAGCCTGGAGGGTGTGTGGCCCAGGAATCTGAGGACAGAAGTCTGAAAACACAAACTCAGCTTAGGTTGGGAACGGAGGTATGGCAGGGCCAATCTACAAACCATGAGAAGGACTCTTCAGGATATGAAGAAAGAGCGAGTCTGAGGCGCTTGCTCAGGCTTTTGTCTCTGGATTTTGTATCAAAGATGGGCGTGGAACGTGGGGAGGCCTCATGGGCCATGGACGAATCTTCCTCTCTGTGGATTTGGCCCGGTCCCAATTTCTTTCTGTCAATCTGTGGGATGGGAGGTCTCCTCTCAGGTTTGTTACCTCAGGTGTCCCAACCAAAGAGGAATTCCAAAGCAGAGCCCTGGGGAAGAGTGAAGGGACAACCCAAACGATGGTTATAAATTGGGGCCTAGGGGCATGGCAGACCCAATATACTGTCTCTTCATCCAGCCACTGAGTGGCCTTACTTAAAGACTGGGCACAGGCTGAGGGTCAGCATGTGTGTTTGTGACCAATGTGGCCCGCGAGCATGGGCGGGGCCTCATGGGCCACACTGGTTTCAACTACACTGAACTTTGGATAACATGCCAATCACAAGGTCTCTTGCCATGGGGAAGGAGCTCTGATTTCTGCATCATTTTCAACCCTGGGCAGTGTTTGGAGATAAGGTCTACGTTCTGAAGCCTGAAAACCGCAGTTGGGAAGAGATGACGACCTAAGGCCATGGCGGGTCTGATGTGCTCAGTGTGCGGTCAGCTGCCTGGGTGTTGGTCCGGAGGTTCGGGTTCAGGTTGTGTCAGACAGTGAATTAGTACCCAGGTTAGACTATATAATTCAGGTACAGTCGAGAGCCGTGTAGGTTTATCCTCATTTGAGGTGCCTGGGCTCCTCATTAGGCAATATATTTTTTCTAGAGGCAGGCAGAGTGCTGCATTGTGGGTCCGGTATTGCCAAACATGAGGGATTCTGGACCAGGAGTGTGAGGACAAGTCTGAGAACAGAAGCTAGACTTGGGCTTCAGGCCGAGGGCACGGCTGGTACCCCCTGCAGATCTGAACGAATATCTCATGCTTCTGAAGTCACGGCGAGGATCAGACGTTGGCTCGGGTTGGAGTTTCTGTGCATGACTGCCCCTTCATGAACGGAGCGGAATCTCAAGGCCATGGAGGTTTTCCCACGTTGGGAGTTGTGGGATGCCCCCTTCAAGGATTCCTTCTGCGGGACAATTGAGACCTGTTGGGCAGCTCCAGGATATCCCACATGGAAGGACTCCAGAGCACCGTTCGGGGTGGATGCCTGGGAAGCGGGCCTCGCATTCCAAATGTCTCCTAGCAACAAGACAGTTGAGATCGGATAGCTCTGCGGGAGCAACCGGCGTGGCTGAGTTGAAATGGACTTTTAGGATCGGGCCCATTGTGTGTTTGTGTCCATGAGGGCCTTGGAATGGGGCGTTGGCACCGGGACCCTGAAGTATTCTCCTAAGCTTTTGACATACCTCCCATGCACAAGTTTCCTTGTGGAGATGAGATTTGTTCTGAGGGATGCCTCAGGAAACCCCCTATGCTGGTATTGGAATCCAGGCTTTTGAGGAGACATGCCTGTAAACCAAAACAATGGATCCGATTATGGCCTAGGGTCCTGTCTGGTTCAATCTTCTTCTCTGGTGATATCCATCTATGGAATGAGTGGAGGGAGATGCTCACCTGGTGTCACACCGCCCTTGTTTGTCCCTGGAGACCTACACTATTGGGATGGCCTCGGGGACTTTGGAGAGTTTTCTTAATTGGTGAGATTTTGGACAATGGAATGGGCAGAATTCCCATGGATTGGGTAGGCACAGTCCTAATGTGTGGCTCCAGGGGCCCCAGCCTGGAGGGTGTGCGGCCCAGGACTTTGAGGACAGAAGTCTGAAAACACAAACTCAGCTAAGGTTTTGGGACGTAGGTATGGGAGGCCCAATCTACAAACCATGAGAAGTACCCCTCAGGATATGAAGAAAGAGCGAGTCTGAGGCACTTGCTCAGGATTTTGTCTCTGGATTTTGTATCAAAGATGGGCGTGGAACGTGGGGAGGCCTCATGGGCCATGGACGAATCTTCCTCTCTGTGGATTTGACCCGGTCCCAATTTCGTTCCGTCAATCTGTGGGATGGGAGGTCTCCTCTCAGGTTTGTTACCTCAGGTGTCCCAACCAAAGAGGAATTCCAAAGCAGAGCCCTGGGGAAAAGTGAAGGGACAACCCAAACGATGGTTATAAATTGGGGCCTAGGGGCATGGCAGACCCAATATGCTGTCTCTTCATCCAGCCACTGAGTGGCCTTACTTAAAGACTGGGCACAGGCTGAGGGTCAGCATGTGTGTTTGTGACCAATGTGGCCCACGAGCATGGGCGGGGCCTCATGGGCCACACTGGTTTCAACTACACTGAACTTTGGATAACATGCCAATCACAAGGTCTCTTGCCATGGGGAAGGAGCTCTGATTTCTGCATCATTTTCAACCCTGGGCCGTGGTTGGAGATAAGGTCTAGGTTCTGAAGCCTGAAAACCACAGTTGGGAAGTGATGACGATCTAAGGCCATGTCGGGGCTCATGTGCTCAGTGTGCGGTCAGCTGCCTGGGTGTTGGTCCGGAGGTTCGGGTTCAGGTTGTGTCAGACAGTGCATTAGTGCCCAGGTTAGACTATATAATTTAGGTACAGTCGAGTGCCGTTTAAGTTTATCCTCATTTGAAGTGCCTGGGCAAATCATTAGGCAAGATATTTTTTCTAGAGGGGAGGCAGGGTGCTGCATTGTGGGTCCGGAATTGCCAAACTTGAGGGCTTCTGGGCCAGGAGTATGAGGACAGAAGTCTGAGAACACAAGCTAGACTTGGGCTTCAGGCCGAGGGCACGGCAGGTACCGCCTGCAGATCTGAAACAATATCTCTTGCATCTGAAGTCACGGCGAGGATCAGACGTTGGCTCGGGTTGGAGTTTCTGTGCATGACTGCCCCTTCATGAACGGAGCGGAATCTCAAGGCCATGGAGGTTTTCCCACGTTGGGAGTTGTGGGATGCCCCCTTCAAGGATTCCTTCTGCGGGACAATTGAGACCTGTTGGGCAGCTCCAGGATATCCCATATGGAAGTACTCCAGAGCACTGTTCGGGAATGGATGCCAGGGAAGTGGGCCTCGCATTCCAATTGTCTCCTAGCAACAAGACAGTTGAGATCTGAAGACTCTGCGGTAGCAACCGGGTTGGCTAGTTGAAATGGACTTTCCCGAGAATGGGGCCTGATATGTGTTTGTTTCCATGAGGGCATTGGAATGGGGCGGTGGCACCGGGACCCTGAAGTATTCTCCTAAGCTTTTGACATAGGTCCCATGCACAAGTTTCCTTGTCGAGACGAGATTTGTTCTGATGGGTGCCTCAGGAAATCCCCTATGCTGGTCTGGAATCCAGGCTTTTGAGGAGACATGCCTGTAAACCAAAGCAATGGATCCGATTATGGCCTAGGGTCCTGTATGGTTCCATCTTCTTCTCTGGGGACATCCATCTATGGTATGAGTGGAGGTTGATGCTCAGCTGGTGTCAGACCGCCCTTGTTTATACCGGGAAACCTACACTATTGTGATGGCCTCGGGAAATTTGGAGGGTTCTCCTAATTTGTACGATTTTGGACAATGGAATGGGCAGTGTTCCCATGGATTGGGTAGGCACAGTCCTAATGTGTGGCTCCAGGGGCCCCAGCCCGGAGGGAGTGTGGCCCAGGAATTTGAGGGCAGAAGTCTGAAAACACAAACTCAGCTTACGTTTGGGGAAGTACGTATGGCAGGTCCAATCTACAAACCATGAGAAGAACTCTTCAGGATATGAAGAAAGATCGAGTCTGAGGCACTTGCTCAGGCTTTTGTCTCTGGATTTTGTATCAAATATGGGCGTGGAACGTGGGGAGGCCTCATGGGCCATGGACGAATCTTCCTCTCTGTGGATTTGTCCCAGTCCCAATTTCTTTCCGTCAATCTGTGGGATGGGAGTTCTCCTCTCAGGTTTGTTACATCAGGTGTCCCAACCAAAGAGGAATTCCAAAGCAGAGCCCTGGGGAAGAGTGAAGGGACAACCCAAACGATGGTTATAAATTGGGACCTAGGGGCATGGCAGGCCCAATATGCTGTCTCTTCATCCAACCACTGAGAGGCCTTACTTGAGGACTGGGCACAGGCTGAGGGTCACAATGTGTGTTTGTGACCAATGTGGCCCGCGAGCATGGGCGGGGACTCATGGGCCACACTGGTTTCAACTACACTGGACTTTGGACAACATGCCAATCACAAGGTCTCTTGCCATGAGGAAGGTGTTCTGATGTCTGCATCATTTTCAACCCTGGGCAGTGGTTGGAGATAAGGTCTAGGTTCTGAAGCCTGAAAAACCGAAGTTGGGAAGAGATGACGACCTAAGGCCATGGCGGGTCTGATATGTTCAGTGTGCGGTCAGCTGCCTGGGTGTTGGTCAGGAGGTTCTGGCTCAGGTTGTGTCAGACAGTGCATTAGTGCCCAGGTTTGACTATATGATTTGGGTACAGTCGAGTGCCGTGTAGGTTTATCCTCATTTGATGTGCCTGGGCTGCTCTTAGGCAAGATATTTTTTATAGATGGCAGGCAGAGTGCTGCATTGTGAGTCCGGAATTGCCAAACTTGGGGGCTTCTGGGCCAGGAGTGTGAGGACAGAAGTCTGAGAACACAAGCTAAACTTGGGCTTCAGGCAGAGGGCACAGCATGTACCCCCTGCAGAGTGAACCAATATCTCAAGCATCTGAAGTCACGGTGAGGATCAGATGTTGGCTCAGGTTGGAGTTTCTGTGCATGACTGCCCCTTCATGAACAGAGCGGAATCTCAAGGCCATGGAGGTTTTCCCACGTTGGGAGTTGTGGGATGCCCCCTTCAAGGATTCCTTCTGCGGGACAATTGAGACCTGTTGGTCAGCTCCAGGACATCCCATATGGAATGACTCCAGAGCACCGTTCGAGGATCGATGCCAGGGAATCCCGCCTCGCATTCCAATTTTCTCCCAGCAACAAGACAGTTGAGTTTTGATGGCTCTGCGGGAGCAATCGGGGCGGCTGTGTTGAAATGGACTTTTTCGAGGTTGGGGCCTAATATGTGTTTGTGTCCATGAGGGCCTTGGAATGGGGCGGTGACACCGGGACCCTGAAGTATTCTCCTAAGCTTTTGACATAGGTCCCATGCACAAGTTTCCTTGTGGAAACGAGATTTGTTCTGATGGGTGCCTCAAAAAACCCCCTATGCTGGTCTTGGAATCCAGGCTTTTGAGGAGACATGTCTGTAAACCAAAGCAATGGATCCGAATATGGCCTAGGGTCCTGTCTGGTTCCATCTTCTTCTCTGGGGACATCCATTTATGATATGACTGGAGGTAGATGCTCAGCTGGTGTCAGACCGCCCTTGTTTGTCCCCGGAGACCTACACTATTGGAATGGCCTCGGGGACTTTGGAGAGTTCTCCTAATTTGTACGAATTTGGATAATGGAATGGGCAGAATGCCCATGGATTGGATAGGCACAGTCCTAATGTGTGGCTCCAGGGGCCCCAGCCTGGAGGGTGTGTGGCCCAGGAATCTGAGGACAGAAGTCTGAAAACACAAACTCAGCTTAGGTTGGGAACGGAGGTATGGCAGGGCCAATCTACAAACCATGAGAAGGACTCTTCAGGATATGAAGAAAGAGCGAGTCTGAGGCGCTTGCTCAGGCTTTTGTCTCTGGATTTTGTATCAAAGATGGGCGTGGAACGTGGGGAGGCCTCATGGGCCATGGACGAATCTTCCTCTCTGTGGATTTGGCCCGGTCCCAATTTCTTTCCGTCAATCTGTGGGATGGGAGGTCTCCTCTCAGGTTTGTTACCTCAGGTGTCCCAACCAAAGAGGAATTCCAAAGCAGAGCCCTGGGGAAGAGTGAAGGGACAACCCAAACGATGGTTATAAATTGGGGCCTAGGGGCATGGCAGACCCAATATGCTGTCTCTTCATCCAGCCACTGAGTGGCCTTACTTAAAGACTGGGCACAGGCTGAGGGTCAGCATGTGTGTTTGTGACCAATGTGGCCCGCGAGCATGGGCGGGGCCTCATGGGCCACACTGGTTTCAACTACACTGAACTTTGGATAACATGCCAATCACAAGGTCTCTTGCCATGGGGAAGGAGCTCTGATTTCTGCATCATTTTCAACCCTGGGCAGTGTTTGGAGATAAGGTCTACGTTCTGAAGCCTGAAAACCGCAGTTGGGAAGAGATGACGACCTAAGGCCATGGCGGGTCTGATGTGCTCAGTGTGCGGTCAGCTGCCTGGGTGTTGGTCCGGAGGTTCGGGTTCAGGTTGTGTCAGACAGTGAATTAGTACCCAGGTTAGACTATATAATTCAGGTACAGTCGAGAGCCGTGTAGGTTTATCCTCATTTGAGGTGCCTGGGCTCCTCATTAGGCAATATATTTTTTCTAGAGGCAGGCAGAGTGCTGCATTGTGGGTCCGGTATTGCCAAACATGAGGGATTCTGGACCAGGAGTGTGAGGACAAGTCTGAGAACAGAAGCTAGACTTGGGCTTCAGGCCGAGGGCACGGCTGGTACCCCCTGCAGATCTGAACGAATATCTCATGCTTCTGAAGTCACGGCGAGGATCAGACGTTGGCTCGGGTTGGAGTTTCTGTGCATGACTGCCCCTTCATGAACGGAGCGGAATCTCAAGGCCATGGAGGTTTTCCCACGTTGGGAGTTGTGGGATGCCCCCTTCAAGGATTCCTTCTGCGGGACAATTGAGACCTGTTGGGCAGCTCCAGGATATCCCACATGGAAGGACTCCAGAGCACCGTTCGGGGTGGATGCCTGGGAAGCGGGCCTCGCATTCCAAATGTCTCCTAGCAACAAGACAGTTGAGATCGGATAGCTCTGCGGGAGCAACCGGCGTGGCTGAGTTGAAATGGACTTTTAGGGTCGGGCCCATTGTGTGTTTGTGTCCATGAGGGCCTTGGAATGGGGCGTTGGCACCGGGACCCTGAAGTATTCTCCTAAGCTTTTGACATACCTCCCATGCACAAGTTTCCTTGTGGAGATGAGATTTGTTCTGAGGGATGCCTCAGGAAACCCCCTATGCTGGTATTGGAATCCAGGCTTTTGAGGAGACATGCCTGTAAACCAAAACAATGGATCCGATTATGGCCTAGGGTCCTGTCTGGTTCAATCTTCTTCTCTGGTGATATCCATCTATGGAATGAGTGGAGGGAGATGCTCACCTGGTGTCACACCGCCCTTGTTTGTCCCTGGAGACCTACACTATTGGGATGGCCTCGGGGACTTTGGAGAGTTTTCTTAATTGGTGAGATTTTGGACAATGGAATGGGCAGAATTCCCATGGATTGGGTAGGCACAGTCCTAATGTGTGGCTCCAGGGGCCCCAGCCTGGAGGGTGTGCGGCCCAGGACTTTGAGGACAGAAGTCTGAAAACACAAACTCAGCTAAGGTTTTGGGACGTAGGTATGGGAGGCCCAATCTACAAACCATGAGAAGTACCCCTCAGGATATGAAGAAAGAGCGAGTCTGAGGCACTTGCTCAGGATTTTGTCTCTGGATTTTGTATCAAAGATGGGCGTGGAACGTGGGGAGGCCTCATGGGCCATGGACGAATCTTCCTCTCTGTGGATTTGACCCGGTCCCAATTTCGTTCCGTCAATCTGTGGGATGGGAGGTCTCCTCTCAGGTTTGTTACCTCAGGTGTCCCAACCAAAGAGGAATTCCAAAGCAGAGCCCTGGGGAAGAGTGAAGGGACAACCCAAACGATGGTTATAAATTGGGGCCTAGGGGCATGGCAGGCCCAATATGCTGTCTCTTCATCCAGCCACTGAGTGGCCTTACTTAAAGACTGGGCACAGGCTGAGGGTCAGCATGTGTGTTTGTGACCAATGTGGCCCGCGAGCATGGGCGGGGCCTCATGGGCCACACTGGTTTCAACTACACTGAACTTTGGATAACATGCCAATCACAAGGTCTCTTGCCATGGGGAAGGAGCTCTGATTTCTGCATCATTTTCAACCCTGGGCCGTGGTTGGAGATAAGGTCTAGGTTCTGAAGCCTGAAAACCACAGTTGGGAAGTGATGACGATCTAAGGCCATGTCGGGGCTCATGTGCTCAGTGTGCGGTCAGCTGCCTGGGTGTTGGTCCAGAGTTTCGGTTTCAGGTTGTGTCAGACAGTGCATTATTGCCCAGGTTAGACTATATAATGTAGGTACAGTCGAGTGCCGTGTAAGTTTATCCTCATTTGAGGTGCCTGGGAAAATCATTAGGCAATATATTTTTCCCAGAGGGCAGGCATATTGCTGCTTTGAGGGTCCGGAATTGCCAAACTTGAGGGCTTCTGGGCCAAGAGTGTGAGGACAGAAGTTTCAGAACACAAGCTAGACTTGGGCTTCAGGGCTTGGGTAGGGCAATGGGTATGGCAAATACCCCCTGCAGATCTGAACCAATATCTCATGTATCTGAAGTCACGGCGAGGATCAGAAGTTGGCTCGGGTTGGAGTTTCTGTGCATGTCTGCCCCTCCATGAACGGAGCGGAATCTCAAGGCCATGGAGGTTTTCCAACGTTGGGAGTGTGGGATCCCCCTTCAAGGATTCCTTCTGCGGGACAATTGAGCACTGTTGGTCAGCTCCAGGACAATCCATATGGAATGACTGCAGTGCACCGTTCGAGGACTGATGCCAGGGAAGCCAGCCTCGCATTCCAATTGTCTCCTAGCAACAAGACAGTTGAGTTCTATGGCTCTGATTGAGCAATCGGGGCGGCTGTGTTGAAATGGACTTTCCCGAGGTTGGGGCCTAATGTGTGTTTGTGTCCATGAGGACCTTGGAATGGAGCGGTGGCACTGGGACCCTGAAGTATTCTCCTAAGCTTTTGACATAGGTCCCATGCACAAGTTTCCTCGTGGAGACGAGTTTTGTTCTGATGGGTGCCTCAGGAAACCCCCTATGCTGGTCTTGGAATCCAGGCTCTTGAGGAGATATGCCTGTAAACCAAAGCAATGGATCCGATTATGGCCTAGGGTCCTGTCTGGTTCCAACTTCTTCTCTGGGGACATCCATTTATGGTATGAGTGGATGTAGATGCTCAGCTGGTGTCAGACCGCCCTTGTTTGTCCCGGGAGACCTACACTATTGGGATGGTCTTGGGGACTTTGGAGGGTTCTTCTAATTTGTACGATTTTGAACAATGGAATGGGCAGAATTCCCATGGATTGGGTAGGCACAATCCTAATGTGTGGCTCCAGGGGCCCCAGCCTGGAGGGTGTGTGGCCCAGAAATTTGAGGACAGAAGTCTGAAAACACAAACTCAGCTTAGGTTGGGGACGTAGGTATGGCAGGTCCAATCTACAAACCATGAGAAGAACTCTTCAGGATATGAAGAAAGAGCGAGTCTGAGGCGCTTGCTCAGGCTTTTGTCTCTGGATTTTGTATCAAAGATGGGCGTGGAATGTGGGGAGGCCTCATGGGCCATGGATGAATCTTCCTCTCTGTTGATTTGGCCCGGTCCCAATTCCTTTCCATCAATCTGTGGAATGGGAGGTATCCTCTCAGGTTTGTTAATTCAGGTGTCCCAACCAAAGAGGAATTCCAAAGCAGAGCCCTGGGGAAGAGTGAAGGGACAACCCAAACGATGGTTAAAAATTGGGGACTAGGGGCATGGCAGGCCCAATATGCTGTCTCTTCATCCAGCCCCTGAGTGGCCTTACTTAAGGACTGGGCACAGCCTGAGAGTCACAATGTGTGTTTGTGACCAATATGGCCGCGAGCATGGGCGGGGCCTCATGGGCCATACTGGTTTCAACTACACTGAACTTAGGACAATATGCCAATCACAAGGTCTCTTGCCATGGGGAAGGAGCTCTGATTTCTGCATCATTTTCAACCCTGGGCAGTGTTTGGAGATAAGGTCTACGTTCTGAAGCCTGAAAACCGCAGTTGGGAAGAGATGACGACCTAAGGCCATGGCGGGTCTGATGTGCTCAGTGTGCGGTCAGCTGCCTGGGTGTTGGTCCGGAGGTTCGGGTTCAGGTTGTGTCAGACAGTGAATTAGTACCCAGGTTAGACTATATAATTCAGGTACAGTCGAGAGCCGTGTAGGTTTATCCTCATTTGAGGTGCCTGGGCTCCTCATTAGGCAATATATTTTTTCTAGAGGCAGGCAGAGTGCTGCATTGTGGGTCCGGTATTGCCAAACATGAGGGATTCTGGACCAGGAGTGTGAGGACAAGTCTGAGAACAGAAGCTAGACTTGGGCTTCAGGCCGAGGGCACGGCTGGTACCCCCTGCAGATCTGAACGAATATCTCATGCTTCTGAAGTCACGGCGAGGATCAGACGTTGGCTCGGGTTGGAGTTTCTGTGCATGACTGCCCCTTCATGAACGGAGCGGAATCTCAAGGCCATGGAGGTTTTCCCACGTTGGGAGTTGTGGGATGCCCCCTTCAAGGATTCCTTCTGCGGGACAATTGAGACCTGTTGGGCAGCTCCAGGATATCCCACATGGAAGGACTCCAGAGCACCGTTCGGGGTGGATGCCTGGGAAGCGGGCCTCGCATTCCAAATGTCTCCTAGCAACAAGACAGTTGAGATCGGATAGCTCTGCGGGAGCAACCGGCGTGGCTGAGTTGAAATGGACTTTTAGGATCGGGCCCATTGTGTGTTTGTGTCCATGAGGGCCTTGGAATGGGGCGTTGGCACCGGGACCCTGAAGTATTCTCCTAAGCTTTTGACATACCTCCCATGCACAAGTTTCCTTGTGGAGATGAGATTTGTTCTGAGGGATGCCTCAGGAAACCCCCTATGCTGGTATTGGAATCCAGGCTTTTGAGGAGACATGCCTGTAAACCAAAACAATGGATCCGATTATGGCCTAGGGTCCTGTCTGGTTCAATCTTCTTCTCTGGTGATATCCATCTATGGAATGAGTGGAGGGAGATGCTCACCTGGTGTCACACCGCCCTTGTTTGTCCCTGGAGACCTACACTATTGGGATGGCCTCGGGGACTTTGGAGAGTTTTCTTAATTGGTGAGATTTTGGACAATGGAATGGGCAGAATTCCCATGGATTGGGTAGGCACAGTCCTAATGTGTGGCTCCAGGGGCCCCAGCCTGGAGGGTGTGCGGCCCAGGACTTTGAGGACAGAAGTCTGAAAACACAAACTCAGCTAAGGTTTTGGGACGTAGGTATGGGAGGCCCAATCTACAAACCATGAGAAGTACCCCTCAGGATATGAAGAAAGAGCGAGTCTGAGGCACTTGCTCAGGATTTTGTCTCTGGATTTTGTATCAAAGATGGGCGTGGAACGTGGGGAGGCCTCATGGGCCATGGACGAATCTTCCTCTCTGTGGATTTGACCCGGTCCCAATTTCGTTCCGTCAATCTGTGGGATGGGAGGTCTCCTCTCAGGTTTGTTACCTCAGGTGTCCCAACCAAAGAGGAATTCCAAAGCAGAGCCCTGGGGAAGAGTGAAGGGACAACCCAAACGATGGTTATAAATTGGGGCCTAGGGGCATGGCAGACCCAATATGCTGTCTCTTCATCCAGCCACTGAGTGGCCTTACTTAAAGACTGGGCACAGGCTGAGGGTCAGCATGTGTGTTTGTGACCAATGTGGCCCGCGAGCATGGGCGGGGCCTCATGGGCCACACTGGTTTCAACTACACTGAACTTTGGATAACATGCCAATCACAAGGTCTCTTGCCATGGGGAAGGAGCTCTGATTTCTGCATCATTTTCAACCCTGGGCCGTGGTTGGAGATAAGGTCTAGGTTCTGAAGCCTGAAAACCACAGTTGGGAAGTGATGACGATCTAAGGCCATGTCGGGGCTCATGTGCTCAGTGTGCGGTCAGCTGCCTGGGTGTTGGTCCAGAGTTTCGGTTTCAGGTTGTGTCAGACAGTGCATTATTGCCCAGGTTAGACTATATAATGTAGGTACAGTCGAGTGCCGTGTAAGTTTATCCTCATTTGAGGTGCCTGGGAAAATCATTAGGCAATATATTTTTCCCAGAGGGCAGGCATATTGCTGCTTTGAGGGTCCGGAATTGCCAAACTTGAGGGCTTCTGGGCCAAGAGTGTGAGGACAGAAGTTTCAGAACACAAGCTAGACTTGGGCTTCAAGGCTTGGGTAGGGCAATGGGTATGGCAAATACCCCCTGCAGATCTGAACCAATATCTCATGTATCTGAAGTCACGGCGAGGATCAGAAGTTGGCTCGGGTTGGAGTTTCTGTGCATGTCTGCCCCTCCATGAACGGAGCGGAATCTCAAGGCCATGGAGGTTTTCCAACGTTGGGAGTGTGGGATCCCCCTTCAAGGATTCCTTCTGCGGGACAATTGAGCACTGTTGGTCAGCTCCAGGACAATCCATATGGAATGACTGCAGTGCACCGTTCGAGGACTGATGCCAGGGAAGCCAGCCTCGCATTCCAATTGTCTCCTAGCAACAAGACAGTTGAGTTCTATGGCTCTGATTGAGCAATCGGGGCGGCTGTGTTGAAATGGACTTTCCCGAGGTTGGGGCCTAATGTGTGTTTGTGTCCATGAGGACCTTGGAATGGAGCGGTGGCACTGGGACCCTGAAGTATTCTCCTAAGCTTTTGACATAGGTCCCATGCACAAGTTTCCTCGTGGAGACGAGTTTTGTTCTGATGGGTGCCTCAGGAAACCCCCTATGCTGGTCTTGGAATCCAGGCTCTTGAGGAGATATGCCTGTAAACCAAAGCAATGGATCCGATTATGGCCTAGGGTCCTGTCTGGTTCCATCTTCTTCTCTGGGGACATCCATTTATGGTATGAGTGGATGTAGATGCTCAGCTGGTGTCAGACCGCCCTTGTTTGTCCCGGGAGACCTACACTATTGGGATGGTCTTGGGGACTTTGGAGGGTTCTTCTAATTTGTACGATTTTGAACAATGGAATGGGCAGAATTCCCATGGATTGGGTAGGCACAATCCTAATGTGTGGCTCCAGGGGCCCCAGCCTGGAGGGTGTGTGGCCCAGAAATTTGAGGACAGAAGTCTGAAAACACAAACTCAGCTTAGGTTGGGGACGTAGGTATGGCAGGTCCAATCTACAAACCATGAGAAGAACTCTTCAGGATATGAAGAAAGAGCGAGTCTGAGGCGCTTGCTCAGGCTTTTGTCTCTGGATTTTGTATCAAAGATGGGCGTGGAATGTGGGGAGGCCTCATGGGCCATGGATGAATCTTCCTCTCTGTTGATTTGGCCCGGTCCCAATTCCTTTCCATCAATCTGTGGAATGGGAGGTATCCTCTCAGGTTTGTTAATTCAGGTGTCCCAACCAAAGAGGAATTCCAAAGCAGAGCCCTGGGGAAGAGTGAAGGGACAACCCAAACGATGGTTAAAAATTGGGGACTAGGGGCATGGCAGGCCCAATATGCTGTCTCTTCATCCAGCCCCTGAGTGGCCTTACTTAAGGACTGGGCACAGCCTGAGAGTCACAATGTGTGTTTGTGACCAATATGGCCGCGAGCATGGGCGGGGCCTCATGGGCCATACTGGTTTCAACTACACTGAACTTAGGACAATATGCCAATCACAAGGTCTCTTGCCATGGGGAAGGAGCTCTGATTTCTGCATCATTTTCAACCCTGGGCAGTGTTTGGAGATAAGGTCTACGTTCTGAAGCCTGAAAACCGCAGTTGGGAAGAGATGACGACCTAAGGCCATGGCGGGTCTGATGTGCTCAGTGTGCGGTCAGCTGCCTGGGTGTTGGTCCGGAGGTTCGGGTTCAGGTTGTGTCAGACAGTGAATTAGTACCCAGGTTAGACTATATAATTCAGGTACAGTCGAGAGCCGTGTAGGTTTATCCTCATTTGAGGTGCCTGGGCTCCTCATTAGGCAATATATTTTTTCTAGAGGCAGGCAGAGTGCTGCATTGTGGGTCCGGTATTGCCAAACATGAGGGATTCTGGACCAGGAGTGTGAGGACAAGTCTGAGAACAGAAGCTAGACTTGGGCTTCAGGCCGAGGGCACGGCTGGTACCCCCTGCAGATCTGAACGAATATCTCATGCTTCTGAAGTCACGGCGAGGATCAGACGTTGGCTCGGGTTGGAGTTTCTGTGCATGACTGCCCCTTCATGAACGGAGCGGAATCTCAAGGCCATGGAGGTTTTCCCACGTTGGGAGTTGTGGGATGCCCCCTTCAAGGATTCCTTCTGCGGGACAATTGAGACCTGTTGGGCAGCTCCAGGATATCCCACATGGAAGGACTCCAGAGCACCGTTCGGGGTGGATGCCTGGGAAGCGGGCCTCGCATTCCAAATGTCTCCTAGCAACAAGACAGTTGAGATCGGATAGCTCTGCGGGAGCAACCGGCGTGGCTGAGTTGAAATGGACTTTTAGGATCGGGCCCATTGTGTGTTTGTGTCCATGAGGGCCTTGGAATGGGGCGTTGGCACCGGGACCCTGAAGTATTCTCCTAAGCTTTTGACATACCTCCCATGCACAAGTTTCCTTGTGGAGATGAGATTTGTTCTGAGGGATGCCTCAGGAAACCCCCTATGCTGGTATTGGAATCCAGGCTTTTGAGGAGACATGCCTGTAAACCAAAACAATGGATCCGATTATGGCCTAGGGTCCTGTCTGGTTCAATCTTCTTCTCTGGTGATATCCATCTATGGAATGAGTGGAGGGAGATGCTCACCTGGTGTCACACCGCCCTTGTTTGTCCCTGGAGACCTACACTATTGGGATGGCCTCGGGGACTTTGGAGAGTTTTCTTAATTGGTGAGATTTTGGACAATGGAATGGGCAGAATTCCCATGGATTGGGTAGGCACAGTCCTAATGTGTGGCTCCAGGGGCCCCAGCCTGGAGGGTGTGCGGCCCAGGACTTTGAGGACAGAAGTCTGAAAACACAAACTCAGCTAAGGTTTTGGGACGTAGGTATGGGAGGCCCAATCTACAAACCATGAGAAGTACCCCTCAGGATATGAAGAAAGAGCGAGTCTGAGGCACTTGCTCAGGATTTTGTCTCTGGATTTTGTATCAAAGATGGGCGTGGAACGTGGGGAGGCCTCATGGGCCATGGACGAATCTTCCTCTCTGTGGATTTGACCCGGTCCCAATTTCGTTCCGTCAATCTGTGGGATGGGAGGTCTCCTCTCAGGTTTGTTACCTCAGGTGTCCCAACCAAAGAGGAATTCCAAAGCAGAGCCCTGGGGAAGAGTGAAGGGACAACCCAAACGATGGTTATAAATTGGGGCCTAGGGGCATGGCAGACCCAATATGCTGTCTCTTCATCCAGCCACTGAGTGGCCTTACTTAAAGACTGGGCACAGGCTGAGGGTCAGCATGTGTGTTTGTGACCAATGTGGCCCGCGAGCATGGGCGGGGCCTCATGGGCCACACTGGTTTCAACTACACTGAACTTTGGATAACATGCCAATCACAAGGTCTCTTGCCATGGGGAAGGAGCTCTGATTTCTGCATCATTTTCAACCCTGGGCCGTGGTTGGAGATAAGGTCTAGGTTCTGAAGCCTGAAAACCACAGTTGGGAAGTGATGACGATCTAAGGCCATGTCGGGGCTCATGTGCTCAGTGTGCGGTCAGCTGCCTGGGTGTTGGTCCAGAGTTTCGGTTTCAGGTTGTGTCAGACAGTGCATTATTGCCCAGGTTAGACTATATAATGTAGGTACAGTCGAGTGCCGTGTAAGTTTATCCTCATTTGAGGTGCCTGGGAAAATCATTAGGCAATATATTTTTCCCAGAGGGCAGGCATATTGCTGCTTTGAGGGTCCGGAATTGCCAAACTTGAGGGCTTCTGGGCCAAGAGTGTGAGGACAGAAGTTTCAGAACACAAGCTAGACTTGGGCTTCAAGGCTTGGGTAGGGCAATGGGTATGGCAAATACCCCCTGCAGATCTGAACCAATATCTCATGTATCTGAAGTCACGGCGAGGATCAGAAGTTGGCTCGGGTTGGAGTTTCTGTGCATGTCTGCCCCTCCATGAACGGAGCGGAATCTCAAGGCCATGGAGGTTTTCCAACGTTGGGAGTGTGGGATCCCCCTTCAAGGATTCCTTCTGCGGGACAATTGAGCACTGTTGGTCAGCTCCAGGACAATCCATATGGAATGACTGCAGTGCACCGTTCGAGGACTGATGCCAGGGAAGCCAGCCTCGCATTCCAATTGTCTCCTAGCAACAAGACAGTTGAGTTCTATGGCTCTGATTGAGCAATCGGGGCGGCTGTGTTGAAATGGACTTTCCCGAGGTTGGGGCCTAATGTGTGTTTGTGTCCATGAGGACCTTGGAATGGAGCGGTGGCACTGGGACCCTGAAGTATTCTCCTAAGCTTTTGACATAGGTCCCATGCACAAGTTTCCTCGTGGAGACGAGTTTTGTTCTGATGGGTGCCTCAGGAAACCCCCTATGCTGGTCTTGGAATCCAGGCTCTTGAGGAGATATGCCTGTAAACCAAAGCAATGGATCCGATTATGGCCTAGGGTCCTGTCTGGTTCCATCTTCTTCTCTGGGGACATCCATTTATGGTATGAGTGGATGTAGATGCTCAGCTGGTGTCAGACCGCCCTTGTTTGTCCCGGGAGACCTACACTATTGGGATGGTCTTGGGGACTTTGGAGGGTTCTTCTAATTTGTACGATTTTGAACAATGGAATGGGCAGAATTCCCATGGATTGGGTAGGCACAATCCTAATGTGTGGCTCCAGGGGCCCCAGCCTGGAGGGTGTGTGGCCCAGAAATTTGAGGACAGAAGTCTGAAAACACAAACTCAGCTTAGGTTGGGGACGTAGGTATGGCAGGTCCAATCTACAAACCATGAGAAGAACTCCTCAGGATATGAAGAAAGAGCGAGTCTGAGGCGCTTGCTCAGGCTTTTGTCTCTGGATTTTGTATCAAAGATGGGCGTGGAATGTGGGGAGGCCTCATGGGCCATGGATGAATCTTCCTCTCTGTTGATTTGGCCCGGTCCCAATTCCTTTCCATCAATCTGTGGAATGGGAGGTATCCTCTCAGGTTTGTTAATTCAGGTGTCCCAACCAAAGAGGAATTCCAAAGCAGAGCCCTGGGGAAGAGTGAAGGGACAACCCAAACGATGGTTAAAAATTGGGGCCTAGGGGCATGGCAGGCCCAATATGCTGTCTCTTCATCCAGCCCCTGAGTGGCCTTACTTAAGGACTGGGCACAGCCTGAGAGTCACAATGTGTGTTTGTGACCAATATGGCCGCGAGCATGGGCGGGGCCTCATGGGCCATACTGGTTTCAACTACACTGAACTTAGGACAATATGCCAATCACAAGGTCTCTTGCCATGGGGACGGAGCTCTGATTTCTGCATCATTTTCAACCCTGGGCAGTGGTTGGATATAAGGTCTAGGATCTGAAGTCTGAAAACCGCAGTTGGGAAGAGATGACGACCTAAACCCTTGGCGGGTCTGATGTGCTCAGTGTGCGGTCAGCTTCCTGGGGGTTGGTCCGGAGGTTCGGGTTCAGGTGGTGTCAGACAGTGCATTAGTGCCCAGGTTAGACTATATAATTTAGGTACAGTCGAGTGCCGTTTAAGTTTATCCTCATTTGAAGTGCCTGGGCAAATCATTAGGCAAGATATTTTTTCTAGAGGGGAGGCAGGGTGCTGCATTGTGGGTCCGGAATTGCCAAACTTGAGGGCTTCTGGGCCAGGAGTATGAGGACAGAAGTCTGAGAACACAAGCTAGACTTGGGCTTCAGGCCGAGGGCACGGCAGGTACCGCCTGCAGATCTGAAACAATATCTCTTGCATCTGAAGTCACGGCGAGGATCAGACGTTGGCTCGGGTTGGAGTTTCTGTGCATGACTGCCCCTTCATGAACGGAGCGGAATCTCAAGGCCATGGAGGTTTTCCCACGTTGGGAGTTGTGGGATGCCCCCTTCAAGGATTCCTTCTGCGGGACAATTGAGACCTGTTGGGCAGCTCCAGGATATCCCATATGGAAGTACTCCAGAGCACCGTTCGGGGATGGATGCCAGGGAAGTGGGCCTCGCATTCCAATTGTCTCCTAGCAACAAGACAGTTGAGATCTGAAGACTCTGCGGTAGCAACCGGGTTGGCTAGTTGAAATGGACTTTCCCGAGAATGGGGCCTGATATGTGTTTGTTTCCATGAGGGCATTGGAATGGGGCGGTGGCACCGGGACCCTGAAGTATTCTCCTAAGCTTTTGACATAGGTCCCATGCACAAGTTTCCTTGTCGAGACGAGATTTGTTCTCATGGGTGCCTCAGGAAATCCCCTATGCTGGTCTGGAATCCAGGCTTTTGAGGAGACATGCCTGTAAACCAAAGCAATGGATCCGATTATGGCCTAGGGTCCTGTATGGTTCCATCTTCTTCTCTGGGGACATCCATCTATGGTATGAGTGGAGGTTGATGCTCAGCTGGTGTCAGACCGCCCTTGTTTATACCGGGAAACCTACACTATTGTGATGGCCTCGGGAAATTTGGAGGGTTCTCCTAATTTGTACGATTTTGGACAATGGAATGGGCAGTGTTCCCATGGATTGGGTAGGCACAGTCCTAATGTGTGGCTCCAGGGGCCCCAGCCCGGAGGGAGTGTGGCCCAGGAATTTGAGGGCAGAAGTCTGAAAACACAAACTCAGCTTACGTTTGGGGAAGTACGTATGGCAGGTCCAATCTACAAACCATGAGAAGAACTCTTCAGGATATGAAGAAAGATCGAGTCTGAGGCACTTGCTCAGGCTTTTGTCTCTGGATTTTGTATCAAATATGGGCGTGGAACGTGGGGAGGCCTCATGGGCCATGGACGAATCTTCCTCTCTGTGGATTTGTCCCAGTCCCAATTTCTTTCCGTCAATCTGTGGGATGGGAGTTCTCCTCTCAGGTTTGTTACATCAGGTGTCCCAACCAAAGAGGAATTCCAAAGCAGAGCCCTGGGGAAGAGTGAAGGGACAACCCAAACGATGGTTATAAATTGGGACCTAGGGGCATGGCAGGCCCAATATGCTGTCTCTTCATCCAACCACTGAGAGCCTTACTTGAGGACTGGGCACAGGCTGAGGGTCACAATGTGTGTTTGTGACCAATGTGGCCCGCGAGCATGGGCGGGGACTCATGGGCCACACTGGTTTCAACTACACTGGACTTTGGACAACATGCCAATCACAAGGTCTCTTGCCATGAGGAAGGTGTTCTGATGTCTGCATCATTTTCAACCCTGGGCAGTGGTTGGAGATAAGGTCTAGGTTCTGAAGCCTGAAAAACCGAAGTTGGGAAGAGATGACGACCTAAGGCCATGGCGGGTCTGATATGTTCAGTGTGCGGTCAGCTGCCTGGGTGTTGGTCAGGAGGTTCTGGCTCAGGTTGTGTCAGACAGTGCATTAGTGCCCAGGTTTGACTATATGATTTGGGTACAGTCGAGTGCCGTGTAGGTTTATCCTCATTTGATGTGCCTGGGCTGCTCTTAGGCAAGATATTTTTTATAGATGGCAGGCAGAGTGCTGCATTGTGAGTCCGGAATTGCCAAACTTGGGGGCTTCTGGGCCAGGAGTGTGAGGACAGAAGTCTGAGAACACAAGCTAAACTTGGGCTTCAGGCAGAGGGCACAGCATGTACCCCCTGCAGAGTGAACCAATATCTCAAGCATCTGAAGTCACGGTGAGGATCAGATGTTGGCTCAGGTTGGAGTTTCTGTGCATGACTGCCCCTTCATGAACAGAGCGGAATCTCAAGGCCATGGAGGTTTTCCCACGTTGGGAGTTGTGGGATGCCCCCTTCAAGGATTCCTTCTGCGGGACAATTGAGACCTGTTGGTCAGCTCCAGGACATCCCATATGGAATGACTCCAGAGCACCGTTCGAGGATCGATGCCAGGGAATCCCGCCTCGCATTCCAATTTTCTCCCAGCAACAAGACAGTTGAGTTTTGATGGCTCTGCGGGAGCAATCGGGGCGGCTGTGTTGAAATGGACTTTTTCGAGGTTGGGGCCTAATATGTGTTTGTGTCCATGAGGGCCTTGGAATGGGGCGGTGACACCGGGACCCTGAAGTATTCTCCTAAGCTTTTGACATAGGTCCCATGCACAAGTTTCCTTGTGGAAACGAGATTTGTTCTGATGGGTGCCTCAAAAAACCCCCTATGCTGGTCTTGGAATCCAGGCTTTTGAGGAGACATGTCTGTAAACCAAAGCAATGGATCCGAATATGGCCTAGGGTCCTGTCTGGTTCCATCTTCTTCTCTGGGGACATCTATTTATGATATGACTGGAGGTAGATGCTCAGCTGGTGTCAGACCGCCCTTGTTTGTCCCCGGAGACCTACACTATTGGAATGGCCTCGGGGACTTTGGAGAGTTCTCCTAATTTGTACGAATTTGGATAATGGAATGGGCAGAATGCCCATGGATTGGATAGGCACAGTCCTAATGTGTGGCTCCAGGGCCCCAGCCTGGAGGGTGTGTGGCCCAGGAATCTGAGGACAGAAGTCTGAAAACACAAACTCAGCTTACGTTTGGGGAAGTACGTATGGCAGGTCCAATCTACAAACCATGAGAAGAACTCTTCAGGATATGAAGAAAGATCGAGTCTGAGGCACTTGCTCAGGCTTTTGTCTCTGGATTTTGTATCAAATATGGGCGTGGAACGTGGGGAGGCCTCATGGGCCATGGACGAATCTTCCTCTCTGTGGATTTGTCCCAGTCCCAATTTCTTTCCGTCAATCTGTGGGATGGGAGTTCTCCTCTCAGGTTTGTTACATCAGGTGTCCCAACCAAAGAGGAATTCCAAAGCAGAGCCCTGGGGAAGAGTGAAGGGACAACCCAAACTATGTTTAAAAATTGGGACCTAGGGGCATGGCAGGCCCAATATGCTGTCTCTTCATCCAACCACTGAGAGCCTTACTTGAGGACTGGGCACAGGCTGAGGGTCACAATGTGTGTTTGTGACCAATGTGGCCCGCGAGCATGGGCGGGGCCTCATGGGCCACACTGGTTTCAACTACACTGGACTTTGGACAACATGCCAATCACAAGGTCTCTTGCCATGAGGAAGGTGTTCTGATGTCTGCATCATTTTCAACCCTGGGCAGTGGTTGGAGATAAGGTCTAGGTTCTGAAGCCTGAAAAACCGAAGTTGGGAAGAGATGACGACCTAAGGCCATGGCGGGTCTGATATGTTCAGTGTGCGGTCAGCTGCCTGGGTGTTGGTCAGGAGGTTCTGGCTCAGGTTGTGTCAGACAGTGCATTAGTGCCCAGGTTTGACTATATGATTTGGGTACAGTCGAGTGCCGTGTAGGTTTATCCTCATTTGATGTGCCTGGGCTGCTCTTAGGCAAGATATTTTTTATAGATGGCAGGCAGAGTGCTGCATTGTGAGTCCGGAATTGCCAAACTTGGGGGCTTCTGGGCCAGGAGTGTGAGGACAGAAGTCTGAGAACACAAGCTAAACTTGGGCTTCAGGCAGAGGGCACAGCATGTACCCCCTGCAGAGTGAACCAATATCTCAAGCATCTGAAGTCACGGTGAGGATCAGATGTTGGCTCAGGTTGGAGTTTCTGTGCATGACTGCCCCTTCATGAACAGAGCGGAATCTCAAGGCCATGGAGGTTTTCCCACGTTGGGAGTTGTGGGATGCCCCCTTCAAGGATTCCTTCTGCGGGACAATTGAGACCTGTTGGTCAGCTCCAGGACATCCCATATGGAATGACTCCAGAGCACCGTTCGAGGATCGATGCCAGGGAATCCCGCCTCGCATTCCAATTTTCTCCCAGCAACAAGACAGTTGAGTTTTGATGGCTCTGCGGGAGCAATCGGGGCGGCTGTGTTGAAATGGACTTTTTCGAGGTTGGGGCCTAATATGTGTTTGTGTCCATGAGGGCCTTGGAATGGGGCGGTGACACCGGGACCCTGAAGTATTCTCCTAAGCTTTTGACATAGGTCCCATGCACAAGTTTCCTTGTGGAAACGAGATTTGTTCTGATGGGTGCCTCAAAAAACCCCCTATGCTGGTCTTGGAATCCAGGCTTTTGAGGAGACATGTCTGTAAACCAAAGCAATGGATCCGAATATGGCCTAGGGTCCTGTCTGGTTCCATCTTCTTCTCTGGGTACATCCATTTATGATATGACTGGAGGTAGATGCTCAGCTGGTGTCCGACCGCCCTTGTTTGTCCCCGGAGACCTACACTATTGGAATGGCCTCGGGGACTTTGGAGAGTTCTCCTAATTTGTACGAATTTGGATAATGGAATGGGCAGAATGCCCATGGATTGTATAGGCACAGTCCTAATGTGTGGCTCCAGGGGCCCCAGCCTGGAGGGTGTGTGGCCCAGGAATCTGAGGACAGAAGTCTGAAAACACAAACTCAGCTTAGGTTGGGAACGGAGGTATGGCAGGGCCAATCTACAAACCATGAGAAGGACTCTTCAGGATATGAAGAAAGAGCGAGTCTGAGGCGCTTGCTCAGGCTTTTGTCTCTGGATTTTGTATCAAAGATGGGCGTGGAACGTGGGGAGGCCTCATGGGCCATGGACGAATCTTCCTCTCTGTGGATTTGGCCCGGTCCCAATTTCTTTCCGTCAATCTGTGGGATGGGAGGTCTCCTCTCAGGTTTGTTACCTCAGGTGTCCCAACCAAAGAGGAATTCCAAAGCAGAGCCCTGGGGAAGAGTGAAGGGACAACCCAAACGATGGTTATAAATTGGGGCCTAGGGGCATGGCAGACCCAATATGCTGTCTCTTCATCCAGCCACTGAGTGGCCTTACTTAAAGACTGCGCACAGGCTGAGGGTCAGCATGTGTGTTTGTGACCAATGTGGCCCGCGAGCATGGGCGGGGCCTCATGGGCCACACTGGTTTCAACTACACTGAACTTTGGATAACATGCCAATCACAAGGTCTCTTGCCATGGGGAAGGAGCTCTGATTTCTGCATCATTTTCAACCCTGGGCAGTGTTTGGAGATAAGGTCTACGTTCTGAAGCCTGAAAACCGCAGTTGGGAAGAGATGACGACCTAAGGCCATGGCGGGTCTGATGTGCTCAGTGTGCGGTCAGCTGCCTGGGTGTTGGTCCAGAGGTTCGGGTTCAGGTTGTGTCAGACAGTGAATTAGTACCCAGGTTAGACTATATAATTCAGGTACAGTCGAGAGCCGTGTAGGTTTATCCTCATTTGAGGTGCCTGGGCTACTCATTAGGCAATATATTTTTTCTAGAGGCAGGCAGAGTGCTGCATTGTAGGTCCGGTATTGCCAAACATGAGGGATTCTGGACCAGGAGTGTGAGGACAAGTCTGAGAACAGAAGCTAGACTTGGGCTTCAGGCCGAGGGCACGGCTGGTACCCCCTGCAGATCTGAACGAATATCTCATGCTTCTGAAGTCACGGCGAGGATCAGACGTTGGCTCGGGTTGGAGTTTCTGTGCATGACTGCCCCTTCATGAACGGAGCGGAATCTCAAGGCCATGGAGGTTTTCCCACGTTGGGAGTTGTGGGATGCCCCCTTCAAGGATTCCTTCTGCGGGACAATTGAGACCTGTTGGGCAGCTCCAGGATATCCCACATGGAAGGACTCCAGAGCACCGTTCGGGGTGGATGCCTGGGAAGCGGGCCTCGCATTCCAAATGTCTCCTAGCAACAAGACAGTTGAGATCGGATAGCTCTGCGGGAGCAACCGGTGTGGCTGAGTTGAAATGGACTTTTAGGATCGGGCCCATTGTGTGTTTGTGTCCATGAGGGCCTTGGAATGGGGCGTTGGCACCGGGACCCTGAAGTATTCTCCTAAGCTTTTGACATACCTCCCATGCACAAGTTTCCTTGTGGAGATGAGATTTGTTCTGAGGGATGCCTCAGGAAACCCCCTATGCTGGTATTGGAATCCAGGCTTTTGAGGAGACATGCCTGTAAACCAAAACAATGGATCCGATTATGGCCTAGGGTCCTGTCTGGTTCAATCTTCTTCTCTGGTGATATCCATCTATGGAATGAGTGGAGGGAGATGCTCACCTGGTGTCACACCGCCCTTGTTTGTCCCTGGAGACCTACACTATTGGGATGGCCTCGGGGACTTTGGAGAGTTTTCTTAATTGGTGAGATTTTGGACAATGGAATGGGCAGAATTCCCATGGATTGGGTAGGCACAGTCCTAATGTGTGGCTCCAGGGGCCCCAGCCTGGAGGGTGTGCGGCCCAGGACTTTGAGGACAGAAGTCTGAAAACACAAACTCAGCTAAGGTTTTGGGACGTAGGTATGGGAGGCCCAATTTACAAACCATGAGAAGTACCCCTCAGGATATGAAGAAAGAGCGAGTCTGAGGCACTTGCTCAGGATTTTGTCTCTGGATTTTGTATCAAAGATGGGCGTGGAACGTGGGGAGGCCTCATGGGCCATGGACGAATCTTCCTCTCTGTGGATTTGACCCGGTCCCAATTTCGTTCCGTCAATCTGTGGGATGGGAGGTCTCCTCTCAGGTTTGTTACCTCAGGTGTCCCAACCAAAGAGGAATTCCAAAGCAGAGCCCTGGGGAAGAGTGAAGGGACAACCCAAACGATGGTTAAAAATTGGGGCCTAGGGGCATGGCAGGCCCAATATGCTGTCTCTTCATCCAGCCCCTGAGTGGCCTTACTTAAGGACTGGGCACAGCCTGAGAGGCACAATGTGTGTTTGTGACCAATATGGCCGCGAGCATGGGCGGGGCCTCATGGGCCATACTGGTTTCAACTACACTGAACTTAGGACAATATGCCAATCACAAGGTCTCTTGCCATGGGGAAGGAGCTCTGATTTCTGCATCATTTTCAACCCTGGGCAGTGGTTGGATATAAGGTCTAGGATCTGAAGTCTGAAAACCGCAGTTGGGAAGAGATGACGACCTAAACCCTTGGCGGGTCTGATGTGCTCAGTGTGCGGTCAGCTGCCTGGGTGTTGGTCCGGAGGTTCGGGTTCAGGTGGTGTCAGACAGTGCATTAGTGCCCAGGTTAGACTATATAATTTAGGTACAGTCGAGTGCCGTTTAAGTTTATCCTCATTTGAAGTGCCTGGGCAAATCATTAGGCAAGATATTTTTTCTAGAGGGGAGGCAGGGTGCTGCATTGTGGGTCCGGAATTGCCAAACTTGAGGGCTTCTGGGCCAGGAGTATGAGGACAGAAGTCTGAGAACACAAGCTAGACTTGGGCTTCAGGCCGAGGGCACGGCAGGTACCGCCTGCAGATCTGAAACAATATCTCTTGCATCTGAGGTCACGGCGAGGATCAGACGTTGGCTCGGGTTGGAGTTTCTGTGCATGACTGCCCCTTCATGAACGGAGCGGAATCTCAAGGCCATGGAGGTTTTCCCACGTTGGGAGTTGTGGGATGCCCCCTTCAAGGATTCCTTCTGCGGGACAATTGAGACCTGTTGGGCAGCTCCAGGATATCCCATATGGAAGTACTCCAGAGCACCGTTCGGGGATGGATGCCAGGGAAGTGGGCCTCGCATTCCAATTGTCTCCTAGCAACAAGACAGTTGAGATCTGAAGACTCTGCGGTAGCAACCGGGTTGGCTAGTTGAAATGGACTTTCCCGAGAATGGGGCCTGATATGTGTTTGTTTCCATGAGGGCATTGGAATGGGGCGGTGGCACCGGGACCCTGAAGTATTCTCCTAAGCTTTTGACATAGGTCCCATGCACAAGTTTCCTTGTCGAGACGAGATTTGTTCTCATGGGTGCCTCAGGAAATCCCCTATGCTGGTCTGGAATCCAGGCTTTTGAGGAGACATGCCTGTAAACCAAAGCAATGGATCCGATTATGGCCTAGGGTCCTGTATGGTTCCATCTTCTTCTCTGGGGACATCCATCTATGGTATGAGTGGAGGTTGATGCTCAGCTGGTGTCAGACCGCCCTTGTTTATACCGGGAAACCTACACTATTGTGATGGCCTCGGGAAATTTGGAGGGTTCTCCTAATTTGTACGATTTTGGACAATGGAATGGGCAGTGTTCCCATGGATTGGGTAGGCACAGTCCTAATGTGTGGCTCCAGGGGCCCCAGCCCGGAGGGAGTGTGGCCCAGGAATTTGAGGGCAGAAGTCTGAAAACACAAACTCAGCTTACGTTTGGGGAAGTACGTATGGCAGGTCCAATCTACAAACCATGAGAAGAACTCTTCAGGATATGAAGAAAGATCGAGTCTGAGGCACTTGCTCAGGCTTTTGTCTCTGGATTTTGTATCAAATATGGGCGTGGAACGTGGGGAGGCCTCATGGGCCATGGACGAATCTTCCTCTCTGTGGATTTGTCCCAGTCCCAATTTCTTTCCGTCAATCTGTGGGATGGGAGTTCTCCTCTCAGGTTTGTTACATCAGGTGTCCCAACCAAAGAGGAATTCCAAAGCAGAGCCCTGGGGAAGAGTGAAGGGACAACCCAAACTATGTTTAAAAATTGGGACCTAGGGGCATGGCAGGCCCAATATGCTGTCTCTTCATCCAACCACTGAGAGGCCTTACTTGAGGACTGGGCACAGGCTGAGGGTCACAATGTGTGTTTGTGACCAATGTGGCCCGCGATCATGGGCGGGGCTTCATGGGCCACACTGGTTTCAACTACACTGGACTTTGGACAACATGCCAATCACAAGGTCTCTTGCCATGAGGAAGGTGTTCTGATGTCTGCATCATTTTCAACCCTGGGCAGTGGTTGGAGATAAGGTCTAGGTTCTGAAGCCTGAAAAACCGAAGTTGGGAAGAGATGACGACCTAAGGCCATGGCGGGTCTGATATGTTCAGTGTGCGGTCAGCTGCCTGGGTGTTGGTCAGGAGGTTCTGGCTCAGGTTGTGTCAGACAGTGCATTAGTGCCCAGGTTTGACTATATGATTTGGGTACAGTCGAGTGCCGTGTAGGTTTATCCTCATTTGATGTGCCTGGGCTGCTCTTAGGCAAGATATTTTTTATAGATGGCAGGCAGAGTGCTGCATTGTGAGTCCGGAATTGCCAAACTTGGGGGCTTCTGGGCCAGGAGTGTGAGGACAGAAGTCTGAGAACACAAGCTAAACTTGGGCTTCAGGCAGAGGGCACAGCATGTACCCCCTGCAGAGTGAACCAATATCTCAAGCATCTGAAGTCACGGTGAGGATCAGATGTTGGCTCAGGTTGGAGTTTCTGTGCATGACTGCCCCTTCATGAACAGAGCGGAATCTCAAGGCCATGGAGGTTTTCCCACGTTGGGAGTTGTGGGATGCCCCCTTCAAGGATTCCTTCTGCGGGACAATTGAGACCTGTTGGTCAGCTCCAGGACATCCCATATGGAATGACTCCAGAGCACCGTTCGAGGATCGATGCCAGGGAATCCCGCCTCGCATTCCAATTTTCTCCCAGCAACAAGACAGTTGAGTTTTGATGGCTCTGCGGGAGCAATCGGGGCGGCTGTGTTGAAATGGACTTTTTCGAGGTTGGGGCCTAATATGTGTTTGTGTCCATGAGGGCCTTGGAATGGGGCGGTGACACCGGGACCCTGAAGTATTCTCCTAAGCTTTTGACATAGGTCCCATGCACAAGTTTCCTTGTGGAAACGAGATTTGTTCTGATGGGTGCCTCAAAAAACCCCCTATGCTGGTCTTGGAATCCAGGCTTTTGAGGAGACATGTCTGTAAACCAAAGCAATGGATCCGAATATGGCCTAGGGTCCTGTCTGGTTCCATCTTCTTCTCTGGGGACATCCATTTATGATATGACTGGAGGTAGATGCTCAGCTGGTGTCAGACCGCCCTTGTTTGTCCCCGGAGACCTACACTATTGGAATGGCCTCGGGGACTTTGGAGAGTTCTCCTAATTTGTACGAATTTGGATAATGGAATGGGCAGAATGCCCATGGATTGGATAGGCACAGTCCTAATGTGTGGCTCCAGGGGCCCCGGCCTGGAGGGTGTGTGGCCCAGGAATCTGAGGACAGAAGTCTGAAAACACAAACTCAGCTTAGGTTGGGAACGGAGGTATGGCAGGGACAATCTACAAACCATGAGAAGGACTCTTCAGGATATGAAGAAAGAGCGAGTCTGAGGCGCTTGCTCAGGCTTTTGTCTCTGGATTTTGTATCAAAGATGGGCGTGGAACGTGGGGAGGCCTCATGGGCCATGGACGAATCTTCCTCTCTGTGGATTTGGCCCGGTACCAATTTCTTTCCGTCAATCTGTGGGATGGGAGGTCTCCTCTCAGGTTTGTTACCTCAGTTGTCCCAACCAAAGAGGAATTCCAAAGCAGAGCCCTGGGGAAGAGTGAAGGGACAACCCAAACGATGGTTATAAATTGGGGCCTAGGGGCATGGCAGACCCAATATGCTGTCTCTTCATCCAGCCACTGAGTGGCCTTACTTAAAGACTGGGCACAGGCTGAGGGTCAGCATGTGTGTTTGTGACCAATGTGGCCCGCGAGCATGGGCGGGCCTCATGGGCCACACTGGTTTCAACTACACTGAACTTTGGATAACATGCCAATCACAATGTCTCTTGCCATGGGGAAGGAGCTCTGATTTCTGCATCATTTTCAACCCTGGGCAGTGTTTGGAGATAAGGTCTACGTTCTGAAGCCTGAAAACCGCAGTTGGGAAGAGATGACGACCTAAGGCCATGGCGGGTCTGATGTGCTCAGTGTGCGGTCAGCTGCCTGGGTGTTGGTCCGGAGGTTCGGGTTCAGGTTGTGTCAGACAGTGAATTAGTACCCAGGTTAGACTATATAATTCAGGTACAGTCGAGAGCCGTGTAGGTTTATCCTCATTTGAGGTGCCTGGGCTACTCATTAGGCAATATATTTTTTCTAGCGGCAGGCAGAGTGCTGCATTGTGGGTCCGGTATTGC
Organism: Mustela nivalis; assembly: GCF_964662115.1. NCBI lineage: Eukaryota > Metazoa > Chordata > Mammalia > Carnivora > Mustelidae > Mustela > Mustela nivalis. The sequence continues at coordinate 1,316,587 of NW_028136529.1, forward strand.
CAAACATGAGGGATTCTGGACCAGGAGTGTGAGGACAAGTCTGAGAACAGAAGCTAGACTTGGGCTTCAGGCCGAGGGCACGGCTGGTACCCCCTGCAGATCTGAACGAATATCTCATGCTTCTGAAGTCACGGCGAGGATCAGACGTTGGCTCGGGTTGGAGTTTCTGTGCATGACTGCCCCTTCATGAACGGAGCGGAATCTCAAGGCCATGGAGGTTTTCCCACGTTGGGAGTTGTGGGATGCCCCCTTCAAGGATTCCTTCTGCGGGACAATTGAGACCTGTTGGGCAGCTCCAGGATATCCCATATGGAAGGACTCCAGAGCACCGTTCGGGGTGGATGCCTGGGAAGCGGGCCTCGCATTCCAAATGTCTCCTAGCAACAAGACAGTTGAGATCGGATAGCTCTGCGGGAGCAACCGGCGTGGCTGAGTTGAAATGGACTTTTAGGATCGGGCCCATTGTGTGTTTGTGTCCATGAGGGCCTTGGCATGGGGCGTTGGCACCGGGACCCTGAAGTATTCTCCTAAGCTTTTGACATACCTCCCATGCACAAGTTTCCTTGTGGAGATGAGATTTGTTCTGAGGGATGCCTCAGGAAACCCCCTATGCTGGTATTGGAATCCAGGCTTTTGAGGAGACATGCCTGTAAACCAAAACAATGGATCCGATTATGGCCTAGGGTCCTGTCTGGTTCAATCTTCTTCTCTGGTGATATCCATCTATGGAATGAGTGGAGGGAGATGCTCACCTGGTGTCACACCGCCCTTGTTTGTCCCTGGAGACCTACACTATTGGGATGGCCTCGGGGACTTTGGAGAGTTTTCTTAATTGGTGAGATTTTGGACAATGGAATGGGCAGAATTCCCATGGATTGGGTAGGCACAGTCCTAATGTGTGGCTCCAGGGGCCCCAGCCTGGAGGGTGTGCGGCCCAGGACTTTGAGGACAGAAGTCTGAAAACACAAACTCAGCTAAGGTTTTGGGACGTAGGTATGGAAGGCCCAATCTACAAACCATGAGAAGTACCCCTCAGGATATGAAGAAAGAGCGAGTCTGAGGCACTTGCTCAGGATTTTGTCTCTGGATTTTGTATCAAAGATGGGCGTGGAACGTTGGGAGGCCTCATGGGCCATGGACGAATCTTCCTCTCTGTGGATTTGACCCGGTCCCAATTTCGTTCCGTCAATCTGTGGGATGGGAGGTCTCCTCTCAGGTTTGTTACCTCAGGTGTCCCAACCAAAGAGGAATTCCAAAGCAGGGCCCTGGGGAAGAATGAAGGGACAACCCAAACGATGGTTATAAATTGGGGCCTAGGGGCATGGCAGACCCAATATGCTGTCTCTTCATCCAGCCACTGAGTGGCCTTACTTAAAGACTGGGCACAGGCTGAGGGTCAGCATGTGTGTTTGTGACCAATGTGGCCCGCGAGCATGGGCGGGGCCTCATGGGCCACACTGGTTTCAACTACACTGAACTTTGGATAACATGCCAATCACAAGGTCTCTTGCCATGGGGAAGGAGCTCTGATTTCTGCATCATTTTCAACCCTGGGCCGTGGTTGGAGATAAGGTCTAGGTTCTGAAGCCTGAAAACCACAGTTGGGAAGTGATGACGATCTAAGGCCATGTCGGGGCTCATGTGCTCAGTGTGCGGTCAGCTGCCTGGGTGTTGGTCCAGAGTTTCGGTTTCAGGTTGTGTCAGACAGTGCATTATTGCCCAGGTTAGACTATATAATGTAGGTACAGTCGAGTGCCGTGTAAGTTTATCCTCATTTGAGGTGCCTGGGAAAATCATTAGGCAATATATTTTTCCCAGAGGGCAGGCATATTGCTGCTTTGAGGGTCCGGAATTGCCAAACTTGAGGGCTTTTGGGCCAAGAGTGTGAGGACAGAAGTTTCAGAACACAAGCTAGACTTGGGCTTCAGGGCTTGGGTAGGGCAATGGGTATGGCAAATACCCCCTGCAGATCTGAACCAATATCTCATGTATCTGAAGTCACGGCGAGGATCAGAATTTGGCTCGGGTTCGAGTTTCTGTGCATGTCTGCCCCTCCATGAACGGAGCGGAATCTCAAGGCCATGGAGGTTTTCCAACGTTGGGAGTGTGGGATCCCCCTTCAAGGATTCCTTCTGCGGGACAATTGAGCACTGTTGGTCAGCTCCAGGACAATCCATATGGAATGACTGCAGTGCACCGTTCGAGGACTGATGCCAGGGAAGCCAGCCTCGCATTCCAATTGTCTCCTAGCAACAAGACAGTTGAGTTCTATGGCTCTGATTGAGCAATCGGGGCGGCTGTGTTGAAATGGACTTTTTCGAGGTTGGGGCCTAATATGTGTTTGTGTCCATGAGGGCCTTGGAATGGGGCGGTGACACCGGGACCCTGAAGTATTCTCCTAAGCTTTTGACATAGGTCCCATGCACAAGTTTCCTTGTGGAAACGAGATTTGTTCTGATGGGTGCCTCAAAAAACCCCCTATGCTGGTCTTGGAATCCAGGCTTTTGAGGAGACATGTCTGTAAACCAAAGCAATGGATCCGAATATGGCCTAGGGTCCTGTCTGGTTCCATCTTCTTCTCTGGGGACATCCATTTATGATATGACTGGAGGTAGATGCTCAGCTGGTGTCAGACCGCCCTTGTTTGTCCCCGGAGACCTACACTATTGGAATGGCCTCGGGGACTTTGGAGAGTTCTCCTAATTTGTACGAATTTGGATAATGGAATGGGCAGAATGCCCATGGATTGGATAGGCACAGTCCTAATGTGTGGCTCCAGGGGCCCCGGCCTGGAGGGTGTGTGGCCCAGGAATCTGAGGACAGAAGTCTGAAAACACAAACTCAGCTTAGGTTGGGAACGGAGGTATGGCAGGGACAATCTACAAACCATGAGAAGGACTCTTCAGGATATGAAGAAAGAGCGAGTCTGAGGCGCTTGCTCAGGCTTTTGTCTCTGGATTTTGTATCAAAGATGGGCGTGGAACGTGGGGAGGCCTCATGGGCCATGGACGAATCTTCCTCTCTGTGGATTTGGCCCGGTACCAATTTCTTTCCGTCAATCTGTGGGATGGGAGGTCTCCTCTCAGGTTTGTTACCTCAGTTGTCCCAACCAAAGAGGAATTCCAAAGCAGAGCCCTGGGGAAGAGTGAAGGGACAACCCAAACGATGGTTATAAATTGGGGCCTAGGGGCATGGCAGACCCAATATGCTGTCTCTTCATCCAGCCACTGAGTGGCCTTACTTAAAGACTGGGCACAGGCTGAGGGTCAGCATGTGTGTTTGTGACCAATGTGGCCCGCGAGCATGGGCGGGCCTCATGGGCCACACTGGTTTCAACTACACTGAACTTTGGATAACATGCCAATCACAATGTCTCTTGCCATGGGGAAGGAGCTCTGATTTCTGCATCATTTTCAACCCTGGGCAGTGTTTGGAGATAAGGTCTACATTCTGAAGCCTGAAAACCGCAGTTGGGAAGAGATGACGACCTAAGGCCATGGCGGGTCTGATGTGCTCAGTGTGCGGTCAGCTGCCTGGGTGTTGGTCCGGAGGTTCGGGTTCAGGTTGTGTCAGACAGTGAATTAGTACCCAGGTTAGACTATATAATTCAGGTACAGTCGAGAGCCGTGTAGGTTTATCCTCATTTGAGGTGCCTGGGCTACTCATTAGGCAATATATTTTTTCTAGCGGCAGGCAGAGTGCTGCATTGTGGGTCCGGTATTGCCAAACATGAGGGATTCTGGACCAGGAGTGTGAGGACAAGTCTGAGAACAGAAGCTAGACTTGGGCTTCAGGCCGAGGGCACGGCTGGTACCCCCTGCAGATCTGAACGAATATCTCATGCTTCTGAAGTCACGGCGAGGATCAGACGTTGGCTCGGGTTGGAGTTTCTGTGCATGACTGCCCCTTCATGAACGGAGCGGAATCTCAAGGCCATGGAGGTTTTCCCACGTTGGGAGTTGTGGGATGCCCCCTTCAAGGATTCCTTCTGCGGGACAATTGAGACCTGTTGGGCAGCTCCAGGATATCCCATATGGAAGGACTCCAGAGCACCGTTCGGGGTGGATGCCTGGGAAGCGGGCCTCGCATTCCAAATGTCTCCTAGCAACAAGACAGTTGAGATCGGATAGCTCTGCGGGAGCAACCGGCGTGGCTGAGTTGAAATGGACTTTTAGGATCGGGCCCATTGTGTGTTTGTGTCCATGAGGGCCTTGGCATGGGGCGTTGGCACCGGGACCCTGAAGTATTCTCCTAAGCTTTTGACATACCTCCCATGCACAAGTTTCCTTGTGGAGATGAGATTTGTTCTGAGGGATGCCTCAGGAAACCCCCTATGCTGGTATTGGAATCCAGGCTTTTGAGGAGACATGCCTGTAAACCAAAACAATGGATCCGATTATGGCCTAGGGTCCTGTCTGGTTCAATCTTCTTCTCTGGTGATATCCATCTATGGAATGAGTGGAGGGAGATGCTCACCTGGTGTCACACCGCCCTTGTTTGTCCCTGGAGACCTACACTATTGGGATGGCCTCGGGGACTTTGGAGAGTTTTCTTAATTGGTGAGATTTTGGACAATGGAATGGGCAGAATTCCCATGGATTGGGTAGGCACAGTCCTAATGTGTGGCTCCAGGGGCCCCAGCCTGGAGGGTGTGCGGCCCAGGACTTTGAGGACAGAAGTCTGAAAACACAAACTCAGCTAAGGTTTTGGGACGTAGGTATGGAAGGCCCAATCTACAAACCATGAGAAGTACCCCTCAGGATATGAAGAAAGAGCGAGTCTGAGGCACTTGCTCAGGATTTTGTCTCTGGATTTTGTATCAAAGATGGGCGTGGAACGTTGGGAGGCCTCATGGGCCATGGACGAATCTTCCTCTCTGTGGATTTGACCCGGTCCCAATTTCGTTCCGTCAATCTGTGGGATGGGAGGTCTCCTCTCAGGTTTGTTACCTCAGGTGTCCCAACCAAAGAGGAATTCCAAAGCAGAGCCCTGGGGAAGAATGAAGGGACAACCCAAACGATGGTTATAAATTGGGGCCTAGGGGCATGGCAGACCCAATATGCTGTCTCTTCATCCAGCCACTGAGTGGCCTTACTTAAAGACTGGGCACAGGCTGAGGGTCAGCATGTGTGTTTGTGACCAATGTGGCCCGCGAGCATGGGCGGGGCCTCATGGGCCACACTGGTTTCAACTACACTGAACTTTGGATAACATGCCAATCACAAGGTCTCTTGCCATGGGGAAGGAGCTCTGATTTCTGCATCATTTTCAACCCTGGGCCGTGGTTGGAGATAAGGTCTAGGTTCTGAAGCCTGAAAACCACAGTTGGGAAGTGATGACGATCTAAGGCCATGTCGGGGCTCATGTGCTCAGTGTGCGGTCAGCTGCCTGGGTGTTGGTCCAGAGTTTCGGTTTCAGGTTGTGTCAGACAGTGCATTATTGCCCAGGTTAGACTATATAATGTAGGTACAGTCGAGTGCCGTGTAAGTTTATCCTCATTTGAGGTGCCTGGGAAAATCATTAGGCAATATATTTTTCCCAGAGGGCAGGCATATTGCTGCTTTGAGGGTCCGGAATTGCCAAACTTGAGGGCTTTTGGGCCAAGAGTGTGAGGACAGAAGTTTCAGAACACAAGCTAGACTTGGGCTTCAGGGCTTGGGTAGGGCAATGGGTATGGCAAATACCCCCTGCAGATCTGAACCAATATCTCATGTATCTGAAGTCACGGCGAGGATCAGAATTTGGCTCGGGTTCGAGTTTCTGTGCATGTCTGCCCCTCCATGAACGGAGCGGAATCTCAAGGCCATGGAGGTTTTCCAACGTTGGGAGTGTGGGATCCCCCTTCAAGGATTCCTTCTGCGGGACAATTGAGCACTGTTGGTCAGCTCCAGGACAATCCATATGGAATGACTGCAGTGCACCGTTCGAGGACTGATGCCAGGGAAGCCAGCCTCGCATTCCAATTGTCTCCTAGCAACAAGACAGTTGAGTTCTATGGCTCTGATTGAGCAATCGGGGCGGCTGTGTTGAAATGGACTTTCCCGAGGTTGGGGCCTAATGTGTGTTTGTGTCCATGAGGACCTTGGAATGGAGCGGTGGCACTGGGACCCTGAAGTATTCTCCTAAGCTTTTGACATAGGTCCCATGCACAAGTTTCCTCGTGGAGACGAGTTTTGTTCTGATGGGTGCCTCAGGAAACCCCCTATGCTGGTCTTGGAATCCAGGCTCTTGAGGAGATATGCCTGTAAACCAAAGCAATGGATCCGATTATGGCCTAGGGTCCTGTCTGGTTCCATCTTTTTCTCTGGGGACATCCATTTATGGTATGAGTGGATGTAGATGCTCAGCTGGTGTCAGACCGCCCTTGTTTGTCCCGGGAGACCTACACTATTGGGATGGTCTTGGGGACTTTGGAGGGTTCTTCTAATTTGTACGATTTTGAACAATGGAATGGGCAGAATTCCCATGGATTGGGTAGGCACAATCCTAATGTGTGGCTCCAGGGGCCCCAGCCTGGAGGGTGTGTGGCCCAGAAATTTGAGGACAGAAGTCTGAAAACACAAACTCAGCTTAGGTTGGGGACGTAGGTATGGCAGGTCCAATCTACAAACCATGAGAAGAACTCTTCAGGATATGAAGAAAGAGCGAGTCTGAGGCGCTTGCTCAGGCTTTTGTCTCTGGATTTTGTATCAAAGATGGGCGTGGAATGTGGGGAGGCCTCATGGGCCATGGATGAATCTTCCTCTCTGTTGATTTGTCCCGGTCCCAATTTCTTTCCATCAATCTGTGGAATGGGAGGTATCCTCTCAGGTTTGTTAATTCAGGTGTCCCAACCAAAGAGGAATTCCAAAGCAGAGCCCTGGGGAAGAGTGAAGGGACAACCCAAACGATGGTTAAAAATTGGGGCCTAGGGGCATGGCAGGCCCAATATGCTGTCTCTTCATCCAGCCCCTGAGTGGCCTTACTTAAGGACTGGGCACAGCCTGAGAGTCACAATGTGTGTTTGTGACCAATATGGCCGCGAGCATGGGCGGGGCCTCATTGCCATACTGGTTTCAACTACACTGAACTTAGGACAATATGCCAATCACAAGGTCTCTTGCCATGGGGAAGGAGCTCTGATTTCTGCATCATTTTCAACCCTGGGCAGTGGTTGGATATAAGGTCTAGGATCTGAAGTCTGAAAACCGCAGTTGGGAAGAGATGACGACCTAAAGCCATGGCGGGTCTGATGTGCTCAGTGTGCGGTCAGCTGCCTGGGTGTTGGTCCGGAGTTTCGGGTTCAGGTTGTGTCAGACAGTGCATTAGTGCCCAGGTTAGACTATATAATTTAGGTACCGTCGAGTGCCGTTTAAGTTTATCCTCATTTGAAGTGCCTGGGCAAATCATTAGGCAAGATATTTTTTCTAGAGAGGAGGCAGGGTGCTGCATTGTGGGTCCGGAATTGCCAAACTTGAGGGCTTCTGGGCCAGGAGTATGAGGACAGAAGTCTGAGAACACAAGCTAGACTTGGGCTTCAGGCCGAGGGCACGGCAGGTACCGCCTGCAGATCTGAAACAATATCTCTTGCATCTGAAGTCACGGCGAGGATCAGACTTTGCCTCGGGTTGGAGTTTCTGTGCATGACTGCCCCTTCATGAACGGAGCGGAATTTCAAGGCCATGGAGGTTTTCCCACGTTGGGAGTTGTGGGATGCCCCCTTCAAGGATTCCTTCTGCGGGACAATTGAGACCTGTTGGGCAGCTCCAGGATATCCCATATGGAAGTACTCCAGAGCACCGTTCGGGGATGGATGCCAGGGAAGTGGGCCTCGCATTCCAATTGTCTCCTAGCAACAAGACAGTTGAGATCTGAAGACTCTGCGGTAGCAACCGGGTTGGCTAGTTGAAATGGACTTTCCCGAGAATGGGGCCTGATATGTGTTTGTTTCCATGAGGGCATTGGAATGGGGCGGTGGCACCGGGACCCTGAAGTATTCTCCTAAGCTTTTGACATAGGTCCCATGCACAAGTTTCCTTGTCGAGACGAGATTTGTTCTGATGGGTGCCTCAGGAAATCCCCTATGCTGGTCTGGAATCCAGGCTTTTGAGGAGACATGCCTGTAAACCAAAGCAATGGATCCGATTATGGCCTAGGGTCCTGTATGGTTCCATCTTCTTCTCTGGGGACATCCATCTATGGTATGAGTGGAGGTTGATGCTCAGCTGGTGTCAGACCGCCCTTGTTTATACCGGGAAACCTACACTATTGTGATGGCCTCGGGAAATTTGGAGGGTTCTCCTAATTTGTACGATTTTGGACAATGGAATGGGCAGTGTTCCCATGGATTGGGTAGGCACAGTCCTAATGTGTGGCTCCAGGGGCCTCAGCCCGGAGGGAGTGTGGCCCAGGAATTTGAGGGCAGAAGTCTGAAAACACAAACTCAGCTTACGTTTGGGGAAGTACGTATGGCAGGTCCAATCTACAAACCATGAGAAGAACTCTTCAGGATATGAAGAAAGATCGAGTCTGAGGCACTTGCTCAGGCTTTTGTCTCTGGATTTTGTATCAAATATGGGCGTGGAACGTGGGGAGGCCTCATGGGCCATGGACGAATCTTCCTCTCTGTGGATTTGTCCCAGTCCCAATTTCTTTCCGTCAATCTGTGGGATGGGAGTTCTCCTCTCACGTTTGTTACATCAGGTGTCCCAACCAAAGAGGAATTCCAAAGCAGAGCCCTGGGGAAGAGTGAAGGGACAACCCAAACTATGTTTAAAAATTGGGACCTAGGGGCATGGCAGGCCCAATATGCTGTCTCTTCATCCAACCACTGAGAGGCCTTACTTGAGGACTGGGCACAGGCTGAGGGTCACAATGTGTGTTTGTGACCAATGTGGCCCGCGATCATGGGCGGGGCTTCATGGGCCACACTGGTTTCAACTACACTGGACTTTGGACAACATGCCAATCACAAGGTCTCTTGCCATGAGGAAGGTGTTCTGATGTCTGCATCATTTTCAACCCTGGGCAGTGGTTGGAGATAAGGTCTAGGTTCTGAAGCCTGAAAAACCGAAGTTGGGAAGAGATGACGACCTAAGGCCATGGCGGGTCTGATATGTTCAGTGTGCGGTCAGCTGCCTGGGTGTTGGTCAGGAGGTTCTGGCTCAGGTTGTGTCAGACAGTGCATTAGTGCCCAGGTTTGACTATATGATTTGGGTACAGTCGAGTGCCGTGTAGGTTTATCCTCATTTGATGTGCCTGGGCAGCTCTTAGGCAAGATATTTTTTATAGATGACAGGCAGAGTGCTGCATTGTGAGTCCGGAAAGCCAAACGTGGGGGCTTCTGGGCCAGGAGTGTGAGGACAGAAGTCTGAGAACACAAGCTAAACTTGGGCTTCAGGCAGAGGGCACAGCATGTACCCCCTGCAGAGTGAACCAATATCTCAAGCATCTGAAGTCACGGTGAGGATCAGATGTTGGCTCAGGTTGGAGTTTCTGTGCATGACTGCCCCTTCATGAACAGAGCGGAATCTCAAGGCCATGGAGGTTTTCCCACGTTGGGAGTTGTGGGATGCCCCCTTCAAGGATTCCTTCTGCGGGACAATTGAGACCTGTTGGTCAGCTCCAGGACATCCCATATGGAATGACTCCAGAGCACCGTTCGAGGATCGATGCCAGGGAATCCCGCCTCGCATTCCAATTTTCTCCCAGCAACAAGACAGTTGAGTTTTGATGGCTCTGCGGGAGCAATCTGGGCGGCTGTGTTGAAATGGACTTTCCCGAGGTTGGGGCCTAATGTGTGTTTATTTGTCCATGAGGGCCTTGGAATGGGGCGGTGACACCGGGACCCTGAAGTATTCTCCTAAGCTTTTGACATAGGTCCCATGCACAAGTTTCCTTGTGGAAACGAGATTTGTTCTGATGGGTGCCTCAAAAAACCCCCTATGCTGGTCTTGGAATCCAGGCTTTTGAGGAGACATGTCTGTAAACCAAAGCAATGGATCCGAATATGGCCTAGGGTCCTGTCTGGTTCCATCTTCTTCTCTGGGGACATCCATTTATGATATGAGTGGAGGTAGATGCTCAGCTGGTGTCAGACCGCCCTTGTTTGTCCCCGGAGACCTACACTATTGGAATGGCCTCGGGGACTTTGGAGAGTTCTCCTAATTTGTACGATTTTGGATAATGGAATGGGCAGAATGCCCATGGATTGGGTAGGCACAGTCCTAATGTGTGGCTCCAGGGGCCCCAGCCTGGAGGGTGTGTGGCCCAGGAATCTGAGGACAGAAGTCTGAAAACACAAACTCAGCTTAGGTTGGGAACGGAGGTATGGCAGGGCCAATCTACAAACCATGAGAAGGACTCTTCAGGATATGAAGAAAGAGCGAGTCTGAGGCGCTTGCTCAGGCTTTTGTCTCTGGATTTTGTATCAAAGATGGGCGTGGAACGTGGGGAGGCCTCATGGGCCATGGACGAATCTTCCTCTCTGTGGATTTGGCCCGGTACCAATTTCTTTCCGTCAATCTGTGGGATGGGAGGTCTCCTCTCAGGTTTGTTACCTCAGTTGTCCCAACCAAAGAGGAATTCCAAAGCAGAGCCCTGGGGAAGAGTGAAGGGACAACCCAAACGATGGTTATAAATTGGGGCCTAGGGGCATGGCAGACCCAATATGCTGTCTCTTCATCCAGCCACTGAGTGGCCTTACTTAAAGACTGGGCACAGGCTGAGGGTCAGCATGTGTGTTTGTGACCAATGTGGCCCATGAGCATGGGCGGGGCCTCATGGGCCACACTGGTTTCAACTACACTGAACTTTGGATAACATGCCAATCACAAGGTCTCTTGCCATGGGGAAGGAGCTATGATTTCTGCATCATTTTCAACCCTGGGCAGTGTTTGGAGATAAGGTCTACGTTCTGAAGCCTGAAAACCGCAGTTGGGAAGAGATGACGACCTAAGGCCATGGCGGGTCTGATGTGCTCAGTGTGCGGTCAGCTGCCTGGGTGTTGGTCCGGAGGTTCGGGTTCAGGTTGTGTCAGACAGTGAATTAGTACCCAGGTTAGACTATATAATTCAGGTACAGTCGAGAGCCGTGTAGGTTTATCCTCATTTGAGGTGCCTGGGCTACTCATTAGGCAATATATTTTTTCTAGAGGCAGGCAGAGTGCTGCATTGTGGGTCCGGTATTGCCAAACATGAGGGATTCTGGACCAGGAGTGTGAGGACAAGTCTGAGAACAGAAGCTAGACTTGGGCTTCAGGCCGAGGGCACGGCTGGTACCCCCTGCAGATCTGAACGAATATCTCATGCTTCTGAAGTCACGGCGAGGATCAGACGTTGGCTCGGGTTGGAGTTTCTGTGCATGACTGCCCCTTCATGAACGGAGCGGAATCTCAAGGCCATGGAGGTTTTCCCACGTTGGGAGTTGTGGGATGCCCCCTTCAAGGATTTCTTCTGCGGGACAATTGAGACCTGTTGGGCAGCTCCAGGATATCCCATATGGAAGGACTCCAGAGCACCGTTTGGGGTGGATGCCTGGGAAGCGGGCCTCGCATTCCAAATGTCTCCTAGCAACAAGACAGTTGAGATCGGATAGCTCTGCGGGAGCAACCGGCGTGGCTGAGTTGAAATGGACTTTTAGGATCGGGCCCATTGTGTGTTTGTGTCCATGAGGGCCTTCGAATGGGGCGTTGGCACCGGGACCCTGAAGTATTCTCCTAAGCTTTTGACATACCTCCCATGCACAAGTTTCCTTGTGGAGATGAGATTTGTTCTGAGGGGTGCCTCAGGAAACCCCCTATGCTGGTATTGGAATCCAGGCTTTTGAGAAGACATGCCTGTAAACCAAAACAATGGATCCGATTATGGCCTAGGGTCCTGTCTGGTTCAATCTTCTTCTCTGGTGATATCCATCTATGGAATGAGTGGAGGGAGATGCTCACCTGGTGTCACACCGCCCTTGTTTGTCCCTGGAGACCTACACTATTGGGATGGCCTCGTGGACTTTGGAGAGTTTTCTTAATTGGTGAGATTTTGGACAATGGAATGGGCAGAATTCCCATGGATTGGGTAGGCACAGTCCTAATGTGTGGCTCCAGGGGCCCCAGCCTGGAGGGTGTGCGGCCCAGGACTTTGAGGACAGAAGTCTGAAAACACAAACTCAGCTAAGGTTTTGGGAGGTAGGTATGGGAGGCCCAATCTACAAACCATGAGAAGTACCCCTCAGGATATGAAGAAAGAGCGAGTCTGAGGCACTTGCTCAGGATTTTGTCTCTGGATTTTGTATCAAAGATGGGCGTGGAACGTGGGGAGGCCTCATGGGCCATGGACGAATCTTCCTCTCTGTGGATTTGACCCGGTCCCAATTTCGTTCCGTCAATCTGTGGGATGGGAGGTCTCCTCTCAGGTTTGTTACCTCAGGTGTCCCAACCAAAGAGGAATTCCAAAGCAGAGCCCTGGGGAAGAGTGAAGGGACAACCCAAACGATGGTTATAAATTGGGGCCTAGGGGCATGGCAGACCCAATATGCTGTCTCTTCATCCAGCCACTGAGTGGCCTTACTTAAAGACTGGGCACAGGCTGAGGGTCAGCGTGTGTTTGTGACCAATGTGGCCCACGAGCATGGGCGGGGCCTCATGGGCCACACTGGTTTCAACTACACTGAACTTTGGATAACATGCCAATCACAAGGTCTCTTGCCATGGGGAAGGAGCTCTGATTTCTGCATCATTTTCAACCCTGGGCCGTGGTTGGAGATAAGGTCTAGGTTCTGAAGCCTGAAAACCACAGTTGGGAAGTGATGACGATCTAAGGCCATGTCGGTGCTCATGTGCTCAGTGTGCGGTCAGCTGCCTGGGTGTTGGTCCAGAGTTTCGGGTTCAGGTTGTGTCAGACAGTGCATTATTGCCCAGGTTAGACTATATAATTTAGGTACAGTCGAGTGCCGTGTAAGTTTATCCTCATTTGAGGTGCCTGGGAAAATCATTAGGCAATATATTTTTCCCAGAGGGCAGGCATATTGCTGCATTGAGGGTCCGGAATTGCCAAACTTGAGGGCTTCTGGGCCAAGAGTGTGAGGACAGAAGTTTCAGAACACAAGCTAGACTTGGGCTTCAGGCCTTGGGTAGGGCAATGGGTATGGCAAATACCCCCTGCAGATCTGAACCAATATCTCATGTATCTGAAGTCACGGCGAGGATCAGAAGTTGGCTCGGGTTGGAGTTTCTGTGCATGTCTGCCCCTCCATGAACGGAGCGGAATCTCAAGGCCATGGAGGTTTTCCAACGTTGGGAGTGTGGGATCCCCCTTCAAGGATTCCTTCTGCGGGACAATTGAGCACTGTTTGTCAGCTCCAGGACAATCCATATGGAATGACTGCAGTGCACCGTTCGAGGACTGATGCCAGGGAAGCCAGCCTCGCATTCCAATTGTCTCCTAGCAACAAGACAGTTGAGTTCTATGGCTCTGACTGAGCAATCGGGGCGGCTGTGTTGAAATGGACTTTCCCGAGGTTGGGGCCTAATGTGTGTTTGTGTCCATGAGGACCTTGGAATGGAGCGGTGGCACTGGGACCCTGAAGTATTCTCCTAAGCTTTTGACATAGGTCCCATGCACAAGTTTCCTCGTGGAGACGAGTTTTGTTCTGATGGGTGCCTCAGGAAACCCCCTATGCTGGTCTTGGAATCCAGGCTCTTGAGGAGATATGCCTGTAAACCAAAGCAATGGATCCGATTATGGCCTAATGTCCTGTCTGGTTCCATCTTCTTCTCTGGGGACATCCATTTATGGTATGAATGGACTTAGATGCTCAGCTGGTGTCAGACCGCCCTTGTTTGTCCCGGGAGACCTACACTATTGGGATGGCCTTGGGGACTTTGGAGGGTTCTTCTAATTTGTACGATTTTGGACAATGGAATGGGCAGAATTCCCATGGATTGGGTAGGCACAGTCCTAATGTGTGGCTCCAGGGGCCCCAGCCTGGAGGGTGTGTGGCCCAGAAATTTGAGGACAGAAGTCTGAAAACACAAACTCAGCTTAGGTTGGGGACGTAGGTATGGCAGGTCCAATCTACAAACCATGAGAAGAACTCTTCAGGATATGAAGAAAGAGCGAGTCTGAGGCGCTTGCTCAGGCTTTTGTCTCTGGATTTTGTATCAAAGATGGGCGTGGAATGTGGGGAGGCCTCATGGGCCATGGATGAATCTTCCTCTCTGTTGATTTGGCCCGGTCCCAATTTCTTTCCATCAATCTGTGGAATGGGATGTATCCTCTCAGGTTTGTTAATTCAGGTGTCCCAACCAAAGAGGAATTCCAAAGCAGAGCCCTGGGGAAGAGTGAAGGGACAACCCAAATGATGGTTAAAAATTGGGGCCTAAGGGCATGGCAGGCCCAATATGCTGTCTCTTCATCCAGCCACTGAGTGGCCTTACTTAAGGACTGGGCACAGCCTGAGAGTCACAATGTGTGTTTATGACCAATGTGGTTGCGAGCATGGGCGGGGCCTCATGGGCCATACTGGTTTCAACTACACTGAACTTAGGACAATATGCCAATCACAAGGTCTCTTGCCATGGGGAAGGAGCTCTGATTTCTGCATCATTTTCAACCCTGGGCAGTGGTTGGATATAAGGTCTAGGATCTGATGTCTGAAAACCGCAGTTGGGAAGAGATGACGACCTAAAGCCATGGCGGGTCTGATGTGCTCAGTGTGCGGTCAGCTGCCTGGGTGTTGGTCCGGAGTTTCGGGTTCAGGTTGTGTCAGACAGTGCATTAGTGCCCAGGTTAGACTATATAATTTAGGTACAGTCGAGTGCCGTTTAAGTTTATCCTCATTTGAAGTGCCTGGGCAAATCATTAGGCAAGATATTTTTTCTAGAGGGGAGGCAGGGTGCTGCATTGTGGGTCCGGAATTGCCAAACTTGAGGGCTTCTGGGCCAGGAGTATGAGGACAGAAGTCTGAGAACACAAGCTAGACTTGGGCTTCAGGCCGAGGGCACGGCAGGTACCGCCTGCAGATCTGAAACAATATCTCTTGCATCTGAAGTCACGGCGAGGATCAGACTTTGCCTCGGGTTGGAGTTTCTGTGCATGACTGCCCCTTCATGAACGGAGCGGAATTTCAAGGCCATGGAGGTTTTCCCACGTTGGGAGTTGTGGGATGCCCCCTTCAAGGATTCCTTCTGCGGGACAATTGAGACCTGTTGGGCAGCTCCAGGATATCCCATATGGAAGTACTCCAGAGCACCGTTCAGGGATGGATGCCAGGGAAGTGGGCCTCGCATTCCAATTGTCTCCTAGCAACAAGACAGTTGAGATCTGAAGACTCTGCGGTAGCAACCGGGTTGGCTAGTTGAAATGGACTTTCCCGAGAATGGGGCCTGATATGTGTTTGTTTCCATGAGGGCATTGGAATGGGGCGGTGGCACCGGGACCCTGAAGTATTCTCCTAAGCTTTTGACATAGGTCCCATGCACAAGTTTCCTTGTCGAGACGAGATTTGTTCTGATGGGTGCCTCAGGAAATCCCCTATGCTGGTCTGGAATCCAGGCTTTTGAGGAGACATGCCTGTAAACCAAAGCAATGGATCCGATTATGGCCTAGGGTCCTGTATGGTTCCATCTTCTTCTCTGGGGACATCCATCTATGGTATGAGTGGAGGTTGATGCTCAGCTGGTGTCAGACCGCCCTTGTTTATACCGGGAAACCTACACTATTGTGATGGCCTCGGGAAATTTGGAGGGTTCTCCTAATTTGTACGATTTTGGACAATGGAATGGGCAGTGTTCCCATGGATTGGGTAGGCACAGTCCTAATGTGTGGCTCCAGGGGCCCCAGCCCGGAGGGAGTGTGGCCCAGGAATTTGAGGACAGAAGTCTGAAAACACAAACTCAGCTTACGTTTGGGGAAGTACGTATGGCAGGTCCAATCTACAAACCATGAGAAGAACTCTTCAGGATATGAAGAAAGATCGAGTCTGAGGCACTTGCTCAGGCTTTTGTCTCTGGATTTTGTATCAAATATGGGCGTGGAACGTGGGGAGGCCTCATGGGCCATGGACGAATCTTCCTCTCTGTGGATTTGTCCCAGTCCCAATTTCTTTCCATCAATCTGTGGGATGGGAGTTCTCCTCTCAGGTTTGTTACCTCAGGTGTCCCAACCAAAGAGGAATTCCAAAGCAGAGCCCTGGGGAAGAGTGAATGGACAACCCAAACTATGTTTAAAAATTGGGACCTAGGGGCATGGCAGGCCCAATATGCTGTCTCTTCATCCAACCACTGAGAGGCCTTACTTGAGGACTTGGCTCATGCTGAGGGTCACAATGTGTGTTTGTGACCAATGTGGCCCCGCCCATGCTCGCTCATGGGCCACACTGGTTTCAACTACACTGGACTTTGGACAACATGCCAATCACAAGGTCTCTTGCCATGAGGAAGGTGTTCTGATGTCTGCATCATTTTCAACCCTGGGCAGTGGTTGGAGATAAGGTCTAGGTTCTGAAGCCTGAAAAACCGAAGTTGGGAAGAGATGACGACCTAAGGCCATGGCGGGTCTGATATGCTAAGTGTGCGGTCAGCTGCCTGGGTGTTGGTCAGGAGGTTCTGGCTCAGGTTGTGACAGACAGTGCATTAGTGCCCAGGTTTGACTATATGATTTGGGTACAGTCGAGTGCCGTGTAGGTTTATCCTCATTTGATGTGCCTGGGCTGCTCTTAGGCAAGATATTTTTTATAGATGGCAGGCAGAGTGCTGCATTGTGAGTCCGGAATTGCCAAACTTGAGGGCTTCTGGGCCAGGAGTGTGAGGACAGAAGTCTGAGAACACAAGCTAAACTTGGGCTTCAGGCAGAGGGCACAGCATGTACCCCCTGCAGAGTGAACCAATATCTCAAGCATCTGAAGTCACGGTGAGGATCAGATGTTGCCTCAGGTTGGAGTTTCAGTGCATGACTGCCCCTTCATGAACAGAGCGGAATCTCAAGGCCATGGAGGTTTTCCCACGTTGGGAGTTGTGGGATGCCCCCTTCAAGGATATCTTCTGTGGGACAATTGAGACCTGTTGGTCAGCTCCAGGACATCCCATATGGAATGACTCCAGAGCACCGTTCGAGGATCGATGCCAGGGAATCCCGCCTCGCATTCCAATTTTCTCCCAGCAACAAGACAGTTGAGTTTTGATGGCTCTGCGGGAGCAATCGGGGCGGCTGTGTTGAAATGGAATTTCCCGAGGTTGGGGCCTAATATGTGTTTGTGTCCATGAGGGCCCTGGAATGGGGCGGTGACCCCGGGACCCTCAAGTATTCTCCTAAGCTTTTGACATAGGTCCCATGCACAAGTTTCCTTGTGGAAACGAGATTTGTTCTGATGGATGCCTCAAAAAACCCCCTATGCTGGTCTTCGAATCCAGGCTTTTGAGGAGACATGTCTGTAAACCAAAGCAATGGATCCGAATATGGCCTAGGGTCCTGTCTGGTTCCATCTTCTTCTCTGGGGACATCCATTTATGATATGAGTGGAGGTAGATGCTCAGCTGGTGTCAGACCGCCCTTGTTTGTCCCCGGAGACCTACACTATTGGAATGGCCTAGGGGACTTTGGAGAGTTCTCCTAATTTGTACGATTTTGGATAATGGAATGGGCAGAATGTTCATGGATTGGGTAGGCACAGTCCTAATGTGTGGCTCCAGGGGCCCCAGCCTGGAGGGTGTGTGGCCCAGGAATCTGAGGACAGAAGTCTGAAAACACAAACTCAGCTTAGGTTGGGAACGTAGGTATGGCAGGGCCAATCTACAAACCATGAGAAGGACTCTTCAGGATATGAAGAAATAGCGAGTCTGAGGCGCTTGCTCAGGCTTTTGTCTCTGGATTTTGTATCAAAGATGGGCGTGGAACGTGGGGAGGCCTCATGGGCCATGGATGAATCTTCCTCTCTGTGGATTTGGCCCGGTCCCAATTTCTTTCCGTCAATCTGTGGGATGGGAGGTCTCCTCTCAGGTTTGTTACCTCAGGTGTCCCAACCAAAGAGGAATTCCAAAGCAGAGCCCTGGGGAAGAGTGAAGGGACAACCCAAACGATGGTTATAAATTGGGGCCTAGGGGCATGGCAGACCCAATATGCTGTCTCTTCATCCAGCCACTGAGTGGCCTTACTTAAAGACTGGGCACAGGCTGAGGGTCAGCATGTGTGTTTGTGACCAATGTGGCCCATGAGCATGGGCGGGGCCTCATGGGCCACACTGGTTTCAACTACACTGAACTTTGGATAACATGCCAATCACAAGGTCTCTTGCCATGGGGAAGGAGCTATGATTTCTGCATCATTTTCAACCCTGGGCAGTGTTTGGAGATAAGGTCTACGTTCTGAAGCCTGAAAACCGCAGTTGGGAAGAGATGACGACCTAAGGCCATGGCGGGTCTGATGTGCTCAGTGTGCGGTCAGCTGCCTGGGTGTTGGTCCGGAGGTTCGGGTTCAGGTTGTGTCAGACAGTGAATTAGTACCCAGGTTAGACTATATAATTCAGGTACAGTCGAGAGCCGTGTAGGTTTATCCTCATTTGAGGTGCCTGGGCTACTCATTAGGCAATACATTTTTTCTAGAGGCAGGCAGAGTGCTGCATTGTGGGTCCGGTATTGCCAAACATGAGGGATTCTGGACCAGGAGTGTGAGGACAAGTCTGAGAACAGAAGCTAGACTTGGGCTTCAGGCCGAGGGCACGGCTGGTACCCCCTGCAGATCTGAACGAATATCTCATGCTTCTGAAGTCACGGCGAGGATCAGACGTTGGCTCGGGTTGGAGTTTCTGTGCTTGACTGCCCCTTCATGAACGGAGCGGAATCTCAAGGCCATGGAGGTTTTCCCACGTTGGGAGTTGTGGGATGCCCCCTTCAAGGATTCCTTCTGCGGGACAATTGAGACCTGTTGGGCAGCTCCAGGATATCCCATATGGAAGGACTCCAGAGCACCGTTCGGGGTGGATGCCTGGGAAGCGGGCCTCGCATTCCAAATGTCTCCTAGCAACAAGACAGTTGAGATCGGATAGCTCTGCGGGAGCAACCGGCGTGGCTGAGTTGAAATGGACTTTTAGGATCGGGCCCATTGTGTGTTTGTGTCCATGAGGGCCTTGGAATGGGGCGTTGGCACCGGGACCCTGAAGTATTCTCCTAAGCTTTTGACATACCTCCCATGCACAAGTTTCCTTGTGGAGATGAGATTTGTTCTGAGAGATGCCTCAGGAAACCCCCTATGCTGGTATTGGAATCCAGGCTTTTGAGGAGACATGCCTGTAAACCAAAACAATGGATCCGATTATGGCCTAGGGTCCTGTCTGGTTCAATCTTCTTCTCTGGTGATATCCATCTATGGAATGAGTGGAGGGAGATGCTCACCTGGTGTCACACCGCCCTTGTTTGTCCCTGGAGACCTACACTATTGGGATGGCCTCGGGGACTTTGGAGAGTTTTCTTAATTGGTGAGATTTTGGACAATGGAATGGGCAGAATTCCCATGGATTGGGTAGGCACAGTCCTAATGTGTGGCTCCAGAGCCCCAGCCTGGAGGGTGTGCGGCCCAGGACTTTGAGGACAGAAGTCTGAAAACACAAACTCAGCTAAGGTTTTGGGACGTAGGTATGGAAGGCCCAATCTACAAACCATGAGAAGTACCCCTCAGGATATGAAGAAAGAGCGAGTCTGAGGCACTTGCTCAGGATTTTGTCTCTGGATTTTGTATCAAAGATGGGCGTGGAAAGTGGGGAGGCCTCATGGGCCATGGACGAATCTTCCTCTCTGTGGATTTGACCCGGTCCCAATTTCGTTCCGTCAATCTGTGGGATGGGAGGTCTCCTCTCAGGTTTGTTACCTCAGGTGTCCCAACCAAAGAGGAATTTCAAAGCAGAGCCCTGGGGAAGAGTGAAGGGACAACCCAAACGATGGTTATAAATTGGGGCCTAGGGGCATGGCAGACCCAATATGCTGTCTCTTCATCCAGCCACTGAGTGGCCTTACTTAAAGACTGGGAACAGGCTGATGGTCAGCATGTGTTTGTGACCAATGTGGCCCGCGAGCATGGGCGGGGCCTCATGGGCCACACTGGTTTCAACTACACTGAACTTTGGATAACATGCCAATCACAAGGTCTCTTGCCATGGGGAAGGAGCTCTGATTTCTGCATCATTTTCAACCCTGGGCCGTGGTTGGAGATAAGGTCTAGGTTCTGAAGCCTGAAAACCACAGTTGGGAAGTGATGACGATGTAAGGCCATGTCGGGGCTCATGTGCTCAGTGTGCGGTCAGCTGCCTGGGTGTTGGTCCAGAGTTTCGGTTTCAGGTTGTGTCAGACAGTGCATTATTGCCCAGGTTAGACTATATAATTTAGGTACAGTCGAGTGCCGTGTAAGTTTATCCTCATTTGAGGTGCCTGGGAAAATCATTAGGCAATATATTTTTCCCAGAGGGCAGGCATATTGCTGCTTTGAGGGTCCGAAATTGCCAAACTTGAGGGCTTCTGGGCCAAGAGTGTGAGGACAGAAGTTTCAGAACACAAGCTAGACTTGGGCTTCAGGCCGTGGGTAGGGCAATGGGTATGGCAAATACCCCCTGCAGATCTGAACCAATATCTCATGTATCTGAAGTCACGGCGAGGATCAGAAGTTGGCTCGGGTTGGAGTTTCTGTGCATGTCTGCCCCTCCATGAACGGAGCGGAATCTCAAGGCCATGGAGGTTTTCCAACGTTGGGAGTGTGGGATCCCCCTTCAAAGATTCCTTCTGCGGGACAATTGAGCACTGTTGGTCAGCTCCAGGACAATCCATATGGAATGACTGCAGTGCACCGTTCGAGGACTGATGCCAGGGAAGCCAGCCTCGCATTCCAATTGTCTCCTAGCAACAAGACAGTTGAGTTCTATGGCTCTGATTGAGCAATCAGGGCGGCTGTGTTGAAATGGACTTTCCCGAGGTTGGGGCCTAATGTGTGTTTGTGTCCATGAGGACCTTGGAATGGAGCGGTGGCACTGGGACCCTGAAGTATTCTCCTAAGCTTTTGACATAGGTCCCATGCACAAGTTTCCTCGTGGAGACGAGTTTTGTTCTGATGGGTGCCTCAGGAAACCCCCTATGCTGGTCTTGGAATCCAGGCTCTTGAGGAGATATGCCTGTAAACCAAAGCAATGGATCCGATTATGGCCTAGGGTCCTGTCTGGTTCCATCTTCTTCTCTGGGGACATCCATTTATGGTATGAGTGGATGTAGATGCTCAGCTGGTGTCAGACCGCCCTTGTTTGTCCCGGGAGACCTACACTATTGGGATGGTCTTGGGGACTTGGAGGGTTCTTCTAATTTGTACGATTTTGAACAATGGAATGGGCAGAATTCCCATGGATTGGGTAGGCACAATCCTAATGTGTGGCTCCAGGGGCCCCAGCCTGGAGGGTGTGTGGCCCAGAAATTTGAGGACAGAAGTCTGAAAACACAAACTCAGCTTAGGTTGGGGACGTAGGTATGGCAGGTCCAATCTACAAACCATGAGAAGAACTCTTCAGGATATGAAGAAAGAGCGAGTCTGAGGCGCTTGCTCAGGCTTTTGTCTCTGGATTTTGTATCAAAGATGGGCGTGGAATGTGGGGAGGCCTCATGGGCCATGGATGAATCTTCCTCTCTGTTGATTTGTCACGGTCCCAATTTCTTTCCATCAATCTGTGGAATGGGAGGTATCCTCTCAGGTTTGTTAATTCAGGTGTCCCAACCAAAGACGAATTCCAAAGCAGAGCCCTGGGGAAGAGTGAAGGGACAACCCAAACGATGGTTAAAAATTGGGGCCTAGGGGCATGGCAGGCCCAATATTCTGTCTCTTCATCCAGCCCCTGAGTGGCCTTACTTAAGGACTGGGCACAGCCTGAGAGTCACAATGTGTGTTTGTGACCAATATGGCCGCGAGCATGGGCGGGGCCTCATTGCCATACTGGTTTCAACTACACTGAACTTAGGACAATATGCCAATCACAAGGTCTCTTGCCATGGGGAAGGAGCTCTGATTTCTGCATCATTTTCAACCCTGGGCAGTGGTTGGATATAAGGTCTAGGATCTGAAGTCTGAAAAACGCAGTTGGGAAGAGATGACGACCTAAAGCCATGGCGGGTCTGATGTGCTCAGTGTGCGGTCAGCTGCCTGGGTGTTGGTCAGGAGTTTCGGGTTCAGGTTGTGTCAGACAGTGCATTAGTGCCCAGGTTAGACTATAAAATTTAGGTACCGTCGAGTGCCGTTTAAGTTTATCCTCATTTGAAGTGCCTGGGCAAATCATTAGGCAAGATATTTTTTCTAGAGGGGAGGCAGGGTGCTGCATTGTGGGTCCGGAATTGCCAAACTTGAGGGCTTCTGGGCCAGGAGTATGAGGACAGAAGTCTGAGAACACAAGCTAGACTTGGGCTTCAGGCCGAGGGCACAGCAGGTACCGCCTGCAGATCTGAAACAATATCTCTTGCATCTGAAGTCACGGCGAGGATCAGACTTTGCCTCGGGTTGGAGTTTCTGTGCATGACTGCCCCTTCATGAACGGAGCGGAATTTCAAGGCCATGGAGGTTTTCCCACGTTGGGAGTTGTGGGATGCCCCCTTCAAGGATTCCTTCTGCGGGACAATTGAGACCTGTTGGGCAGCTCCAGGATATCCCATATGGAAGTACTCCAGAGCACCGTTCGGGGATGGATGCCAGGGAAGTGGGCCTCGCATTCCAATTGTCTCCTAGCAACAAGACAGTTGAGATCTGAAGACTCTGCGGTAGCAACCGGGTTGGCTAGTTGAAATGGACTTTCCCGAGAATGGGGCCTGATATGTGTTTGTTTCCATGAGGGCATTGGAATGGGGCGGTGGCACCGGGACCCTGAAGTATTCTCCTAAGCTTTTGACATAGGTCCCATGCCCAAGTTTCCTTGTCGAGACGAGATTTGTTCTGATGGGTGCCTCAGGAAATCCCCTATGCTGGTCTGGAATCCAGGCTTTTGAGGAGACATGCCTGTAAACCAAAGCAATGGATCCTATTATGGCCTAGGGTCCTGTCTGGTTCCATCTTCTTCTCTGGGGACATCCATTTATGGTATGAGTGGATGTAGATGCTCAGCTGGTGTCAGACCGCCCTTGTTTGTCCCGGGAGACCTACACTATTGGGATGGTCTTGGGGACTTGGAGGGTTCTTCTAATTTGTACGATTTTGAACAATGGAATGGGCAGAATTCCCATGGATTGGGTAGGCACAATCCTAATGTGTGGCTCCAGGGGCCCCAGCCTGGAGGGTGTGTGGCCCAGAAATTTGAGGACAGAAGTCTGAAAACACAAACTCAGCTTAGGTTGGGGACGTAGGTATGGCAGGTCCAATCTACAAACCATGAGAAGAACTCTTCAGGATATGAAGAAAGAGCGAGTCTGAGGCGCTTGCTCAGGCTTTTGTCTCTGGATTTTGTATCAAAGATGGGCGTGGAATGTGGGGAGGCCTCATGGGCCATGGATGAATCTTCCTCTCTGTTGATTTGTCCCGGTCCCAATTTCTTTCCATCAATCTGTGGAATGGGAGGTATCCTCTCAGGTTTGTTAATTCAGGTGTCCCAACCAAAGACGAATTCCAAAGCAGAGCCCTGGGGAAGAGTGAAGGGACAACCCAAACGATGGTTAAAAATTGGGGCCTAGGGGCATGGCAGGCCCAATATTCTGTCTCTTCATCCAGCCCCTGAGTGGCCTTACTTAAGGACTGGGCACAGCCTGAGAGTCACAATGTGTGTTTGTGACCAATATGGCCGCGAGCATGGGCGGGGCCTCATTGCCATACTGGTTTCAACTACACTGAACTTAGGACAATATGCCAATCACAAGGTCTCTTGCCATGGGGAAGGAGCTCTGATTTCTGCATCATTTTCAACCCTGGGCAGTGGTTGGATATAAGGTCTAGGATCTGAAGTCTGAAAAACGCAGTTGGGAAGAGATGACGACCTAAAGCCATGGCGGGTCTGATGTGCTCAGTGTGCGGTCAGCTGCCTGGGTGTTGGTCAGGAGTTTCGGGTTCAGGTTGTGTCAGACAGTGCATTAGTGCCCAGGTTAGACTATATAATTTAGGTACCGTCGAGTGCCGTTTAAGTTTATCCTCATTTGAAGTGCCTGGGCAAATCATTAGGCAAGATATTTTTTCTAGAGGGGAGGCAGGGTGCTGCATTGTGGGTCCGGAATTGCCAAACTTGAGGGCTTCTGGGCCAGGAGTATGAGGACAGACGTCTGAGAACACAAGCTAGACTTGGGCTTCAGGCCGAGGGCACGGCAGGTACCGCCTGCAGATCTGAAACAATATCTCTTGCATCTGAAGTCACGGCGAGGATCAGACTTTGCCTCGGGTTGGAGTTTCTGTGCATGACTGCCCCTTCATGAACGGAGCGGAATTTCAAGGCCATGGAGGTTTTCCCACGTTGGGAGTTGTGGGATGCCCCCTTCAAGGATTCCTTCTGCGGGACAATTGAGACCTGTTGGGCAGCTCCAGGATATCCCATATGGAAGTACTCCAGAGCACCGTTCGGGGATGGATGCCAGGGAAGTGGGCCTCGCATTCCAATTGTCTCCTAGCAACAAGACAGTTGAGATCTGAAGACTCTGCGGTAGCAACCGGGTTGGCTAGTTGAAATGGACTTTCCCGAGAATGGGGCCTGATATGTGTTTGTTTCCATGAGGGCATTGGAATGGGGCGGTGGCACCGGGACCCTGAAGTATTCTCCTAAGCTTTTGACATAGGTCCCATGCACAAGTTTCCTTGTCGAGACGAGATTTGTTCTGATGGGTGCCTCAGGAAATCCCCTATGCTGGTCTGGAATCCAGGCTTTTGAGGAGACATGCCTGTAAACCAAAGCAATGGATCCGATTATGGCCTAGGGTCCTGTATGGTTCCATCTTCTTCTCTGGGGACATCCATCTATGGTATGAGTGGAGGTTGATGTTCAGCTGGTGTCAGACTGCCCTTGTTTATACCGGGAAACCTACACTATTGTGATGGCCTCGGGAAATTTGGAGGGTTCTCCTAATTTGTACGATTTTGGACAATGGAATGGGCAGTGTTCCCATGGATTGGGTAGGCACAGTCCTAATGTGTGGCTCCAGGGGCCTCAGCCCGGGGGGGGGGGCCCAGGAATTTGAGGGCAGAAGTCTGAAAACACAAACTCAGCTTACGTTTGGGGAAGTACGTATGGCAGGTCCAATCTACAAACCATGAGAAGAACTCTTCAGGATATGAAGAAAGATCGAGTCTGAGGCACTTGCTCAGGCTTTTGTCTCTGGATTTTGTATCAAATATGGGCGTGGAACGTGGGGAGGCCTCATGGGCCATGGACGAATCTTCCTCTCTGTGGATTTGTCCCAGTCCCAATTTCTTTCCGTCAATCTGTGGGATGGGAGTTCTCCTCTCAGGTTTGTTACCTCAGGTGTCCCAACCAAAGAGGAATTCCAAAGCAGATCCCTGGGGAAGAGTGAAGGGACAACCCAAACTATGGTTAAAAATTGGGACCTAGGGGCATGGCAGGCCCAATATGCTGTCTCTTCATCCAACCACTGAGAGGCCTTACTTGAGGACTGGGC
Source organism: Mustela nivalis (assembly GCF_964662115.1). Taxonomy (NCBI): domain Eukaryota; kingdom Metazoa; phylum Chordata; class Mammalia; order Carnivora; family Mustelidae; genus Mustela; species Mustela nivalis. The sequence continues at coordinate 1,342,154 of NW_028136529.1, forward strand.
ACAGGCTGAGGGTCTCAATGTGTGTTTGTGACCAATGTGGCCCGCAAGCATGGGCGGGGCCTCATGGGCCACACTGGTTTCAACTACACTGGACTTTGGACAACATGCCAATCACAAGGTCTCTTGCCATGAGGAAGGTGTTCTGATGTCTGCATCATTTTCAACCCTGGGCAGTGGTTGGAGATAAGGTCTAGGTTCTGAAGCCTGAAAAACCGAAGTTGGGAAGAGATGACGACCTAAGGCCATGGCGGGTCTGATATGTTCAGTGTGCGGTCAGCTGCTTGGGTGTTGGTCAGGAGGTTCTGGCTCAGGTTGTGTCAGACAGTGCATTAGTGCCCAGGTTTGACTATATGATTTGGGTACAGTCGAGTGCCGTGTAGGTTTATCCTCATTTGATGTGCCTGGGCTGCTCTTAGGCAAGATATTTTTTATAGATGGCAGGCAGAGTGCTGCATTGTGAGTCCGGAATTGCCAAACTTGGGGGCTTCTGGGCCAGGAGTGTGAGGACAGAAGTCTGAGAACACAAGCTAAACTTGGGCTTCAGGCAGAGGGCACAGCATGTACCCCCTGCAGAGTGAACCAATATCTCAAGCATCTGAAGTCACGGTGAGGATCAGATGTTGGCTCAGGTTGGAGTTTCTGTGCATGACTGCCCCTTCATGAACAGAGCGGAATCTCAAGGCCATGGAGGTTTTCCCACGTTGGGAGTTGTGGGATGCCCCCTTCAAGGATTCCTTCTGCGGGACAATTGAGACCTGTTGGTCAGCTCCAGGACATCCCATATGGAATGACTCCAGAGCACCGTTCGAGGATCGATGCCAGGGAATCCCGCCTCGCATTCCAATTTTCTCCCAGCAACAAGACAGTTGAGTTTTGATGGCTCTGCGGGAGCAATCGGGGCGGCTGTGTTGAAATGGACTTTTTCGAGGTTGGGGCCTAATATGTGTTTGTGTCCATGAGGGCCTTGGAATGGGGCGGTGACACCGGGACCCTGAAGTATTCTCCTAAGCTTTTGACATAGGTCCCATGCACAAGTTTCCTTGTGGAAACGAGATTTGTTCTGATGGGTGCCTCAAAAAACCCCCTATGCTGGTCTTGGAATCCAGGCTTTTGAGGAGACATGTCTGTAAACCAAAGCAATGGATCCGAATATGGCCTAGGGTCCTGTCTGGTTCCATCTTCTTCTCTGGGGACATCCATTTATGATATGACTGGAGGTAGATGCTCAGCTGGTGTCAGACCGCCCTTGTTTGTCCCCGGAGACCTACACTATTGGAATGGCCTCGGGGACTTTGGAGAGTTCTCCTAATTTGTACGAATTTGGATAATGGAATGGGCAGAATGCCCATGGATTGGATAGGCACAGTCCTAATGTGTGGCTCCAGGGGCCCCAGCCTGGAGGGTGTGCGGCCCAGGAATCTGAGGACAGAAGTCTGAAAACACAAACTCAGCTTAGGTTGGGAACGGAGGTATGGCAGGGCCAATCTACAAACCATGAGAAGGACTCTTCAGTATATGAAGAAAGAGCGAGTCTGAGGCGCTTGCTCAGGCTTTTGTCTCTGGATTTTGTATCAAAGATGGGCGTGGAACGTGGGGAGGCCTCATGGGCCATGGACGAATCTTCCTCTCTGTGGATTTGGCCCGGTCCCAATTTCTTTCCGTCAATCTGTGGGATGGGAGGTCTCCTCTCAGGTTTGTTACCTCAGGTGTCCCAACCAAAGAGGAATTCCAAAGCAGAGCCCTGTGGAAGAGTGAAGGGACAACCCAAACGATGGTTATAAATTGGGGCCTAGGGGCATGGCAGACCCAATATGCTGTCTCTTCATCCAGCCACTGAATGGCCTTACTTAAAGACTGGGCACAGGCTGAGGGTCAGCATGTGTGTTTGTGACCAATGTGGCCCGCGAGCATGGGCGGGGCCTCATGGGCCACACTGGTTTCAACTACACTGAACTTTGGATAACATGCCAATCACAAGGTCTCTTGCCATGGGGAAGGAGCTCTGATTTCTGCATCATTTTCAACCCTGGGCAGTGTTTGGAGATAAGGTCTACGTTCTGAAGCCTGAAAACCGCAGTTGGGAAGAGATGACGACCTAAGGCCATGGCGGGTCTGATGTGCTCAGTGTGCGGTCAGCTGCCTGGGTGTTGGTCCGGAGGTTCGGGTTCAGGTTGTGTCAGACAGTGAATTAGTACCCAGGTTAGACTATATAATTCAGGTACAGTCGAGAGCCGTGTAGTTTTATCCTCATTTGAGGTGCCTGGGCTACTCATTAGGCAATATATTTTTTCTAGAGGCAGGCAGAGTGCTGCATTGTGGGTCCGGTATTGCCAAACATGAGGGATTCTGGACCAGGAGTGTGAGGACAAGTCTGAGAACAGAAGCTAGACTTGGGCTTCAGGCCGAGGGCACGGCTGGTACCCCCTGCAGATCTGAACGAATATCTCATGCTTCTGAAGTCACGGCGAGGATCAGACGTTGGCTCGGGTTGGAGTTTCTGTGCATGACTGCCCCTTCATGAACGGAGCGGAATCTCAAGGCCATGGAGGTTTTCCCACGTTGGGAGTTGTGGGATGCCCCCTTCAAGGATTCCTTCTGCGGGACAATTGAGACCTGTTGGGCAGCTCCAGGATATCCCATATGGAAGGACTCCAGAGCACCGTTTGGGGTGGATGCCTGGGAAGCGGGCATCGCATTCCAAATGTCTCCTAGCAACAAGACAGTTGAGATCGGATAGCTCTGCGGGAGCAACCGGCGTGGCTGAGTTGAAATGGACTTTTAGGATCGGGCCCATTGTGTGTTTGTGTCCATGAGGGCCTTGGAATGGGGCGTTGGCACCGGGACCCTGAAGTATTCTCCTAAGCTTTTGACATACCTCCCATGCACAAGTTTCCTTGTGGAGATGAGATTTGTTCTGAGGGGTGCCTCAGGAAACCCCCCATGCTGGTATTGGAATCCAGGCTTTTGAGGAGACATGCCTGTAAACCAAAACAATGGATCCGATTATGGCCTAGGGTCCTGTCTGGTTCAATCTTCTTCTCTGGTGATATCCATCTATGGAATGAGTGGAGGGAGATGCTCACCTGGTGTCACACCGCCCTTGTTTGTCCCTGGAGACCTACACTATTGGGATGGCCTCGGGGACTTTGGAGAGTTTTCTTAATTGGTGAGATTTTGGACAATGGAATGGGCAGAATTCCCATGGATTGGGTAGGCACAGTCCTAATGTGTGGCTCCAGGGGCCCCAGCCTGGAGGGTGTGCGGCCCAGGACTTTGAGGACAGAAGTCTGAAAACACAAACTCAGCTAAGGTTTTGGGACGTAGGTATGGGAGGCCCAATCTACAAACCATGAGAAGTACCCCTCAGGATATGAAGAAAGAGCGAGTCTGAGGCACTTGCTCAGGATTTTGTCTCTGGATTTTGTATCAAAGATGGGCGTGGAACGTGGGGAGGCCTCATGGGCCATGGACGAATCTTCCTCTCTGTGGATTTGACCCGGTCCCAATTTCGTTCCGTCAATCTGTGGGATGGGAGGTCTCCTCTCAGGTTTGTTACCTCAGGTGTCCCAACCAAAGAGGAATTCCAAAGCAGAGCCCTGGGGAAGAGTGAAGGGACAACCCAAACGATGGTTATAAATTGGGGCCTAGGGGCATGGCAGACCCAATATGCTGTCTCTTCATCCAGCCACTGAGTGGCCTTACTTAAAGACTGGGCACAGGCTGAGGGTCAGCATGTGTGTTTGTGACCAATGTGGCCCGTGAGCATGGGCGGGGCCTCATGGGCCACACTGGTTTCAACTACACTGAACTTTGGATAACATGCCAATCACAAGGTCTCTTGCCATGGGGAAGGAGCTCTGATTTCTGCATCATTTTCAACCCTGGGCCGTGGTTGGAGATAAGGTCTAGGTTCTGAAGCCTGAAAACCACAGTTGGGAAGTGATGACGATCTAAGGCCATGTCGGGGCTCATGTGCTCAGTGTGCGGTCAGCTGCCTGGGTGTTGGTCCAGAGTTTCGGGTTCAGGTTGTGTCAGACAGTGCATTATTGCCCAGGTTAGACTATATAATTTAGGTACAGTCGAGTGCCGTGTAAGTTTATCCTCATTTGAGGTGCCTGGGAAAATCATTAGGCAATATATTTTTCCCAGAGGGCAGGCATATTGCTGCATTGAGGGTCCGGAATTGCCAAACTTGAGGGCTTCTGGGCCAAGAGTGTGAGGACAGAAGTTTCAGAACACAAGCTAGACTTGGGCTTCAGGGCTTGGGTAGGGCAATGGGTATGGCAAATACCCCCTGCAGATCTGAACCAATATCTCATGTATCTGAAGTCACGGCGAGGATCAGAAGTTGGCTCGGGTTGGAGTTTCTGTGCATGTCTGCCCCTCCATGAATGGAGCGGAATCTCAAGGCCATGGAGGTTTTCCAACGTTGGGAGTGTGGGATCCCCCTTCAAGGATTCCTTCTGCGGGACAATTGAGCACTGTTGGTCAGCTCCAGGACAATCCATATGGAATGACTGCAGTGCACCGTTCGAGGACTGATGCCAGGGAGCCAGCCTCGCATTCCAATTGTCTCCTAGCAACAAGACAGTTGAGTTCTATGGCTCTGACTGAGCAATCGGGGCGGCTGTGTTGAAATGGACTTTCCCGAGGTTGGGGCCTAATGTGTGTTTGTGTCCATGAGGACCTTGGAATGGAGCGGTGGCACTGGGACCCTGAAGCATTCTCCTAAGCTTTTGACATAGGTCCCATGCACAAGTTTCCTCGTGGAGACGAGTTATGTTCTGATGGGTGCCTCAGGAAACCCCCTATGCTGGTCTTGGAATCCAGGCTCTTGAGGAGATTTGCCTGTAAACCAAAGCAATGGATCCGATTATGGCCTAATGTCCTGTCTGGTTCCATCTTCTTCTCTGGGGACATCCATTTATGGTATGAGTGGACGTAGATGCTCAGCTGGTGTCAGACCGCCCTTGTTTGTCCCGGGAGACCTACACTATTGGGATGGCCTTGGGGACTTTGGAGGGTTCTTCTAATTTGTACGATTTTGGACAATGGAATGGGCAGAATTCCCATGGATTGGGTAGGCACAGTCCTAATGTGTGGCTCCAGGGGCCCCAGCCTGGAGGGTGTGTGGCCCAGAAATTTGAGGACAGAAGTCTGAAAACACAAACTCAGCTTAGGTTGGGGACGTAGGTATGGCAGGTCCAATCTACAAACCATGAGAAGAACTCTTCAGGATATGAAGAAAGAGCGAGTCTGAGGCGCCTGCTCAGGCTTTTGTCTCTGGATTTTGTATCAAAGATGGGCGTGGAATGTGGGGAGGCCTCATGGGCCATGGATGAATCTTCCTCTCTGTTGATTTGGCCCGGTCCCAATTTCTTTCCATCAATCTGTGGAATGGGAGGTATCCTCTCAGGTTTGTTAATTCAGGTGTCCCAACCAAAGAGGAATTCCAAAGCAGAGCCCTGGGGAGGAGTGAAGGGACAACCCAAACGATGGTTAAAAATTGGGGCCTAGGGGCATGGCAGGCCCAATATGCTGTCTCTTCATCCAGCCACTGAGTGGCCTTACTTAAGGACTGGGCACAGCCTGAGAGTCACAATGTGTGTTTGTGACCAATGTGGCCGCGAGCATGGGCGGGGCCTCATGGGCCATACTGGTTTCAACTACACTGAACTTAGGACAATATGCCAATCACAAGGTCTCTTGCCATGGGGAAGGAGCTCTGATTTCTGCATCATTTTCAACCCTGGGCAGTGGTTGGATATAAGGTCTAGGATCTGAAGTCTGAAAACCGCAGTTGGGAAGAGATGACGACCTAAAGCCATGGCGGGTCTGATGTGCTCAGTGTGCGGTCAGCTGCCTGGGTGTTGGTCCGGAGTTTCGGGTTCAGGTTGTGTCAGACAGTGCATTAGTGCCCAGGTTAGACTATATAATTTAGGTACAGTCGAGTGCCGTTTAAGTTTATCCTAATTTGAAGTGCCTGGGCAAATCATTAGGCAAGATATTTTTTCTAGAGTGGAGGCAGGGTGCTGCATTGTGGGTCCGGAATTGCCAAACTTGAGGGCTTCTGGGCCAGGAGTATGAGGACAGAAGTCTGAGAACACAAGCTAGACTTGGGCTTCAGGCCGAGGGCACGGCAGGTACCGCCTGCAGATCTGAAACAATATCTCTTGCATCTGAAGTCACGGCGAGGATCAGACTTTGCCTCGGGTTGGAGTTTCTGTGCATGACTGCCCCTTCATGAACGGAGCGGAATTTCAAGGCCATGGAGGTTTTCCCACGTTGGGAGTTGTGGGATGCCCCCTTCAAGGATTCCTTCTGCGGGACAATTGAGACCTGTTGGGCAGCTCCAGGATATCCCATATGGAAGTACTCCAGAGCACCGTTCGGGGATGGATGCCAGGGAAGTGGGCCTCGCATTCCAATTGTCTCCTAGCAACAAGACAGTTGAGATCTGAAGACTCTGAGGTAGCAACCGGGTTGGCTAGTTGAAATGGACTTTCCCGAGAATGGGGCCTGATATGTGTTTGTTTCCATGAGGGCATTGGAATGGGGCGGTGGCACCGGGACCCTGAAGTATTCTCCTAAGCTTTTGACATAGGTCCCATGCACAAGTTTCCTTGTCGAGACGAGATTTGTTCTGATGGGTGCCTCAGGAAATCCCCTATGCTGGTCTGGAATCCAGGCTTTTGAGGAGACATGCCTGTAAACCAAAGCAATGGATCCGATTATGGCCTAGGGTCCTGTATGGTTCCATCTTCTTCTCTGGGGACATCCATCTATGGTATGAGTGGAGGTTGATGCTCAGCTGGTGTCAGACCGCCCTTGTTTATACCCGGAAACCTACACTATTGTGATGGCCTCGGGAAATTTGGAGGGTTCTCCTAATTTGTACGATTTTGGACAATGGAATGGGCAGTGTTCCCATGGATTGGGTAGGCACAGTCCTAATGTGTGGCTCCAGGGGCCCCAGCCCGGAGGGAGTGTGGCCCAGGAATTTGAGGGCAGAAGTCTGAAAACACAAACTCAGCTTACGTTTGGGGAAGTACGTATGGCAGGTCCAATCTACAAACCATGAGAAGAACTCTTCAGGATATGAAGAAAGATCGAGTCTGAGGCACTTGCTCAGGCTTTTGTCTCTGGATTTTGTGTCAAATATGGGCGTGGAACGTGGGGAGGCCTCATGGGCCATGGACGAATCTTCCTCTCTGTGGATTTGTTCCAGTCCCAATTTCTTTCCGTCAATCGGTGGGATGGGAGTTCTCCTCTCAGGTTTGTTACCTCAGGTGTCCCAACCAAAGAGGAATTCCAAAGCAGAGCCCTGGGGAAGAGTGAAGGGACAACCCAAACTATGTTTAAAAATTGGGACCTAGGGGCATGGCAGTCCCAATATGCTGTCTCTTCATCCAACCACTGAGAGGCCTTACTTGAGGACTGGGCACAGGCTGAGGGTCTCAATGTGTGTTTGTGACCAATGTGGCCCGCGAGCATGGGCGGGGCCTCATGGGCCACACTGGTTTCAACTACACTGGACTTTGGACAACATGCCAATCACAAGGTCTCTTGCCATGAGGAAGGTGTTCTGATGTCTGCATCATTTTCAACCCTGGGCAGTGGTTGGAGATAAGGTCTAGGTTCTGAAGCCTGAAAAACCGAAGTTGGGAAGAGATGACGACCTAAGGCCATGGCGGGTCTGATATGTTCAGTGTGCGGTCAGCTGCCTGGGTGTTGGTCAGGAGGTTCTGGCTCAGGTTGTGTCAGACAGTGCATTAGTGCCCAGGTTTGACTATATGATTTGGGTACAGTCGAGTGCCGTGTAGGTTTATCCTCATTTGATGTGCCTGGGCTGCTCTTAGGCAAGATATTTTTTATAGATGGCAGGCAGAGTGCTGCATTGTGAGTCCGGAATTGCCAAACTTGGGGGCTTCTGGGCCAGGAGTGTGAGGACAGAAGACTGAGAACACAAGCTAAACTTGGGCTTCAGGCAGAGGGCACAGCATGTACCCCCTGCAGAGTGAACCAATATCTCAAGCATCTGAAGTCACGGTGAGGATCAGATGTTGGCTCAGGTTGGAGTTTCTGTGCATGACTGCCCCTTCATGAACAGAGCGGAATCTCAAGGCCATGGAGGTTTTCCCACGTTGGGAGTTGTGGGATGCCCCCTTCAAGGATTCCTTCTGCGGGACAATTGAGACCTGTTGGTCAGCTCCAGGACATCCCATATGGAATGACTCCAGAGCACCGTTCGAGGATCGATGCCAGGGAATCCCGCCTCGCATTCCAATTTTCTCCCAGCAACAAGACAGTTGAGTTTTGATGGCTCTGCGGGAGCAATCGGGGCGGCTGTGTTGAAATGGACTTTTTCGAGGTTGGGGCCTAATATGTGTTTGTGTCCATGAGGGCCTTGGAATGGGGCGGTGACACCGGGACCCTGAAGTATTCTCCTAAGCTTTTGACATAGGTCCCATGCACAAGTTTCCTTGTGGAAACGAGATTTGTTCTGATGGGTGCCTCAAAAAACCCCCTATGCTGGTCTTGGAATCCAGGCTTTTGAGGAGACATGTCTGTAAACCAAAGCAATGGATCCGAATATGGCCTAGGGTCCTGTCTGGTTCCATCTTCTTCTCTGGGGACATCCATTTATGATATGACTGGAGGTAGATGCTCAGCTGGTGTCAGACCGCCCTTGTTTGTCCCCGGAGACCTACACTATTGGAATGGCCTCGGGGACTTTGGAGAGTTCTCCTAATTTGTACGAATTTGGATAATGGAATGGGCAGAATGCCCATGGATTGGATAGGCACAGTCCTAATGTGTGGCTCCAGGGGCCCCAGCCTGGAGGGTGTGTGGCCCAGGAATCTGAGGACAGAAGTCTGAAAACACAAACTCAGCTTAGGTTGGGAACGGAGGTATGGCAGGGCCAATCTACAAACCATGAGAAGGACTCTTCAGGATATGAAGAAAGAGCGAGTCTGAGGCGCTTGCTCAGGCTTTTGTCTCTGGATTTTGTATCAAAGATGGGCGTGGAACGTGGGGAGGCCTCATGGGCCATGGACGAATCTTCCTCTCTGTGGATTTGGCCCGGTCCCAATTTCTTTCCGTCAATCTGTGGGATGGGAGGTCTCCTCTCAGGTTTGTTACCTCAGGTGTCCCAACCAAAGAGGAATTCCAAAGCAGAGCCCTGGGGAAGAGTGAAGGGACAACCCAAACGATGGTTATAAATTGGGGCCTAGGGGCATGGCAGACCCAATATGCTGTCTCTTCATCCAGCCACTGAGTGGCCTTACTTAAAGACTGGGCACAGGCTGAGGGTCAGCATGTGTGTTTGTGACCAATGTGGCCCGCGAGCATGGGCGGGGCCTCATGGGCCACACTGGTTTCAACTACACTGAACTTTGGATAACATGCCAATCACAAGGTCTCTTGCCATGGGGAAGGAGCTCTGATTTCTGCATCATTTTCAACCCTGGGCAGTGCTTGGAGATAAGGTCTACGTTCTGAAGCCTGAAAACCGCAGTTGGGAAGAGATGACGACCTAAGGCCATGGCGGGTCTGATGTGCTCAGTGTGCGGTCAGCTGCCTGGGTGTTGGTCCGGAGGTTCGGGTTCAGGTTGTGTCAGACAGTGAATTAGTACCCAGGTTAGACTATATAATTCAGGTACAGTCGAGAGCCGTGTAGGTTTATCCTCATTTGAGGTGCCTGGGCTACTCATTAGGCAATATATTTTTTCTAGAGGCAGGCAGAGTGCTGCATTGTGGGTCCGGTATTGCCAAACATGAGGGATTCTGGACCAGGAGTGTGAGGACAAGTCTGAGAACAGAAGCTAGACTTGGGCTTCAGGCCGAGGGCACGGCTGGTACCCCCTGCAGATCTGAACGAATATCTCATGCTTCTGAAGTCACGGCGAGGATCAGACGTTGGCTCGGGTTGGAGTTTCTGTGCATGACTGCCCCTTCATGAACGGAGCGGAATCTCAAGGCCATGGAGGTTTTCCCACGTTGGGAGTTGTGGGATGCCCCCTTCAAGGATTCCTTCTGCGGGACAATTGAGACCTGTTGGGCAGCTCCAGGATATCCCATATGGAAGGACTCCAGAGCACCGTTCGGGGTGGATGCCTGGGAAGCGGGCCTCGCATTCCAAATGTCTCCTAGCAACAAGACAGTTGAGATCGGATAGCTCTGCGGGAGCAACCGGCGTGGCTGAGTTGAAATGGACTTTTAGGATCGGGCCCATTGTGTGTTTGTGTCCATGAGGGCCTTGGAATGGGGCGTTGGCACCGGGACCTTGAAGTATTCTCCTAAGCTTTTGACATACCTCCCATGCACAAGTTTCCTTGTGGAGATGAGATTTGTTCTGAGGGGTGCCTCAGGAAACCCCCCATGCTGGTATTGGAATCCAGGCTTTTGAGGAGACATGCCTGTAAACCAAAACAATGGATTCGATTATGGCCTAGGGTCCTGTCTGGTTCAATCTTCTTCTCTGGTGATATCCATCTATGGAATGAGTGGAGGGAGATGCTCACCTGGTGTCACACCGCCCTTGTTTGTCCCTGGAGACCTACACTATTGGGATGGCCTCGGGGACTTTGGAGAGTTTTCTTAATTGGTGAGATTTTGGACAATGGAATGGGCAGAATTCCCATGGATTGGGTAGGCACAGTCCTAATGTGTGGCTCCAGGGGCCCCAGCCTGGAGGGTGTGCGGCCCAGGACTTTGAGGACAGAAGTCTGAAAACACAAACTCAGCTAAGGTTTTGGGACGTAGGTATGGGAGGCCCAATCTACAAACCATGAGAAGTACCCCTCAGGATATGAAGAAAGAGCGAGTCTGAGGCACTTGCTCAGGATTTTGTCTCTGGATTTTGTATCAAAGATGGGCGTGGAACGTGGGGAGGCCTCATGGGCCATGGACGAATCTTCCTCTCTGTGGATTTGACCCGGTCCCAATTTCGTTCCGTCAATCTGTGGGATGGGAGGTCTCCTCTCAGGTTTGTTACCTCAGGTGTCCCAACCAAAGAGGAATTCCAAAGCAGAGCCCTGGGGAAGAGTGAAGGGACAACCCAAACGATGGTTATAAATTGGGGCCTAGGGGCATGGCAGACCCAATATGCTGTCTCTTCATCCAGCCACTGAGTGGCCTTACTTAAAGACTGGGCACAGGCTGAGGGTCAGCATGTGTGTTTGTGACCAATGTGGCCCGTGAGCATGGGCGGGGCCTCATGGGCCACACTGGTTTCAACTACACTGAACTTTGGATAACATGCCAATCACAAGGTCTCTTGCCATGGGGAAGGAGCTCTGATTTCTGCATCATTTTCAACCCTGGGCCGTGGTTGGAGATAAGGTCTAGGTTCTGAAGCCTGAAAACCACAGTTGGGAAGTGATGACGATCTAAGGCCATGTCGGGGCTCATGTGCTCAGTGTGCGGTCAGCTGCCTGGGTGTTGGTCCAGAGTTTCGGGTTCAGGTTGTGTCAGACAGTGCATTATTGCCCAGGTTAGACTATATAATTTAGGTACAGTCGAGTGCCGTGTAAGTTTATCCTCATTTGAGGTGCCTGGGAAAATCATTAGGCAATATATTTTTCCCAGAGGGCAGGCATATTGCTGCATTGAGGGTCCGGAATTGCCAAACTTGAGGGCTTCTGGGCCAAGAGTGTGAGGACAGAAGTTTCAGAACACAAGCTAGACTTGGGCTTCAGGGCTTGGGTAGGGCAATGGATATGGCAAATACCCCCTGCAGATCTGAACAATATCTCATGTATCTGAAGTCACGGCGAGGATCAGAAGTTGGCTCGGGTTGGAGTTTCTGTGCATGTCTGCCCCTCCATGAACGGAGCGGAATCTCAAGGCCATGGAGGTTTTCCAACGTTGGGAGTGTGGGATCCCCCTTCAAGGATTCCTTCTGCGGGACAATTGAGCACTTTGGTCAGCTCCAGGACAATCCATATGGAATGACTGCAGTGCACCGTTCGAGGACTGATGCCAGGGAAGCCAGCCTCGCATTCCAATTGTCTCCTAGCAACAAGACAGTTGAGTTCTATGGCTCTGACTGAGCAATCGGGGCGGCTGTGTTGAAATGGACTTTCCCGAGGTTGGGGCCTAATGTGTGTTTGTGTCCATGAGGACCTTGGAATGGAGCGGTGGCACTGGGACCCTGAAGTATTCTCCTAAGCTTTTGACATAGGTCCCATGCACAAGTTTCCTCGTGGAGACGAGTTTTGTTCTGATGGGTGCCTCAAGAAACCCCCTATGCTGGTCTTGGAATCCAGGCTCTTGAGGAGATATGCCTGTAAACCAAAGCAATGGATCCGATTATGGCCTAATGTCCTGTCTGGTTCCATCTTCTTCTCTGGGGCATCCATTTATGGTATGAGTGGACGTAGATGCTCAGCTGGTGTCAGACCGCCCTTGTTTGTCCCGGGAGACCTACACTATTGGGATGGCCTTGGGGACTTTGGAGGGTTCTTCTAATTTGTACGATTTTGGACAATGGAATGGGCAGAATTCCCATGGATTGGGTAGGCACAGTCCTAATGTGTGGCTCCAGGGGCCCCAGCCTGGAGGGTGTGTGGCCCAGAAATTTGAGGACAGAAGTCTGAAAACACAAACTCAGCTTAGGTTGGGGACGTAGGTATGGCAGGTCCAATCTACAAACCATGAGAAGAACTCTTCAGGATATGAAGAAAGAGCGAGTCTGAGGCGCTTGCTCAGGCTTTTGTCTCTGGATTTTGTATCAAAGATGGGCGTGGAATGTGGGGAGGCCTCATGGGCCATGGATGAATCTTCCTCTCTGTTGATTTGGCCCGGTCCCAATTTCTTTCCATCAATCTGTGGAATGGGAGGTATCCTCTCAGGTTTGTTAATTCAGGTGTCCCAACCAAAGAGGAATTCCAAAGCAGAGCCCTGGGGAGGAGTGAAGGGACAACCCAAACGATGGTTAAAAATTGGGGCCTAGGGGCATGGCAGGCCCAATATGCTGTCTCTTCATCCAGCCACTGAGTGGCCTTACTTAAGTACTGGGCACAGCCTGAGAGTCACAATGTGTGTTTATGACCAATGTGGCCGCGAGCATGGGCGGGGCCTAATGGGCCATACTGGTTTCAACTACACTGAACTTAGGACAATATGCCAATCACAAGGTCTCTTGCCATGGGGAAGGAGCTCTGATTTCTGCATCATTTTCAACCCTGGGCAGTGGTTGGATATAAGGTCTAGGATCTGAAGTCTGAAAACCGCAGTTGGGAAGAGATGACGACCTAAAGCCATGGCGGGTCTGATGTGCTCAGTGTGCGGTCAGCTGCCTGGGTGTTGGTCCGGAGGTTCGGGTTCAGGTTGTGTCAGACAGTGCATTAGTGCCCAGGTTAGACTATATAATTTAGGTACCGTCGAGTGCCGTTTAAGTTTATCCTCATTTGAAGTGCCTGGGCAAATCATTAGGCAAGATATTTTTTCTAGAGGGGACGCAGGGTGCTGCATTGTGGGTCCGGAATTGCCAAACTTGAGGGCTTCTGGGCCAGGAGTATGAGGACAGAAGTCTGAGAACACAAGCTAGACTTGGGCTTCAGGCCGAGGGCACGGCAGGTACCGCCTGCAGATCTGAAACAATATCTCTTGCATCTGAAGTCACGGCGAGGATCAGACTTTGCCTCGGGTTGGAGTTTCTGTGCATGACTGCCCCTTCATGAATGGAGCGGAATTTCAAGGCCATGGAGGTTTTCCCACGTTGGGTGTTGTGGGATGCCCCCTTCAAGGATTCCTTCTGCGGGACAATTGAGACCTGTTGGGCAGCTCCAGGATATCCCATATGGAAGTACTCCAGAGCACCGTTCGGGGATGGATGCCAGGGAAGTGGGCCTCGCATTCCAATTGTCTCCTAGCAACAAGACAGTTGAGATCTGAAGACTCTGCGGTAGCAACCGGGTTGGCTAGTTGAAATGGACTTTCCCGAGAATGGGGCCTGATATGTGTTTGTTTCCATGAGGGCATTGGAATGGGGCGGTGGCACCGGGACCCTGAAGTATTCTCCTAAGCTTTTGACATAGGTCCCATGCACAAGTTTTTTTGTCGAGACGAGATTTGTTCTGATGGGTGCCTCAGGAAATCCCCTATGCTGGTCTGGAATCCAGGCTTTTGAGGAGACATGCCTGTAAACCAAAGCAATGGATCGAATATGGCCTAGGGTCCTGTCTGGTTCCATCTTCTTCTCTGGGGACATCCATCTATGGTATGAGTGGAGGTTGATGCTCAGCTGGTGTCAGACCGCCCTTGTTTATACCGGGAAACCTACACTATTGTGATGGCCTCGGGAAATTTGGAGGGTTCTCCTAATTTGTACGATTTTGGACAATGGAATGGGCAGTGTTCCCATGGATTGGGTAGGCACAGTCCTAATGTGTGGCTCCAGGGGCCCCAGCCCGGAGGGAGTGTGGCCCAGGAATTTGAGGACAGAAGTCTGAAAACACAAACTCAGCTTACGTTTGGGGAAGTACGTATGGCAGGTCCAATCTACAAACCATGAGAAGAACTCTTCAGGATATGAAGAAAGATCGAGTCTGAGGCACTTGCTCAGGCTTTTGTCTCTGGATTTTGTATCAAATATGGGCGTGGAACGTGGGGAGGCCTCATGGGCCATGGACGAATCTTCCTCTCTGTGGATTTGTCCCAGTCCCAATTTCTTTCCGTCAATCTGTGGGATGGGAGTTCTCCTCTCAGGTTTGTTACCTCAGGTGTCCCAACCAAAGAGGAATTCCAAAGCAGAGCCCTGGGGAAGAGTGAAGGGACAACCCAAACTATGTTTAAAAATTGGGACCTAGGGGCATGGCAGGCCCAATATGCTGTCTCTTCATCCAACCACTGAGAGGCCTTACTTGAGGACTTGGCTCATGCTGAGGGTCACAATGTGTGTTTGTGACCAATGTGGCCCCGCCCATGCTCGCTCATGGGCCACACTGGTTTCAACTACACTGGACTTTGGACAACATGCCAATCACAAGGTCTCTTGCCATGAGGAAGGTGTTCTGATGTCTGCATCATTTTCAACCCTGGGCAGTGGTTGGAGATAAGGTCTAGGTTCTGAAGCCTGAAAAACCGAAGTTGGGAAGAGATGACGACCTAAGGCCATGGCGGGTCTGATATGTTCAGTGTGCGGTCAGCTGCCTGGGTGTTGGTCAGGAGGTTCTGGCTCAGGTTGTGTCAGACAGTGCATTAGTGCCCAGGTTTGACTATATGATTTGGGTACAGTCGAGTGCCGTGTAGGTTTATCCTCATTTGATGTGCCTGGGCTGCTCTTAGGCAAGATATTTTTTATAGATGGCAGGCAGAGTGCTGCATTGTGAGTCCGGAATTGCCAAACTTGAGGGCTTCTGGGCCAGGAGTGTGAGTACAGAAGTCTGAGAACACAAGCTAAACTTGGGCTTCAGGCAGAGGGCACAGCATGTACCCCCTGCAGAGTGAACCAATATCTCAAGCATCTGAAGTCACGGTGAGGATCAGATGTTGGCTCAGGTTGGAGTTTCAGTGCATGACTGCCCCTTCATGAACAGAGCGGAATCTCAAGGCCATGGAGGTTTTCCCACGTTGGGAGTTGTGGGATGCCCCCTTCAAGAATATCTTCTGTGGGACAATTGAGACCTGTTGGTCAGCTCCAGGACATCCCATATGGAATGACTCCAGAGCACCGTTCGAGGATCGATGCCAGGGAATCCCGCCTCGCATTCCAATTTTCTCCCAGCAACAATACAGTTGAGTTTCGATGGCTCTGCGGGAGCAATCGGGGCGGCTGTGTTGAAATGGACTTTCCCGAGGTTGGGCCTAATATGTGTTTGTGTCCATGAGGGCCTTGGAATGGGGCGGTGACCCCGGGACCCTCAAGTATTCTCCTAAGCTTTTGACATAGGTCCCATGCACAAGTTTCCTTGTGGAAACGAGATTTGTTCTGATGGGTGCCTCAAAAAACCCCCTATGCTGGTCTTGGAATCCAGGCTTTTGAGGAGACATGTCTGTAAACCAAAGCAATGGAACCGAATATGGCCTAGGGTCCTGTCTGGTTCCATCTTCTTCTCTGGGGACATCCATTTATGATATGAGTGGAGGTAGATGCTCAGCTGGTGTCAGACCGCCCTTGTTTGTCCCCGGAGACCTACACTATTGGGATGGCCTCGGGGACTTTGGAGAGTTCTCCTAATTTGTACGATTTTGGATAATGGAATGGGCAGAATGCCCATGGATTGGGTAGGCACAGTCCTAATGTGTGGCTCCAGGGGCTCCAGCCTGGAGGGTGTGTGGCCCAGGAATCTGAGGACAGAAGTCTGAAAACACAAACTCAGCTTAGGTTGGGAACGTAGGTATGGCAGGGCCAATCTACAAACCATGAGAAGGACTCTTCAGGATATGAAGAAATAGCGAGTCTGAGGCGCTTGCTCAGGCTTTTGTCTCTGGATTTTGTATCAAAGATGGGCGTGGAACGTGGGGAGGCCTCATGGGCCATGGACGAATCTTCCTCTCTGTGGATTTGGCCCGGTCCCAATTTCTTTCTGTCAATCTGTGGGATGGGAGGTCTCCTCTCAGGTTTGTTACCTCAGGTGTCCCAACCAAAGAGGAATTCCAAAGCAGAGCCCTGGGGAAGAGTGAAGGGACAACCCAAACGATGGTTATAAATTGGGGCCTAGGGGCATGGCAGACCCAATATGCTGTCTCTTCATCCAGCCACTGAGTGGCCTTACTTAAAGACTGGGCACAGGCTGAGGGTCAGCATGTGTGTTTGTGACCAATGTGGCCCGCGAGCATGGGCGGGGCCTCATGGGCCACACTGGTTTCAACTACACTGAACTTTGGATAACATGCCAATCACAAGGTCTCTTGCCATGGGGAAGGAGCTCTGATTTCTGCATCATTTTCAACCCTGGGCAGTGTTTGGAGATAAGGTCTACGTTCTGAAGCCTGAAAACCGCAGTTGGGAAGAGATGACGACCTAAGGCCATGGCGGGTCTGATGTGCTCAGTGTGCGGTCAGCTGCCTGGGTGTTGGTCCGGAGGTTCGGGTTCAGGTTGTGTCAGACAGTGAATTAGTACCCAGGTTAGACTATATAATTCAGGTACAGTCGAGAGCCGTGTAGGTTTATCCTCATTTGAGGTGCCTGGGCTCCTCATTAGGCAATATATTTTTTCTAGAGGCAGGCAGAGTGCTGCATTGTGGGTCCGGTATTGCCAAACATGAGGGATTCTGGACCAGGAGTGTGAGGACAAGTCTGAGAACAGAAGCTAGACTTGGGCTTCAGGCCGAGGGCACGGCTGGTACCCCCTGCAGATCTGAACGAATATCTCATGCTTCTGAAGTCACGGCGAGGATCAGACGTTGGCTCGGGTTGGAGTTTCTGTGCATGACTGCCCCTTCATGAACGGAGCGGAATCTCAAGGCCATGGAGGTTTTCCCACGTTGGGAGTTGTGGGATGCCCCCTTCAAGGATTCCTTCTGCGGGACAATTGAGACCTGTTGGGCAGCTCCAGGATATCCCATATGGAAGGACTCCAGAGCACCGTTCGGGGTGGATGCCTGGGAAGCGGGCCTCGCATTCCAAATGTCTCCTAGCAACAAGACAGTTGAGATCGGATAGCTCTGCGGGAGCAACCGGCGTGGCTGAGTTGAAATGGACTTTTAGGATCGGGCCCATTGTGTGTTTGTGTCCATGAGGGCCTTGGAATGGGGCGTTGGCACCGGGACCCTGAAGTATTCTCCTAAGCTTTTGACATACCTCCCATGCACAAGTTTCCTTGTGGAGATAAGATTTGTTGTGAGGGGTGCCTCAGGAAACCCCCTATGCTGGTATTGGAATCCAGGCTTTTGAGGAGACATGCCTGTAAACCAAAACAATGGATCCAATTATGGCCTAGGGTCCTGTCTGGTTCAATCTTCTTCTCTGGTGATATCCATCTATGGAATGAGTGGAGGGAGATGCTCACCTGGTGTCACACCGCCCTTGTTTGTCCCTGGAGACCTACACTATTGGGATGGCCTCGGGGACTTTGGAGAGTTTTCTTAATTGGTGAGATTTTGGACAATGGAATGGGCAGAATTCCCATGGATTGGGTAGGCACAGTCCTAATGTGTGGCTCCAGGGGCCCCAGCCTGGAGGGTGTGCGGCCCAGGACTTTGAGGACAGAAGTCTGAAAACACAAACTCAGCTAAGGTTTTGGGACGTAGGTATGGGAGGCCCAATCTACAAACCATGAGAAGTACCCCTCAGGATATGAAGAAAGAGCGAGTCTGAGGCACTTGCTCAGGCTTTTGTCTCTGGATTTTGTATCAACAATGGCTGTAGAATGTGGGGAGGCCTCATGGGATATGGACGAATCTTCCTCTGTGTGGATTTGGCCCGGTCCCAATAGTTTTTCTTCAATTGTCGGATGGGAGGTCTCCTTTCAGGTTTATTACCTCAGGTGTCCGAACAAAATAGGAATTCCAAAGCAGAGCCCTGGGGAAGAGTGAAGGGACAACCCAAACTATGGTTAAAAATTGGGGCCTAGGTGCATGGCAGGCCCAATATGCTGTCTCTTCATCCAGCCACTGAGAGGCCTTACTTGAGGACTGGGCTCATGCTGAGGGTCACAATGTGTGTTTGTGACCAATGTGGCCCGCGAGCATGGGCGGGGCCTCATGGGCCACACTGGTTTCAACTACACTGGACTTTGGACAACCTGCCAAACACAAGGTCTCTGGCCATGGGGAATGTGTTCTGATATCTGCATCATTTTCAACCCTGGGCAGTGGTTGGAGATAAGGTCTAGGTTCTGAAGCCTGAAAAACCGAAGTTGTGAAGAGATGACGACCTAAGGCCATGGCGGGTCTGATATGCTCAGTGTGCGGTCAGCTGCCTGGGTGTTGGTCAGGAGGTTCGGGCTCAGGTTGTGTCAGTCAGTGCATTAGTCCCAGGTTAGACTATATGATTTGGGTACAGTCGAGTGCCGTATAGGTTTATCCTCATTTGAGGTGCCTGGGGAGCTCAATACGCAAGATATTTTTTCTAGAGTGCAGGCAGAGTGCTGCACTTTGGTTCCAGAATTGCCAAACTTGAGGGCTTCTGGGCCAGGAGTGTGAGGACAGACGTCTGAGAACACAAGCTAGACTTGGCTTCAGGCCGAGGGCACGGCAGGTACCTCCTGCAGATCTGAACCAATATTTCATGCATCTGAAGTCACGGCGAGGATCAGACGTTGGCTCGGGTTGGAGTTTCTGTGCATGACTGCCCCTTCATGAACAGAGCGGAATCTCAAGGCCATGGAGGTTTTCCCACGTTGGGAGTTGTGGGATGCCCCCTTCAAGGATTCCTTCTGCGGGACAATTGAGACCTGTTGGTCAGCTCCAGGACATCCCATATGGAATGACTCCAGAGCACCGTTCGAGGATCGATGCCAGGGAATCCCGCCTCGCATTCCAATTTTCTCCTAGCAACAAGACAGTTGAGTTTTGATGGCTCTGCGGGAGCAATCGGGGCGGCTGTGTTGAAATGGACTTTCCCGAGGTTGGGGTCTAATGTGTGTTTGTGTCCATGAGGGCCATGTAATGGGACGGTGGCACCGAGACACTGAAGTTTCTCCTAAGCTTTTGACATAGCTCCCATGCACAAGTTTCCCTGTTGAGACAAGATTTGTTCTGATGGGTGCCTCAGGAAATCACTTATGCTGGTATTGGAATCCAGGCTTTTGAGGAGACATGACTGTAAACCAAAGCAATGGATCTGATTATGGCCTAGGGTCCTGTCTGGTTCCATCTTCTTCTCTGGAGATATCCATCTATGGAATGAGTGGGGGTAGATGCTCACGTGTGTTAGACCGCCCTTGTTTGTCCCCGGAGATCTACACTATTGGGATGGCCTCGGGGACTTTGGAGGTTTCTCCTAATTTGTACGATTTTGGACAATGGAATGGGCAGAATTCCCATGGATTGGGTAGGCACAGTCCTAATGTGTGGCTCCAGGGTCCCAGCCAGGAGGGTGTGTTGCCCAGGACTTTGAGGACAGATCTAAAAATACAAACTCAGCTCAGGTTTTGGGACGTAGGTATGGCAGGACCAATCTACAGACCATGAGGAGAACTCTTCAGGATATGAAGAAAGAGCGAGTCTGAGGCACTTGCTCAGGCTTTTGTCTCTGGATTGTGAATCAACGATGGCCATGGATGTGGGGAGGCCTCATGGGCCATGGACCAATCTTCCTCTCTGTGGATTTGTCCCAGTCCCAATTCTTTTTCGTCAATCTGTGGAATGGGAGGTCGCCTTTCACATTTGTTACCTCAGGTGACCCAAACAAAGAGTAATTACAAAGCACAGCCCTGGGGAAGAGTGAAGGGACAACCCAAACTATGTTTAAAAATTGGGACCTAGGGGCATGGCAGGCCCAATATGCTGTCTCTTCATCCAACCACTGAGAGGCCTTACTTGAGGACTGGGCACAGGCTGAGGGTCACAATGTGTGTTTGTGACCAATGTGGCCCGCGAGCATGGGCGGGGCCTCATGGGCCACACTGGTTTCAACTACACTGGACTTTGGACAACATGCCAATCACAAGGTCTCTTGCCATGAGGAAGGTGTTCTGATGTCTGCATCATTTTCAACCCTGGGCAGTTGTTGGAGATAAGGTCTAGGTTTTGAAGCCTGAAAAACCGAAGTTGGTAAGAGATGACGACATAAGGCCATGGCGTGTCTGATATGATCAGTGGGCGGTCAGCTGCCTGGGTGTTGGTCAGGAGGTTCTGGCTCAGGTTGTGTCAGACAGTGCATTAGTGCCCAGGTTTGACTATATGATTTGGGTACAGTCGAGTGCCGTGTAGGTTTATCCTCATTTGATGTGCCTGGGCTGCTCTTAGGCAAGATATTTTTTATAGATGGCAGGCAGAGTGCTGCATTGTGAGTCCGGAATTGCAAAACTTGAGGGCTTCTGGGCCAGGAGTGTGAGTACAGAAGTCTGAGAACACAAGCTAAACTTGGGCTTCAGGCAGAGGGCACAGCATGTACCCCCTGCAGAGTGAACCAATATCTCAAGCATCTGAAGTCACGGTGAGGATCAGACGTTGGCTCAGGTTGGAGTTTCTGTGCATGACTGCCCCTTCATGAACGGAGCGGAATCTCAAGGCTATGGAGGTTTTCCCACGTTGGGAGTTGTGGGATGCCCCCTTCAAGGATTCCTTCGGCAGGACAATTGAGACCTGTTGGGCAGCTCCAGGAAATCCCATATGGAATGACTCCAGAGCACCGTTGAAAGATGAATGCCAGGGAAGCCCGCCTCGCATTCCAATTGTCTCCTAGCAACGAGACAGTTGAGGCCGGTTGGCTCTGGGAGAACAACCGGGGTGGCTGAGTTGAAATGGACTTTCCCGAGGATGGGGCCTAATATGTGTTTGTGTCCATGAGGGCCTTAAAATGGGGGGTGGCACCGGGACCCTGAAGTTTCTCCTAAGCTTTTGACATAGCTCCCATGCACAAGTTTCCCTGTGGAGACGAGATTTGTTCTGATGGGTGCCTCAGGAAATCACTTATGCTGGTATTGGAATCCAGGCTTTTGAGGAGACACGCCTGTACCAAAGCAATGGATCCGATTATGGCCTAGGGCCCTGTCTGGTTCCATCTTCTTCTCTGGAGATATCCATCTATGGAATGAGTGGGGGTAGATGCTCACGTGGTGTTAGACCGCTCTTGTTTGTCCCCGGAGATCTACACTATTGGGATGGCCTCGGGGACTTTGGAGGGTTCTCCTAATTTGTACGATTTTGGACAATGGAATGGGCAGAATTCTCATGGATTGGGTAGGCACAGTCCTAATGTGTGGCTCCAGGGGCCCCAGCCAGGAGGGTGTGTTGCCCAGGACTTTGAGGACAGAAGTCTGAAAATACAAACTCAGCTCAGGTTTTGGGACGTAGGTATGGCAGGCCCAATCTACAGACCATGAGGAGAACTCTTCAGGATATGAAGAAAGAGCGAGTCTGAGGCACTTGCTCAGGCTTTTGTCTCTGGATTGTGAATCAACGATGGCCATGGATGTGGGGAGGCCTCATGGGCCATGGACGAATCTTCCTCTCTGTGGATTTGTCCCAGTCCCAATTCTTTTTCGTCAATCTGTGGAATGGGAGGTCGCCTTTCACATTTGTTACATCAGGTGAACCAACCAAAGAGTAATTACAAAGCACAGCCCTGGGGAAGAGTGAAGGGACAACCCAAACTATGTTTAAAAATTGGGGCCTAGGGGCATGGCAGGCCCAATATGCTGTCTCTTCATCCAGCCACTGAGAGGCCATACTTGAGGACTGGGCTCAGGCTGAGGGTCACAATGTGTGTTAGTGACCAATGTGGCCTGTGAGCAAGAGCGGGGCCACATGGGCCACACTGGTTTCAACTACACTGACTTTGTACAACATGCCAATCACAAGGTCTCTTGCCATGGGGAAGGTGTTCTGATGTCTGCATCATTTTCAACCCTGGGCAGTGGTTGAAGATAAGGTCCTGGTCTGAAGCCTGAAAAAACGAAGTTGGGAAGAGATGACGACCTAAGGCCATGGAAGGTCTGATATGCTCAGTGTGCGGTCAGCTGCCTGGGTGTTGGTCAGGAGGTTCTGGCTCAGGTTGTGTCAGACAGTGCATTAGTGCCCAGGTTAGACTATATAATTTGGGTGGCCTCAGGGGCCTTGGAGCTTTTCCCTAAGGTGTAGGGTTGTGGTGAATGGATTGGGCACACTTTCCTAGGAGAGGCAGGCACAATCTATCGCTGTGGCTAGAGGCCCTAGCCTCGAGGTTGTGTGGGTCCAGGCTGTGGGCACAGAAGTCTGAAAACACAAACTCAGCTTATGAGTGGTGCCTAGGGTATGGCAGGCCGGATGTACAGCCCGAGAGGGAGCTGCTCGTCCTCTGAAACAAGGGCGAGTGGGAGGCGTTCCCTCAGGCTTTTGTCTCTGGATGTTGTGTCCGGGATAGCCGTGGATTGGAGGGGTGGCCTCAGGGACTGTGGACGAGTATCCCTCTCTGGGGATTTGTCCCAGCTCCCAAGAGTTTGGGGTCATTTTGTGGGAAGGGTTGAGTCCTGTTGTTTGGCTCATGTGTCTCTCCAAGAAAGGGATTCCAGAGCAGAGCCCCAGGTATGGGTGGGGCGACTGGAAAACTCAAACACTGGTGAGGATTGGGTGCATAGGGGCTTGGCAAGCCCCATATGCGGGCTCTTGGCCCTGGCCCTGACAGGCCTTTCTTTGACATGGGGCTCATGCTGAGGGTCACAGTGTGAATTTGTGCCCAAGCAGCACTCAAGTTTGGGCGAGGCATCAGGGGCATGAAGGTTTCTTCCACCCTGAAGGTGTGACTCCATGCCAAGAGCAAGCTTTACAGCCATGGGAAAGGAGGAGTTCTGTTTTATGCTTGTGATACCCAGCTGTGTGGAGAATTGATATAATATCTAGGTTCAGATATCTGAAAACCAAGATTAGGAAGAGGTGACGGCATAAGACCATGGCGTGTCCGAAGTGCTGGGTGTGCGGCCAGCTTTCTCCTTGTCTGTCTGGACGTCTGGCTTCAGGCTGTGTCAGACAGAACATGAGTGCCCAGAGCAGCCTATCCATTTCGGGTACCGTCGAGGCCGGAACAGGTTGATCCTCATCTGGGTTTTCGGGAGAGCCCCACAGGGAAACGATTTTCTTCCGTTGGGCAGACCCTGGGCTGTGTTGTGGTTCTGGAGATCCTAGTCCGGAGGGCTTGTTTGCCAGGAGTGTGAGGAAGGAAGTCTGAAAAGAAAAGCTAGCGTGATGTTTGGGACCGATGGCACGGCAGTCCCACTCTGCAGAGGCTGAATTGAGATCTACTGCACTGAGGTCATGTCAACTATGAGACGTGCCTCAGGCTAGAGTTTTTGTCCAGCATGGCCTCTTCCTGAAGGGTGTGGCTACTTCATAAGGCCAGGAAGGTTTGCCTACGATGGGATTTGTGAACTACTCCAAACCTCAAGTTTTCCTTTTGCACGACAGTCGAGTCCTATTGGATGGTTCCAAGGCCCCATACGGAAAGACTGGAGAACAGGTGTCTAAGCATGGATGCCTGGGAATGCCACCTCATATTCCCACTCTTTAGTCAGGAAAAGGCAGGCTCAATCTGCAGGCTCCAGGGTGAGCTACCTAGAGGGGAGTGTTGAAATAGACTCTCCTGAAGATGAGTCCTACTGTGGGTTGGTTTACTGGGAGACCTTGGAATGTGGAGGTGGCTCAGGGACTCTGCAGGATTCTCCAACCTGAGGTGTTTGACACGGCCCCAACAAGGAAGCTTCCCATGTGGAGACGAGAGAAGTTGTGTTCAGTGCCTCAGGAAAGCCCCATATCATGTTCTTCGAACCAAGCCTCTGAGGAGTGACACCTGGAAACCAAAGCAAGAGTTGAGATTAGGGTCTAAGTGCCTGTCCGCCTCAACCTTCTATCTCTGTTGACATCTGTGTGCATGCCTTCGTGGAGGTAGCTGCTCAGCTTGTGTCCAAATGCCCCTGTGTGTCCAGGGAGGCTCCCAGTAGTGGGATGTCCTCGGGGGACTTGAGGTTTCTCATATTCTGGAGGTGTTTAGCCAAAGGAATGGACACAGTTTCCCAGGAGAGAGCAGGCACGGTCCTGTGGTATGGCTCCAGAGGACCCAGCCTAGAGGCTGTGTTTGCCAGGGCTGTGGGGACAGATGTCTGAAAAAGCAAACTTGGCTCAGGTAGGGGCCAAGGTAATGGCAGGCCTGATCTCCAGTCCGAGAGGGGAGATCCTCTGGATATCAAAGGAGGGCAAGTGGGAGGCAGTCGCTCAGGCTTTTGTCTCTGGGTGTTGCGTTCACAGTGGCCGTTCAGGGTAGGGGTTGCTTCAGGGGCCGAGGAAGAGCCTTCCTCTCGGGGGATTGTCCAAGCTCCCAAGTGTTTGGGTTCATTCTGTGGGAAGAAAAGAGTACTGTTTTCTGCCACAGGGGACCCCCCAGGAGAGGGACTCTAGAGCACAGCAGTGGGTTTCCTCAACTGGAATACACACCATCTAGTTAGTCCTGGGTGCCTATGGGCATGGCAAGCCACATATGCGGGCTCTTGGTCCAATCACTGAGAGGCGTTACCTGAATAAGGTACTCACGCTGAGGGTCACAATCTGTGTTTGTGCCCAAGGCGGCCCTCACACATGGGCGTGGCCTCATGGGCCATGCCGTTTTCTCCTACACTGAAGGTTTGACTCACTGCCAGCAGCAAGGTTTCTTGCCATGGGGAAGAAGGGGTTCTGACTTGTGCATCAGGTTCCCCCCTGTGCAGGGATTGGAGATAAGGTCTAGGTTCTGATGACTGAAAACCCAGGTTGGGAATGGATGGTGGCCTAAGGCAGTGGCGGGTCCAATGTGCTGGGTGTGCAGCCAGCTGTGTCGGTGTCTGTTGGAAGGTCTGGGCTCAGGCTATTTGCGACAGAGCATCAGTGTTTAAGGTAGCCTATGCAATTGGGGTGTTGCCGAGGGCCAATCAGTTTGATCCTCATTTGGGGTTTCTGGGCAGCACCATAGAGAAAGTTTTTCTCCTGGGAGGCAGGCGGAGTGCTTCATTGTGGCCCCAGAATTCCCAGAAGGGAGGGTTTGTGGGCCAGGAGTGTGAGGACGCAAGTCTAGGAACACAAGCTAAAGTGAGGATTGGAGCCAAGGGCAGAGCAGGCCCACTAGGCAGAGGCTGAATCAAAATCTCCTGCATCTGAAGTCTGACGATCAGACGTTGGCTGAGGCTGGAGTATGTTTCCATGATGGCACCTTCATGAAGCGGGGGCCTCATGAGGCCAAGGAAGTTTTCCCACGCTGAGTTTGGAGGTTGCCCCAAACCACCAGGTTTCCTTCTGTGGGACATTCGAGTCCTGTTGCATGGCTCCAGGACATACCATACGGAAGGACTGGAGAGCACGGTTCGAAGGATGGATCCCTGTACAGCATGCCTCGCATTCCCATTGGCCATTAGCCACAAGATATGATTGATCTGCTGCCTCTGGGGCACGCTAACCAGGGGGCTGAGTTGAAATGGCCTCTCCTGAGGATGCGTCATAATGTGCGTTTGGGTCCATGGAAACCTTGGAATGTGCTGGTTGTTCAGTGGCCCTGCGGAACTCTCCTACCTGAAGGGTTTGATACATCCCCAGTAAGTAAGCTCCCCATGTGGAGACGGAGAGGTTTGGTTTGGTGCCTCAGAAAAGCCCCGTGTGCTGGTCTACGAAAAGAGACCCCTGAGGAGGACACATGGAAACCAAGCTAAGGTTCAGATTAGGGCCTGGGGGCCTGTCCATTTCAACCTTCTGTCTCTGGGGATTCTGTCTGAGAGTCTAAGTGGAGATAGTTGCTCCGCTGGTGTCAGAGAGCCCCTCTTAGTCCAGGGTGGCCTACACTATTGATGGCCTCAGGGGCCTTGGAGCTTTTCCCTAACCTGTAGGGTTGTGGTCAATGGATTGGGCACACTGTCCTTGGAGAGGGCAGGCACAATCTTTCGCTGTAGAGGCGTAGCCTGGCGGTTGTGTGGGTCCAGGCTGAGGGCACAGAAGTCTGAAAACACAAACTCAGCTTAAGAGTGGCGCCTAGGGTATGGCAGGCCGGATGTACAGCCCGAGAGGGAGCTCCTGGGCCTCTGAAACAAGGGCGAGTGGGAGGCGTTCCTTCAGGCTTTTGTCTCTGGATGTTGTGTCCGAGATAGCCGTGGATTGGAGGGGTGGCCTCAGGGACTGTGGACGAGTATCCCTCTCTGGGGATTTGTCCCAGCTCCCAAGAGTTTGGGGTCATTTTGTGGGAAGGATGGAAAAGTGTTGTCTGGCTCATGTGTCTCTCCAAGAAAGGGATTCCAGCAGAGCCCCAGGTACGGGCGGGGCGACTGGAAAACTCAAACACTGGTGAGGATTGGGTGCATAGGGGCTTGGCAAGCCCCATATGCGGGCTCTTGGCCCTGGCCCTGACAGGCCTTTCTTTGACATGGGGCTCATGCTGAGGGTCACAGTGTGAATTTGTGCCCAAGCAGCACTCAAGTTTGGGCGAGGCATCAGGGGCATGAAGGTTTCTTCCACCCTGAAGGTGTGACTCCAGTCCAAGAGCAAGCTTTACAGCCATGGGAAAGGAGGAGTTCTGTTTTATGCTTGTGATACCCAGCTGTGCGGAGAATTGATATAATATCTAGGTTCAGATATCTGAAAACCAAGATTAGGAAGAGGTGACGGCATAAGACCATGGCGTGTCCGAAGTGCTGGGTGTGCGGCCAGCTTTCTCCTTGTCTGTCTGGACGTCTGGCTTCAGGCTGTGTCAGACAGAACATGAGTGCCCAGAGCAGCCTATCCATTTCGGGTACCGTCGAGGCCGAAACAGGTTGATCCTCATCTGGGTTTTCTGGAGAGCCCCACAGGGAAACGATTTTCTTCCGTTGGGCAGACCCTGGGCTGTGTTGTGGTTCTGGAGATCCTAGTCCGGAGGGCTTGTTTGCCAGGAGTGTGAGGAAGGAAGTCTGAAAAGAAAAGCTAGCGTGATGTTTGGGACCGATGGCACGGCAGTCCCACTCTGCAGAGGCTGAATTGAGATCTACTGCACTGAGGTCATGTCAACTATGAGACGTGCCTCAGGCTAGAGTTTTTGTCCAGCATGGCCTCTTCCTGAAGGGTGTGGCTACTTCATAAGGCCAGGAAGGTTTGCCTACGATGGGATTTGTGAACTACTCCAAACCTCAAGTTTTCCTTTTGCACGACAGTCGAGTCCTATTGGATGGTTCCTGAGGCCCCATACGGAAAGACTCGAGAACAGGTGTCTAAGCATGGATGCTTGGGAATGCCACCTCATATTCCCACTCTTTAGTCAGGAAAAGGCAGGCTCAATCTGCAGGCTCCAGGGTGAGCTACCTAGAGGGGAGTGTTGAAATAGACTCTCCTGAAGATGAGTCCTACTGTGGGTTGGTTTACTGGGAGACCTTGGAATGTGGAGGTGGCTCAGGGACTCTGCAGGATTCTCCAACCTGAGGTGTTTGACACGGCCCCAACAAGGAAGCTTCCCATGTGGAGACGAGAGAAGTTGTGTTCAGTGCCTCAGGAAAGCCCCATATCATGTTCTTCGAACCAAGCCTCTGAGGAGTGACACCTGGAAACCAAAGAAAGAGTTGAGATTAGGGTCTAAGTGCCTGTCCGCCACAACCTTCTATCTCTGTTGACATCTGTGTGCATGCCTTCGTGGAGGTAGCTGCTCAGCTTGTGTCCAAATGCCCCTGTGTTTCCAGGGAGGCTCCCAGTAGTGGGATGTCCTCGGGGGACTTGAGGTTTCTCATATTCTGGAGGTGTTTAGCCAAAGGAATGGACACAGTTTCCCAGGAGAGAGCAGGCACGGTCCTGTGGTATGGCTCCAGAGGACCCAGCCTAGAGGCTGTGTTTGCCAGGGCTGTGGGGACAGATGTCTGAAAAAGCAAACTTGGCTCAGGTAGGGGCCAAGGTAATGGCAGGCCTGATCTCCAGTCCGAGAGGGGAGATCCTCTGGATATCAAAGGAGGGCAAGTGGGAGGCAGTCGCTCAGGCTTTTGTCTCTGGGTGTTGCGTTCACAGTGGCCGTTCAGGGTAGGGGTTGCTTCAGGGGCCGAGGAAGAGCCTTCCTCTCGGGGGATTGTCCAAGCTCCCAAGTGTTTGGGTTCATTCTGTGGGAAGAAAAGAGTACTGTTTTCTGCCACAGGGGACCCCCCAGGAGAGGGACTCTAGAGCACAGCAGTGGGTTTCCTCAACTGGAATACACACCATCTAGTTAGTCCTGGGTGCCTATGGGCATGGCAAGCCACATATGCGGGCTCTTGGTCCAATCACTGAGAGGCGTTACCTGAATAAGGTACTCACGCTGAGGGTCACAATGTGTGTTTGTGCCCAAGGCGGCCCTCACACATGGGCGTGGCCTCATGGGCCATGCCGTTTTCTCCTACACTGAAGGTTTGACTCACTGCCAGCAGCAAGGTTTCTTGCCATGGGGAAGAAGGGGTTCTGACTTGTGCATCAGGTTCCCCCCTGTGCAGGGATTGGAGATAAGGTCTAGGTTCTGATGACTGAAAACCCAGGTTGGGAATGGATGGTGGCCTAAGGCAGTGGCGGGTCCAATGTGCTGGGTGTGCAGCCAGCTGTGTCGGTGTCTGTTGGAAGGTCTGGGCTCAGGCTATTTGCGACAGAGCATCAGTGTTTAAGGTAGCCTATGCAATTGGGGTGTTGCCGAGGGCCAAGCAGTTTGATCCTCATTTGGGGTTTCTGGGCAGCACCATAGAGAAAGTTTTTCTCCTGGGAGGCAGGCGGAGTGCTTCATTGTGGCCCCAGAATTCCCAGTAGGGAGGGTTTGTGGGCCAGGAGTGTGAGGACGGAAGTCTAGGAACACAAGCTAAAGTGAGGATTGGAGCCAAGGGCAGAGCAGGCCCACTAGGCAGAGGCTGAATCAAAATCTCCTGCATCTGAAGTCAGGCTGACAATCAGACGTTGGCTGAGGCTGGAGTATGTTTCCATGATGGCACCTTCATGAAGCGGGGGCCTCATGAGGCCAAGGAAGTTTTCCCACGCTGAGTTTGGAGGTTGCCCCAAACCACCAGGTTTCCTTCTGTGGGACATTCGAGTCCTGTTGCATGGCTCCAGGACATACCATACGGAAGGACTGGAGAGCACGGTTCGAGGATGGATCCCTGTACAGCATGCCTCGCATTCCCATTGGCCATTAGCCACAAGATATGATTGATCTGCTGCCTCTGGGGCACGCTAACCAGGGGGCTGAGTTGAAATGGCCTCTCCTGAGGATGCGTCATAATGTGCGTTTGGGTCCATGGAAACCTTGGAATGTGCTGGTTGTTCAGTGGCCCTGCGGAACTCTCCTACCTGAAGGGTTTGATACATCCCCAGTAAGTAAGCTCCCCATGTGGAGACGGAGAGGTTTGGTTTGGTGCCTCAGAAAAGCCCCGTGTGCTGGTCTACGAAAAGAGACCCCTGAGGAGGACACATGGAAACCAAAGCTAAGGTTCAGATTAGGGCCTGGGGGCCTGTCCATTTCAACCTTCTGTCTCTGGGGATTCTGTCTGAGAGTCTAAGTGGAGATAGTTGCTCCGCTGGTGTCAGAGAGCCCCTCTTAGTCCAGGGTGGCCTACACTATTGATGGCCTCAGGGGCCTTGGAGCTTTTCCCTAACCTGTAGGGTTGTGGTCAATGGATTGGGCACACTGTCCTTGGAGAGGGCAGGCACAATCTTTCGCTGTAGAGGCGTAGCCTGGCGGTTGTGTGGGTCCAGGCTGAGGGCACAGAAGTCTGAAAACACAAACTCAGCTTAAGAGTGGCGCCTAGGGTATGGCAGGCCGGATGTACAGCCCGAGAGGGAGCTCCTGGGCCTCTGAAACAAGGGCGAGTGGGAGGCGTTCCTTCAGGCTTTTGTCTCTGGATGTTGTGTCCGAGATAGCCGTGGATTGGAGGGGTGGCCTCAGGGACTGTGGACGAGTATCCCTCTCTGGGGATTTGTCCCAGCTCCCAAGAGTTTGGGGTCATTTTGTGGGAAGGGTGGAAAAGTGTTGTCTGGCTCATGTGTCTCTCCAAGAAAGGGATTCCAGCAGAGCCCCAGGTACGGGCGGGGCGACTGGAAAACTCAAACACTGGTGAGGATTGGGTGCATAGGGGCTTGGCAAGCCCCATATGCGGGCTCTTGGCCCAGGCCCTGACAGGACTTTCTTTGACATGGGGCTCATGCTGAGGGTTAGAGTGTGAATTTGTACCCAAGCAGCACTCAAGTTTGGGCGTGGCATCAGGGACCAGGAATGTTTCTCCCACCCTGAAGGTGTGACTCCATGCCAAGAGCAAGCTTTACAGCCTCGGGGAGGGAGGAGTTCTGTGTTGTGTTTGCGATACCCAGCTGTGTGGAGAATTGATAGAATGTCTAGGTTCAGATATCTGAAAACCAAGGTTAGGAAGAGGTGACGGCATAAGACCATGGCGTGTCCGAAGTGCTGGGTGTGCGGCCAGCTGTCTCCTTGTCTGTCTGGACGTCTGGCTTCAGGCTGTGTCAGACAGAGCATGAGTGCCCAGAGCAGCCTATCCAGTTCGGGTACCGGTCGAGGCCCGAGCAGGTTGATCCTCATCTGGGTTTTCTGGAGAGAGCCCCACAGGGAAACGTTTTTCTTCCCTTGGGCAGACCCTGGGCTGGGTTGTGGTTCTGGAGTTCCTAGTCCGGAGGGCTTGTTTGCCAGGAGTGTGAGGAAGGAAGTCTGAAAACACAAGCCAGCGTGAGGTTTGGGACCGATGGCACGGCAGGCCCACTCTGAGAGGCTGAATCGAGATCTCCTGCACTGAGGTCATTTCAACTATGAGACGTGCCTCAGGCTAGAGTTTTTGTCCAGCATGGCCTCTTCCTGAATGGTGTGGGGGCCTCATGAGGCCAGGAAGGTTTGCCTACGATGGGATTTGTGAACTACTCCAAACCTCAAGGTTTCCTTCTGCACGAAAGTCGAGCGCTATTGGATGTTTCCAGGAGGCCCCATACGGAAAGCCTCAAGAGCAGGTGTCTAAGCATGGATGCCTGGGAACGCCACCTCATATTCCCACTCTTTAGTCAGGACAAGGCAGGCTCAATCTGCGGGCTCCTGGGTGAGCTACCCAGAGGGGAGAGTTGAAATGGACTCTCCTGAAGATGAGTCCTACTGTGGCTTGGTGGCCTGGGAGACCTTGGAATGTGGAGGTGCCTCAGGGACTCTGCAGGATTCTCCAACCTGAGGTGTTTGACACGGCTCCAACAAGGAAGCTTCCCATGTGGAGACGAGAGAAGTTCTGTTCAGTGCCTCAGGAAAGCCCCATATCCTGTTCTTCGAACCTAAGCCTCTGAGGAGTGACACCTGGAAAACAAAGCAAGAGTTGAGATTAGAGCCTAATGCCCTGTCCGGCTCAACCTTTTATCTTTGTTGACATCTGTGTGCATGGCTTCATGGAGGTAGCAGCTAAGCTTGTGTCCGAAGACCGTGTGTGTTCAGGGAGGCTCCCGGTAATGGTATGTCCTCGGGGGCCTTGAGGTTTCTTATATTCTGGAGGTGTGTGTCCAAAGGAATGGACAGAGTTTCCCAGGAGAGAGCAGGCATGGTCCTGTGGTATGGCTCCAGAGGACCCAGCCTAGAGGCTGTGTTTGCCAGGGCTGTGGGGACAGATGTCTGAAAAAGCAAACTTGGCTCAGGTAGGGGCCAAGGTAATGGCAGGCCTGATCTCCAGTCCGAGAGGGGAGATCCTCTGGATATCAAAGGAGGGCAAGTGGGAGGCAGTCGCTCAGGCTTTTGTCTCTGGGTGTTGCGTTCACAGTGGCCGTTCAGGGTAGGGGTTGCTTCAGGGGCCGAGGAAGAGCCTTCCTCTCGGGGGATTGTCCAAGCTCCCAAGTGTTTGGGTTCATTCTGTGGGAAGAAAAGAGTACTGTTTTCTGCCACAGGGGACCCCCCAGGAGAGGGACTCTAGAGCACAGCAGTGGGTTCCCTCAACTGGAATACACACCATCTAGTTAGTCCTGCGTGCCTATGGGCATAGCAAGCCACATATGCGGGCTCTTGGTCCAATCACTGAGAGGCGTTACTTGAATAAGGTACTCACGCTGAGGGTCACAATGTGTGTTTGTGCCCAAGGCGGCCCTCACACATGGGCGTGGCCTCATGGGCCATGCCGTTTTCTCCTACAATGAAGTTTTGACTCACTGCCAGCAGCAAGGTTTCTTGCCATGGGGAAGGAGGGGTTCTGACTTGTGCATCAGGTTCCCCCCTGTGCAGGGATTGGAGATAAGGTCTAGGTTCTGATGACTGAAAACCCAGGTTGGGAATGGATGGTGGCCTAAGGCAGTGGCGGGTCCAATGTGCTGGGTGTGCAGCCAGCTGTGTCGGTGTCTGTTGGAAGGTCTGGGCTCAGGCTATTTGCGACAGAACATCAGTGTTTAAGGTAGCCTATGCAATTGGGGTGTTGCCGAGGGCCAAGCAGTTTGATCCTCATTTGGGGTTTCTGGGCAGCACCATAGACAAAGTTTTTCTCCTGGGAGGCAGGCGGAGTGCTTCATTGTGGCCCCAGAATTCCCAGTAGGGAGGGTTTGTGGGCCAGGAGTGTGAGGACGGAAGTCTAGGAACACAAGCTAAAGTGAGGATTGGAGCCAAGGGCAGAGCAGGCCCACTAGGCAGAGGCTGAATCAAAATCTCCTGCATCTGAAGTCAGGCTGAGGATCAGACGTTGGCTGAGGCTGGAGTATGTGTCCATGATGGCACCTTCATGAAGCGGGGGCCTCATGAGGCCAAGGAAGTTTTCCCACGCTGAGTTTGGAGGTTGCCCCAAACCACCAGGTTTCCTTCTGTGGGACATTCGAGTCCTGTTGCATGGCTCCAGGACATACCATACAGAAGGACTGGAGAGCACGGTTCGAAGGATGGATCCCTGTACAGCATGCCTCGCATTCCCATTGGCCATTAGCCACAAGATATGTTTGATCTGCTGCCTCTGGGGCACGCTAACCAGGGGGCTGAGTTGAAATGGCCTCTCCTGAGGATGCGTCATAATGTGCGTTTGGGTCCATGGAAACCTTGGAATGTGCTGGTTGTTCAGTGGCCCTGCGGAACTCTCCTACCTGAAGGGTTTGATACATCCCCAGTAAGTAAGCTCCCCATGTGGAAGCGAGAGAGGTTTGGTTTGGAGCCTCAGAAAAGCCCCGTGTGCTGGTCTACGAAAACAGACCCCTGAGGACGGACACATGGTAACCAAAGCTAAGGTTCAGATTAGGGCCTGGGGATTGTCCATTTCAACCTTCTGTCTCTGGGGACACTGTCTGAGAGTCTAAGTGGAGATAGTTGCTCCGCTGGTGTCAGAGAGCCCCTCTTAGTCCAGGGTGGCCTACACTATTGATGCTTCAGGGGCCTTGGAGCTTTTCCCTAACCTGTAGGGTTGTGGTCAATGGATTGGGCACAATTTCCTTGGAGAGGACAGGCACAATCTTTCGCTGTGGCTCCAGAGGCCCTAGCCTGGCGGTTGTGTGGGTCCAGGCTGAGGGCACAGAAGTCTGAAAACACAAACTCAGCTTATGAGTGGCGCCTAGGGTATGGCAGGCCGGATGTACAGCCCGAGAGGGAGCTCCTGGGCCTCTGAAACAAGGGCGAGTGGGAGGCGTTCCTTCAGGCTTTTGTCTCTGGATGTTGTGTCCGAGATAGCCGTGGATTGGAGGGGTGGCCTCAGGGACTGTGGACGAGTATCCCTCTCTGGGGATTTGTCAAAGCTCCCAATAGTTTGGGGTCATTTTGTGGGAAGGGTGGAAAAGTGTTGTCTGGCTCATGTGTCTCTCCAAGAAAGGGATTCCAGAGCAGAGCCACAGGTACGGGCGGGGCGACTGGAAAACTCAAACACTGGTGAGGATTGGGTGCATAGGGGCTTGGCAAGCCCCATATGCGGGCTCTTGGCCCAGGCCCTGACAGGCCTTTCTTTGACATGGGGCTCATGCTGAGGGTCAGAGTGTGAATTTGTGCCCAAGCAGCACTCAAGTTTGGGCGTGGCATCAGGGACCAGGAAGGTTTCTCCCACCCTGAAGTTGTGACTCCATGCCAAGAGCAAGCTTTACAGCCACGGGGAAGGAGGAGTTCTGTGTTGTGCTTGCGATACCCAGCTGTGTGGAGAATTGATAGAATGTCTAGGTTCAGATATCTGAAAACCAAGGTTAAGAAGAGGTGACGGCATAAGACCATGGCGTGTCCGAAGTGCTGGGTGTGCGGCCAGCTGTCTCCTTGTCTGTCTGGACGTCTGGCTTCAGGCTGTGTCAGACAGAGCATGAGTGCCCAGAGCAGCCTATCCAGTTCGGGTACCGTCGAGGCCCGAGCAGGTTGATCCTCATCTGGGTTTTCTGGAGAGAGCCCCACAGGGAAACGTTTTTCTTCCCTTGGGCAGACCCTGGGCTGGGTTGTGGTTCTGGAGTTCATAGTCCGGAGGGCTTGTTTACCAGGAGTGTGAGGAAGGAAGTCTGGAAACACAAGCTAGCGTGAGGTTTGGGACCGCTGGCACGGCAGGCCCACTCTGAGAGGCTGAATCGAGATCTCCTGCACTGAGGTCATTTCAACTATGAGACGTGACTCAAGCTAGAGTTTTGTCCAGCATGGCCTCTTCCTGAATGGTGTGGGGGCCTCATGAGGCCAGGAAGGTTTGCCTACGATGGGATTTGTGAACTACTCCAAACCTCAAGGTTTCCTTCTGCACGAAAGTCGAGTGCTATTGGATGGTTCCAGGAGGCCCCATACGGAAAGCCTCGAGAGCAGGTGTCTAAGCATGGATGCCTGGGAATGCCACCTCATATTCCCACTCTTTAGTCAGGACAAGGCAGGCTCAATCTGCGGGCTCCTGGGTGAGCTACCCAGAGGGGAGAGTTGAAATGGACTCTCCTGAAGATGAGTCCTACTGTGGCTTGGTGGCCTGGGAGACCTTGGTATGTGGAGGTGGCTCAAGGACTCTGCAGGATTCTCCAACCTGAGGTGTTTGACACGGCTCCAACAAGGAAGCTTCCCATGTGGAGACGAGAGAAGTTCTGTTCAGTGCCTCAGGAAAGCCCCATATCCTGTTCTTCGAACCAAAGCCTCTGAGGAGTGACACCTGGAAAACAAAGCAAGAGTTGAGATTAGAGCCTAAGGGCCTGTCCGGCTCAACCTTCTATCTCTGTTGACATCTGTGTGCAAGCCTTCATTGAGGTAGCAGCTCAGCTTGTGTCCGAAGGCCCCTGTGTGTGCAGGGAGGCTCCCGGTAATGGTATGTCCTCGGGGGCCTTGAGGTTTCTCATATTCTGGAGGTGTGTGGCCAAAGGAATGGACAGAGATTCCCAGGAGAGAGCAGGCATGGTCCTGTGGTATGGCTCCAGAGGACCCAGCCTAGAGGCTGTGTTTGCCAGGGCTGTGGGGACAGATGTCTGAAAAAGCAAACTTGGCTCAGGTAGGGGCCAAGGTAATGGCAGGCCTGATCTCCAGTCCGAGAGGGGAGATCCTCTGGATATCAAAGGAGGGCAAGTGGGAGGCAGTCGCTCAGGCTTTTGTCTCTGGGTGTTGCGTTCACAGTGGCCGTTCAGGGTAGGGGTTGCTTCAGGGGCCGAGGAAGAGCCTTCCTCTCGGGGGATTGTCCAAGCTCCCAAGTGTTTGGGTTCATTCTGTGGGAAGGGAAGAGTACTGTTTTCTGCCACAGGGGACCCGCCAGGAGAGGGACTCTAGAGCACAGCAGTGGGTTTCCTCAACTGGAATACACACCATCTAGCAGTCCTGCGTGCCTTAGGGATAGCAAGCCACATATGCGGGCTCTTGGTCCAATCACTGAGAGGCGTTACTTGAATAAGGTACTCACGCTGAGGGTCACAATGTGTGTTTGTGGCCAAGGCGGCCCTCACACATGGGCGTGGCCTCATGGGCCATGCTGTTTTCTCTTACACTGAAGGTTTGACTCACTGCCATCAGCAAGGATTCTTGCCATGGGGAAGGAGGGGTTCTGACTTGTGCATCAGGTTCCCCCCTGTGCAGGGATTGGAGATAAGGTCTAGGTTCTGATGACTGAAAACCCAGGTTGGGAATGGATGGTGGCCAAGGCAGTGGCGGGTACAATGTGCTGGGTGTGCAGCCAGCTGTGTCGGTGTCTGTTGGAAGGTCTGGGCTCAGGCTATTTGCGACAGAGCATCAGTGTTTAAGGTAGCCTATGCAATTGGGGTGTTGCCGAGGGCCAAGCAGTTTGATCCTGATTTGGGGTTTCTGGGCAGCACCATAGAGAAAGTTTTTCTCCTGGGAGGCAGGCGGAGTGCTTCATTGTGGCCCCAGAATTCCCAGTAGGGAGGGTTTGTGGGCCAGGAGTGTGAGGACGGAAGTCTAGGAACACAAGCTAAAGTGAGGTTTGGAGCCAAGGGCAGAGCAGGCCCACTAGGCAGAGGCTGAATCAAAATCTCCTGCATCTGAAGTCAGGCTGAGGATCAGACGTTGGCTGAGGCTGGAGTATGTGTCCATGATGGCACCTTCATGAAGCGGGGGCCTCATGAGGCCAAGGAAGTTTTCCCACGCTGAGTTTGGAGGTTGCCCCAAACCACCAGGTTTTCTTTCTGTTAGACATTCGTGTCCTGTTGCATGGCTCCAGGACATACCATACGGAAGGACTGGAGAGCACGGTTCGAGGATGGATCCCTGTACAGCATGCCTCGCATTCCCATTGGCCATTAGCCACAATATATGTTTGATCTGTTGCCTCTGGGGCACGCTAACCAGGGGGCTGAGTTGAAATGGCCTCTCCTGAGGATGCGTCATAATGTGCGTTTGGTTCCATGGAAACCTTGGAATGTGCTGGTTGTTCAGTGGCCCTGCGGAACTCCCCTACCTGAAGGGTTTGATACATCCCCAGTAAGTAAGCTCCCCATGTGGAGACGAGAGAGGTTTGGTTTGGTGCCTCAGAAAAGCCCCGTGTGCTGGTCTACGAAAACAGACCTCTGAGGACGGACACATGGTAACCAAAGCTAAGGTTCAGATTAGGGCCTGGGGGCCTGTCCATTTCAACCTTCTGTCTCTGGGGACACTGTCTGAGAGTCTAAGTGGAGATAGTTGCTCCGCTGGTGTCAGAGAGCCCCTCTTAGTCCAAGGGTGGCCTACACTATTGATGGCCTCAAGGGCCTTGGAGCTTTTCCCTAACCTGTAGGGTTGTGGTCAATGGATTGGCACAATTTCCTTGGAGAGGGCAGGCACAATCTTTCGCTGTGGCTCCAGAGGCCCAAGCCTGGCGGTTGTGTGGGTCCAGGCTGAGGGCACAGAAGTCTGAAAACACAAATTCAGCTTATGAGTGTCGCCTAGGGTATGGCAGGCCAGATGTACAGCCCGAGAGGGAGCTCCTGGGCCTCTGAAACAAGGGCGAGTTGGAGGCGTTCCTTCAGGCTTTTGTCTCTGGATGTTGTGTCCGAGATAGCCGTGGATTGGAGGGGTGGCCTCAGGGACTGTGAACGAGTATCCCTCTCTGGGGATTTGTCCCAGCTCCCAAGAGTTTGGGGTCATTTTGTGGGAAGGGTGGAGTCGTGTTGTCTGGCTCATGTGTCTCTCCAAGAAAGGGATTCCAGAGCAGAGCCCCAGGTACGGGCGGGGCGACTGGAAAACTCAAACACTCTTGAGGATTGGGTGCAGAGTGGCTTGGAAAGCCCCATATGCGGGCTCTTGGCCCAGGCCCTGACAGGCCTTTCTTTGACATGAGGCTCATGCTGAGGGTCAGAGTGTGAATTTGTGCCGAAGCAGCACTCAAGTTTGGGCGAGGCATCAGGGACCATGAAGGTTTCTCCCACCCTGAAGGTGTGACTCCATGCCAAGAGCAAGCTTTACAGCCACGGAGAGGGAGGAGTTCTGTGTTGTGCTTGCGATACCCAGCTGTGTGGAGAATTGATATAATGTCTAGGATCAGATAACTGAAAACCAAGGTTAGGAAGATGTGACCGCATAAGACCATGGCATGTCCGAAGTGCTGGGTGTGCGGCCAGCTGTCTCCATGTCTGTCTGGACGTCTGACTTCAGGCCGTGTCAGACAGAGCATGAGTGCCCAGAGCAGCCTATCCAGTTCGGCTACCGTCGAGGCCCGAGCAGGTTGACCCTCATCTGGGTTTTCTGAAATAAGCCCCACAGGGAAACGTTTTTCTTCCCTTGGGCAGACCCTGGGCTGGGTTGTGGTTCTGGAGTTCCTAGTCCGGAGGGCTTGTTTGCCAGGAGTGTGAGGAAGGAAGTCTGAAAACACAAGCTAGCGTGAGGTTTGGGACCGATGGCACGGCAGGCTCACTCTGAGAGGCTGAATCGAGATCTCCTAAACTGAGGTCATTTCAACTATGAGACGTGCCTCAGGCTAGAGTTTTTGTCCAGCACGGCCTCTTCCTGAATGGTGTGGGGGCCTCATGAGGCCAGGAAGGTTTGCCTACGATGGGATTTGTGAACTACTCCAAACCTCAAGGTTTCCTTCTGCACGAAAGTCGAGTGCTATTGGATGGTTCCAGGAGGCCCCATACGGAAAGACTCGAGAGCAGGTGTCTAAGCTTGGATGCCTGGGAACGCCACCTCATATTCCCACTCTTTAGTCAGGACAAGGCAGGCTCAATCTGCGGGCTCCTGGGTGAGCTACCCAGAGGGGAGAGTTGAAATGGACTCTCCTGAAGATGAGTCCTACTGTGGCTTGGTGGCCTGGGAGACCTTGGAATGTGGAGGTGGCTCAGGGACTCTGCAGGATTCTCCAACCTGAGGTGTTTGACACGGCTCCAACAAGGAAGCTTCCCATGTGGAGACGAGAGAAGTTCTGTTCAGTGCCTCAGGAAAGCCCCATATCCTGTTCTTCGAACCAAAGCCTCTGAGGAGTGACACCTGGAAAACAAAGCAAGAGTTGAGATTAGGGCCTAAGGGCCTGTACGGCTCAACCTTCTATCTCTGTTGACATCTGTGTGCAAGCCTTCATTGAGGTAGCAGCTCAGCTCTTGTCCGAAGGCCCCTGTGTGTGCAGGGAGGCTCCCGGTAATGGTATGTCCTCGGGGGCCTTGAGGTTTCTCATATTCTGGAGGTTTGTGGCCAAAGGAATGGACAGAGATTCCCAGGAGAGAGCAGGCATGGTCCTGTGGTATGGCTCCAGAGGACCCAGCCTAGAGGCTGTGTTTGCCAGGGCTGTGGGGACAGATGTCTGAAAAAGCAAACTTGGCTCAGGTAGGGGCCAAGGTAATGGCAGGCCTGATCTCCAGTCCGAGAGGGGAGATCCTCTGGATATCAAAGGAGGCAAGTGGGAGGCAGTCGCTCAGGCTTTTGTCTCTGGGTGTTGCGTTCACAGTGGCCGTTCAGGGTAGGGGTTGGTTCAGGGGCCGAGGAAGAGCCTTCCTCTCGGGGGATTGTCCAAGCTCCCAAGTGTTTGGGTTCATTCTGTGGGAAGGGAAGAGTACTGTTTTCTGCCACAGGGGACCCGCCAGGAGAGGGACTCTAGAGCACAGCAGTGGGTTTCCTCAACTGGAATACACACCATCTAGCAGTCCTGCGTTCCTATGGGCATAGCAATCCCATAGGCGGGCTCTTGGTCCAATCACTGAGAGGCGTTAGTTGAATAAGGTACTCACGCTGAGGGTCACAATGTGTGTTTGTGCCCAAGGCGGCCCTCAAACATGGGCGTGGCCTCATGGGCCATGCTGTTTTCTCTTACACTGAAGGTTTGACTCACTGCCATCAGCAAGGATTCTTGCCATGGGGAAGGAGGGGTTCTGACTTGTGCATCAGGTTCCCCCCTGTGCAGGGATTGGAGATAAGGTCTAGGTTCTGATGACTGAAAACCCAGGTTGGGAATGGATGGTGGCCAAGGCAGTGGCGGGTCCAATGTGCTGGGTGTGCAGCCAGCTGTGTCGGTGTCTGTTGGAAGGTCTGGGCTCAGGCTATTTGCGACAGAGCATCAGTGTTTAAGGTAGCCTATGCAATTGGGGTGTTGCCGAGGGCCAAGCAGTTTGATCCTCATTTGGGGTTTCTGGGCAGCACCATAGACAAAGTTTTTCTCCTGGGAGGCAGGCGGAGTGCTTCATTGTGGCCCCAGAATTCCCAGTAGGGAGGGTTTGTGGGCCAGGAGTGTGATGACGGAAGTCTAGGAACACAAGCTAAAGTGAGGATTGGAGCCAAGGGCAGAGCAGGCCCACTAGGCA
This sequence comes from Mustela nivalis, assembly GCF_964662115.1. Taxonomy (NCBI): domain Eukaryota; kingdom Metazoa; phylum Chordata; class Mammalia; order Carnivora; family Mustelidae; genus Mustela; species Mustela nivalis. Next base: position 1,382,807 of record NW_028136529.1, read on the forward strand.
GAGGCTGAATCAAAATCTCCTGCATCTGAAGTCAGGCTGAGGATCAGACGTTGGCTGAGGCTGGAGTATGTGTCCATGATGGCACCTTCATGAAGCGGGGGTCTCATGAGGCCAAGGAAGTTTTCCCACGCTGAGTTTGGAGGTTGCCCCAAACCACCAGGTTTTCTTTCTGTTAGACATTCGTGTCCTGTTGCATGGCTCCAGGACATACCATACGGAAGGACTGGAGAGCACGGTTCGAGGATGGATCCCTGTACAGCATGCCTCGCATTCCCATTGGCCATTAGCCACAATATATGTTTGATCTGTTGCCTCTGGGGCACGCTAACCAGGGGGCTGAGTTGAAATGGCCTCTCCTGAGGATGCGTCATAATGTGCGTTTGGGTCCATGGAAACCTTGGAATGTGCTGGTTGTTCAGTGGCCCTGCGGAACTCTCCTACCTGAAGGGTTTGATACATCCCCAGTCAGTAAGCTCCCCATGTGGAGACAAGAGAGGTTTGGTTTGGTGCCTCAGAAAAGCCCCGTGTGCTGGTCTACGAAAACAGACCTCTGAGGATGGACACATGGAAACCAAAGCTAAGGTTCAGATTAGGGCCTGGGGGCCTGTCCATTTCAACCTTCTGTCTCTGGGGACACTGTCTGAGAGTCTAAGTGGAGATAGTTGCTCCGCTGGTGTCAGAGAGCCCCTCTTAGTCCAAGGGTGGCCTACACTATTGATGGCCTCAAGGGCCTTGGAGCTTTTCCCTAACCTGTAGGGTTGTGGTCAATGGATTGGCACAATTTCCTTGGAGAGGGCAGGCACAATCTTTCGCTGTGGCTACAGAGGCCCAAGCCTGGCGGTTGTGTGTGTCCAGGCTGAGGGCACAGAAGTCTGAAAACACAAATTCAGCTTATGAATGGCGCCTAGGGTATGGCAGGCCGGATGTACAGCCCGAGAGGGAGCTCCTGGGCCTCTGAAACAAGGGCGAGTGGGAGGCGTTCCTTCAGGCTTTTGTCTCTGGATGTTGTGTCCGAGATAGCCGTGGATTGGAGGGGTGGCCTCAGGGACTGTGGACGAGTATCCCTCTCTGGGGATTTGTCCCAGCTCCCAAGAGTTTGGGGTCATTTTGTGGGAAGGGTGGAGTCGTGTTGTCTGGCTCATGTGTCTCTCCAAGAAAGGGATTCCAGAGCAGAACCCCAGGTACGGGCGGGGCGACTGGAAAACTCAAACACTCTTGAGGATTGGGTGCAGAGTGGCTTGGAAAGCCCCATATGCGGGCTCTTGGCCCAGGCCCTGACAGGCCTTTCTTTGACATGAGGCTCATGCTGAGGGTCAGAGTGTGAATTTGTGCCGAAGCAGCACTCAAGTTTGGGCGAGGCATCAGGGACCATGAAGGTTTCTCCCACCCTGAAGGTGTGACTCCATGCCAAGAGCAAGCTTTACAGCCACGGAGAGGGAGGAGTTCTGTGTTGTGCTTGCGATACCCAGCTGTGTGGAGAATTGATATAATGTCTAGGATCAGATAACTGAAAACCAAGGTTAGGAAGATGTGACGGCATAAGACCATGGCGTGTCCGAAGTGCTGGGTGTGCGGCCAGCTGTCTCCATGTCTGTCTGGACGTCTGACTTCAGGCCGTGTCAGACAGAGCATGAGTGCCCAGAGCAGCCTATCCAGTTCGGCTACCGTCGAGGCCCGAGCAGGTTGACCCTCATCTGGGTTTTCTGAAGAAAGCCCCACAGGGAAACGTTTTTCTTCCCTTGGGCAGACCCTGGGCTGGGTTGTGGTTCTGGAGTTCCTAGTCCGGAGGGCTTGTTTGCCAGGAGTGTGAGGAAGGAAGTCTGAAAACACAAGCTAGCGTGAGGTTTGGGACCGATGGCACGGCAGGCTCACTCTGAGAGGCTGAATCGAGATCTCCTGCACTGAGGTCATTTCAACTATGAGACGTGCCTCAGGCTAGAGTTTTTGTCCAGCACGGCCTCTTCCTGAATGGTGTGGGGGCCTCATGAGGCCAGGAAGGTTTGCCTACGATGGGATTTGTGAACTACTCCAAACCTCAAGGTTTCCTTCTGTACGACAGTCGAGCGCTATTGGATGGTCCAGGAGCCCCATATGGAAAGCCTCGAGAGCAGGTGTCTAAGCATGGATGCCTGGGAACGCCACCTCATATTCCCACTCTTTAGTCAGGACAAGGCAGGCTCAATCTGCGGGCTCCTGGGTGAGCTACCCAGAGGGGAGAGTTGAAATGGACTCTCCTGAAGATGAGTCCTACTGTGGCTTGGTGGCCTGGGAGACCTTGGAATGTGGAGGTGGCTCAGGGACTCTGCAGGATTCTCCAACCTGAGGTGTTTGACACGGCTCCAACAAGGAAGCTTCCCATGTGGAGACGAGAGAAGTTCTGTTCAGTGCCTCAGGAAAGCCCCATATCCTGTTCTTCGAACCAAAGCCTCTGAGGAGTGACACCTGGAAAACAAAGCAAGAGTTGAGATTAGAGCCTAAGGGCCTGTACGGCTCAACCTTCTATCTCTGTTGACATCTGTGTGCAAGCCTTCATTGAGGTAGCTGCTCAGCTTGTGTCCGAAGGCCCCTGTGTGTGCAGGGAGGCTCCCGGTAATGGTATGTCCTCGGGGGCCTTGAGGTTTCTCATATTCTGGAGGTGTGTGGCCAAAGGAATGGACAGAGTTTCCCAGGAGAGAGCAGGCATGGTCCTGTGGTATGGCTCCAGAGGACCCAGCCTAGAGGCTGTGTTTGCCAGGGCTGTGGGGACAGATGTCTGAAAAAGCAAACTTGGCTCAGGTAGGGGCCAAGGTAATGGCAGGCCTGATCTCCAGTCCGAGAGGGGAGATCCTCTGGATATCAAAGGAGGGCAAGTGGGAGGCAGTCGCTCAGGCTTTTGTCTCTGGGTGTTGCGTTCACGGTGGCCGTTCAGGGTAGGGGTTGCTTCAGGGGCCGAAGAAGAGCCTTCCTCTCGGGGGATTGTCCAAGCTCCCAAGTGTTTGGGTTCATTCTGTGGGAAGAAAAGAGTACTGTTTTCTGCCACAGGGGACCCGCCAGGAGAGGGACTCTAGAGCACAGCAGTGGGTTCGCTCAACTGGAATACACACCATCTAGTTAGTCCTGCGTGCCTATGGGCATGGCAAGCCACATATGCGGGCTCTTGGTCCAATCACTGAGAGGCGTTACTTGAATAAGGTACTCACGCTGAGGGTCACAATGTGTGTTTGTGCCCAAGGCGGCCCTCACACATGGGCGTGGCCTCATGGGCCATGCCGTTTTCTCCTACACTGAAGGTTTGACTCACTGCCAGCAGCAAGGTTTCTTGCCATGAGGAAGGAGGGGTTCTGACTTGTGCATCAGGTTCCCCCCTGTGCAGGGATTGGAGATAAGGTCTAGGTTCTGATGACTGAAAACCCAGGTTGGGAATGGATGGTGGCCTAAGGCAGTGGCGGGTCCAATGTGCTGGGTGTGCAGCCAGCTGTGTCGGTGTCTGTTGGAAGGTCTGGGCTCAGGCTATTTGCGACAGAGCATCAGTGTTTAAGGTAGCCTATGCAATTGGGGTGTTGCCGAGGGCCAAGCAGTTTGATCCTCATTTGGGGTTTCTGGGCAGCACCATAGACAAAGTTTTTCTCCTGGGAGGCAGGCGGAGTGCTTCATTGTGGCCCCAGAATTCCCAGAAGGGAGGGTTTGTGGGCCAGGAGTGTGAGGACGGAAGTCTAGGAACACAAGCTAAAGTGAGGATTGGAGCCAAGGGCAGAGCAGGCCCACTAGGCAGAGGCTGAATCAAAATCTCCTGCATCTGAAGTCAGGCTGAGGATCAGACGTTGGCTGAGGCTGGAGTATGTGTCCATGATGGCACCTTCATGAAGCAGGGGCCTCATGAGGCCAAGGAAGTTTTCCCACGCTGAGTTTGGAGGTTGCCCCAAACCACCAGGTTTCCTTCTGTGGGACATTCGAGTCCTGTTGCATGGCTCCAGGACATACCATACGGAAGGACTGGAGAGCACGGTTCGAAGGATGGATCCCTGTACAGCATGCCTCGCATTCCCATTGGCCATTAGCCACAAGATATGTTTGATCTGCTGCCTCTGGGGCACGCTAACCAGGGGGCTGAGTTGAAATGGCCTCTCCTGAGGATGCGTCATAATGTGCGTTTGGGTCCATGGAAACCTTGGAATGTGCTGGTTGTTCAGTGGCCCTGCGGAACTCTCCTACCTGAAGGGTTTGATACATCCCCAGTAAGTAAGCTCCCCATGTGGAGATGGGAGAGGTTTGGTTTGGTGCCTCAGAAAAGCCCCGTGTGCTGCTCTACGAAAACAGACCCCTGAGGACGGACACATGGAAACCAAAGCTAAGGTTCAGATTAGGGCCTGGGGGCCTGTCCTTTTCAACCTTCTGTCTCTGGGGACTCTGTCTAGAGTCTAAGTGGAGATAGTTGCTCCGCTGGTGTCAGAGAGCCCCTCTTAGTCCAGGGTGGCCTACACTATTGATGGCCTCAGGGGCCTTGGAGCTTTTCCCTAACCTGTAGGGTTGTGGTCAATGGATTGGGCACAATTTCCTTGGAGAGGGCAGGCACAATCTTTCGCTGTGGCTCCAGAGGCCCTAGCCTGGCGGTTGTGTGGGTCCAGGCTGAGGGCACAGAAGTCTGAAAACACAAACTCAGCTTATGAGTGGCGCCTAGGGTATTGCAGGCCGGATGTACAGCCCGAGAGGGAGCTCCTGGGCCTCTGAAACAAGGGCGAGTGGGAGGCGTTCCTTCAGGCTTTTGTCTCTGGATGTTGTGTCCGAGATAGCCGTGGATTGGAGGGGTGGCCTCAGGGACTGTGGACGAGTATCCCTCTCTGGGGATTTGTCCCAGCTCCCAAGAGTTTGGGGTCATTTTGTGGGAAGGGTGGAAAAGTGTTGTCTGGCTCATGTGTCTCTCCAAGAAAGGGATTCCAGAGCAGAGCCCCAGGTACGGGCGGGGCGACTGGAAAATTCAAACACTGGTGAGGATTGGGTGCATAGGGGCTTGGCAAGCCCCATATGCGGGCTCTTGGTCCAGGCCCTGACAGGCCTTTCTTTGACATGGGGCTCATGCTGAGGGTCAGAGTGTGAATTTGTGCCCAAGCAGCACTCAAGTTTGGGCGTGGCATCAGGGACCAGGAAGGTTTCTCCCACCCTGAAGGTGTGACTCCATGCCAAGAGCAAGCTTTACAGCCACGGGGAAGGAGGAGTTCTGTGTTGTGCTTGCGATACCCAGCTGTGTGGAGAATTGATATAATGTCTAGGTTCAGATATCTGAAAACCAAGGTTAGGAAGAGGTGACGGCATAAGACCATGGCGTGACCGAAGGGCTGGGTGTGCGGCCAGCTGTCTCCTTGTCTGTCTGGACGTCTGGCTTCAGGCTGTGTCAGACAGAGCATGAGATCCCAGAGCAGCCTATCCAGTTCGGGTACCGTCGAGGCCCGAGCAGGTTGATCCTCATCTGGGTTTTCTGGAGACAGCCCCACAAGGAAACGTTTTTCTTCCCTTGGGCAGACCCTGGGCTGGGTTGTGGTTCTGGAGTTCCTAGTCCGGAGGGCTTGTTTGCCAGGAGTGTGAGGAAGGAAGTCTAAAAACACAAGCTAGCGTGAGGTTTGGGACCGATGGCACGGCAGGCCCACTCTGAGAGGCTGAATCGAGATCTCCTGCACTGAGGTCATTTCAACTATGAGACGTGCCTCAGGCTAGAGTTTTTGTCCAGCATGGCCTCTTCCTGAATGGTGTGGGGGCCTCATGAGGCCAGGAAGGTTTGCCTACGATGGGATTTGTGAATTACTCCAAATCTCAAGGTTTTCTTCTGCACGAAAGTCGAGTGCTATTGGATGGTTCCAGGAGGCCCCATACGGAAAGACTCGAGAGCAGGTGTCTAAGCATGGATGCCTGGGAACGCCACCTCATATTCCCACTCTTTAGTCAGGACAAGGCAGGCTCAATCTGCGGGCTCCTGGGTGAGCTACCCAGAGGGGAGAGTTGAAATGGACTCTCCTGAAGATGAGTCCTACTGTGGCTTGGTGGCCTGGGAGACCTTGGAATGTGGAGGTGGCTCAGGGACTCTGCAGGATACTCCAACCTGCGGTGTTTGACACGGCTCCAACAAGGAACTTCCCATGTGGAGACGAGAGAAGTTCTGTTCAGTGCCTCAGGAAAGCCCCATATCCTGTTCTTCGAACCAAAGCCTCTGAGGAGTGACACCTGGAAAAAAAAGCAAGAGTTGAGATTAGGGCCTAAGTGCCTGTCCGGCTCAACCTTCTATCTCTGTTGAAATCTTAGTGCATGCCTTCATGGAGTTAGCAGCTCAGCTTGTGTCCGAAGGTTCCTGTGTGTGCAGGGAGGCTCCCGGTAATGGTATGTCCTCGGGGGCCTTGAGGTTTCTCATATTCTGGAGGTGTGTGGCCAAAGGAATGGACAGAGTTTCCCAGGAGAGAGCAGGCATGGTCCTGTGGTATGGCTCCAGAGGACCCAGCCTAGAGGTTGTGTTTGCCAGGGCTGTGGGGACAGATGTCTGAAAAAGCAAACTTGGCTCAGGTAGGGGCCAAGGTAATGGCAGGCCTGATCTCCAGTCCGAGAGGGGAGATCCTCTGGATATCAAAGGAGGGCAAGTGGGAGGCAGTCGCTCAGGCTTTTGTCTCTGGGTGTTGCGTTCACAGTGGCCGTTCAGGGTAGGGGTTGCTTCAGGGGCCGAGGAAGAGCCTTCCTCTCGGGGGATTGTCCAAGCTCCCAAGTGTTTGGGTTCATTCTGTGGGAAGGGAAGAGTACTGTTTTCTGCCACAGGGGACCCCCCAGGAGAGGGACTCTAGAGCACAGCAGTGGGTTCCCTCAACTGGAATACACACCATCTAGTTAGTCCTGCGTGCCTATGGGCATGGCAAGCCACATATGCGGGCTCTTGGTCCAATCACTGAGAGGCGTTACTTGAATAAGGTACTCACGCTGAGGGTCACAATGTGTGTTTGTGCCCAAGGCGGCCCTCACACATGGGCGTGGCCTCATGGGCCATGCCGTTTTCTCCTACACTGAAGGTTTGACTCACTGCCAGCAGCAAGGTTTCTTGCCATGGGGAAGAAGGGGTTCTGACTTGTGCATCAGGTTCCCCCCTGTGCAGGGATTGGAGATAAGGTCTAGGTTCTGATGACTGAAAACCCAGGTTGGGAATGGATGGTGGCCTAAGGCAGTGGCGGGTCCAATGTGCTGGGTGTGCAGCCAGCTGTGTCGGTGTCTGTTGGAAGGTCTGGGCTCAGGCTATTTGCGACAGAGCATCAGTGTTTAAGGTAGCCTATGCAATTGGGGTGTTGCCGAGGGCCAAGCAGTTTGATCCTCATTTGGGGTTTCTGGGCAGCACCATAGACAAAGTTTTTCTCCTGGGAGGCAGGCGGAGTGCTTCATTATGGCCCCAAATTCCCAGAAGGGAGGGTTTGTGGGCCAGGAGTGTGAGGACGGAAGTCTAGGAACACAAGCTAAAGTGAGGATTGGAGCCAAGGGCAGAGCAGGCCCACTAGGCAGAGGCTGAATCAAAATCTCCTGCATCTGAAGTCAGGCTGAGGATCAGACGTTGGCTGAGGCTGGAGTATGTGTCCATGATGGCACCTTCATGAAGCGGGGGCCTCATGAGGCCAAGGAAGTTTTCCCACGCTGAGTTTGGAGGTTGCCCCAAACCACCAGGTTTCCTTCTGTGGGACATTCGAGTCCTGTTGCATGGCTCCAGGACATACCATACGGAAGGACTGGAGAGCACGGTTCGAAGGATGGATCCCTGTACAGCATGCCTCGCATTCCCATTGGCCATTAGCCACAAGATATGTTTGATCTGCTGCCTCTGGGGCACGCTAACCAGGGGGCTGAGTAGAAATGGCCTCTCCTGAGGATGCGTCATAATGTGCGTTTGGGTCCATGGAAACCTTGGAATGTGCTGGTTGTTCAGTGGCCCTGCGGAACTCTCCTACCTGAAGGGTTTGATACATCCCCAGTAAGTAAGCTCCCCATGTGGAGATGAGAGAGGTTTGGTTTGGTGCCTCAGAAAAGCCCCGTGTGCTGGTCTACGAAAACAGACCTCTGAGGACGGACACATGGAAACCAAAGCTAAGGTTCAGATTAGGGCCTGGGGGCCTGTCCATTTCAACCTTCTGTCTCTGGGGACACTGTCTGAGAGTCTAAGTGGAGATAGTTGCTCCGCTGGTGTCAGAGAGCCCCTCTTAGTCCAGGGTGGCCTACACTATTGATGGCCTCAGGGGCCTTGGAGCTTTTCCCTAACCTGTAGGGTTGTGGTCAATGGATTGGGCACAATTTCCTTGGAGAGGGCAGGCACAATCTTTCGCTGTGGCTCCAAGGCCCTAGCCTGGCGGTTGTGTGGGTCCAGGCTGAGGGCACAGAAGTCTGAAAACACAAACTCAGCTTATGAGTGGCGCCTAGGGTATGGCAGGCCGGATGTACAGCCCGAGAGGGAGCTCCTGGGCCTCTGAAACAAGGGCGAGTGGGAGGCGTTCCTTCAGGCTTTTGTCTCTGGATGTTGTGTCCGAGATAGCCGTGGATTGGAGGGGTGGCCTCAGGGACTGTGGACGAGTATCCCTCTCTGGGGATATGTCCCAGCTCCCAAGAGTTTGGGGTCATTTTGTGGGAAGGGTGGAGTCGTGTTGTCTGGCTCATTTGTCTCTCCAAGAAAGGGATTCCAGAGCAGAGCCCCAGGTACGGGCGGGGCGACCTGAAAACTCAAACACTGGTGAGGACTTTGTGCATAGGGGCTTGGCAAGCCCCATATGCGGGCTCTTGGCCCAGGCCCTGACAGGCCTTTCTTTGACATGGGGCTCATGCTGAGGGTCAGAGTGTGAATTTGTGCCCAAGCAGCACTCAAGTTTGGGCGTGGCATCAGGGACCAGGAAGGTTTCTCCCACCCTGAAGGTGTGACTCCATGCCAAGAGCAAGCTTTACAGCCACGGGGAAGGAGGAGTTCTGTGTTGTGCTTGCGATACCCAGCTGTGTGGAGAATTGATAGAATGTCTAGGTTCAGATATCTGAAAACCAAGGTTAGGAAGAGGTGACGGCATAAGACCATGGCGTGTCCGAAGGGCTGGGTGTGCGGCCAGCTGTCTCCTTGTCTGTCTGGACGTCTGGCTTCAGGCTGTGTCAGACAGAGCATGAGAGCCCAGAGCAGCCTATCCAGTTCGGGTACCGTCGAGGCCATAGCAGGTTGATCCTCATCTGGGTTTTCTGGAGACAGCCCCACAGGGAAACGATTTTCTTCCCTTTGGCAGACCCTGGGCTGGGTTGTGGTTCTGGAGTTCCTAGTCCGGAGGGCTTGTTTGCCAGGAGTGTGAGGAAGGAAGTCTGAAAACACAAGCTAGCGTGAGGTTTGGGACCGATGGCACGGCAGGCCCACTCTGAGAGGCTGAATCGAGATCTCCTGCACTGAGGTCATTTCAACTATGAGACGTGCCTCAGGCTAGAGTTTTTGTCCAGCATGGCCTCTTCCTGAATGGTGTGGGGGCCTCATGAGGCCAGGAAGGTTTGCCTACGATGGGATTTGTGAATTACTCCAAACCTCAAGGTTTTCTTCTGCACGAAAGTCGAGTGCTATTGGATGGTTCCAGGAGGCCCCATACGGAAAGACTCGAGAGCAGGTGTCTAAGCATGGATGCCTGGGAACGCCACCTCATATTCCCACTCTTTAGTCAGGACAAGGCAGGCTCAATCTGCGGGCTCCTGGGTGAGCTACCCAGAGGGGAGAGTTGAAATGGACTCTCCTGAAGATGAGTCCTACTGTGGCTTGGTGGCCTGGGAGACCTTGGAATGTGGAGGTGGCTCAGGGACTCTGCAGGATACTCCAACCTGCGGTGTTTGACACGGCTCCAACAAGGAACTTCCCATGTGGAGACGAGAGAAGTTCTGTTCAGTGCCTCAGGAAAGCCCCATATCCTGTTCTTCGAACCAAAGCCTCTGAGGAGTGACACCTGGAAAACAAAGCAAGAGTTGAGATTAGGGCCTAAGTGCCTGTCCGGCTCAACCTTCTATCTCTGTTGAAATCTTAGTGCATGCCTTCATGGAAGTAGCAGCTCAGCTTGTGTCCGAAGGTTCCTGTGTGTGCAGGGAGGCTCCCGGTAATGGTATGTCCTTGGGGGCCTTGAGGTTTCTCATATTCTGGAGGTGTGTGGCCAAAGGAATGGACAGAGTTTCCCAGGAGAGTGCAGGCATGGTCCTGTGGTATGGCTCCAGAGGACCCAGCCTAGAGGTTGTGTTTGCCAGGGCTGTGGGGACAGATGTCTGAAAAAGCAAACTTGGCTCAGGTAGGGGCCAAGGTAATGGTAGGCCTGATCTCCAGTCCGAGAGGGGAGATCCTCTGGATATCAAAGGAGGGCAAGTGGGAGGCAGTCGCTCAGGCTTTTGTCTCTGGGTGTTGCGTTCACAGTGGCCGTTCAGGGTAGGGGTTGCTTCAGGGGCCGAGGAAGAGCCTTCCTCTCGGGGGATTGTCCAAGCTCCCAAGTGTTTGGGTTCATTCTGTGGGAAGGGAAGAGTACTGTTTTCTGCCACAGGGGACCCCCCAGGAGAGGGACTCTAGAGCACAGCAGTGGGTTCCCTCAACTGGAATACACACCATCTAGTTAGTCCTGCGTGCCTATGGGCATGGCAAGCCACATATGCGGGCTCTTGGTCCAATCACTGAGAGGCGTTACTTGAATAAGGTACTCACGCTGAGGGTCACAATGTGTGTTTGTGCCCAAGGCGGCCCTCACACATGGGCGTGGCCTCATGGGCCATGCCGTTTTCTCCTACACTGAAGGTTTGACTCACTGCCAGCAGCAAGGTTTCTTGCCATGGGGAAGGAGGGGTTCTGACTTGTGCATCAGGTTCCCCCCTGTGCAGGGATTGGAGATAAGGTCTAGGTTCTGATGACTGAAAACCCAGGTTGGGAATGGATGGTGGCCTAAGGCAGTGGCGGGTCCAATGTGCTGGGTGTGCAGCCAGCTGTGTCGGTGTCTGTTGGAAGGTCTGGGCTCAGGCTATTTGCGACAGAGCATCAGTGTTTAAGGTAGCCTATGCAATTGGGGTGTTGCCGAGGGCCAAGCAGTTTGATCCTCATTTGGGGTTTCTGGGCAGCACCATAGACAAAGTTTTTCTCCTGGGAGGCAGGCGGAGTGCTTCATTATGGCCCCAAATTCCCAGAAGGGAGGGTTTGTGGGCCAGGAGTGTGAGGACGGAAGTCTAGGAACACAAGCTAAAGTGAGGATTGGAGCCAAGGGCAGAGCAGGCCCACTAGGCAGAGGCTGAATCAAAATCTCCTGCATCTGAAGTCAGGCTGAGGATCAGACGTTGGCTGAGGCTGGAGTATGTGTCCATGATGGCACCTTCATGAAGCGGGGGCCTCATGAGGCCAAGGAAGTTTTCCCACGCTGAGTTTGGAGGTTGCCCCAAACCACCAGGTTTCCTTCTGTGGGACATTCGAGTCCTGTTGCATGGCTCCAGGACATACCATACGGAAGGACTGGAGAGCACGGTTCGAAGGATGGATCCCTGTACAGCATGCCTCGCATTCCCATTGGCCATTAGCCACAAGATATGTTTGATCTGCTGCCTCTGGGGCACGCTAACCAGGGGGCTGAGTAGAAATGGCCTCTCCTGAGGATGCGTCATAATGTGCGTTTGGGTCCATGGAAACCTTGGAATGTGCTGGTTGTTCAGTGGCCCTGCGGAACTCTCCTACCTGAAGGGTTTGATACATCCCCAGTAAGTAAGCTCCCCATGTGGAGATGAGAGAGGTTTGGTTTGGTGCCTCAGAAAAGCCCCGTGTGCTGGTCTACGAAAACAGACCTCTGAGGACGGACACATGGAAACCAAAGCTAAGGTTCAGATTAGGGCCTGGGGGCCTGTCCATTTCAACCTTCTGTCTCTGGGGACACTGTCTGAGAGTCTAAGTGGAGATAGTTGCTCCGCTGGTGTCAGAGAGCCCCTCTTAGTCCAGGGTGGCCTACACTATTGATGGCCTCAGGGGCCTTGGAGCTTTTCCCTAACCTGTAGGGTTGTGGTCAATGGATTGGGCACAATTTCCTTGGAGAGGGCAGGCACAATCTTTCGCTGTGGCTCCAGAGGCCCTAGCCTGGCGGTTGTGTGGGTCCAGGCTGAGGGCACAGAAGTCTGAAAACACAAACTCAGCTTATGAGTGGCGCCTAGGGTATGGCAGGCCGGATGTACAGCCCGAGAGGGAGCTCCTGGGCCTCTGAAACAAGGGCGAGTGGGAGGCGTTCCTTCAGGCTTTTGTCTCTGGATGTTGTGTCCGAGATAGCCGTGGATTGGAGGGGTGGCCTCAGGGACTGTGAACGAGTATCCCTCTCTGGGGATATGTCCCAGCTCCCAAGAGTTTGGGGTCATTTTGTGGGAAGGGTGGAATAGTGTTGTCTGGCTCACGTGTCTCTCCAAGAAAGGGATTCCAGAGCAGAGCCCCAGGTACGGGCGGGGCGACTGGAAAACTCAAACACTGGTGAGGATTGGGTGCATAGGGGCTTGGCAAGCCCCATATGCGGGCTCTTGGCCCAGGCCCTGACAGGCCTTTCTTTGACATGGGGCTCATGCTGAGGGTCAGAGTGTGAATTTGTGCCCAAGCAGCACTCAAGTTTGGGCGTGGCATCAGGGACCAGGAAGGTTTCTCCCACCCTGAAGGTGTGACTCCATGCCAAGAGCAAGCTTTACAGCCACGGGGAAGGAGGAGTTCTGTGTTGTGCTTGCGATACCCAGCTGTGTGGAGAATTGATATAATGTCTAGGTTCAGATATCTGAAAACCAAGGTTAGGAAGAGGTGACGGCATAAGACCATGGCGTGACCGAAGGGCTGGGTGTGCGGCCAGCTGTCTCCTAGTCTGTCTGGACGTCTGGCTTCAGGCTGTGTCAGACAGAGCATGAGAGCCCAGAGCAGCCTATCCAGTTTGGGTACCGTCGAGGCCCGAGCAGGTTGATCCTCATCTGGGTTTTCTGGAGACAGCCCCACAGGGAAACGTTTTTCTTCCCTTGGGCAGACCCTGGGCTGGGTTGTGGTTCTGGAGTTCCTAGTCCGGAGGGCTTGTTTGCCAGGAGTGTGAGGAAGGAAGTCTAAAAACACAAGCTAGCGTGAGGTTTGGGACCGATGGCACGGCAGGCCCACTCTGAGAGGCTGAATCGAGATCTCCTGCACTGAGGTCATTTCAACTATGAGACGTGCCTCAGGCTAGAGTTTTTGTCCAGCATGGCCTCTTCCTGAATGGTGTGGGGGCCTCATGAGGCCAGGAAGGTTTGCCTACGGTGGGATTTGTGAATTACTCCAAATCTCAAGGTTTTCTTCTGCACGAAAGTCGAGTGCTATTGGATGGTTCCAGGAGGCCCCATACGGAAAGACTCGAGAGCAGGTGTCTAAGCATGGATGCCTGGGAACGCCACCTCATATTCCCACTCTTTAGTCAGGACAAGGCAGGCTCAATCTGCGGGCTCCTGGGTGAGCTACCCAGAGGGGAGAGTTGAAATGGACTCTCCTGAAGATGAGTCCTACTGTGGCTTGGTGGCCTGGGAGACCTTGGAATGTGGAGGTGGCTCAGGGACTCTGCAGGATACTCCAACCTGCGGTGTTTGACACGGCTCCAACAAGGAACTTCCCATGTGGAGACGAGAGAAGTTCTGTTCAGTGCCTCAGGAAAGCCCCATATCCTGTTCTTCGAACCAAAGCCTCTGAGGAGTGACACCTGGAAAAAAAAGCAAGAGTTGAGATTAGGGCCTAAGTGCCTGTCCGGCTCAACCTTCTATCTCTGTTGACATCTGTGTGCATGCCTTCATGGAGGTAGCAGCTCAGCTTGTGTCCGAAGGTTCCTGTGTGTGCAGGGAGGCTCCCGGTAATGGTATGTCCTCGGGGGCCTTGAGGTTTCTCATATTCTGGAGGTGTGTGGCCAAAGGAATGGACAGAGTTTCCCAGGAGAGAGCAGGCATGGTCCTGTGGTATGGCTCCAGAGGACCCAGCCTAGAGGTTGTGTTTGCCAGGGCTGTGGGGACAGATGTCTGAAAAAGCAAACTTGGCTCAGGTAGGGGCCAAGGTAATGGTAGGCCTGATCTCCAGTCCGAGAGGGGAGATCCTCTGGATATCAAAGGAGGGCAAGTGGGAGGCAGTCGCTCAGGCTTTTGTCTATGGGTGTTGCGTTCACAGTGGCCGTTCAGGGTAGGGGTTGCTTCAGGGTCCGAGGAAGAGCCTTCCTCTCGGGGGATTGTCCAAGCTCCCAAGTGTTTGGGTTCCTTCTGTGGGAAGGGAAGAGTACTGTTTTCTGCCACAGGGGACCCCCCAGGAGAGGGACTCTAGAGCACAGCAGTGGGTTCCCTCAACTGGAATACACACCATCTAGTTAGTCCTGCGTGCCTATGGGCATGGCAAGCCACATATGCGGGCTCTTGGTCCAATCACTGAGAGGCGTTACTTGAATAAGGTACTCACGCTGAGGGTCACAATGTGTGTTTGTGCCCAAGGCGGCCCTCAAACATGGGCGTGGCCTCATGGGCCATGCCGTTTTCTCCTACACTGAAGGTTTGACTCACTGCCAGCAGCAAGGTTTCTTGCCATGGGGAAGGAGGGGTTCTGACTTGTGCATCAGGTTCCCCCCTGTGCAGGGATTGGAGATAAGGTCTAGGTTCTGATGACTGAAAACCCAGGTTGGGAATGGATGGTGGCCTAAGGCAGTGGCGGGTCCAATGTGCTGGGTGTGCAGCCAGCTGTGTCGGTGTCTGTTGGAAAGTCTGGGCTCAGGCTATTTGCGACAGAGCATCAGTGTTTAAGGTAGCCTATGCAATTGGGGTGTTGCCGAGGGCCAAGCAGTTTGATCCTCATTTGGGGTTTCTGGGCAGCACCATAGACAAAGTTTTTCTCCTGGGAGGCAGGCGGAGTGCTTCATTATGGCCCCAAATTCCCAGAAGGGAGGGTTTGTGGGCCAGGAGTGTGAGGACGGAAGTCTAGGAAAACAAGCTAAAGTGAGGATTGGAGCCAAGGGCAGAGCAGGCCCACTAGGCAGAGGCTGAATCAAAATCTCCTGCATCTGGAGTCAGGCTGAGGATCAGACGTTGGCTGAGGCTGGAGTATATGTCCATGATGGCACCTTCATGAAGCGGGGGCCTCATGAGGCCAAGGAAGTTTTCCCACGCTGAGTTTGGAGGTTGCCCCAAACCACCAGGTTTCCTTCTGTGGGACATTCGAGTCCTGTTGCATGGCTCCAGGACATACCATACGGAAGGACTGGAGAGCACGGTTCGAAGGATGGATCCCTGTACAGCATGCCTCGCATTCCCATTGACCATTAGCCACAAGTTATGTTTGATCTGCTGCCTCTGGGGCACGCTAACCAGGGGGCTGAGTAGAAATGGCCTCTCCTGAGGATGCGTCATAATGTGCGTTTGGGTCCATGGAAACCTTGGAATGTGCTGGTTGTTCAGTGGCCCAGCGGAACTCTCCTACCTGAAGGGTTTGATACATCCCCAGTAAGTAAGCTCCCCATGTGGAGATGAGAGAGGTTTGGTTTGGTGCCTCAGAAAAGCCCCGTGTGCTGGTCTACGAAAACAGACCTCTGAGGACGGACACATGGAAACCAAAGCTAAGGTTCAGATTAGGGCCTGGGGGCCTGTCCATTTCAACCTTCTGTCTCTGGGGACACTGTCTGAGAGTCTAAGTGGAGATAGTTGCTCCGCTGGTGTCAGAGAGCCCCTCTTAGTCCAGGGTGGCCTACACTATTGATGGCCTCAGGGGCCTTGGAGCTTTTCCCTAACCTGTAGGGTTGTGGTCAATGGATTGGGCCCAATTTCCTTGGAGAGGGCAGGCACCATCTTTCGCTGTGGCTCCAGAGGCCCTAGCCTGGCGGTTGTGTGGGACCAGGCTGAGGGCACAGAGGTCTGAAAACACAAACTCAGCTTATGAGTGGCGCCTAGGGTATGGCAGGCCGGATGTACAGCCCGAGAGGGAGCTCCTGGGCCTCTGAAACAAGGGCGAGTGGGAGGCGTTCCTTCAGGCTTTTGTCTCTGGATGTTGTGTCCGAGATAGCCGTGGATTGGAGGGGTGGCCTCAGGGACTGTGGACGAGTATCCCTCTCTGGGGATATGTCCCAGCTCCCAAGAGTTTGGGGTCATTTTGTGGGAAGGGTGGAGTCGTGTTGTCTGGCTCATTTGTCTCTCCAAGAAAGGGATTCCAGAGCAGAGCCCCAGGTACGGGCGGGGCGACTGGAAAACTCAAACACTGGTGAGGATTGGGTGCATAGGGGCTTGGCAATCCCCATATGCGGGCTCTTGGCCCAGGCCCTGACAGGCCTTCCTTTGACATGGGGCTCATGCTGAGGGTCAGAGTGTGAATTTGTGCCCAAGCAGCACTCAAGTTTGGGCGTGGCATCAGGGACCAGGAAGGTTTCTCCCACCCTGAAGGTATGACTCCATGCCAAGATCAAGCTTTACAGCCACAGGGAAGGAGGAGTTCTGTGTTGTGCTTGCGATACCCAGCTGTGTGGAGAATTGATATAATGTCTAGGTTCAGATATCTGAAAACCAAGGTTAGGAAGAGGTGACGGCATAAGACCATGGCGTGTCCGAAGTGCTGAGTGTGCGGCCAGCTGTCTCCTTGTCTGTCTGGACGTCTGGCTTCAGGCTGTGTCAGACAGAGCATGAGTGCCCAGAGCAGCCTATCCAGTTCGGGTACCGTCGAGGCCAGAGCAGGTTGATCCTCATCTGGGTTTTCTGGAGAGAGCCCCACAGGGAAACGTTTTTCTTCCCTTGGGCAGACCCTGGGCTGGGTTGTGGTTCTGGAGTTCCTAGTCCGGAGGGCTTGTTTGCCAGGAGTGTGAGGAAGGAAGTCTGAAAACACAAGCTAGCGTGAGGTTTGGGACCGATGGCACGGCAGGCCCACTCTGAGAGGCTGAATCGAGATCTCCTGCACTGAGGTCATTTCAACTATGAGACGTGCCTCAGGCTAGAGTTTTTGTCCAGCATGGCCTCTTCCTGAATGGTGTGGGGGCCTCATGAGGCCAGGAAGGTTTGCCTACGATGGGATTTGTGAACTACTCCAAACCTCAAGGTTTCCTTCTGCACGAAAGTCGAGTGCTATTGGATGGTTCCAGGAGGCCCCATACGGAAAGACTCGAGAGCAGGTGTCTAAGCATGGATGCCTGGGAACGCCACCTCATATTCCCACTCTTTAGTCAGGACAAGGCAGGCTCAATCTGTGGGCTCCTGGGTGAGCTACCCAGAGGGGAGAGTTGAAATGGACTCTCCTGAAGATGAGTCCTACTGTGGCTTGGTGGCCTGGGAGACCTTGGAATGTGGAGGTGGCTCAGGGACTCTGCAGGATTCTCCAACCTGAGGTGTTTGACACGGCTCCAACAAGGAAGCTTCCCATGTGGAGACGAGAGAAGTTCTGTTCAGTGCCTCAGGAAAGCCCCATATCCTGTTCTTCGAACCAAAGCCTCTGAGGAGTGACACCTGGAAAACAAAGCAAGAGTTGAGATTAGTGCCTGAGTGCCTGTCCGGCTCAACCTTCTATCTCTGTTGACATCTGTGTGCATGCCTTCATGTAGGTAGCAGCTCAGCTTGTGTCTGAAGGCCCCTGTGTGTGCAGGGAGGCTCCCGGTAATGTTATGTCCTCGGGGGCCTTGAGGTTTCTCATATTCTGGAGGTGTGTGGCCAAAGGAATGGACAGAGTTTCCCAGGAGAGAGCAGGCATGGTCCTGTGGTATGGCTCCAGAGGACCCAGCCTAGAGGCTGTGTTTGCCAGGGCTGTGGGGACAGATGTCTGAAAAAGCAAACTTGGCTCAGGTAGGGGCCAAGGTAATGGCAGGCCTGATCTCCAGTCCGAGAGGGGAGATCCTCTGGATATCAAAGGAGGGCAAGTTGGAGGCAGTCGCTCAGGCTTTTATCTCTGGGTGTTGCGTTCACAGTGGCCGTTCAGGGTAGGGGTTGCTTTAGGGGCCGAGGAAGAGCCTTCCTCTCGGGGGATTGTCCAAGCTCCCAAGTGTTTGGGTTCATTCTGTGGGAAGGGAAGAGTACTGTTTTCTGCCACAGGGGACCCCCCAGGAGAGGGACTCTAGAGCACAGCAGTGGGTTCCCTCAACTGGAATACACACCATCTAGTTAGTCCTGCGTGCCTATGGGCATGGCAAGCCACATATGCGGGCTCTTGGTCCAATCACTGAGAGGCGTTACTTGAATAAGGTACTCACGCTGAGGGTCACAATGTGTGTTTGTGCCCAAGGCGGCCCTCACACATGGGCGTGGCCTCATGAGCCATGCCGTTTTCTCCTACACTGAAGGTTTGACTCACTGCCAGCAGCAAGGTTTCTTGCCATGGGGAAGGAGGGGTTCTGACTTGTGCATCAGGTTCCCCCCTGTGCAGGGATTGGAGATAAGGTCTAGGTTCTGATGACTGAAAACCCAGGTTGGGAATGGATGGTGGCCTAAGGCAGTGGCGGGTCAATGTGCTGGGTGTGCAGCCAGCTGTGTCGGTGTCTGTTGGAAGGTCTGGGCTCAGGCTATTTGTGACAGAGCATCAGTGTTTAAGGTAGCCTATGCAATTGGGGTGTTGCGGAGGGCCAAGCAGTTTGATCCTCATTTGGGGTTTCTGGGCAGCACCATAGACAAAGTTTTTCTCCTGGGAGGCAGGCGGAGTGCTTCATTGTGGCCCCAGAATTCCCAGTAGCGAGGGTTTGTGGGCCAGGAGTGTGAGGACGGAAGTCTAGGAACACAAGCTAAAGTGAGGATTGGAGCCAAGGGCAGAGCAGGCCCACTAGGCAGAGGCTGAATCAAAATCTCCTGCATCTGAAGGCAGGCTGAGGATCAGACGTTGGCTGAGGCTGGAGTATGTGTCCATGATGGCACTTTCATGAAGCGGGGGCCTCATGAGGCCAAGGAAGATTTCCCACGCTGAGTTTGGAGGTTGCCCCAAACCACCAGGTTTCCTTCTGTGGGATATTCGAGTCCTGTTGCATGGCTCCAGGACATACCATACGGAAGGACTGGAGAGCACGGTTCGAAGGATGGATCCCTGTACAGCATGCCTCGCATTCCCATTGGCCATTAGCCACAAGATATGTTTGATCTGCTGCCTCTGGGGCACGCTAACCAGGGGGCTGAGTTGAAATGGCCTCTCCTGAGGATGCGTCATAATGTGCGTTTGGGTCCATGGAAACCTTGGAATGTGCTGGATGTTCAGTGGCCCTGCGGAACTCTCCTACCTGAAGGGTTTGATACATCCCCAGTAAGTAAACTCCCCATGTGGAAACGAGAGAGGTTTGGTTTGGAGTCTCAGAAAAGCCCCGTGTGCTGGTCTACGAAAACAGACCTCTGAGGACGGACACATGGAAACCAAAGCTAAGGTTCAGATTAGGGCCTGGGGGCCTGTCCATTTCAACCTTCTGTCTCTGGGGACACTGTCTGAGAGTCTAAGTGGAGATAGTTGCTCCGCTGGTGTCAGAGAGCCCCTCTTAGTCCAGGGTGGCCTACACTATTGATGGCCTCAGGGGCCTTGGAGCTTTTCCCTAACCTGTAGGGTTGTGGTCAATGGATTGGGCACAATTTCCTTGGAGAGGGCAGGCACAATCTTTCGCTGTGGCTCCAGAGGCCCTAGCCTGGCGGTTGTGTGGGTCCAGGCTGAGGGCACAGAAGTCTGAAAACACAAACTCAGCTTATGAGTGGCGCCTAGGGTATGGCAGGCCGGATGTACAGCCCGAGAGGGAGCTCCTGGGCCTCTGAAACAAGGGCGAGTGGGAGGCGTTCCTTCAGGCTTTTGTCTCTGGATGTTGTGTCCGAGATAGCCGTGGATTGGAGGGGTGGCCTCAGGGACTGTGGACGAGATTCCCTCTCTGGGGATTTGTCCCAGCTCCCAAGAGTTTGGGGTCATTTTGTGGGAAGGGTGGAAAAGTGTTGTCTGGCTCACGTGTCTCTCCAAGAAAGGGATTCCAGAGCAGAGCCCCAAGTACGGGCGGGGCGACTGGAAAACTCAAACACTGGTGAGGATTGGGTGCATAGGGGCTTGGCAAGC
Organism: Mustela nivalis; assembly: GCF_964662115.1. Lineage (NCBI taxonomy): Eukaryota > Metazoa > Chordata > Mammalia > Carnivora > Mustelidae > Mustela > Mustela nivalis. Next base: position 1,402,803 of record NW_028136529.1, read on the forward strand.
CCCATATGCGGGCTCTTGGCCCAGGCCCTGACAGGCCTTTCTTTGACATGGGGCTCATGCTGAGGGTCAGAGTGTGAATTTGTGCCCAAGCAGCACTCAAGTTTGGGCGTGGCATCAGGGACCAGGAAGGTTTCTCCCACCCTGAAGGTGTGACTCCATGCCAAGAGCAAGCTTTACAGCCACGGGGAAGGAGGAGTTCTGTGTTGTGCTTGCGATACCCAGCTGTGTGGAGAATTGATATAATGTCTAGGTTCAGATATCTGAAAACCAAGGTTAGGAAGATGTGACGGCATAAGACCATGGCGTGTCCGAAGTGCCGGGTGTGCGGCCAGCTGTCTTCTTGTCTGTCTGGACGTCTGGCTTCAGGCTGTGTCAGACAGAGCATGAGTGCCCAGAGAAGCCTATCCAGTTCGGGTATCGGTCGAGGCCCGAGCAGGTTGATCCTCATCTGGGTTTTCTGGAGACAGCCCCACAGGGAAACGTTTTTCTTCCCTTGGGCAGACCCTGGGCTGGGTTGTGGTTCTGGAGTTCCTAGTCCGGAGGGCTTGTTTGCCAGGAGTGTGAGGAAGGAAGTCTGAAAACACAAGCTAGCCTGAGGTTTGGGACCGATGGCACGGCAGGCCCACTCTGAGAGGCTGAATCGAGATCTCCTGCACTGAGGTCATTTCAACTCTGAGACGTGCCTCAGGCTAGAGTTTTTGTCCAGCATGGCCTCGTCCTGAATGGTGTGGGGGCCTCATGAGGCCAGGAATTTTTGCCTACGATGGGATTTGTGAACTACTCCAAACCTCAAGGTTTCCTTCTGCACGAAAGTCGAGTGCTATTGGATGGTTCCAGGAGGCCCCATACAGAAAGACTCGAGAGCAGGTGTCTAAGCATGGATGCCTGGGAACGCCACCTCATATTCCCACTCTTTAGTCAGGACAAGGCAGGCTCAATCTGCGGGCTCCTGGGTGAGCTACCCAGAGGGGAGAGTTGAAATGGACTCTCCTGAAGATGAGTCCTACTGTGGCTTGGTGGCCTGGGAGACCTTGGAATGTGGAGGTGGCTCAGGGACTCTGCAGGATTCTCCAACCTGAGGTGTTTGACACGGCTCCAACAAGGAAGCTTCCCATGTGGAGACGAGAGAAGTTCTGTTCAGTGCCTCAGGAAAGCCCCATATCCTGTTCTTCGAACCAAAGCCTCTGAGGAATGACACCTGGAAAACAAAGCAAGAGTTGAGATTAGGGCCTAAGTGCCTGTCCGGCTCAACCTTCTATCTCTGTTGACATCTGTGTGCATGCCTTCATGGAGGTAGCAGCTCAGCTTGTGTCCGAAGGCCCCTGTGTGTGCAGGGAGGCTCCCGGTAATGGTATGTCCTCGGGGGCCTTGAGGTTTCTCATATTCTGGAGGTGTGTGGCCAAAGGAATGGACAGAGTTTCCCAGGAGAGAGCAGGCATGGTCCTGTGGTATGGCTCCAGAGGACCCAGCCTAGAGGCTGTGTTTGCCAGGGCTGTGGGGACAGATTCTGAAAAAGCAAACTTGGCTCAGGTAGGGTCCAAGGTAATGGCAGGCTTGATCTCCAGTCTGAGAGGGGAGATCTTCTGGATATCAAAGGAGGGCAAGTGGGAGGCAGTCGCTCAGGCTTTTGTCTCTGGGTGTTGCGTTCACAGTGGCCGTTCAGGGTAGGGGTTGCTTCAGGGGCCGAGGAAGAGCCTTCCTCTCGGGGGATTGTCCAAGCTCCCAAGTGTTTGGGTTCATTCTGTGGGAAGGGAAGAGTACTGTTTTCTGCCACAGGGGACCCCCCAGGAGAGGGACTCTAGAGCACAGCAGTGGGTTCCCTCAACTGGAATACACACCATCTAGTTAGTCCTGCGTGCCTATGGGCATGGCAAGCCACATATGCGGGCTCTTGGTCCAATCACTGAGAGGCGTTACTTGAATAAGGTACTCACGCTGAGGGTCACAATGTGTGTTTGTGCCCAAGGCGGCCCTCACACATGGGCGTGGCCTCATGGGCCATGCCGTTTTCTCCTACACTGAAGGTTTGACTCACTGCCAGCAGCAAGGTTTCTTGCCATGGGGAAGGAGGGGTTCTGACTTGTGCATCAGGTTCCCCCCTGTGCAGGGATTGGAGATAAGGTCTAGGTTCTGATGACTGAAAACCCAGGTTGGGAATGGATGGTGGCCTAAGGCAGTGGCGGGTCCAATGTGCTGGGTGTGCAGCCAGCTGTGTCGGTGTCTGTTGGAAGGTCTGGGCTCAGGCTATTTGCGACAGAGCATCAGTGTTTAAGGTAGCCTATGCAATTGGGGTGTTGCCGAGGGCCAAGCAGTTTGATCCTCATTTGGGGTTTCTGGGCAGCACCATAGACAAAGTTTTTCTCCTGGGAGGCAGGCGGAGTGCTTCATTGTGGCCCCAGAATTCCCAGTAGGGAGGGTTTGTGGGCCAGGAGTGTGAGGACGGAAGTCTAGGAACACAAGCTAAAGTGAGGATTGGAGCCAAGGGCAGAGCAGGCCCACTAGGCAGAGGCTGAATCAAAATCTCCTGCATCTGAAGTCAGGCTGAGGATCAGACGTTGGCTGAGGCTGGAGTATGTGTCCATGATGGCACCTTCATGAAGCGGGGGCCTCATGAGGCCAAGGAAGTTTTCCCACGCTGAGTTTGGAGGTTGCCCCAAACCACCAGGTTTCCTTCTGTGGGACATTCGAGTCCTGTTGCATGGCTCCAGGACATACCATACGGAAGGACTGGAGAGCACGGTTCGAAGGATGGATCCCTGTACAGCATGCCTCGCACTCCCATTGGCCATTAGCCACAAGATATGTTTGATCTGCTGCCTCTGGGGCACACTAACCAGGGGGCTGAGTTGAAATGGCCTCTCCTGAGGATGCGTCATAATGTGCGTTTGGGTCCATGGAAACCTTGGAATGTGCTGGTTGTTCAGTGGCCCTGCGGAACTCTCCTACCTGAAGGGTTTGATACATCCCCAGTAAGTAAGCTCCCCATGTGGAGACGAGAGAGGTTTGATTTGGAGCCTCAGAAAAGCCCCGTGTGCTGGTCTACGAAAACAGACCTCTGAGGACGGACACATGGAAACCAAAGCTAAGGTTCAGATTAGGGCCTGGGGGCCTGTCCATTTCAACCTTCTGTCTCTGGGGACACTGTCTGAGAGTCTAAGTGGAGATAGTTGCTCCGCTGGTGTCAGAGAGCCCCTCTTAGTCCAGGGTGGCCTACACTATTGATGGCCTCAGGGGCCTTGGAGCTTTTCCCTAACCTGTAGGGTTGTGGTCAATGGATTGGGCACAATTTCCTTGGAGAGGGCAGGCACAATCTTTCGCTGTGGCTCCAGAGGCCCTAGCCTGGCGGTTGTGTGGGTCCAGGCTGAGGGCACAGAAGTCTGAAAACACAAACTCAGCTTATGAGTGGCGCCTAGGGTATGGCAGGCCGGATGTACAGCCCGAGAGGGAGCTCCTCAGCCTCTGAAACAAGGGAGAGTGGGAGGCGTTCCTTCAGGCTTTTGTCTCTGGATGTTGTGTCCGAGATAGCCGTGGATTGGAGGGGTGGCCTCAGGGACTGTGGACGAGTATCCCTCTCTGGGGATTTGTCCCAGCTCCCAAGAGTTTGGGGTCATTTTGTGGGAAGGGTGGAATAGTGTTGTCTGGCTCACGTGTCTCTCCAAGAAAGGGATTCCAGAGCAGAGCCCCAGGTACGGGCGGGGCGACTGGAAAACTCAAACACTGGTGAGGATTGGGTGCATAGGGGCTTGGCAAGCCCCATATGCGGGCTCTTGGCCCAGGCCCTGACAGGCCTTTCTTTGACATGGGGCTCATGCTGAGGGTCAGAGTGTGAATTTGTGCCCAAGCAGCACTCAAGTTTGGGCGTGGCATCAGGGACCAGGAAGGTTTCTCCCACCCTGAAGGTGTGACTCCATGCCAAGAGCAAGCTTTACAGCCACGGGGAAGGAGGAGTTCTGTGTTGTGCTTGCGATACCCAGCTGTGTGGAGAATTGATATAATGTCTAGGTTCAGATATCTGAAAACCAAGGTTAGGAAGAGGTGACGGCATAAGACCATGGCGTGACCGAAGGGCTGGGTGTGCGGCCAGCTGTCTCCTTGTCTGTCTGGACGTCTGGCTTCAGGCTGTGTCAGACAGAGCATGAGAGCCCAGAGCAGCCTATCCAGTTCGGGTACCGTCGAGGCCCGAGCAGGTTGATCCTCATCTGGGTTTTCTGGAGACAGCCCCACAGGGAAACGTTTTTCTTCCCTTGGGCAGACCCTGGGCTGGGTTGTGGTTCTGGAGTTCCTAGTCCGGAGGGCTTGTTTGCCAGGAGTGTGAGGAAGGAAGTCTAAAAACACAAGCTAGCGTGAGGTTTGGGACCGATGGCACGGCAGGCCCACTCTGAGAGGCTGAATCGAGATCTCCTGCACTGAGGTCATTTCAACTATGAGACGTGCCTCAGGCTAGAGTTTTTGTCCAGCATGGCCTCTTCCTGAATGGTGTGGGGGCCTCATGAGGCCAGGAAGGTTTGCCTACGGTGGGATTTGTGAATTACTCCAAACCTCAAGGTTTTCTTCTGCACGAAAGTCGAGTGCTATTGGATGGTTCCAGGAGGCCCCATACGGAAAGACTCGAGAGCAGGTGTCTAAGCATGGATGCCTGGGAACGCCACCTCATATTCCCACTCTTTAGTCAGGACAAGGCAGGCTCAATCTGCGGGCTCCTGGGTGAGCTACCCAGAGGGGAGAGTTGAAATGGACTCTCCTGAAGATGAGTCCTACTGTGGCTTGGTGGCCTGGGAGACCTTGGAATGTGGAGGTGGCTCAGGGACTCTGCAGGATACTCCAACCTGCGGTGTTTGACACGGCTCCAACAAGGAACTTCCCATGTGGAGACGAGAGAAGTTCTGTTCAGTGCCTCAGGAAAGCCCCATATCCTGTTCTTCGAACCAAAGCCTCTGAGGAGTGACACAAGGAAAAAAAAGCAAGAGTTGAGATTAGGGCCTAAGTGCCTGTCCGGCTCAACCTTCTATCTCTGTTGACATCTGTGTGCATGCCTTCATGGAGGTAGCAGCTCAGCTTGTGTCCGAAGGTTCCTGTGTGTGCAGGGAGGCTCCCGGTAATGGTATGTCCTCGGGGGCCTTGAGGTTTCTCATATTCTGGAGGTGTGTGGCCAAAGGAATGGACAGAGTTTCCCTGGAGAGAGCAGGCATGGTCCTGTGGTATGGCTCCAGAGGACCCAGCCTAGAGGTTGTGTTTGCCAGGGCTGTGGGGACAGATGTCTGAAAAAGCAAACTTGGCTCAGGTAGGGGCCAAGGTAATGGTAGGCCTGATCTCCAGTCCGAGAGGGGAGATCCTCTGGATATCAAAGGAGGGCAAGTGGGAGGCAGTCGCTCAGGCTTTTGTCTCTGGGTGTTGCGTTCACAGTGGCCGTTCAGGGTAGGGGTTGCTTCAGGGGCCGAGGAAGAGCCTTCCTCTCGGGGGATTGTCCAAGCTCCCAAGTGTTTGGGTTCATTCTGTGGGAAGGGAAGAGTACTGTTTTCTGCCACAGGGGACCCCCCAGGAGAGGGACTCTAGAGCACAGCAGTGGGTTCCCTCAACTGGAATACACACCATCTAGTTAGTCCTGCGTGCCTATGGGCATGGCAAGCCACATATGCGGGCTCTTGGTCCAATCACTGAGAGGCGTTACTTGAATAAGGTACTCACGCTGAGGGTCACAATGTGTGTTTGTGCCCAAGGCGGCCCTCACACATGGGCGTGGCCTCATGGGCCATGCCGTTTTCTCCTACACTGAAGGTTTGACTCACTGCCAGCAGCAAGGTTTCTTGCCATGGGGAAGAAGGGGTTCTGACTTGTGCATCAGGTTCCCCCCTGTGCAGGGATTGGAGATAAGGTCTAGGTTCTGATGACTGAAAACCCAGGTTGGGAATGGATGGTGGCCTAAGGCAGTGGCGGGTCCAATGTGCTGGGTGTGCAGCCAGCTGTGTCGGTGTCTGTTGCAAGGTCTGGGCTCAGGCTATTTGCGACAGAGCATCAGTGTTTAAGGTAGCCTATGCAATTGGGGTGTTGCCGAGGGCCAAGCAGTTTGATCCTCATTTGGGGTTTCTGGGCAGCACCATAGACAAAGTTTTTCTCCTGGGAGGCAGGCGGAGTGCTTCATTATGGCCCCAAATTCCCAGAAGGGAGGGTTTGTGGGCCAGGAGTGTGAGGACGGAAGTCTAGGAACACAAGCTAAAGTGAGGATTGGAGCCAAGGGCAGAGCAGGCCCACTAGGCAGAGGCTGAATCAAAATCTCCTGCATCTGAAGTCAGGCTGAGGATCAGACGTTGGCTGAGGCTGGAGTATGTGTCCATGATGGCACCTTCATGAAGCGGGGGCCTCATGAGGCCAAGGAAGTTTTCCCACGCTGAGTTTGGAGGTTGCCCCAAACCACCAGGTTTCCTTCTGTGGGACATTCGAGTCCTGTTGCATGGCTCCAGGACATACCATACGGAAGGACTGGAGAGCACGGTTCGAAGGATGGATCCCTGTACAGCATGCCTCGCATTCCCATTGGCCATTAGCCACAAGATATGTTTGATCTGCTGCCTCTGGGGCACGCTAACCAGGGGGCTGAGTTGAAATGGCCTCTCCTGAGGATGCGTCATAATGTGCGTTTGGGTCCATGGAAACCTTGGAATGTGCTGGTTGTTCAGTGGCCCTGCGGAACTCTCCTACCTGAAGGGTTTGATACATCCCCAGTAAGTAAGCTCCCCATGTGGAGATGAGAGAGGTTTGGTTTGGTGCCTCAGAAAAGCCCCGTGTGCTGGTCTACGAAAACAGACCTCTGAGGACGGACACATGGAAACCAAAGCTAAGGTTCAGATTAGGGCCTGGGGGCCTGTCCATTTCAACCTTCTGTCTCTGGGGACACTGTCTGAGAGTCTAAGTGGAGATAGTTGCTCCGCTGGTGTCAGAGAGCCCCTCTTAGTCCAGGGTGGCCTACACTATTGATGGCCTCAGGGGCCTTGGAGCTTTTCCCTAACCTGTAGGGTTGTGGTCAATGGATTGGGCACAATTTCCTTGGAGAGGGCAGGCACCATCTTTCGCTGTGGCTCCAGAGGCCCTAGCCTGGCGGTTGTGTGGGACCAGGCTGAGGGCACAGAGGTCTGAAAACACAAACTCAGCTTATGAGTGGCGCCTAGGGTATGGCAGGCCGGATGTACAGCCCGAGAGGGAGCTCCTGGGCCTCTGAAACAAGGGCGAGTGGGAGGCGTTCCTTCAGGCTTTTGTCTCTGGATGTTGTGTCCGAGATAGCCGTGGATTGGAGGGGTGGCCTCAGGGACTGTGGACGAGTATCCCTCTCTGGGGATATGTCCCAGCTCCCAAGAGTTTGGGGTCATTTTGTGGGAAGGGTGGAGTCGTGTTGTCTGGCTCATTTGTCTCTCCAAGAAAGGGATTCCAGAGCAGAGCCCCAGGTACGGGCGGGGCGACTGGAAAACTCAAACACTGGTGAGGATTGGGTGCATAGGGGCTTGGCAATCCCCATATGCGGGCTCTTGGCCCAGGCCCTGACAGGCCTTTCTTTGACATGGGGCTCATGCTGAGGGTCAGAGTGTGAATTTGTGCCCAAGCAGCACTCAAGTTTGGGCGTGGCATCAGGGACCAGGAAGGTTTCTCCCACCCTGAAGGTATGACTCCATGCCAAGATCAAGCTTTACAGCCACAGGGAAGGAGGAGTTCTGTGTTGTGCTTGCGATACCCAGCTGTGTGGAGAATTGATATAATGTCTAGGTTCAGATATCTGAAAACCAAGGTTAGGAAGAGGTGACGGCATAAGACCATGGCGTGTCCGAAGTGCTGAGTGTGCGGCCAGCTGTCTCCTTGTCTGTCTGGACGTCTGGCTTCAGGCTGTGTCAGACAGAGCATGAGTGCCCAGAGCAGCCTATCCAGTTCGGGTACCGTCGAGGCCAGAGCAGGTTGATCCTCATCTGGGTTTTCTGGAGACAGCCCCACAGGGAAACGTTTTTCTTCCCTTGGGCAGACCCTGGGCTGGGTTGTGGTTCTGGAGTTCCTAGTCCGGAGGGCTTGTTTGCCAGGAGTGTGTGGAAGGAAGTCTGAAAACACAAGCTAGCGTGAGGTTTGGGACCGATGGCACGGCAGGACCACTCTGAGAGGCTGAATCGAGATCTCCTGCACTGAGGTCATTTCAACTATGAGACGTGCCTCAGGCTAGAGTTTTTGTCCAGCATGGCCTCTTCCTGAATGGTGTGGGGGCCTCATGAGGCCAGGAAGGTTTGCCTACGATGGGATTTGTGAACTACTCCAAACCTCAAGGTTTCCTTCTGCACGAAAGTCGAGTGCTATTGGATGGTTCCAGGAGGCCCCATACGGAAAGACTCGAGAGCAGGTGTCTAAGCATGGATGCCTGGGAACGCCACCTCATATTCCCACTCTTTAGTCAGGACAAGGCAGGCTCAATCTGTGGGCTCCTGGGTGAGCTACCCAGAGGGGAGAGTTGAAATGGACTCTCCTGAAGATGAGTCCTACTGTGGCTTGGTGGCCTGGGAGACCTTGGAATGTGGAGGTGGCTCAGGGACTCTGCAGGATTCTCCAACCTGAGGTGTTTGACACGGCTCCAACAAGGAAGCTTCCCATGTGGAGACGAGAGAAGTTCTGTTCAGTGCCTCAGGAAAGCCCCATATCCTGTTCTTCGAACCAAAGCCTCTGAGGAGTGACACCTGGAAAACAAAGCAAGAGTTGAGATTAGTGCCTGAGTGCCTGTCCGGCTCAACCTTCTATCTCTGTTGACATCTGTGTGCATGCCTTCATGTAGGTAGCAGCTCAGCTTGTGTCTGAAGGCCCCTGTGTGTGCAGGGAGGCTCCCGGTAATGTTATGTCCTCGGGGGCCTTGAGGTTTCTCATATTCTGGAGGTGTGTGGCCAAAGGGATGGACAGAGTTTCCCAGGAGAGAGCAGGCATGGTCCTGTGGTATGGCTCCAGAGGACCCAGCCTAGAGGCTGTGTTTGCCAGGGCTGTGGGGACAGATGTCTGAAAAAGCAAACTTGGCTCAGGTAGGGGCCAAGGTAATGGCAGGCCTGATCTCCAGTCCGAGAGGGGAGATCCTCTGGATATCAAAGGAGGGCAAGTTGGAGGCAGTCGCTCAGGCTTTTATCTCTGGGTGTTGCGTTCACAGTGGCCGTTCAGGGTAGGGGTTGCTTCAGGGGCCGAGGAAGATCCTTCCTCTCGGGGGATTGTCCAAGGTCCCAAGTGTTTGGGTTCATTCTGTGGGAAGGGAAGAGTACTGTTTTCTGCCACAGGGGACCCCCCAGGAGAGGGACTCTAGAGCACAGCAGTGGGTTCCCTCAACTGGAATACACACCATCTAGTTAGTCCTGCGTGCCTATGGGCATGGCAAGCCACATATGCGGGCTCTTGGTCCAATCACTGAGAGGCGTTACTTGAATAAGGTACTCACGCTGAGGGTCACAATGTGTGTTTGTGCCCAAGGCGGCCCTCACACATGGGCGTGGCCTCATGAGCCATGCCGTTTTCTCCTACACTGAAGGTTTGACTCACTGCCAGCAGCAAGGTTTCTTGCCATGGGGAAGGAGGGGTTCTGACTTGTGCATCAGGTTCCCCCCTGTGCAGGGATTGGAGATAAGGTCTAGGTTCTGATGACTGAAAACCCAGGTTGGGAATGGATGGTGGCCTAAGGCAGTGGCGGGTCAATGTGCTGGGTGTGCAGCCAGCTGTGTCGGTGTCTGTTGGAAGGTCTGGGCTCAGGCTATTTGTGACAGAGCATCAGTGTTTAAGGTAGCCTATGCAATTGGGGTGTTGCGGAGGGCCAAGCAGTTTGATCCTCATTTGGGGTTTCTGGGCAGCACCATAGACAAAGTTTTTCTCCTGGGAGGCAGGCGGAGTGCTTCATTGTGGCCCCAGAATTCCCAGTAGCGAGGGTTTGTGGGCCAGGAGTGTGAGGATGGAAGTCTAGGAACACAAGCTAAAGTGAGGATTGGAGCCAAGGGCAGAGCAGGCCCACTAGGCAGAGGCTGAATCAAAATCTCCTGCATCTGAAGGCAGGCTGAGGATCAGACGTTGGCTGAGGCTGGAGTATGTGTCCATGATGGCACTTTCATGAAGCGGGGGCCTCATGAGGCCAAGGAAGATTTCCCACGCTGAGTTTGGAGGTTGCCCCAAACCACCAGGTTTCCTTCTGTGGGATATTCGAGTCCTGTTGCATGGCTCCAGGACATACCATACGGAAGGACTGGAGAGCACGGTTCGAAGGATGGATCCCTGTACAGCATGCCTCGCATTCCCATTGGCCATTAGCCACAAGATATGTTTGATCTGCTGCCTCTGGGGCACGCTAACCAGGGGGCTGAGTTGAAATGGCCTCTCCTGAGGATGCGTCATAATGTGCGTTTGGGTCCATGGAAACCTTGGAATGTGCTGGATGTTCAGTGGCCCTGCGGAACTCTCCTACCTGAAGGGTTTGATACATCCCCAGTAAGTAAACTCCCCATGTGGAAACGAGAGAGGTTTGGTTTGGAGTCTCAGAAAAGCCCCGTGTGCTGGTCTACGAAAACAGACCTCTGAGGACGGACACATGGAAACCAAAGCTAAGGTTCAGATTAGGGCCTGGGGGCCTGTCCATTTCAACCTTCTGTCTCTGGGGACACTGTCTGAGAGTCTAAGTGGAGATAGTTGCTCCGCTGGTGTCAGAGAGCCCCTCTTAGTCCAGGGTGGCCTACACTATTGATGGCCTCAGGGGCCTTGGAGCTTTTCCCTAACCTGTAGGGTTGTGGTCAATGGATTGGGCACAATTTCCTTGGAGAGGGCAGGCACAATCTTTCGCTGTGGCTCCAGAGGCCCTAGCCTGGCGGTTGTGTGGGTCCAGGCTGAGGGCACAGAAGTCTGAAAACACAAACTCAGCTTATGAGTGGCGCCTAGGGTATGGCAGGCCGGATGTACAGCCCGAGAGGGAGCTCCTGGGCCTCTGAAACAAGGGCGAGTGGGAGGCGTTCCTTCAGGCTTTTGTCTCTGGATGTTGTGTCCGAGATAGCCGTGGATTGGAGGGGTGGCCTCAGGGACTGTGGACGAGTATCCCTCTCTGGGGATATGTCCCAGCTCCCAAGAGTTTGGGGTCATTTTGTGGGAAGGGTGGAGTCGTGTTGTCTGGCTCATTTGTCTCTCCAAGAAAGGGATTCCAGAGCAGAGCCCCAGGTACGGGCGGGGCGACTGGAAAACTCAAACACTGGTGAGGATTGGGTGCATAGGGGCTTGGCAATCCCCATATGCGGGCTCTTGGCCCAGGCCCTGACAGGCCTTTCTTTGACATGGGGCTCATGCTGAGGGTCAGAGTGTGAATTTGTGCCCAAGCAGCACTCAAGTTTGGGCGTGGCATCAGGGACCAGGAAGGTTTCTCCCACCCTGAAGGTATGACTCCATGCCAAGATCAAGCTTTACAGCCACAGGGAAGGAGGAGTTCTGTGTTGTGCTTGCGATACCCAGCTGTGTGGAGAATTGATATAATGTCTAGGTTCAGATATCTGAAAACCAAGGTTAGGAAGAGGTGACGGCATAAGACCATGGCGTGTCCGAAGTGCTGAGTGTGCGGCCAGCTGTCTCCTTGTCTGTCTGGACGTCTGGCTTCAGGCTGTGTCAGACAGAGCATGAGTGCCCAGAGCAGCCTATCCAGTTCGGGTACCGTCGAGGCCAGAGCAGGTTGATCCTCATCTGGGTTTTCTGGAGACAGCCCCACAGGGAAACGTTTTTCTTCCCTTGGGCAGACCCTGGGCTGGGTTGTGGTTCTGGAGTTCCTAGTCCGGAGGGCTTGTTTGCCAGGAGTGTGTGGAAGGAAGTCTGAAAACACAAGCTAGCGTGAGGTTTGGGACCGATGGCACGGCAGGCCCACTCTGAGAGGCTGAATCGAGATCTCCTGCACTGAGGTCATTTCAACTATGAGACGTGCCTCAGGCTAGAGTTTTTGTCCAGCATGGCCTCTTCCTGAATGGTGTGGGGGCCTCATGAGGCCAGGAAGGTTTGCCTACGATGGGATTTGTGAACTACTCCAAACCTCAAGGTTTCCTTCTGCACGAAAGTCGAGTGCTATTGGATGGTTCCAGGAGGCCCCATACGGAAAGACTCGAGAGCAGGTGTCTAAGCATGGATGCCTGGGAACGCCACCTCATATTCCCACTCTTTAGTCAGGACAAGGCAGGCTCAATCTGTGGGCTCCTGGGTGAGCTACCCAGAGGGGAGAGTTGAAATGGACTCTCCTGAAGATGAGTCCTACTGTGGCTTGGTGGCCTGGGAGACCTTGGAATGTGGAGGTGGCTCAGGGACTCTGCAGGATTCTCCAACCTGAGGTGTTTGACACGGCTCCAACAAGGAAGCTTCCCATGTGGAGACGAGAGAAGTTCTGTTCAGTGCCTCAGGAAAGCCCCATATCCTGTTCTTCGAACCAAAGCCTCTGAGGAGTGACACCTGGAAAACAAAGCAAGAGTTGAGATTAGTGCCTGAGTGCCTGTCCGGCTCAACCTTCTATCTCTGTTGACATCTGTGTGCATGCCTTCATGTAGGTAGCAGCTCAGCTTGTGTCTGAAGGCCCCTGTGTGTGCAGGGAGGCTCCCGGTAATGTTATGTCCTCGGGGGCCTTGAGGTTTCTCATATTCTGGAGGTGTGTGGCCAAAGGGATGGACAGAGTTTCCCAGGAGAGAGCAGGCATGGTCCTGTGGTATGGCTCCAGAGGACCCAGCCTAGAGGCTGTGTTTGCCAGGGCTGTGGGGACAGATGTCTGAAAAAGCAAACTTGGCTCAGGTAGGGGCCAAGGTAATGGCAGGCCTGATCTCCAGTCCGAGAGGGGAGATCCTCTGGATATCAAAGGAGGGCAAGTTGGAGGCAGTCGCTCAGGCTTTTATCTCTGGGTGTTGCGTTCACAGTGGCCGTTCAGGGTAGGGGTTGCTTCAGGGGCCGAGGAAGATCCTTCCTCTCGGGGGATTGTCCAAGGTCCCAAGTGTTTGGGTTCATTCTGTGGGAAGGGAAGAGTACTGTTTTCTGCCACAGGGGACCCCCCAGGAGAGGGACTCTAGAGCACAGCAGTGGGTTCCCTCAACTGGAATACACACCATCTAGTTAGTCCTGCGTGCCTATGGGCATGGCAAGCCACATATGCGGGCTCTTGGTCCAATCACTGAGAGGCGTTACTTGAATAAGGTACTCACGCTGAGGGTCACAATGTGTGTTTGTGCCCAAGGCGGCCCTCACACATGGGCGTGGCCTCATGAGCCATGCCGTTTTCTCCTACACTGAAGGTTTGACTCACTGCCAGCAGCAAGGTTTCTTGCCATGGGGAAGGAGGGGTTCTGACTTGTGCATCAGGTTCCCCCCTGTGCAGGGATTGGAGATAAGGTCTAGGTTCTGATGACTGAAAACCCAGGTTGGGAATGGATGGTGGCCTAAGGCAGTGGCGGGTCAATGTGCTGGGTGTGCAGCCAGCTGTGTCGGTGTCTGTTGGAAGGTCTGGGCTCAGGCTATTTGTGACAGAGCATCAGTGTTTAAGGTAGCCTATGCAATTGGGGTGTTGCGGAGGGCCAAGCAGTTTGATCCTCATTTGGGGTTTCTGGGCAGCACCATAGACAAAGTTTTTCTCCTGGGAGGCAGGCGGAGTGCTTCATTGTGGCCCCAGAATTCCCAGTAGCGAGGGTTTGTGGGCCAGGAGTGTGAGGACGGAAGTCTAGGAACACAAGCTAAAGTGAGGATTGGAGCCAAGGGCAGAGCAGGCCCACTAGGCAGAGGCTGAATCAAAATCTCCTGCATCTGAAGGCAGGCTGAGGATCAGACGTTGGCTGAGGCTGGAGTATGTGTCCATGATGGCACTTTCATGAAGCGGGGGCCTCATGAGGCCAAGGAAGATTTCCCACGCTGAGTTTGGAGGTTGCCCCAAACCACCAGGTTTCCTTCTGTGGGATATTCGAGTCCTGTTGCATGGCTCCAGGACATACCATACGGAAGGACTGGAGAGCACGGTTCGAAGGATGGATCCCTGTACAGCATGCCTCGCATTCCCATTGGCCATTAGCCACAAGATATGTTTGATCTGCTGCCTCTGGGGCACGCTAACCAGGGGGCTGAGTTGAAATGGCCTCTCCTGAGGATGCGTCATAATGTGCGTTTGGGTCCATGGAAACCTTGGAATGTGCTGGATGTTCAGTGGCCCTGCGGAACTCTCCTACCTGAAGGGTTTGATACATCCCCAGTAAGTAAACTCCCCATGTGGAAACGAGAGAGGTTTGGTTTGGAGTCTCAGAAAAGCCCCGTGTGCTGGTCTACGAAAACAGACCTCTGAGGACGGACACATGGAAACCAAAGCTAAGGTTCAGATTAGGGCCTGGGGGCCTGTCCATTTCAACCTTCTGTCTCTGGGGACACTGTCTGAGAGTCTAAGTGGAGATAGTTGCTCCGCTGGTGTCAGAGAGCCCCTCTTAGTCCAGGGTGGCCTACACTATTGATGGCCTCAGGGGCCTTGGAGCTTTTCCCTAACCTGTAGGGTTGTGGTCAATGGATTGGGCACAATTTCCTTGGAGAGGGCAGGCACAATCTTTCGCTGTGGCTCCAGAGGCCCTAGCCTGGCGGTTGTGTGGGTCCAGGCTGAGGGCACAGAAGTCTGAAAACACAAACTCAGCTTATGAGTGGCGCCTAGGGTATGGCAGGCCGGATGTACAGCCCGAGAGGGAGCTCCTGGGCCTCTGAAACAAGGGCGAGTGGGAGGCGTTCCTTCAGGCTTTTGTCTCTGGATGTTGTGTCCGAGATAGCCGTGGATTGGAGGGGTGGCCTCAGGGACTGTGGACGAGATTCCCTCTCTGGGGATTTGTCCCAGCTCCCAAGAGTTTGGGGTCATTTTGTGGGAAGGGTGGAAAAGTGTTGTCTGGCTCACGTGTCTCTCCAAGAAAGGGATTCCAGAGCAGAGCCCCAGGTACGGGCGGGGCGACTGGAAAACTCAAACACTGGTGAGGATTGGGTGCATAGGGGCTTGGCAAGCCCCATATGCGGGCTCTTGGCCCAGGCCCTGACAGGCCTTTCTTTGACATGGGGCTCATGCTGAGGGTCAGAGTGTGAATTTGTGCCCAAGCAGCACTCAAGTTTGGGCGTGGCATCAGGGACCAGGAAGGTTTCTCCCACCCTGAAGGTGTGACTCCATGCCAAGAGCAAGCTTTACAGCCACGGGGAAGGAGGAGTTCTGTGTTGTGCTTGCGATACCCAGCTGTGTGGAGAATTGATATAATGTCTAGGTTCAGATATCTGAAAACCAAGGTTAGGAAGATGTGACGGCATAAGACCATGGCGTGTCCGAAGTGCCGGGTGTGCGGCCAGCTGTCTCCTTGTCTGTCTGGACGTCTGGCTTCAGGCTGTGTCAGACAGAGCATGAGTGCCCAGAGAAGCCTATCCAGTTCGGGTATCGGTCGAGGCCCGAGCAGGTTGATCCTCATCTGGGTTTTCTGGAGACAGCCCCACAGGGAAACGTTTTTCTTCCCTTGGGCAGACCCTGGGCTGGGTTGTGGTTCTGGAGTTCCTAGTCCGGAGGGCTTGTTTGCCAGGAGTGTGAGGAAGGAAGTCTGAAAACACAAGCTAGCCTGAGGTTTGGGACCGATGGCACGGCAGGCCCACTCTGAGAGGCTGAATCGAGATCTCCTGCACTGAGGTCATTTCAACTCTGAGACGTGCCTCAGGCTAGAGTTTTTGTCCAGCATGGCCTCGTCCTGAATGGTGTGGGGGCCTCATGAGGCCAGGAATTTTTGCCTACGATGGGATTTGTGAACTACTCCAAACCTCAAGGTTTCCTTCTGCACGAAAGTCGAGTGCTATTGGATGGTTCCAGGAGGCCCCATACGGAAAGACTCGAGAGCAGGTGTCTAAGCATGGATGCCTGGGAACGCCACCTCATATTCCCACTCTTTAGTCAGGACAAGGCAGGCTCAATCTGCGGGCTCCTGGGTGAGCTACCCAGAGGGGAGAGTTGAAATGGACTCTCCTGAAGATGAGTCCTACTGTGGCTTGGTGGCCTGGGAGACCTTGGAATGTGGAGGTGGCTCAGGGACTCTGCAGGATTCTCCAACCTGAGGTGTTTGACACGGCTCCAACAAGGAAGCTTCCCATGTGGAGACGAGAGAAGTTCTGTTCAGTGCCTCAGGAAAGCCCCATATCCTGTTCTTCGAACCAAAGCCTCTGAGGAGTGACACATGGAAAACAAAGCAAGAGTTGAGATTAGGGCCTAAGGGCCTGTCCAGCTCACCTTCTATCTCTGTTGACATCTGTGTGCATGCCTTCATGGAGGTAGCAGCTCAGCTTGTGTCCGAAGGCCCCTGTGTGTGCAGGGAGGCTCCCGGTAATGGTATGTCCTCGGGGGCCTTGAGGTTTCTCATATTCTGGAGGTGTGTGGCCAAAGGAATGGACAGAGTTTCCCAGGAGAGAGCAGGCATGGTCCTGTGGTATGGCTCCAGAGGACCCAGCCTAGAGGCTGTGTTTGCCAGGGCTGTGGGGACAGATGTCTGAAAAAGCAAACTTGGCTCAGGTAGGGTCCAAGGTAATGGCAGGCCTGATCTCCAGTCTGAGAGGGGAGATCTTCTGGATATCAAAGGAGGGCAAGTGGGAGGCAGTCGCTCAGGCTTTTGTCTCTGGGTGTTGCGTTCACAGTGGCCGTTCAGGGTAGGGGTTGCTTCAGGGGCCGAGGAAGAGCCTTCCTCTCGGGGGATTGTCCAAGCTCCCAAGTGTTTGGGTTCATTCTGTGGGAAGGGAAGAGTACTGTTTTCTGCCACAGGGGACCCCCCAGGAGAGGGACTCTAGAGCACAGCAGTGGGTTCCCTCAACTGGAATACACACCATCTAGTTAGTCCTGCGTGCCTATGGGCATGGCAAGCCACATATGCGGGCTCTTGGTCCAATCACTGAGAGGCGTTACTTGAATAAGGTACTCACGCTGAGGGTCACAATGTGTGTTTGTGCCCAAGGCGGCCCTCACACATGGGCGTGGCCTCATGGGCCATGCCGTTTTCTCCTACACTGAAGGTTTGACTCACTGCCAGCAGCAAGGTTTCTTGCCATGGGGAAGGAGGGGTTCTGACTTGTGCATCAGGTTCCCCCCTGTGCAGGGATTGGAGATAAGGTCTAGGTTCTGATGACTGAAAACCCAGGTTGGGAATGGATGGTGGCCTAAGGCAGTGGCGGGTCCAATGTGCTGGGTGTGCAGCCAGCTGTGTCGGTGTCTGTTGGAAGGTCTGGGCTCAGGCTATTTGCGACAGAGCATCAGTGTTTAAGGTAGCCTATGCAATTGGGGTGTTGCCGAGGGCCAAGCAGTTTGATCCTCATTTGGGGTTTCTGGGCAGCACCATAGACAAAGTTTTTCTCCTGGGAGGCAGGCGGAGTGCTTCATTGTGGCCCCAGAATTCCCAGTAGGGAGGGTTTGTGGGCCAGGAGTGTGAGGACGGAAGTCTAGGAACACAAGCTAAAGTGAGGATTGGAGCCAAGGGCAGAGCAGGCCCACTAGGCAGAGGCTGAATCAAAATCTCCTGCATCTGAAGTCAGGCTGAGGATCAGACGTTGGCTGAGGCTGGAGTATGTGTCCATGATGGCACCTTCATGAAGCGGGGGCCTCATGAGGCCAAGGAAGTTTTCCCACGCTGAGTTTGGAGGTTGCCCCAAACCACCAGGTTTCCTTCTGTGGGACATTCGAGTCCTGTTGCATGGCTCCAGGACATACCATACGGAAGGACTGGAGAGCACGGTTCGAAGGATGGATCCCTGTACAGCATGCCTCGCACTCCCATTGGCCATTAGCCACAAGATATGTTTGATCTGCTGCCTCTGGGGCACACTAACCAGGGGGCTGAGTTGAAATGGCCTCTCCTGAGGATGCGTCATAATGTGCGTTTGGGTCCATGGAAACCTTGGAATGTGCTGGTTGTTCAGTGGCCCTGCGGAACTCTCCTACCTGAAGGGTTTGATACATCCCCAGTAAGTAAGCTCCCCATGTGGAGACGAGAGAGGTTTGATTTGGAGCCTCAGAAAAGCCCCGTGTGCTGGTCTACGAAAACAGACCTCTGAGGACGGACACATGGAAACCAAAGCTAAGGTTCAGATTAGGGCCTGGGGGCCTGTCCATTTCAACCTTCTGTCTCTGGGGACACTGTCTGAGAGTCTAAGTGGAGATAGTTGCTCCGCTGGTGTCAGAGAGCCCCTCTTAGTCCAGGGTGGCCTACACTATTGATGGCCTCAGGGGCCTTGTAGCTTTTCCCTAACCTGTAGGGTTGTGGTCAATGGATTGGGCACAATTTCCTTGGAGAGGGCAGGAACAATCTTTCGCTGTGGCTCCAGAGGCCCTAGCCTGGCGGTTGTGTGGGTCCAGGCTGAGGGCACAGAAGTCTGAAAACACAAACTCAGCTTATGAGTGGCGCCTAGGGTATGGCAGGCCGGATGTACAGCCCGATTGGGAGCTCCTCAGCCTCTGAAACAAGGGAGAGTGGGAGGCGTTCCTTCAGGCTTTTGTCTCTGGATGTTGTGTCCGAGATAGCCGTGGATTGGAGGGGTGGCCTCAGGGACTGTGGACGAGTATCCCTCTCTGGGGATTTGTCCCAGCTCCCAAGAGTTTGGGGTCATTTTGTGGGAAGGGTGGAATAGTGTTGTCTGGCTCACGTGTCTCTCCAAGAAAGGGATTCCAGAGCAGAGCCCCAGGTACGGGCGGGGCGACTGGAAAACTCAAACACTGGTGAGGATTGGGTGCATAGGGGCTTGGCAAGCCCCATATGCGGGCTCTTGGCCCAGGCCCTGACAGGCCTTTCTTTGACATGGGGCTCATGCTGAGGGTCAGAGTGTGAATTTGTGCCCAAGCAGCACTCAAGTTTGGGCGTGGCATCAGGGACCAGGAAGGTTTCTCCCACCCTGAAGGTGTGACTCCATGCCAAGAGCAAGCTTTACAGCCACGGGGAAGGAGGAGTTCGGTGTTGTGCTTGTGATACCCAGCTGTGTGGAGAATTGATATAATGTCTAGGTTCAGATATCTGAAAACCAAGGTTAGGAAGTGGTGACGGCATAAGACCCTGGCGTGTCCGAAGTGCTGGGTGTGCGGCCAGCTGTCTCCTTGTCTGTCTGGACGTCTGGCTTCAGGCTGTGTCAGACAGAGCATGAGTGCCCAGAGCAGCCTATCCAGTTCGGGTACCGGTCGAGGCCCGAGCAGGTTGATCCTCATCTGCGTTTTCTGGAGAGAGCCCCACAGGGAAACGTTTTTCTTCCCTTGGGCAGACCCTGGGCTGGGTTGTGGTTCTGGAGTTCCTAGTCCGGAGGGCTTGTTTGCCAGGAGTGTGAGGAAGGAAGTCTGAAAACACAAGCTAGCCTGAGGT
Source organism: Mustela nivalis (assembly GCF_964662115.1). Classification (NCBI taxonomy): domain Eukaryota; kingdom Metazoa; phylum Chordata; class Mammalia; order Carnivora; family Mustelidae; genus Mustela; species Mustela nivalis. Next base: position 1,422,158 of record NW_028136529.1, read on the forward strand.
TTGGGACCGATGGCACGGCAGGCCCACTCTGAGAGGCTGAATCGAGATCTCCTGCACTGAGGTCATTTCAACTCTGAGACGTGCCTCAGGCTAGAGTTTTTGTCCAGCATGGCCTCTTCCTGAATGGTGTGGGGGCCTCATGAGGCCAGGAAGGTTTGCCTACGATGGGATTTGTGAACTACTCCAAACCTCAAGGTTTCCTTCTGCACGAAAGTCGAGTGCTATTGGATGGTTCCAGGAGGCCCCATACGGAAAGACTCGAGAGCAGGTGTCTAAGCATGGATGCCTGGGAACGCCACCTCATATTCCCACTCTTTAGTCAGGACAAGGCAGGCTCAATCTGCGGGCTCCTGGGTGAGCTACCCAGAGGGGAGAGTTGAAATGGACTCTCCTGAAGATGAGTCCTACTGTGGCTTGGTGGCCTGGGAGACCTTGGAATGTGGAGGTGGCTCAGGGACTCTGCAGGATTCTCCAACCTGAGGTGTTTGACACGGCTCCAACAAGGAAGCTTCCCATGTGGAGACGAGAGAAGTTCTGTTCAGTGCCTCAGGAAAGCCCCATATCCTGTTCTTCGAACCAAAGCCTCTGAGGAGTGACACCTGGAAAACAAAGCAAGAGTTGAGATTAGGGCCTAAGGGCCTTTCGGGCTCAACCTTCTATCTCTGTTGACATCTGTGTGCATGCCTTCATGGAGGTAGCAGCTCAGCTTGTGTCCGAAGGCCCCTGTGTGTGCAGGGAGGCTCCCGGTAATGGTATGTCCTCGGGGGCCTTGAGGTTTCTCATATTCTGGAGGTGTGTGGCCAAAGGAATGGACAGAGTTTCCCAGGAGAGAGCAGGCATGGTCCTGTGGTATGGCTCCAGAGGACCCAGCCTAGAGGCTGTGTTTGCCAGGGCTGTGGGGACAGATGTCTGAAAAAGCAAACTTGGCTCAGGTAGGGGCCAAGGTAATGGCAGGCCTGATCTCCAGTCCGAGAGGGGAGATCCTCTGGATATCAAAGGAGGGCAAGTGGGAGGCAGTCGCTCAGGCTTTTGTCTCTGGGTGTTGCGTTCACAGTGGCCGTTCAGGGTAGGGGTTGCTTCAGGGGCCGAGGAAGAGCCTTCCTCTCGGGGGATTGTCCAAGCTCCCAAGTGTTTGGGTTCATTCTGTGGGAAGGGAAGAGTACTGTTTTCTGCCACAGGGGACCCCCCAGGAGAGGGACTCTAGAGCACAGCAGTGGGTTCCCTCAACTGGAATACACACCATCTAGTTAGTCCTGCGTGCCTATGGGCATGGCAAGCCACATATGCGGGCTCTTGGTCCAATCACTGAGAGGCGTTACTTGAATAAGGTACTCACGCTGAGGGTCACAATGTGTGTTTGTGCCCAAGGCGGCCCTCACACATGGGCGTGGCCTCATGGGCCATGCCGTTTTCTCCTACACTGAAGGTTTGACTCACTGCCAGCAGCAAGGTTTCTTGCCTTGGGGAAGGAGGGGTTCTGACTTGTGCATCAGGTTCCCCCCTGTGCAGGGATTGGAGATAAGGTCTAGGTTCTGATGACTGAAAACCCAGGTTGGGAATGGATGGTGGCCTAAGGCAGTGGCGGGTCCAATGTGCTGGGTGTGCAGCCAGCTGTGTCGGTGTCTGTTGGAAGGTCTGGGCTCAGGCTATTTGCGACAGAGCATCAGTGTTTAAGGTAGCCTATGCAATTGGGGTGTTGCCGAGGGCAAAGCAGTTTGATCCTCATTTGGGGTTTCTGGGCAGCACCATAGACAAAGTTTTTCTCCTGGGAGGCAGGCGGAGTGCTTCATTGTGGCCCCAGAATTCCCAGTAGGGAGGGTTTGTGGGCCAGGAGTGTGAGGACGGAAGTCTAGGAACACAAGCTAAAGTGAGGATTGGAGCCAAGGGCAGAGCAGGCCCACTAGGCAGAGGCTGAATCAAAATCTCCTGCATCTGAAGTCAGGCTGAGGATCAGACGTTGGCTGAGGCTGGAGTATGTGTCCATGATGGCACCTTCATGAAGCGGGGGCCTCATGAGGCCAAGGAAGTTTTCCCACGCTGAGTTTGGAGGTTGCCCCAAACCACCAGGTTTCCTTCTGTGGGACATTCAAGTCCTGTTGCATGGCTCCAGGACATACCATACGGAAGGACTGGAGAGCACGGTTCGAAGGATGGATCCCTGTACAGCATGCCTCGCATTCCCATTGGCCATTAGCCACAAGATATGTTTGATCTGCTGCCTCTGGGGCACGCTAACCAGGGGGCTGAGTTGAAATGGCCTCTCCTGAGGATGCGTCATAATGTGCGTTTGGGTTTATGGAAACCTTGGAATGTGCTGGTTGTTCAGTGGCCCTGCGGAACTCTCCTACCTGAAGGGTTTGATACATCCCCAGTAAGTAAACTCCCCATGTGGAGACGAGAGAGGTTTGGTTTGGAGCCTCAGAAAAGCCCCGTGTGCTGGTCTATGAAAACAGACCTCTGAGGACGGACACATGGAAACCAAAGCTGAGGTTCAGATTAGGGCCTGGGGGCCTGTCCATTTCAACCTTCTGTCTCTGCGGACAGTGTCTGAGAGTCTAAGTGGAGATAGTTGCTCCGCTGGTGTCAGAGAGCCCCTCTTAGTCCAGGGTGGCCTACACTATTGATGGCCTCAGGGGCCTTGGAGCTTTTCCCTAACCTGTAGGGTTGTGGTCAATGGATTGGGCACAATTTCCTTGGAGAGGGCAGGCACAATCTTTCGCTGTGGCTCCAGAGGCCCTAGCCTGGCGGTTGTGTGGGTCCAGGCTGAGGGCACAGAAGTCTGAAAACACAAACTCAGCTTATGAGTGGCGCCTAGGGTATGGCAGGCCGGATGTACAGCCCGAGAGGGAGCTCCTGGGCCTCTGAAACAAGGGCGAGTGGGAGGCGTTCCTTCAGGCTTTTGTCTCTGGATGTTGTGTCCGAGATAGCCGTGGATTGGAGGGGTGGCCTCAGGGACTGTGGACGAGTATCCCTCTCTGGGGATTTGTCCCAGCTCCCAAGAGTTTGGGGTCATTTTGTGGGAAGGGTGGAAAAGTGTTGTCTGGCTCACGTGTCTCTCCAAGAAAGGGATTCCAGAGCAGAGCCCCAGGTACGGGCGGGGCGACTGGAAAACTCAAACACTGGTGAGGATTGGGTGCATAGGGGCTTGGCAAGCCCCATATGCGGGCTCTTGGCCCAGGCCCTGACAGGCCTTTCTTTGACATGGGGCTCATGCTGAGGGTCAGAGTGTGAATTTGTGCCCAAGCAGCACTCAAGTTTGGGCGTGGCATCAGGGACCAGGAAGGTTTCTCCCACCCTGAAGGTGTGACTCCATGCCAAGAGCAAGCTTTACAGCCACGGGGAAGGAGGAGTTCTGTGTTGTGCTTGCGATACCCAGCTGTGTGGAGAATTGATATAATGTCTAGGTTCAGATATCTGAAAACCAAGGTTAGGAAGAGGTGACGGCATAAGACCATGGCGTGTCCGAAGTGCTGGGTGTGCGGCCAGCTGTCTCCTTGTCTGTCTGGACGTCTGGCTTCAGGCTGTGTCAGACAGAGCATGAGTGCCCAGAGCAGCCTATCCAGTTCGGGTACCGGTCGAGGCCCGTGCAGGTTGATCCTCATCTGGGTTTTCTGGAGAGAGCCCCACAGGGAAACGTTTTTCTTCCCTTGGGCAGACCCTGGGCTGGGTTGTGGTTCTGGAGTTCCTAGTCCGGAGGGCTTGTTTGCCAGAGTGTGAGGAAGGAAGTCTGAAAACACAAGCTAGCGTGAGGTTTGGGACCGATGGAACGGCAGGCCCACTCTGAGAGGCTGAATCGAGATCTCCTGCACTGAGGTCATTTCAACTATGAGACGTGCCTCAGGCTAGAGTTTTTGTCCAGCATGGCCTCGTCCTGAATGGTGTGGGGGCCTCATGAGGCCAGGAATTTTTGCCTACGATGGGATTTGTGAACTACTCCAAACCTCAAGGTTTCCTTCTGCACGAAAGTCGAGTGCTATTGGATGGTTCCAGGAGGCCCCATACGGAAAGACTCGAGAGCAGGTGTCTAAGCATGGATGCCTGGGAACGCCACCTCATATTCCCACTCTTTAGTCAGGACAAGGCAGGCTCAATCTGCGGGCTCCTGGGTGAGCTACCCAGAGGGGACAGTTAAAATGGACTCTCCTGAAGATGAGTCCTACTGTGGCTTGGTGGCCTGGGAGACCTTGGAATGTGGAGGTGGCTCAGAGACTCTGCAGGATTCTCCAACCTGAGGTGTTTGACACGGCTCCAACAAGGAAGCTTCCCATGTGGAGACGAGAGAAGTTCTGTTCAGTGCCTCAGGAAAGCCCCATATCCTGTTCTTCGAACCAAAGCCTCTGAGGAGTGACACCTGGAAAACAAAGCAAGAGTTGAGATTAGGGCCTAAGGGCCTGTCCGGCTCAACCTTCTATCTCTGTTGACATCTGTGTGCATGCCTTCATGGAGGTAGCAGCTCAGCTTTTGTCCGAAGGCCCCTGTGTGTGCAGGGAGGCTCCCGGTAATGGTATGTCCTCGGGGGCCTTGAGGTTTCTCATATTCTGGAGGTGTGTGGCCAAAGGAATGGACAGAGTTTCCCAGGAGAGAGCAGGCATGGTCCTGTGGTATGGCTCCAGAGGACCCAGCCTAGAGGCTGTGTTTGCCAGGGCTGTGGGGACAGATGTCTGAAAAAGCAAACTTGGCTCAGGTAGGGGCCAAGGTAATGGCAGGCCTGATCTCCAGTCCGAGAGGGGAGATCCTCTGGATATCAAAGGAGGACAAGTGGGAGGCAGTCGCTCAGGCTTTTGTCTCTGGGTGTTGCGTTCACAGTGGCCGTTCAGGGTAGGGGTTGCTTCAGGGGCCGAGGAAGAGCCTTCCTCTCGGGGGATTGTCCAAGCTCCCAAGTGTTTGGGTTCATTCTGTGGGAAGGGAAGAGTACTGTTTTCTGCCACAGGGGACCCCCCAGGAGAGGGACTCTAGAGCACAGCAGTGGGTTCCCTCAACTGGAATACACACCATCTAGTTAGTCCTGCGTGCCTATGGGCATGGCAACCACATATGCGGGCTCTTGGTCCAATCACTGAGAGGCGTTACTTGAATAAGGTACTCACGCTGAGGGTCACAATGTGTGTTTGTGCCCAAGGCGGCCCTCACACATGGGCGTGGCCTCATGGGCCATGCCGTTTTCTCCTACACTGAAGGTTTGACTCACTGCCAGCAGCAAGGTTTCTTGCCATGGGGAAGGAGGGGTTCTGACTTGTGCATCAGGTTCCCCCCTGTGCAGGGATTGGAGATAAGGTTTAGGTTCTGATGACTGAAAACCCAGGTTGGGAATGGATGGTGGCCTAAGGCAGTGGCGGGTCCAATGTGCTGGGTGTGCAGCCAGCTGTGTCGGTGTCTGTTGGAAGGTCTGGGCTCAGGCTATTTGCGACAGAGCATCAGTGTTTAAGGTAGCCTATGCAATTGGGGTGTTGCCGAGGGCCAAGCAGTTTGATCCTCATTTGGGGTTTCTGGGCAGCACCATAGACAAAGTTTTTCTCCTGGGAGGCAGGCGGAGTGCTTCATTGTGGCCCCAGAATTCCCAGTAGGGAGGGTTTGTGGGCCAGGAGTGTGAGGACGGAAGTCTAGGAACACAAGCTAAAGTGAGGATTGGAGCCAAGGGCAGAGCAGGCCCACTAGGCAGAGGCTGAATCAAAATCTCCTGCATCTGAAGTCAGGCTGAGGATCAGACGTTGGCTGAGGCTGGAGTATGTGTCCATGATGGCACCTTCATGAAGCGGGGGCCTCATGAGGCCAAGGAAGTTTTCCCACGCTGAGTTTGGAGGTTGCCCCAAACCACCAGGTTTCCTTCTGTGGGACATTCAAGTCCTGTTGCATGGCTCCAGGACATACCATACGGAAGGACTGGAGAGCACGGTTCGAAGGATGGATCCCTGTACAGCATGCCTCGCATTCCCATTGGCCATTAGCCACAAGATATGTTTGATCTGCTGCCTCTGGGGCACGCTAACCAGGGGGCTGAGTTGAAATGGCCTCTCCTGAGGATGCGTCATAATGTGCGTTTGGGTTTATGGAAACCTTGGAATGTGCTGGTTGTTCAGTGGCCCTGCGGAACTCTCCTACCTGAAGGGTTTGATACATCCCCAGTAAGTAAACTCCCCATGTGGAGACGAGAGAGGTTTGGTTTGGAGCCTCAGAAAAGCCCCGTGTGCTGGTCTATGAAAACAGACCTCTGAGGACGGACACATGGAAACCAAAGCTGAGGTTCAGATTAGGGCCTGGGGGCCTGTCCATTTCAACCTTCTGTCTCTGCGGACAGTGTCTGAGAGTCTAAGTGGAGATAGTTGCTCCGCTGGTGTCAGAGAGCCCCTCTTAGTCCAGGGTGGCCTACACTATTGATGGCCTCAGGGGCCTTGGAGCTTTTCCCTAACCTGTAGGGTTGTGGTCAATGGATTGGGCACAATTTCCTTGGAGAGGGCAGGCACAATCTTTCGCTGTGGCTCCAGAGGCCCTAGCCTGGCGGTTGTGTGGGTCCAGGCTGAGGGCACAGAAGTCTGAAAACACAAACTCAGCTTATGAGTGGCGCCTAGGGTATGGCAGGCCGGATGTACAGCCCGAGAGGGAGCTCCTGGGCCTCTGAAACAAGGGCGAGTGGGAGGCGTTCCTTCAGGCTTTTGTCTCTGGATGTTGTGTCCGAGATAGCCGTGGATTGGAGGGGTGGCCTCAGGGACTGTGGACGAGTATCCCTCTCTGGGGATTTGTCCCAGCTCCCAAGAGTTTGGGGTCATTTTGTGGGAAGGGTGGAAAAGTGTTGTCTGGCTCACGTGTCTCTCCAAGAAAGGGATTCCAGAGCAGAGCCCCAGGTACGGGCGGGGCGACTGGAAAACTCAAACACTGGTGAGGATTGGGTGCATAGGGGCTTGGCAAGCCCCATATGCGGGCTCTTGGCCCAGGCCCTGACAGGCCTTTCTTTGACATGGGGCTCATGCTGAGGGTCAGAGTGTGAATTTGTGCCCAAGCAGCACTCAAGTTTGGGCGTGGCATCAGGGACCAGGAAGGTTTCTCCCACCCTGAAGGTGTGACTCCATGCCAAGAGCAAGCTTTACAGCCACGGGGAAGGAGGAGTTCTGTGTTGTGCTTGCGATACCCAGCTGTGTGGAGAATTGATATAATGTCTAGGTTCAGATATCTGAAAACCAAGGTTAGGAAGAGGTGACGGCATAAGACCATGGCGTGTCCGAAGTGCTGGGTGTGCGGCCAGCTGTCTCCTTGTCTGTCTGGACGTCTGGCTTCAGGCTGTGTCAGACAGAGCATGAGTGCCCAGAGCAGCCTATCCAGTTCGGGTACCGGTCGAGGCCCGTGCAGGTTGATCCTCATCTGGGTTTTCTGGAGAGAGCCCCACAGGGAAACGTTTTTCTTCCCTTGGGCAGACCCTGGGCTGGGTTGTGGTTCTGGAGTTCCTAGTCCGGAGGGCTTGTTTGCCAGAGTGTGAGGAAGGAAGTCTGAAAACACAAGCTAGCGTGAGGTTTGGGACCGATGGAACGGCAGGCCCACTCTGAGAGGCTGAATCGAGATCTCCTGCACTGAGGTCATTTCAACTATGAGACGTGCCTCAGGCTAGAGTTTTTGTCCAGCATGGCCTCGTCCTGAATGGTGTGGGGGCCTCATGAGGCCAGGAATTTTTGCCTACGATGGGATTTGTGAACTACTCCAAACCTCAAGGTTTCCTTCTGCACGAAAGTCGAGTGCTATTGGATGGTTCCAGGAGGCCCCATACGGAAAGACTCGAGAGCAGGTGTCTAAGCATGGATGCCTGGGAACGCCACCTCATATTCCCACTCTTTAGTCAGGACAAGGCAGGCTCAATCTGCGGGCTCCTGGGTGAGCTACCCAGAGGGGACAGTTAAAATGGACTCTCCTGAAGATGAGTCCTACTGTGGCTTGGTGGCCTGGGAGACCTTGGAATGTGGAGGTGGCTCAGAGACTCTGCAGGATTCTCCAACCTGAGGTGTTTGACACGGCTCCAACAAGGAAGCTTCCCATGTGGAGACGAGAGAAGTTCTGTTCAGTGCCTCAGGAAAGCCCCATATCCTGTTCTTCGAACCAAAGCCTCTGAGGAGTGACACCTGGAAAACAAAGCAAGAGTTGAGATTAGGGCCTAAGGGCCTGTCCGGCTCAACCTTCTATCTCTGTTGACATCTGTGTGCATGCCTTCATGGAGGTAGCAGCTCAGCTTTTGTCCGAAGGCCCCTGTGTGTGCAGGGAGGCTCCCGGTAATGGTATGTCCTCGGGGGCCTTGAGGTTTCTCATATTCTGGAGGTGTGTGGCCAAAGGAATGGACAGAGTTTCCCAGGAGAGAGCAGGCATGGTCCTGTGGTATGGCTCCAGAGGACCCAGCCTAGAGGCTGTGTTTGCCAGGGCTGTGGGGACAGATGTCTGAAAAAGCAAACTTGGCTCAGGTAGGGGCCAAGGTAATGGCAGGCCTGATCTCCAGTCCGAGAGGGGAGATCCTCTGGATATCAAAGGAGGACAAGTGGGAGGCAGTCGCTCAGGCTTTTGTCTCTGGGTGTTGCGTTCACAGTGGCCGTTCAGGGTAGGGGTTGCTTCAGGGGCCGAGGAAGAGCCTTCCTCTCGGGGGATTGTCCAAGCTCCCAAGTGTTTGGGTTCATTCTGTGGGAAGGGAAGAGTACTGTTTTCTGCCACAGGGGACCCCCCAGGAGAGGGACTCTAGAGCACAGCAGTGGGTTCCCTCAACTGGAATACACACCATCTAGTTAGTCCTGCGTGCCTATGGGCATGGCAACCACATATGCGGGCTCTTGGTCCAATCACTGAGAGGCGTTACTTGAATAAGGTACTCACGCTGAGGGTCACAATGTGTGTTTGTGCCCAAGGCGGCCCTCACACATGGGCGTGGCCTCATGGGCCATGCCGTTTTCTCCTACACTGAAGGTTTGACTCACTGCCAGCAGCAAGGTTTCTTGCCATGGGCAAGGAGGGGTTCTGACTTGTGCATCAGGTTCCCCCCTGTGCAGGGATTGGAGATAAGGTCTAGGTTCTGATGACTGAAAACCCAGGTTGGGAATGGATGGTGGCCTAAGGCAGTGGCGGGTCCAATGTGCTGGGTGTGCAGCCAGCTGTGTCGGTGTCTGTTGGAAGGTCTGGGCTCAGGCTATTTGCGACAGAGCATCAGTGTTTAAGGTAGCCTATGCAATTGGGGTGTTGCCGAGGGCCAAGCAGTTTGATCCTCATTTGGGGTTTCTGGGCAGCACCATAGACAAAGTTTTTCTCCTGGGAGGCAGGCGGAGTGCTTCATTGTGGCCCCAGAATTCCCAGTAGGGAGGGTTTGTGGACCAGGAGTGTGAGGACGGAAGTCTAGGAACACAAGCTAAAGTGAGGATTGGAGCCAAGGGCAGAGCAGGCCCACTAGGCAGAGGCTGAATCAAAATCTCCTGCATCTGAAGTCAGGCTGAGGATCAGACGTTGGCTGAGGCTGGCGTATGTGTCCATGATGGAACCTTCATGAAGCGGGGGCCTCATGAGGCCAAGGAAGTTTTCCCACGCTGAGTTTGGAGGTTGCCCCAAACCTCCAGGTTTCCTTCTGTGGGACATTCGAGTCCTGTTGCATGGCTCCAGGACATACCATACGGAAGGACTGGAGAGCACGGTTCGAAGGATGGATCCCTGTACAGCATGCCTCGCATTCCCATTGGCCATTAGCCACAAGATATGTTTGATCTGCTGCCTCTGGGGCACGCTAACCAGGGGGCTGAGTTGAAATGGCCTCTCCTGAGGATGCGTCATAATGTGCGTTTGGGTCCATGGAAACCTTGGAATGTGCTGGTTGTTCAGTGGCCCTCCGGAACTCTCCTACCTGAAGGGTTTGATACATCCCCAGTAAGTAAGCTCCCCATGTGGAGACGAGAGAGGTTTGGTTTGGAGCCTCAGAAAAGCCCCGTGTGCTGGTCTACGAAAACAGACCTCTGAGGACGGACACATGGAAACCAAAGCTAAGGTTCAGATTAGGGCCTGGGGGCCTGTCCATTTCAACCTTCTGTCTCTGGGGACACTGTCTGAGAGTCTAAGTGGAGATAGTTGCTCCGCTGGTGTCAGAGAGCCCCTCTTAGTCCAGGGTGGCCTACACTATTGATGGCCTCAGGGGCCTTGGAGCTTTTCCCTAACCTGTAGGGTTGTGGTCAATGGATTGGGCACAATTTCCTTGGAGAGGGCAGGCACAATCTTTCGCTGTGGCTCCAGAGGCCCTAGCCTGGCGGTTGTGTGGGTCCAGGCTGAGGGCACAGAAGTCTGAAAACACAAACTCAGCTTATGAGTGGCGCCTAGGGTATGGCAGGCCGGATGTACAGCCCGAGAGGGAGCTCCTGGGCCTCTGAAACAAGGGCGAGTGGGAGGCGTTCCTTCAGGCTTTTGTCTCTGGATGTTGTGTCCGAGATAGCCGTGGATTGGAGGGGTGGCCTCAGGGACTGTGGACGAGTATCCCTCTCTGGGGATTTGTCCCAGCTCCCAAGAGTTTGGGGTCATTTTGTGGGAAGGGTGGAAAAGTGTTGTCTGGCTCACGTGTCTCTCCAAGAAAGGGATTCCAGAGCAGAGCCCCAGGTACGGGCGGGGCGACTGGAAAACTCAAACACTGGTGAGGATTGGGTGCATAGGGGCTTGGCATGCCCCATATGCGGGCTCTTGGCCCAGGCCCTGACAGGCCTTTCTTTGACATGGGGCTCATGCTGAGGGTCAGAGTGTGAATTTGTGCCCAAGCAGCACTCAAGTTTGGGCGTGGCATCAGGGACCAGGAAGGTTTCTCCCACCCTGAAGGTGTGACTCCATGCCAAGAGCAAGCTTTACAGCCACGGGGAAGGAGGAGTTCTGTGTTGTGCTTGCGATACCCAGCTGTGTGGAGAATTGATATAATGTCTAGGTTCAGATATCTGAAAACCAAGGTTAGGAAGAGGTGACGGCATAAGACCATGGCGTGTCCGAAGTGCTGGGTGTGCGGCCAGCTGTCTCCTTGTCTGTCTGGACGTCTGGCTTCAGGCTGTGTCAGACAGAGCATGAGTGCCCAGAGCAGCCTATCCAGTTCGGGTACCGGTCGAGGCCCGAGCAGGTTGATCCTCATCTGGGTTTTCTGGAGAGAGCCCCACAGGGAAACGTTTTTCTTCCCTTGGGCAGACCCTGGGCTGGGTTGTGGTTCTGGAGTTCCTAGTCCGGAGGGCTTGTTTGCCAGGAGTGTGAGGAAGGAAGTCTGAAAACACAAGCTAGCGTGAGGTTTGGGACCGATGGCACGGCAGGCCCACTCTGAGAGGCTGAATCGAGATCTCCTGCACTGAGGTCATTTCAACTATGAGACGTGCCTCAGGCTAGAGTTTTTGTCCAGCATGGCCTCTTCCTGAATGGTGTGGGGGCCTCATGAGGCCAGGAAGGTTTGCCTACGATGGGATTTGTGTACTACTCCAAACCTCAAGGTTTCCTTCTGCACGAAAGTCGAGTGCTATTGGATGGTTCCAGGAGGCCCCATACGGAAAGACTCGAGAGCAGGTGTCTAAGCATGGATGCCTGGGAACGCCACCTCATATTCCCACTCTTTAGTCAGGACAAGGCAGGCTCAATCTGCGGGCTCCTGGGTGAGCTACCCAGAGGGGAGAGTTGAAATGGACTCTCCTGAAGATGAGTCCTACTGTGGCTTGGTGGCCTGGGAGACCTTGGAATGTGGAGGTGGCTCAGGGACTCTGCAGGATTCTCCAACCTGAGGTGTTTGACACGGCTCCAACAAGGAAGCTTCCCATGTGGAGACGAGAGAAGTTCTGTTCAGTGCCTCAGGAAAGCCCCATATCCTGTTCTTCGAACCAAAGCCTCTGAGGAGTGACACCTGGAAAACAAAGCAAGAGTTGAGATTAGGGCCTAAGGGCCTGTCCGGCTCAACCTTCTATCTCTGTTGACATCTGTGTGCATGCCTTCATGGAGGTAGCAGCTCAGCTTGTGTCCGAAGGCCCCTGTGTGTGCAGGGAGGCTCCCGGTAATGGTATGTCCTCGGGGGCCTTGAGGTTTCTCATATTCTGGAGGTGTGTGGCCAAAGGAATGGACAGAGTTTCCCAGGAGAGAGCAGGCATGGTCCTGTGGTATGGCTCCAGAGGACCCAGCCTAGAGGCTGTGTTTGCCAGGGCTGTGGGGACAGATGTCTGAAAAAGCAAACTTGGCTCAGGTAGGGGCCAAGGTAATGGCAGGCCTGATCTCCAGTCCGAGAGGGGAGATCCTCTGGATATCAAAGGAGGGCAAGTGGGAGGCAGTCGCTCAGGCTTTTGTCTCTGGGTGTTGCGTTCACAGTGGCCGTTCAGGGTAGGGGTTGCTTCAGGGGCCGAGGAAGAGCCTTCCTCTCGGGGGATTGTCCAAGCTCCCAAGTGTTTGGGTTCATTCTGTGGGAAGGGAAGAGTACTGTTTTCTGCCACAGGGGACCCCCCAGGAGAGGGACTCTAGAGCACAGCAGTGGGTTCCCTCAACTGGAATACACACCATCTAGTTAGTCCTGCGTGCCTATGGGCATGGCAAGCCACATATGCGGGCTCTTGGTCCAATCACTGAGAGGCGTTACTTGAATAAGGTACTCACGCTGAGGGTCACAATGTGTGTTTGTGCCCAAGGCGGCCCTCACACATGGGCGTGGCCTCATGGGCCATGCCGTTTTCTCCTACACTGAAGGTTTGACTCACTGCCAGCAGCAAGGTTTCTTGCCATGGGCAAGGAGGGGTTCTGACTTGTGCATCAGGTTCCCCCCTGTGCAGGGATTGGAGATAAGGTCTAGGTTCTGATGACTGAAAACCCAGGTTGGGAATGGATGGTGGCCTAAGGCAGTGGCGGGTCCAATGTGCTGGGTGTGCAGCCAGCTGTGTCGGTGTCTGTTGGAAGGTCTGGGCTCAGGCTATTTGCGACAGAGCATCAGTGTTTAAGGTAGCCTATGCAATTGGGGTGTTGCCGAGGGCCAAGCAGTTTGATCCTCATTTGGGGTTTCTGGGCAGCACCATAGACAAAGTTTTTCTCCTGGGAGGCAGGCGGAGTGCTTCATTGTGGCCCCAGAATTCCCAGTAGGGAGGGTTTGTGGGCCAGGAGTGTGAGGACGGAAGTCTAGGAACACAAGCTAAAGTGAGGATTGGAGCCAAGTGCAGAGCAGGCCCACTAGGCAGAGGCTGAATCAAAATCTCCTGCATCTGAAGTCAGGCTGAGGATCAGACGTTGGCTGAGGCTGGAGTATGTGTCCATGATGGCACCTTCATGAAGCGGGGGCCTCATGAGGCCAAGGAAGTTTTCCCACGCTGAGTTTGGAGGTTGCCCCAAACCACCAGGTTTCCTTTTGTGGGACATTCGAGTCCTGTTGCATGGCTCCAGGACACACCATACGGAAGGACTGGAGAGCACGGTTCGAAGGATGGATCCCTGTACAGCATGCCTCGCATTCCCATTGGCCATTAGCCACAAGATATGTTTGATCTGCTGCCTCTGGGGCACGCTAACCAGGGGGCTGAGTTGAAATGGCCTCTCCTGAGGATGCGTCATAATGTGCGTTTGGGTCCATGGAAACCTTGGAATGTGCTGGTTGTTCAGTGGCCCTGCGGAACTCTCCTACCTGAAGGGTTTGATACATCCCCAGTAAGTAAGCTCCCCATGTGGAGACGAGAGAGGTTTGGTTTGGAGCCTCAGAAAAGCCCCGTGTGCTGGTCTACGAAAACAGACCTCTGAGGACGGACACATGGAAACCAAAGCTAAGGTTCAGATTAGGGCCTGGGGGCCTGTCCATTTCAACCTTCTGTCTCTGGGGACACTGTCTGAGAGTCTAAGTGGAGATAGTTGCTCCGCTGGTGTCAGAGAGCCCCTCTTAGTCCAGGGTGGCCTACACTATTGATGGCCTCAGGGGCCTTGGAGCTTTTCCCTAACCTGTAGGGTTGTGGTCAATGGATTGGGCACAATTTCCTTGGAGAGGGCAGGAACAATCTTTCGCTGTGGCTCCAGAGGCCCTAGCCTGGCGGTTGTGTGGGTCCAGGCTGAGGGCACAGAAGTCTGAAAACACAAACTCAGCTTATGAGTGGCGCCTAGGGTATGGCAGGCCGGATGTACAGCCCGAGAGGGAGCTCCTGGGCCTCTGAAACCAGGGCGATTGGGAGGCGTTCCTTCAGGCTTTTGTCTCTGGATGTTGTGTCCGAGATAGCCGTGGATTGGAGGGGTGGCCTCAGGGACTGTGGACGAGTATCCCTCTCTGGGGATTTGTCCCAGCTCCCAAGAGTTTGGGGTCATTTTGTGGGAAGGGTGGAAAAGTGTTGTCTGGCTCACGTGTCTCTCCAAGAAAGGGATTCCAGAGCAGAGCCCCAGGTACGGGCGGGGCGACTGGAAAACTCAAACACTGGTGAGGATTGGGTGCATAGGGGCTTGGCAAGCCCCATATGCGGGCTCTTGGCCCAGGCCCTGACAGGCCTTTCTTTGACATGGGGCTCATGCTGAGGGTCAGAGTGTGAATTTGTGCCCAAGCAGCACTCAAGTTTGGGCGTGGCATCAGGGACCAGGAAGGTTTCTCCCACCCTGAAGGTGTGACTCCATGCCAAGAGCAAGCTTTACAGCCACGGGGAAGGAGGAGTTCTGTGTTGTGCTTGCGATACCCAGCTGTGTGGAGAATTGATATAATGTCTAGGTTCAGATATCTGAAAACCAAGGTTAGGAAGAGGTGACGGCATAAGACCATGGCGTGTCCGAAGTGCTGGGTGTGCGGCCAGCTGTCTCCTTGTCTGTCTGGACGTCTGGCTTCAGGATGTGTCAGACAGAGCATGAGTGCCCAGAGCAGCCTATCCAGTTCGGGTACCGGTCGAGGCCCGAGCAGGTTGATCCTCATCTGGGTTTTCTGGAGAGAGCCCCACAGGGAAACGTTTTTCTTCCCTTGGGCAGACCCTGGGCTGGGTTGTGGTTCTGGAGTTCCTAGTCCGGAGGGCTTGTTTGCCAGGAGTGTGAGGAAGGAAGTCTGAAAACACAAGCTAGCGTGAGGTTTGGGACCGATGGCACGGCAGGCCCACTCTGAGAGGCTGAATCGAGATCTCCTGCACTGAGGTCATTTCAACTATGAGACGTGCCTCAGGCTAGAGTTTTTGTCCAGCATGGCCTCTTCCTGAACGGTGTGGGGGCCTCATGAGGCCAGGAAGGTTTGCCTACGATGGGATTTGTGAACTACTCCAAACCTCAAGGTTTCCTTCTGCACGAAAGTCGAGTGCTATTGGATGGTTCCAGGAGGCCCCATACGGAAAGACTCGAGAGCAGGTGTCTAAGCATGGATGCCTGGGAACGCCACCTCATATTCCCACTCTTTAGTCAGGACAAGGCAGGCTCAATCTGCGGGCTCCTGGGTGAGCTACCCAGAGGGGAGAGTTGAAATGGACTCTCCTGAAGATGAGTCCTACTGTGGCTTGGTGGCCTGGGAGACCTTGGAATGTGGAGGTGGCTCAGGGACTCTGCAGGATTCTCCAACCTGAGGTGTTTGACACGGCTCCAACAAGGAAGCTTCCCATGTGGAGACGAGAGAAGTTCTGTTCAGTGCCTCAGGAAAGCCCCATATCCTGTTCTTCGAACCAAAGCCTCTGAGGAGTGACACATGGAAAACAAAGCAAGAGTTGAGATTAGGGCCTAAGGGCCTGTCCAGCTCACCTTCTATCTCTGTTGACATCTGTGTGCATGCCTTCATGGAGGTAGCAGCTCAGCTTGTGTCCGAAGGCCCCTGTGTGTGCAGGGAGGCTCCCGGTAATGGTATGTCCTCGGGGGCCTTGAGGTTTCTCATATTCTGGAGGTGTGTGGCCAAAGGAATGGACAGAGTTTCCCAGGAGAGAGCAGGCATGGTCCTGTGGTATGGCTCCAGAGGACCCAGCCTAGAGGCTGTGTTTGCCAGGGCTGTGGGGACAGATGTCTGAAAAAGCAAACTTGGCTCAGGTAGGGGCCAAGGTAATGGCAGGCCTGATCTCCAGTCCGAGAGGGGAGATCCTCTGGATATCAAAGGAGGGCAAGTGGGAGGCAGTCGCTCAGGCTTTTGTCTCTGGGTGTTGCGTTCACAGTGGCCGTTCAGGGTAGGGGTTGCTTCAGGGGCCGAGGAAGAGCCTTCCTCTCGGGGGATTGTCCAAGCTCCCAAGTGTTTGGGTTCATTCTGTGGGAAGGGAAGAGTACTGTTTTCTGCCACAGGGGACCCCCCAGGAGAGGGACTCTAGAGCACAGCAGTGGGTTCCCTCAACTGGAATACACACCATCTAGTTAGTCCTGCGTGCCTATGGGCATGGCAAGCCACATATGCGGGCTCTTGGTCCAATCACTGAGAGGCGTTACTTGAATAAGGTACTCACGCTGAGGGTCACAATGTGTGTTTGTGCCTAAGGCGGCCCTCACACATGGGTGTGGCCTCATGGGCCATGCCGTTTTCTCCTACACTGAAGGTTTGACTCACTGCCAGCAGCAAGGTTTCTTGCCATGGGGAAGGAGGGGTTCTGACTTGTGCATCAGGTTCCCCCCTGTGCAGGGATTGGAGATAAGGTCTAGGTTCTGATGACTGAAAACCCAGGTTGGGAATGGATGGTGGCCTAAGGCAGTGGCGGGTCCAATGTGCTGGGTGTGCAGCCAGCTGTGTCGGTGTCTGTTGGAAGGTCTGGGCTCAGGCTATTTGCGACAGAGCATCAGTGTTTAAGGTAGCCTATGCAATTGGGGTGTTGCCGAGGGCCAAGCAGTTTGATCCTCATTTGGGGTTTCTGGGCAGCACCATAGACAAAGTTTTTCTCCTGGGAGGCAGGCGGAGTGCTTCATTGTGGCCCCAGAATTCCCAGTAGGGAGGGTTTGCGGGCCAGGAGTGTGAGGACGGAAGTCTAGGAACACAAGCTAAAGTGAGGATTGGAGCCAAGGGCAGAGCAGGCCCACAAGGCAGAGGCTGAATCAAAATCTCCTGCATCTGAAGTCAGGCTGAGGATCAGACGTTGGCTGAGGCTCGCGTATGTGTCCATGATGGCACCTTCATGAAGCGGGGGCCTCATGAGGCCAAGGAAGTTTTCCCACGCTGAGTTTGGAGGTTGCCCCAAACCACCAGGTTTCCTTCTGTGGGACATTCGAGTCCTGTTGCATGGCTCCAGGACACACCATACGGAAGGACTGGAGAGCACGGTTCGAAGGATGGATCCCTGTACAGCATGCCTCGCATTCCCATTGCCATTAGCCACAAGATATGTTTGATCTGCTGCCTCTGGGGCACGCTAACCAGGGGGCTGAGTTGAAATGGCCTCTCCTGAGGATGCGTCATAATGTGCGTTTGGGTCCATGGAAACCTTGGAATGTGCTGGTTGTTCAGTGGCCCTGCGGAACTCTCCTACCTGAAGGGTTTGATACATCCCCAGTAAGTAAGCTCCCCATGTGGAGACGAGAGAGGTTTGGTTTGGAGCCTCAGAAAAGCCCCGTGTGCTGGTCTACGAAAACAGACCTCTGAGGACGGACACATGGAAACCAAAGCTAAGGTTCAGATTAGGGCCTGGGGGCCTGTCCATTTCAACCTTCTGTCTCTGGGGACACTGTC
Organism: Mustela nivalis; assembly: GCF_964662115.1. Classification (NCBI taxonomy): domain Eukaryota; kingdom Metazoa; phylum Chordata; class Mammalia; order Carnivora; family Mustelidae; genus Mustela; species Mustela nivalis. The sequence goes on from NW_028136529.1 coordinate 1,439,712, forward strand.
TGAGAGTCTAAGTGGAGATAGTTGCTCCGCTGGTGTCAGAGAGCCCCTCTTAGTCCAGGGTGGCCTACACTATTGATGGCCTCAGGGGCCTTGGAGCTTTTCCCTAACCTGTAGGGTTGTGGTCAATGGATTGGGCACAATTTCCTTGGAGAGGGCAGGCACAATCTTTCGCTGTGGCTCCAGAGGCCCTAGCCTGGCGGTTGTGTGGGTCCAGGCTGAGGGCACAGAAGTCTGAAAACACAAACTCAGCTTATGAGTGGCGCCTAGGGTATGGCAGGCCGGATGTACAGCCCGAGAGGGAGCTCCTGGGCCTCTGAAACAAGGGCGAGTGGGAGGCGTTCCTTCAGGCTTTTGTCTCTGGATGTTGTGTCCGAGATAGCCGTGGATTGGAGGGGTGGCCTCAGGGACTGTGGACGAGTATCCCTCTCTGGGGATTTGTCCCAGCTCCCAAGAGTTTGGGGTCATTTTGTGGGAAGGGTGGAAAAGTGTTGTCTGGCTCACGTGTCTCTCCAAGAAAGGGATTCCAGAGCAGAGCCCCAGGTACGGGCGGGGCGACTGGAAAACTCAAACACTGGTGAGGATTGGGTGCATAGGGGCTTGGCAAGCCCCATATGCGGGCTCTTGGCCCAGGCCCTGACAGGCCTTTCTTTGACATGGGGCTCATGCTGAGGGTCAGAGTGTGAATTTGTGCCCAAGCAGCACTCAAGTTTGGGCGTGGCATCAGGGACCATGAAGGTTTCTCCCACCCTGAAGGTGTGACTCCATGCCAAGAGCAAGCTTTACAGCCACGGGGAAGGAGGAGTTCTGTGTTGTGCTTGCGATACCCAGCTGTGTGGAGAATTGATATAATGTCTAGGTTCAGATATCTGAAAACCAAGGTTAGGAAGAGGTGACGGCATAAGACCATGGCGTGTCCGAAGTGCTGGGTGTGCGGCCAGCTGTCTTCTTGTCTGTCTGGACGTCTGGCTTCAGGCTGTGTCAGACAGAGCATGAGTGCCCAGAGCAGCCTATCCAGTTCGGGTACCGGTCGAGGCCCGAGCAGGTTGATCCTCATCTGGGTTTTCTGGAGAGAGTCCCACAGGGAAAAGTTTTTCTTCCCTTGGTCAGACCCTGGGCTGGGTTGTGGTTCTGGAGTTCCTAGTCCGGAGGGCTTGTTTGCCAGGAGTGTGAGGAAGGAAGTCTGAAAACACAAGCTAGCGTGAGGTTTCGGACCAATGGCACGGCAGGTCCACTCTGAGAGGCTGAATCGAGATCTCCTGCACTGAGGTCATTTCAACTATGAGACGTGCCTCAGGCTAGAGTTTTTGTCCAGCATGGCCTCTTCCTGAATGGTGTGGGGGCCTCATGAGGCCAGGAAGGTTTGCCTACGATGGGATTTGTGAACTACTCCAAACCTCAAGGTTTCCTTCTGCACGAAAGTCGAGTGCTATTGGATGGTTCCAGGAGGCCCCATACGGAAAGACTCGAGAGCAGGTGTCTAAGCATGGATGCCTGGGAACGCCACCTCATATTCCCACTCTTTAGTCAGGACAAGGCAGGCTCAATCTGCGGGCTCCTGGGTGAGCTACCCAGAGGGGAGAGTTGAAATGGACTCTCCTGAAGATGAGTCCTACTGTGGCTTGGTGGCCTGGGAGACCTTGGAATGTGGAGGTGGCTCAGGGACTCTGCAGGATTCTCCAACCTGAGGTGTTTGACACGGCTCCAACAAGGAAGCTTCCCATGTGGAGACGAGAGAAGTTCTGTTCAGTGCCTCAGGAAAGCCCCATATCCTGTTCTTCGAACCAAAGCCTCTGAGGAGTGACACCTGGAAAACAAAGCAAGAGTTGAGATTAGGGCCTAAGGGCCTGTCCGGCTCAACCTTCTATCTCTGTTGACATCTGTGTGCATGCCTTCATGGAGGTAGCAGCTCAGCTTGTGTCCGAAGGCCCCTGTGTGTGCAGGGAGGCTCCCGGTAATGGTATGTCCTCGGGGGCCTTGAGGTTTCTCATATTCTGGAGGTGTGTGGCCAAAGGAATGGACAGAGTTTCCCAGGAGAGAGCAGGCATGGTCCTGTGGTATGGCTCCAGAGGACCCAGCCTAGAGGCTGTGTTTGCCAGGGCTGTGGGGACAGATGTCTGAAAAAGCAAACTTGGCTCAGGTAGGGGCCAAGGTAATGGCAGGCCTGATCTCCAGTCCGAGAGGGGAGATCCTCTGGATATCAAAGGAGGGCAAGTGGGAGGCAGTCGCTCAGGCTTTTGTCTCTGGGTGTTGCGTTCACAGTGGCCGTTCAGGGTAGGGGTTGCTTCAGGGGCCGAGGAAGAGCCTTCCTCTCGGGGGATTGTCCAAGCTCCCAAGTGTTTGGGTTCATTCTGTGGGAAGGGAAGAGTACTGTTTTCTGCCACAGGGGACCCCCCAGGAGAGGGACTCTAGAGCACAGCAGTGGGTTCCCTCAACTGGAATACACACCATCTAGTTAGTCCTGCGTGCCTATGGGCATGGCAAGCCACATATGCGGGCTCTTGGTCCAATCACTGAGAGGCGTTACTTGAATAAGGTACTCACGCTGAGGGTCACAATGTGTGTTTGTGCCCAAGGCGGCCCTCACACATGGGCGTGGCCTCATGGGCCATGCCGTTTTCTCCTACACTGAAGGTTTGACTCACTGCCAGCAGCAAGGTTTCTTGCCATGGGGAAGGAGGGGTTCTGACTTGTGCATCAGGTTTCCCCCTGTGCAGGGATTGGAGATAAGGTCTAGGTTCTGATGACTGAAAACCCAGGTTGGGAATGGATGGTGGCCTAAGGCAGTGGCGGGTCCAATGTGCTGGGTGTGCAGCCAGCTGTGTCGGTGTCTGTTGGAAGGTCTGGGCTCAGGCTATTTGCGACAGAGCATCAATGTTTAAGGTAGCCTATGCAATTGGGGTGTTGCCGAGGGCCAAGCAGTTTGATCCTCATTTGGGGTTTCTGGGCAGCACCATAGACAAAGTTTTTCTCCTGGGAGGCAGGCGGAGTGCTTCATTGTGGCCCCAGAATTCCCAGTAGGGAGGGTTTGTGGGCCAGGTGTGTGAGGACGGAAGTCTAGGAACACAAGCTAAAGTGAGGATTGGAGCCAAGGGCAGAGCAGGCCCACTAGGCAGAGGCTGAATCAAAATCTCCTGCATCTGAAGTCAGGCTGAGGATCAGACGTTGGCTGAGGCTGGCGTATGTGGCCATGATGGCACCTTCATGAAGCGGGGGCCTCATGAGGCCAAGGAAGTTTTCCCACGCTGAGTTTGGAGGTTGCCCCAAACCACCAGGTTTCCTTCTGTGGGACATTCGAGTCCTGTTGCATGGCTCCAGGACATACCATACGGAAGGACTGGAGAGCACGGTTCGAAGGATGGATCCCTGTACAGCATGCCTCGCATTCCCATTGGCCATTAGCCACAAGATATGTTTGATCTGCTGCCTCTGGGGCACGCTAACCAGGGGGCTGAGTTGAAATGGCCTCTCCTGAGGATGCGTCATAATGTGCGTTTGGGTCCATGGAAACCTTGGAATGTGCTGGTTGTTCAGTGGCCCTGCGGAACTCTCCTACCTGAAGGGTTTGATACATCCCCAGTAAGTAAGCTCCCCATGTGGAGACGAGAGAGGTTTGGTTTGGAGCCTCAGAAAAGCCCCGTGTGCTGGTCTACGAAAACAGACCTCTGAGGACGGACACATGGAAACCAAAGCTAAGGTTCAGATTAGGGCCTGGGGGCCTGTCCATTTCAACCTTCTGTCTCTGGGGACACTGTCTGAGAGTCTAAGTGGAGATAGTTGCTCCGCTGGTGTCAGAGAGCCCCTCTTAGTCCAGGGTCGCCTACACTATTGATGGCCTCAGGGGCCTTGGAGCTTTTCCCTAACCTGTAGGGTTGTGGTCAATGGATTGGGCACAATTTCCTTGGAGAGGGCAGGCACAATCTTTCGCTGTGGCTCCAGAGGCCCTAGCCTGGCGGTTGTGTGGGTCCAGGCTGAGGGCACAGAAGTCTGAAAACACAAACTCAGCTTATGAGTGGCGCCTAGGGTATGGCAGGCCGGATGTACAGCCCGAGAGGGAGCTCCTGGGCCTCTGAAACAAGGGCGAGTGGGAGGCGTTCCTTCAGGCTTTTGTCTCTGGATGTTGTGTCCGAGATAGCCGTGGATTGGAGGGGTGGCCTCAGGGACTGTGGACGAGTATCCCTCTCTGGGGATTTGTCCCAGCTCCCAAGAGTTTGGGGTCATTTTGTGGGAAGGGTGGAAAAGTGTTGTCTGGCTCACGTGTCTCTCCAAGAAAGGGATTCCAGAGCAGAGCCCCAGGTACGGGCGGGGCGACTGGAAAACTCAAACACTGGTGAGGATTGGGTGCATAGGGGCTTGGCATGCCCCATATGCGGGCTCTTGGCCCAGGCCCTGACAGGCCTTTCTTTGACATGGGGCTCATGCTGAGGGTCAGAGTGTGAATTTGTGCCCAAGCATCACTCAAGTTTGGGCGTGGCATCAGGGACCAGGAAGGTTTCTCCCACCCTGAAGGTGTGACTCCATGCCAAGAGCAAGCTTTACAGCCACGGGGAAGGAGGAGTTCTGTGTTGTGCTTGCGATACCCAGCTGTGTGGAGAATTGATATAATGTCTAGGTTCAGATATCTGAAAACCAAGGTTAGGAAGAGGTGACGGCATAAGACCATGGCGTGTCCGAAGTGCTGGGTGTGCGGCCAGCTGTCTCCTTGTCTGTCTGGACGTCTGGCTTCAGGCTGTGTCAGACAGAGCATGAGTGCCCAGAGCAGCCTATCCAGTTCGGGTACCGGTCGAGGCCCGAGCAGGTTGATCCTCATCTGGGTTTTCTGGAGAGAGTCCCACAGGGAAAAGTTTTTCTTCCCTTGGGCAGACCCTGGGCTGGGTTGTGGTTCTGGAGTTCCTAGTCCGGAGGGCTTGTTTGCCAGGAGTGTGAGGAAGGAAGTCTGAAAACACAAGCTAGCGTGAGGTTTGGGACCGATGGCACGGCAGGTCCACTCTGAGAGGCTGAATCGAGATCTCCTGCACTGAGGTCATTTCAACTATGAGACGTGCCTCAGGCTAGAGTTTTTGTCCAGCATGGCCTCTTCCTGAATGGTGTGGGGGCCTCATGAGGCCAGGAAGGTTTGCCTACGATGGGATTTGTGAACTACTCCAAACCTCAAGGTTTCCTTCTGCACGAAAGTCGAGTGCTATTGGATGGTTCCAGGAGGCCCCATACGGAAAGACTCGAGAGCAGGTGTCTAAGCATGGATGCCTGGGAACGCCACCTCATATTCCCACTCTGTAGTCAGGACAAGGCAGGCTCAATCTGCGGGCTCCTGGGTGAGCTACCCAGAGGGGAGAGTTGAAATGGACTCTCCTGAAGATGAGTCCTACTGTGGCTTGGTGGCCTGGGAGACCTTGGAATGTGGAGGTGGCTCAGGGACTCTGCAGGATTCTCCAACCTGAGGTGTTTGACACGGCTCCAACAAGGAAGCTTCCCATGTGGAGACGAGAGAAGTTCTGTTCAGTGCCTCAGGAAAGCCCCATATCCTGTTCTTCGAACCAAAGCCTCTGAGGAGTGACACCTGGAAAACAAAGCAAGAGTTGAGATTAGGGCCTAAGGGCCTGTCCGGCTCAACCTTCTATCTCTGTTGACATCTGTGTGCATGCCTTCATGGAGGTAGCAGCTCAGCTTGTGTCCGAAGGCCCCTGTGTGTGCAGGGAGGCTCCCGGTAATGGTATGTCCTCGGGGGCCTTGAGGTTTCTCATATTCTGGAGGTGTGTGGCCAAAGGAATGGACAGAGTTTCCCAGGAGAGAGCAGGCATGGTCCTGTGGTATGGCTCCAGAGGACCCAGCCTAGAGGCTGTGTTTGCCAGGGCTGTGGGGACAGATGTCTGAAAAAGCAAACTTGGCTCAGGTAGGGGCCAAGGTAATGGCAGGCCTGATCTCCAGTCCGAGAGGGGAGATCCTCTGGATATCAAAGGAGGGCAAGTGGGAGGCAGTCGCTCAGGCTTTTGTCTCTGGGTGTTGCGTTCACAGTGGCCGTTCAGGGTAGGGGTTGCTTCAGGGGCCGAGGAAGAGCCTTCCTCTCGGGGGATTGTCCAAGCTCCCAAGTGTTTGGGTTCATTCTGTGGGAAGGGAAGAGTACTGTTTTCTGCCACAGGGGACCCCCCAGGAGAGGGACTCTAGAGCACAGCAGTGGGTTCCCTCAACTGGAATACACACCATCTAGTTAGTCCTGCGTGCCTATGGGCATGGCAAGCCACATATGCGGGCTCTTGGTCCAATCACTGAGAGGCGTTACTTGAATAAGGTACTCACGCTGAGGGTCACAATGTGTGTTTGTGCCCAAGGCGGCCCTCACACATGGGCGTGGCCTCATGGGCCATGCCGTTTTCTCCTACACTGAAGGTTTGACTCACTGCCAGCAGCAAGGTTTCTTGCCATGGGGAAGGAAGGGTTCTGACTTGTGCATCAGGTTCCCCCCTGTGCAGGGATTGGAGATAAGGTCTAGGTTCTGATGACTGAAAACCCAGGTTGGGAATGGATGGTGGCCTAAGGCAGTGGCGGGTCCAATGTGCTGGGTGTGCAGCCAGCTGTGTCGGTGTCTGTTGGAAGGTCTGGGCTCAGGCTATTTGCGACAGAGCATCAGTGTTTAAGGTAGCCTATGCAATTGGGGTGTTGCCGAGGGCCAAGCAGTTTGATCCTCATTTGGGGTTTCTGGGCAGCACCATAGACAAAGTTTTTCTCCTGGGAGGCAGGCGGAGTGCTTCATTGTGGCCCCAGAATTCCCAGTAGGGAGGGTTTGTGGGCCAGGAGTGTGAGGACGGAAGTCTAGGAACACAAGCTAAAGTGAGGATTGGAGCCAAGGGCAGAGCAGGCCCACTAGGCAGAGGCTGAATCAAAATCTCCTGCATCTGAAGGCAGGCTGAGGATCAGACGTTGGCTGAGGCTGGCGTATGTGTCCATGATGGCACCTTCATGAAGCGGGGGCCTCATGAGGCCAAGGAAGTTTTCCCACGCTGAGTTTGGAGGTTGCTCCAAACCACCAGGTTTCCTTCTGTGGGACATTCGAGTCCTGTTGCATGTCTCCAGGACACACCATACGGAAGGACTGGAGAGCACGGTTCGAAGGATGGATCCCTGTACAGCATGCCTCGCATTCCCATTGGCCATTAGCCACAAGATATGTTTGATCTGCTGCTTCTGGGGCACGCTAACCAGGGGGCTGAGTTGAAATGGCCTCTCCTGAGGATGCGTCATAATGTGCGTTTGGGTCCATGGAAACCTTGGAATGTGCTGGTTGTTCAGTGGCCCTGCGGAACTCTCCTACCTGAAGGGTTTGATACATCCCCAGTAAGTAAGCTCCCCATGTGGAGACGAGAGAGGTTTGGTTTGGAGCCTCAGAAAAGCCCCGTGTGCTGGTCTACGAAAACAGACCTCTGAGGACGGACACATGGAAACCAAAGCTAAGGTTCAGATTAGGGCCTGGGGGCCTGTCCATTTCAACCTTCTGTCTCTGGGGACACTGTCTGAGAGTCTAAGTGGAGATAGTTGCTCCGCTGGTGTCAGAGAGCCCCTCTTAGTCCAGGGTGGCCTACACTATTGATGGCCTCAGGGGCCTTGGAGCTTTTCCCTAACCTGTAGGGTTGTGGTCAATGGATTGGGCACAATTTCCTTGGAGAGGGCAGGCACAATCTTTCGCTGTGGCTCCAGAGGCCCTAGCCTGGCGGTTGTGTGGGTCCAGGCTGAGGGCACAGAAGTCTGAAAACACAAACTCAGCTTATGAGTGGCGCCTAGGGTATGGCAGGCCGGATGTACAGCCCGAGAGGGAGCTCCTGGGCCTCTGAAACAAGGGCGAGTGGGAGGCGTTCCTTCAGGCTTTTGTCTCTGGATGTTGTGTCCGAGATAGCCGTGGATTGGAGGGGTGGCCTCAGGGACTGTGGACGAGTATCCCTCTCTGGGGATTTGTCCCAGCTCCCAAGAGTTTGGGGTCATTTTGTGGGAAGGGTGGAAAAGTGTTGTCTGGCTCACGTGTCTCTCCAAGAAAGGGATTCCAGAGCAGAGCCCCAGGTACGGGCGGGGCGACTGGAAAACTCAAACACTGGTGAGGATTGGGTGCATAGGGGCTTGGCAAGCCCCATATGCGGGCTCTTGGCCCAGGCCCTGACAGGCCTTTCTTTGACATGGGGCTCATGCTGAGGGTCAGAGTGTGAATTTGTGCCCAAGCAGCACTCAAGTTTGGGCGTGGCATCAGGGACCAGGAAGGTTTCTCCCACCCTGAAGGTGTGACTCCATGCCAAGAGCAAGCTTTACAGCCACGGGGAAGGAGGAGTTCTGTGTTGTGCTTGCGATACCCAGCTGTGTGGAGAATTGATATAATGTCTAGGATCAGATATCTGAAAACCAAGGTTAGGAAGAGGTGACGGCATAAGACCATGGCGTGTCCGAAGTGATGGGTGTGCGGCCAGCTGTCTCCTTGTCTGTCTGGACGTCTGGCTTCAGGCTGTGTCAGACAGAGCATGAGTGCCCAGAGCAGCCTATCCAGTTTGGGTACCGTAGAGGCCCGAGCAGGTTGATCCTCATCTGGGTTTTCTGGAGAGAGCCCCACAGGGAAACGTTTTTCTTCCCTTTGGCAGACCCTGGGCTGGGTTGTGGTTCTGGAGTTCCTAGTCCGGAGGGCTTGTTTGCCAGGAGTGTGAGGAAGGAAGTCTGAAAACACAAGCTAGCGTGAGGTTTGGGACCGATGGCACGGCAGGCCCACTCTGAGAGGCTGAATCGAGATCTCCTGCACTGAGGTCATTTCAACTATGAGACGTGTCTCAGGCTAGAGTTTTTGTCCAGCATGGCCTCTTTCTGAATGGTGTGGGGGCCTCATGAGGCCAGGAAGGTTTGCCTACGATGGGATTTGTGAACTACTCCAAACCTCAAGGTTTCCTTCTGCACGAAAGTCGAGTGCTATTGGATGGTTCCAGGAGGCCCCATACGGAAAGACTCGAGAGCAGGTGTCTAAGTATGGATGCCTGGGAACGCCACCTCATATTCCCACTCTTTAGTCAGGACAAGGCAGGCTCAATCTGCGGGCTCCTGGGTGAGCTACCCAGAGGGGAGAGTTGAAATGGACTCTCCTGAAGATGAGTCCTACTGTGGCTTGGTGGCCTGGGAGACCTTGGAATGTGGAGGTGGCTCAGGGACTCTGCAGGATTCTCCAACCTGAGGTGTTTGACACGGCTCCAACAAGGAAGCTTCCCATGTGGAGACGAGAGAAGTTCTGTTCAGTGCCTCAGGAAAGCCCCATATCCTGTTCTTCGAACCAAAGCCTCTGAGGAGTGACACATGGAAAACAAAGCAAGAGTTGAGATTAGGGCCTAAGGGCCTGTCGGGCTCAACCTTCTATCTCTGTTGACATCTGTGTGCATGCCTTCATGGAGGTAGCAGCTCAGCTTGTGTCCGAAGGCCCCTGTGTGTGCAGGGAGGCTCCCGGTAATGGTATGTCCTCGGGGGCCTTGAGGTTTCTCATATTCTGGAGGTGTGTGGCCAAAGGAATGGACAGAGTTTCCCAGGAGAGAGCAGGCATGGTCCTGTGGTATGGCTCCAGAGGACCCAGCCTAGAGGCTGTGTTTGCCAGGGCTGTGGGGACAGATGTCTGAAAAAGCAAACTTGGCTCAGGTAGGGGCCAAGGTAATGGCAGGCCTGATCTCCAGTCCGAGAGGGGAGATCCTCTGGATATCAAAGGAGGACAAGTGGGAGGCAGTCGCTCAGGCTTTTGTCTCTGGGTGTTGCGTTCACAGTGGCCGTTCAGGGTAGGGGTTGCTTCAGGGGCCGAGGAAGAGCCTTCCTCTCGGGGGATTGTCCAAGCTCCCAAGTGTTTGGGTTCATTCTGTGGGAAGGGAAGAGTACTGTTTTCTGCCACAGGGGACCCCCCAGGAGAGGGACTCTAGAGCACAGCAGTGGGTTCCCTCAACTGGAATACACACCATCTAGTTAGTCCTGCGTGCCTATGGGCATGGCAAGCCACATATGCGGGCTCTTGGTCCAATCACTGAGAGGCGTTACTTGAATAAGGTACTCACGCTGAGGGTCACAATGTGTGTTTGTGCCCAAGGCGGCCCTCACACATGGGCGTGGCCTCATGGGCCATGCCGTTTTCTCCTACACTGAAGGTTTGACTCACTGCCAGCAGCAAGGTTTCTTGCCATGGGGAAGGAGGGGTTCTGACTTGTGCATCAGGTTCCGCCCTGTGCAGGGATTGGAGATAAGGTCTAGGTTCTGATGACTGAAAACCCAGGTTGGGAATGGATGGTGGCCTAAGGCAGTGGCGGGTCCAATGTGCTGGGTGTGCAGCCAGCTGTGTCGGTGTCTGTTGGAAGGTCTGGGCTCAGGCTATTTGCGACAGAGCATCAGTGTTTAAGGTAGCCTATGCAATTGGGGTGTTGCCGAGGGCCAAGCAGTTTGATCCTCATTTGGGGTTTCTGGGCAGCACCATAGACAAAGTTTTTCTCCTGGGAGGCAGGCGGAGTGCTTCATTGTGGCCCCAGAATTCCCAGTAGGGAGGGTTTGTGGGCCAGGAGTGTGAGGACGGAAGTCTAGGAACACAAGCTAAAGTGAGGATTGGAGCCAAGGGCAGAGCAGGCCCACTAGGCAGAGGCTGAATCAAAATCTCCTGCATCTGAAGTCAGGCTGAGGATCAGACGTTGGCTGAGGCTGGAGTATGTGTCCATGATGGCACCTTCATGAAGCGGGGGCCTCATGAGGCCAAGGAAGTTTTCCCACGCTGAGTTTGGAGGTTGCCCCAAACCACCAGGTTTCCTTCTGTGGGACATTCGAGTCCTGTTGCATGGCTCCAGGACATACCATACGGAAGGACTGGAGAGCACGGTTCGAAGGATGGATCCCTGTACAGCATGCCTCGCATTCCCATTGGCCATTAGCCACAAGATATGTTTGATCTGCTGCCTCTGGGGCACGCTAACCAGGGGGCTGAGTTGAAATGGCCTCTCCTGAGGATGCGTCATAATGTGCGTTTGGGTCCATGGAAACCTTGGAATGTGCTGGTTGTTCAGTGGCCCTGCGGAACTCTCCTACCTGAAGGGTTTGATACATCCCCAGTAAGTAACCTCCCCATGTGGAGGCGAGAGAGGTTTAGTTTGGAGCCTCAGAAAAGCCCCGTGTACTGGTCTACGAAAACAGACCTCTGAGGACGGACACATGGAAACCAAAGCTAAGGTTCAGATTAGGGCCTGGGGGCCTGTCCATTTCAACCTTCTGTCTCTGGGGACACTGTCTGAGAGTCTAAGTGGAGATAGTTGCTCCGCTGGTGTCAGAGAGCCCCTCTTAGTCCAGGGTGGCCTACACTATTGATGGCCTCAGGGGCCTTGGAGCTTTTCCCTAACCTGTAGGGTTGTGGTCAATGGATTGGGCACAATTTCCTTGGAGAGGGCAGGCACAATCTTTCGCTGAGGCTCCAGCCTGGCGGTTGTGTGGGTCCAGGCTGAGGGCACAGAAGTCTGAAAACACAAACTCAGCTTATGAGTGGCGCCTAGGGTATGGCAGGCCGGATGTACAGCCCGAGAGGGAGCTCCTGGGCCTCTGAAACAAGGGCGAGTGGAGGCGTTCCTTCAGGCTTTTGTCTCTGGATGTTGTGTCCGAGATAGCCGTGGATTGGAGGGGTGGCCTCAGGGACTGTGGACGAGTATCCCTCTCTGGGGATTTGTCCCAGCTCCCAAGAGTTTGGGGTCATTTTGTGGGAAGGGTGGAAAAGTGTTGTCTGGCTCACGTGTCTCTCCAAGAAAGGGATTCCAGAGCAGAGCCCCAGGTACGGGCGGGGCGACTGGAAAACTCAAACACTGGTGAGGATTGGGTGCATAGGGGCTTGGCAAGCCCCATATGCGGGCTCTTGGCCCAGGCCCTGACAGGCCTTTCTTTGACATGGGGCTCATGCTGAGGGTCAGAGTGTGAATTTGTGCCCAAGCAGCACTCAAGTTTGGGCGTGGCATCAGGGACCAGGAAGGTTTCTCCCATTCTGAAGGTGTGACTCCATGCCAAGAGCAAGCTTTACAGCGACGGGGAAGGAGGAGTTCTGTGTTGTGCTTGCGATACCCAGCTGTGTGGAGAATTGATATAATGTCTAGGTTCAGATATCTGAAAACCAAGGTTAGGAAGAGGTGACGGCATAAGACCATGGCGTGTCCGAAGTGCTGGGTGTGCGGCCAGCTGTCTCCTTGTCTGTCTGGACGTCTGGCTTCAGGCTGTGTCAGACAGAGCATGAGTGCCCAGAGCAGCCTATCCAGTTCGGGTACCGGTCGAGGCCCGAGCAGGTTGATCCTCATCTGGGTTTTCTGGAGAGAGCGCCACAGGGAAACGTTTTTCTTCCCTTGGGCAGACCCTGGGCTGGGTTGTGGTTCTGGAGTTCCTAGTCCGGAGGGCTTGTTTGCCAGAGTGTGAGGAAGGAAGTCTGAAAACACAAGCTAGCGTGAGGTTTGGGACCGATGGAACGGCAGGCCCACTCTGAGAGGCTGAATCGAGATCTCCTGCACTGAGGTCATTTCAACTATGAGACGTGCCTCAGGCTAGAGTTTTTGTCCAGCATGGCCTCGTCCTGAATGGTGTGGGGGCCTCATGAGGCCAGGAATTTTTGCCTACGATGGGATTTGTGAACTACTCCAAACCTCAAGGTTTCCTTCTGCACGAAAGTCGAGTGCTATTGGATGGTTCCAGGAGGCCCCATACGGAAAGACTCGAGAGCAGGTGTCTAAGCATGGATGCCTGGGAACGCCACCTCATATTCCCACTCTTTAGTCAGGACAAGGCAGGCTCAATCTGCGGGCTCCTGGGTGAGCTACCCAGAGGGGACAGTTAAAATGGACTCTCCTGAAGATGAGTCCTACTGTGGCTTGGTGGCCTGGGAGACCTTGGAATGTGGAGGTGGCTCAGAGACTCTGCAGGATTCTCCAACCTGAGGTGTTTGACACGGCTCCAACAAGGAAGCTTCCCATGTGGAGACGAGAGAAGTTCTGTTCAGTGCCTCAGGAAAGCCCCATATCCTGTTCTTCGAACCAAAGCCTCTGAGGAGTGACACCTGGAAAACAAAGCAAGAGTTGAGATTAGGGCCTAAGGGCCTGTCCGGCTCAACCTTCTATCTCTGTTGACATCTGTGTGCATGCCTTCATGGAGGTAGCAGCTCAGCTTTTGTCCGAAGGCCCCTGTGTGTGCAGGGAGGCTCCCGGTAATGGTATGTCCTCGGGGGCCTTGAGGTTTCTCATATTCTGGAGGTGTGTGGCCAAAGGAATGGACAGAGTTTCCCAGGAGAGAGCAGGCATGGTCCTGTGGTATGGCTCCAGAGGACCCAGCCTAGAGGCTGTGTTTGCCAGGGCTGTGGGGACAGATGTCTGAAAAAGCAAACTTGGCTCAGGTAGGGGCCAAGGTAATGGCAGGCCTGATCTCCAGTCCGAGAGGGGAGATCCTCTGGATATCAAAGGAGGACAAGTGGGAGGCAGTCGCTCAGGCTTTTGTCTCTGGGTGTTGCGTTCACAGTGGCCGTTCAGGGTAGGGGTTGCTTCAGGGGCCGAGGAAGAGCCTTCCTCTCGGGGGATTGTCCAAGCTCCCAAGTGTTTGGGTTCATTCTGTGGGAAGGGAAGAGTACTGTTTTCTGCCACAGGGGACCCCCCAGGAGAGGGACTCTAGAGCACAGCAGTGGGTTCCCTCAACTGGAATACACACCATCTAGTTAGTCCTGCGTGCCTATGGGCATGGCAACCACATATGCGGGCTCTTGGTCCAATCACTGAGAGGCGTTACTTGAATAAGGTACTCACGCTGAGGGTCACAATGTGTGTTTGTGCCCAAGGCGGCCCTCACACATGGGCGTGGCCTCATGGGCCATGCCGTTTTCTCCTACACTGAAGGTTTGACTCACTGCCAGCAGCAAGGTTTCTTGCCATGGGCAAGGAGGGGTTCTGACTTGTGCATCAGGTTCCCCCCTGTGCAGGGATTGGAGATAAGGTCTAGGTTCTGATGACTGAAAACCCAGGTTGGGAATGGATGGTGGCCTAAGGCAGTGGCGGGTCCAATGTGCTGGGTGTGCAGCCAGCTGTGTCGGTGTCTGTTGGAAGGTCTGGGCTCAGGCTATTTGCGACAGAGCATCAGTGTTTAAGGTAGCCTATGCAATTGGGGTGTTGCCGAGGGCCAAGCAGTTTGATCCTCATTTGGGGTTTCTGGGCAGCACCATAGACAAAGTTTTTCTCCTGGGAGGCAGGCGGAGTGCTTCATTGTGGCCCCAGAATTCCCAGTAGGGAGGGTTTGTGGACCAGGAGTGTGAGGACGGAAGTCTAGGAACACAAGCTAAAGTGAGGATTGGAGCCAAGGGCAGAGCAGGCCCACTAGGCAGAGGCTGAATCAAAATCTCCTGCATCTGAAGTCAGGCTGAGGATCAGACGTTGGCTGAGGCTGGCGTATGTGTCCATGATGGAACCTTCATGAAGCGGGGGCCTCATGAGGCCAAGGAAGTTTTCCCACGCTGAGTTTGGAGGTTGCCCCAAACCTCCAGGTTTCCTTCTGTGGGACATTCGAGTCCTGTTGCATGGCTCCAGGACATACCATACGGAAGGACTGGAGAGCACGGTTCGAAGGATGGATCCCTGTACAGCATGCCTCGCATTCCCATTGGCCATTAGCCACAAGATATGTTTGATCTGCTGCCTCTGGGGCACGCTAACCAGGGGGCTGAGTTGAAATGGCCTCTCCTGAGGATGCGTCATAATGTGCGTTTGGGTCCATGGAAACCTTGGAATGTGCTGGTTGTTCAGTGGCCCTCCGGAACTCTCCTACCTGAAGGGTTTGATACATCCCCAGTAAGTAAGCTCCCCATGTGGAGACGAGAGAGGTTTGGTTTGGAGCCTCAGAAAAGCCCCGTGTGCTGGTCTACGAAAACAGACCTCTGAGGACGGACACATGGAAACCAAAGCTAAGGTTCAGATTAGGGCCTGGGGGCCTGTCCATTTCAACCTTCTGTCTCTGGGGACACTGTCTGAGAGTCTAAGTGGAGATAGTTGCTCCGCTGGTGTCAGAGAGCCCCTCTTAGTCCAGGGTGGCCTACACTATTGATGGCCTCAGGGGCCTTGGAGCTTTTCCCTAACCTGTAGGGTTGTGGTCAATGGATTGGGCACAATTTCCTTGGAGAGGGCAGGCACAATCTTTCGCTGTGGCTCCAGAGGCCCTAGCCTGGCGGTTGTGTGGGTCCAGGCTGAGGGCACAGAAGTCTGAAAACACAAACTCAGCTTATGAGTGGCGCCTAGGGTATGGCAGGCCGGATGTACAGCCCGAGAGGGAGCTCCTGGGCCTCTGAAACAAGGGCGAGTGGGAGGCGTTCCTTCAGGCTTTTGTCTCTGGATGTTGTGTCCGAGATAGCCGTGGATTGGAGGGGTGGCCTCAGGGACTGTGGACGAGTATCCCTCTCTGGGGATTTGTCCCAGCTCCCAAGAGTTTGGGGTCATTTTGTGGGAAGGGTGGAAAAGTGTTGTCTGGCTCACGTGTCTCTCCAAGAAAGGGATTCCAGAGCAGAGCCCCAGGTACGGGCGGGGCGACTGGAAAACTCAAACACTGGTGAGGATTGGGTGCATAGGGGCTTGGCATGCCCCATATGCGGGCTCTTGGCCCAGGCCCTGACAGGCCTTTCTTTGACATGGGGCTCATGCTGAGGGTCAGAGTGTGAATTTGTGCCCAAGCAGCACTCAAGTTTGGGCGTGGCATCAGGGACCAGGAAGGTTTCTCCCACCCTGAAGGTGTGACTCCATGCCAAGAGCAAGCTTTACAGCCACGGGGAAGGAGGAGTTCTGTGTTGTGCTTGCGATACCCAGCTGTGTGGAGAATTGATATAATGTCTAGGTTCAGATATCTGAAAACCAAGGTTAGGAAGAGGTGACGGCATAAGACCATGGCGTGTCCGAAGTGCTGGGTGTGCGGCCAGCTGTCTCCTTGTCTGTCTGGACGTCTGGCTTCAGGCTGTGTCAGACAGAGCATGAGTGCCCAGAGCAGCCTATCCAGTTCGGGTACCGGTCGAGGCCCGAGCAGGTTGATCCTCATCTGGGTTTTCTGGAGAGAGCCCCACAGGGAAACGTTTTTCTTCCCTTGGGCAGACCCTGGGCTGGGTTGTGGTTCTGGAGTTCCTAGTCCGGAGGGCTTGTTTGCCAGGAGTGTGAGGAAGGAAGTCTGAAAACACAAGCTAGCGTGAGGTTTGGGACCGATGGCACGGCAGGCCCACTCTGAGAGGCTGAATCGAGATCTCCTGCACTGAGGTCATTTCAACTATGAGACGTGCCTCAGGCTAGAGTTTTTGTCCAGCATGGCCTCTTCCTGAATGGTGTGGGGGCCTCATGAGGCCAGGAAGGTTTGCCTACGATGGGATTTGTGTACTACTCCAAACCTCAAGGTTTCCTTCTGCACGAAAGTCGAGTGCTATTGGATGGTTCCAGGAGGCCCCATACGGAAAGACTCGAGAGCAGGTGTCTAAGCATGGATGCCTGGGAACGCCACCTCATATTCCCACTCTTTAGTCAGGACAAGGCAGGCTCAATCTGCGGGCTCCTGGGTGAGCTACCCAGAGGGGAGAGTTGAAATGGACTCTCCTGAAGATGAGTCCTACTGTGGCTTGGTGGCCTGGGAGACCTTGGAATGTGGAGGTGGCTCAGGGACTCTGCAGGATTCTCCAACCTGAGGTGTTTGACACGGCTCCAACAAGGAAGCTTCCCATGTGGAGACGAGAGAAGTTCTGTTCAGTGCCTCAGGAAAGCCCCATATCCTGTTCTTCGAACCAAAGCCTCTGAGGAGTGACACCTGGAAAACAAAGCAAGAGTTGAGATTAGGGCCTAAGGGCCTGTCCGGCTCAACCTTCTATCTCTGTTGACATCTGTGTGCATGCCTTCATGGAGGTAGCAGCTCAGCTTGTGTCCGAAGGCCCCTGTGTGTGCAGGGAGGCTCCCGGTAATGGTATGTCCTCGGGGGCCTTGAGGTTTCTCATATTCTGGAGGTGTGTGGCCAAAGGAATGGACAGAGTTTCCCAGGAGAGAGCAGGCATGGTCCTGTGGTATGGCTCCAGAGGACCCAGCCTAGAGGCTGTGTTTGCCAGGGCTGTGGGGACAGATGTCTGAAAAAGCAAACTTGGCTCAGGTAGGGGCCAAGGTAATGGCAGGCCTGATCTCCAGTCCGAGAGGGGAGATCCTCTGGATATCAAAGGAGGGCAAGTGGGAGGCAGTCGCTCAGGCTTTTGTCTCTGGGTGTTGCGTTCACAGTGGCCGTTCAGGGTAGGGGTTGCTTCAGGGGCCGAGGAAGAGCCTTCCTCTCGGGGGATTGTCCAAGCTCCCAAGTGTTTGGGTTCATTCTGTGGGAAGGGAAGAGTACTGTTTTCTGCCACAGGGGACCCCCCAGGAGAGGGACTCTAGAGCACAGCAGTGGGTTCCCTCAACTGGAATACACACCATCTAGTTAGTCCTGCGTGCCTATGGGCATGGCAAGCCACATATGCGGGCTCTTGGTCCAATCACTGAGAGGCGTTACTTGAATAAGGTACTCACGCTGAGGGTCACAATGTGTGTTTGTGCCCAAGGCGGCCCTCACACATGGGCGTGGCCTCATGGGCCATGCCGTTTTCTCCTACACTGAAGGTTTGACTCACTGCCAGCAGCAAGGTTTCTTGCCATGGGCAAGGAGGGGTTCTGACTTGTGCATCAGGTTCCCCCCTGTGCAGGGATTGGAGATAAGGTCTAGGTTCTGATGACTGAAAACCCAGGTTGGGAATGGATGGTGGCCTAAGGCAGTGGCGGGTCCAATGTGCTGGGTGTGCAGCCAGCTGTGTCGGTGTCTGTTGGAAGGTCTGGGCTCAGGCTATTTGCGACAGAGCATCAGTGTTTAAGGTAGCCTATGCAATTGGGGTGTTGCCGAGGGCCAAGCAGTTTGATCCTCATTTGGGGTTTCTGGGCAGCACCATAGACAAAGTTTTTCTCCTGGGAGGCAGGCGGAGTGCTTCATTGTGGCCCCAGAATTCCCAGTAGGGAGGGTTTGTGGGCCAGGAGTGTGAGGACGGAAGTCTAGGAACACAAGCTAAAGTGAGGATTGGAGCCAAGTGCAGAGCAGGCCCACTAGGCAGAGGCTGAATCAAAATCTCCTGCATCTGAAGTCAGGCTGAGGATCAGACGTTGGCTGAGGCTGGAGTATGTGTCCATGATGGCACCTTCATGAAGCGGGGGCCTCATGAGGCCAAGGAAGTTTTCCCACGCTGAGTTTGGAGGTTGCCCCAAACCACCAGGTTTCCTTTTGTGGGACATTCGAGTCCTGTTGCATGGCTCCAGGACACACCATACGGAAGGACTGGAGAGCACGGTTCGAAGGATGGATCCCTGTACAGCATGCCTCGCATTCCCATTGGCCATTAGCCACAAGATATGTTTGATCTGCTGCCTCTGGGGCACGCTAACCAGGGGGCTGAGTTGAAATGGCCTCTCCTGAGGATGCGTCATAATGTGCGTTTGGGTCCATGGAAACCTTGGAATGTGCTGGTTGTTCAGTGGCCCTGCGGAACTCTCCTACCTGAAGGGTTTGATACATCCCCAGTAAGTAAGCTCCCCATGTGGAGACGAGAGAGGTTTGGTTTGGAGCCTCAGAAAAGCCCCGTGTGCTGGTCTACGAAAACAGACCTCTGAGGACGGACACATGGAAACCAAAGCTAAGGTTCAGATTAGGGCCTGGGGGCCTGTCCATTTCAACCTTCTGTCTCTGGGGACACTGTCTGAGAGTCTAAGTGGAGATAGTTGCTCCGCTGGTGTCAGAGAGCCCCTCTTAGTCCAGGGTGGCCTACACTATTGATGGCCTCAGGGGCCTTGGAGCTTTTCCCTAACCTGTAGGGTTGTGGTCAATGGATTGGGCACAATTTCCTTGGAGAGGGCAGGAACAATCTTTCGCTGTGGCTCCAGAGGCCCTAGCCTGGCGGTTGTGTGGGTCCAGGCTGAGGGCACAGAAGTCTGAAAACACAAACTCAGCTTATGAGTGGCGCCTAGGGTATGGCAGGCCGGATGTACAGCCCGAGAGGGAGCTCCTGGGCCTCTGAAACCAGGGCGATTGGGAGGCGTTCCTTCAGGCTTTTGTCTCTGGATGTTGTGTCCGAGATAGCCGTGGATTGGAGGGGTGGCCTCAGGGACTGTGGACGAGTATCCCTCTCTGGGGATTTGTCCCAGCTCCCAAGAGTTTGGGGTCATTTTGTGGGAAGGGTGGAAAAGTGTTGTCTGGCTCACGTGTCTCTCCAAGAAAGGGATTCCAGAGCAGAGCCCCAGGTACGGGCGGGGCGACTGGAAAACTCAAACACTGGTGAGGATTGGGTGCATAGGGGCTTGGCAAGCCCCATATGCGGGCTCTTGGCCCAGGCCCTGACAGGCCTTTCTTTGACATGGGGCTCATGCTGAGGGTCAGAGTGTGAATTTGTGCCCAAGCAGCACTCAAGTTTGGGCGTGGCATCAGGGACCAGGAAGGTTTCTCCCACCCTGAAGGTGTGACTCCATGCCAAGAGCAAGCTTTACAGCCACGGGGAAGGAGGAGTTCTGTGTTGTGCTTGCGATACCCAGCTGTGTGGAGAATTGATATAATGTCTAGGTTCAGATATCTGAAAACCAAGGTTAGGAAGAGGTGACGGCATAAGACCATGGCGTGTCCGAAGTGCTGGGTGTGCGGCCAGCTGTCTCCTTGTCTGTCTGGACGTCTGGCTTCAGGATGTGTCAGACAGAGCATGAGTGCCCAGAGCAGCCTATCCAGTTCGGGTACCGGTCGAGGCCCGAGCAGGTTGATCCTCATCTGGGTTTTCTGGAGAGAGCCCCACAGGGAAACGTTTTTCTTCCCTTGGGCAGACCCTGGGCTGGGTTGTGGTTCTGGAGTTCCTAGTCCGGAGGGCTTGTTTGCCAGGAGTGTGAGGAAGGAAGTCTGAAAACACAAGCTAGCGTGAGGTTTGGGACCGATGGCACGGCAGGCCCACTCTGAGAGGCTGAATCGAGATCTCCTGCACTGAGGTCATTTCAACTATGAGACGTGCCTCAGGCTAGAGTTTTTGTCCAGCATGGCCTCTTCCTGAACGGTGTGGGGGCCTCATGAGGCCAGGAAGGTTTGCCTACGATGGGATTTGTGAACTACTCCAAACCTCAAGGTTTCCTTCTGCACGAAAGTCGAGTGCTATTGGATGGTTCCAGGAGGCCCCATACGGAAAGACTCGAGAGCAGGTGTCTAAGCATGGATGCCTGGGAACGCCACCTCATATTCCCACTCTTTAGTCAGGACAAGGCAGGCTCAATCTGCGGGCTCCTGGGTGAGCTACCCAGAGGGGAGAGTTGAAATGGACTCTCCTGAAGATGAGTCCTACTGTGGCTTGGTGGCCTGGGAGACCTTGGAATGTGGAGGTGGCTCAGGGACTCTGCAGGATTCTCCAACCTGAGGTGTTTGACACGGCTCCAACAAGGAAGCTTCCCATGTGGAGACGAGAGAAGTTCTGTTCAGTGCCTCAGGAAAGCCCCATATCCTGTTCTTCGAACCAAAGCCTCTGAGGAGTGACACATGGAAAACAAAGCAAGAGTTGAGATTAGGGCCTAAGGGCCTGTCCAGCTCACCTTCTATCTCTGTTGACATCTGTGTGCATGCCTTCATGGAGGTAGCAGCTCAGCTTGTGTCCGAAGGCCCCTGTGTGTGCAGGGAGGCTCCCGGTAATGGTATGTCCTCGGGGGCCTTGAGGTTTCTCATATTCTGGAGGTGTGTGGCCAAAGGAATGGACAGAGTTTCCCAGGAGAGAGCAGGCATGGTCCTGTGGTATGGCTCCAGAGGACCCAGCCTAGAGGCTGTGTTTGCCAGGGCTGTGGGGACAGATGTCTGAAAAAGCAAACTTGGCTCAGGTAGGGGCCAAGGTAATGGCAGGCCTGATCTCCAGTCCGAGAGGGGAGATCCTCTGGATATCAAAGGAGGGCAAGTGGGAGGCAGTCGCTCAGGCTTTTGTCTCTGGGTGTTGCGTTCACAGTGGCCGTTCAGGGTAGGGGTTGCTTCAGGGGCCGAGGAAGAGCCTTCCTCTCGGGGGATTGTCCAAGCTCCCAAGTGTTTGGGTTCATTCTGTGGGAAGGGAAGAGTACTGTTTTCTGCCACAGGGGACCCCCCAGGAGAGGGACTCTAGAGCACAGCAGTGGGTTCCCTCAACTGGAATACACACCATCTAGTTAGTCCTGCGTGCCTATGGGCATGGCAAGCCACATATGCGGGCTCTTGGTCCAATCACTGAGAGGCGTTACTTGAATAAGGTACTCACGCTGAGGGTCACAATGTGTGTTTGTGCCTAAGGCGGCCCTCACACATGGGTGTGGCCTCATGGGCCATGCCGTTTTCTCCTACACTGAAGGTTTGACTCACTGCCAGCAGCAAGGTTTCTTGCCATGGGGAAGGAGGGGTTCTGACTTGTGCATCAGGTTCCCCCCTGTGCAGGGATTGGAGATAAGGTCTAGGTTCTGATGACTGAAAACCCAGGTTGGGAATGGATGGTGGCCTAAGGCAGTGGCGGGTCCAATGTGCTGGGTGTGCAGCCAGCTGTGTCGGTGTCTGTTGGAAGGTCTGGGCTCAGGCTATTTGCGACAGAGCATCAGTGTTTAAGGTAGCCTATGCAATTGGGGTGTTGCCGAGGGCCAAGCAGTTTGATCCTCATTTGGGGTTTCTGGGCAGCACCATAGACAAAGTTTTTCTCCTGGGAGGCAGGCGGAGTGCTTCATTGTGGCCCCAGAATTCCCAGTAGGGAGGGTTTGCGGGCCAGGAGTGTGAGGACGGAAGTCTAGGAACACAAGCTAAAGTGAGGATTGGAGCCAAGGGCAGAGCAGGCCCACAAGGCAGAGGCTGAATCAAAATCTCCTGCATCTGAAGTCAGGCTGAGGATCAGACGTTGGCTGAGGCTCGCGTATGTGTCCATGATGGCACCTTCATGAAGCGGGGGCCTCATGAGGCCAAGGAAGTTTTCCCACGCTGAGTTTGGAGGTTGCCCCAAACCACCAGGTTTCCTTCTGTGGGACATTCGAGTCCTGTTGCATGGCTCCAGGACACACCATACGGAAGGACTGGAGAGCACGGTTCGAAGGATGGATCCCTGTACAGCATGCCTCGCATTCCCATTGCCATTAGCCACAAGATATGTTTGATCTGCTGCCTCTGGGGCACGCTAACCAGGGGGCTGAGTTGAAATGGCCTCTCCTGAGGATGCGTCATAATGTGCGTTTGGGTCCATGGAAACCTTGGAATGTGCTGGTTGTTCAGTGGCCCTGCGGAACTCTCCTACCTGAAGGGTTTGATACATCCCCAGTAAGTAAGCTCCCCATGTGGAGACGAGAGAGGTTTGGTTTGGAGCCTCAGAAAAGCCCCGTGTGCTGGTCTACGAAAACAGACCTCTGAGGACGGACACATGGAAACCAAAGCTAAGGTTCAGATTAGGGCCTGGGGGCCTGTCCATTTCAACCTTCTGTCTCTGGGGACACTGTCTGAGAGTCTAAGTGGAGATAGTTGCTCCGCTGGTGTCAGAGAGCCCCTCTTAGTCCAGGGTGGCCTACACTATTGATGGCCTCAGGGGCCTTGGAGCTTTTCCCTAACCTGTAGGGTTGTGGTCAATGGATTGGGCACAATTTCCTTGGAGAGGGCAGGCACAATCTTTCGCTGTGGCTCCAGAGGCCCTAGCCTGGCGGTTGTGTGGGTCCAGGCTGAGGGCACAGAAGTCTGAAAACACAAACTCAGCTTATGAGTGGCGCCTAGGGTATGGCAGGCCGGATGTACAGCCCGAGAGGGAGCTCCTGGGCCTCTGAAACAAGGGCGAGTGGGAGGCGTTCCTTCAGGCTTTTGTCTCTGGATGTTGTGTCCGAGATAGCCGTGGATTGGAGGGGTGGCCTCAGGGACTGTGGACGAGTATCCCTCTCTGGGGATTTGTCCCAGCTCCCAAGAGTTTGGGGTCATTTTGTGGGAAGGGTGGAAAAGTGTTGTCTGGCTCACGTGTCTCTCCAAGAAAGGGATTCCAGAGCAGAGCCCCAGGTACGGGCGGGGCGACTGGAAAACTCAAACACTGGTGAGGATTGGGTGCATAGGGGCTTGGCAAGCCCCATATGCGGGCTCTTGGCCCAGGCCCTGACAGGCCTTTCTTTGACATGGGGCTCATGCTGAGGGTCAGAGTGTGAATTTGTGCCCAAGCAGCACTCAAGTTTGGGCGTGGCATCAGGGACCATGAAGGTTTCTCCCACCCTGAAGGTGTGACTCCATGCCAAGAGCAAGCTTTACAGCCACGGGGAAGGAGGAGTTCTGTGTTGTGCTTGCGATACCCAGCTGTGTGGAGAATTGATATAATGTCTAGGTTCAGATATCTGAAAACCAAGGTTAGGAAGAGGTGACGGCATAAGACCATGGCGTGTCCGAAGTGCTGGGTGTGCGGCCAGCTGTCTTCTTGTCTGTCTGGACGTCTGGCTTCAGGCTGTGTCAGACAGAGCATGAGTGCCCAGAGCAGCCTATCCAGTTCGGGTACCGGTCGAGGCCCGAGCAGGTTGATCCTCATCTGGGTTTTCTGGAGAGAGTCCCACAGGGAAAAGTTTTTCTTCCCTTGGTCAGACCCTGGGCTGGGTTGTGGTTCTGGAGTTCCTAGTCCGGAGGGCTTGTTTGCCAGGAGTGTGAGGAAGGAAGTCTGAAAACACAAGCTAGCGTGAGGTTTCGGACCAATGGCACGGCAGGTCCACTCTGAGAGGCTGAATCGAGATCTCCTGCACTGAGGTCATTTCAACTATGAGACGTGCCTCAGGCTAGAGTTTTTGTCCAGCATGGCCTCTTCCTGAATGGTGTGGGGGCCTCATGAGGCCAGGAAGGTTTGCCTACGATGGGATTTGTGAACTACTCCAAACCTCAAGGTTTCCTTCTGCACGAAAGTCGAGTGCTATTGGATGGTTCCAGGAGGCCCCATACGGAAAGACTCGAGAGCAGGTGTCTAAGCATGGATGCCTGGGAACGCCACCTCATATTCCCACTCTTTAGTCAGGACAAGGCAGGCTCAATCTGCGGGCTCCTGGGTGAGCTACCCAGAGGGGAGAGTTGAAATGGACTCTCCTGAAGATGAGTCCTACTGTGGCTTGGTGGCCTGGGAGACCTTGGAATGTGGAGGTGGCTCAGGGACTCTGCAGGATTCTCCAACCTGAGGTGTTTGACACGGCTCCAACAAGGAAGCTTCCCATGTGGAGACGAGAGAAGTTCTGTTCAGTGCCTCAGGAAAGCCCCATATCCTGTTCTTCGAACCAAAGCCTCTGAGGAGTGACACCTGGAAAACAAAGCAAGAGTTGAGATTAGGGCCTAAGGGCCTGTCCGGCTCAACCTTCTATCTCTGTTGACATCTGTGTGCATGCCTTCATGGAGGTAGCAGCTCAGCTTGTGTCCGAAGGCCCCTGTGTGTGCAGGGAGGCTCCCGGTAATGGTATGTCCTCGGGGGCCTTGAGGTTTCTCATATTCTGGAGGTGTGTGGCCAAAGGAATGGACAGAGTTTCCCAGGAGAGAGCAGGCATGGTCCTGTGGTATGGCTCCAGAGGACCCAGCCTAGAGGCTGTGTTTGCCAGGGCTGTGGGGACAGATGTCTGAAAAAGCAAACTTGGCTCAGGTAGGGGCCAAGGTAATGGCAGGCCTGATCTCCAGTCCGAGAGGGGAGATCCTCTGGATATCAAAGGAGGGCAAGTGGGAGGCAGTCGCTCAGGCTTTTGTCTCTGGGTGTTGCGTTCACAGTGGCCGTTCAGGGTAGGGGTTGCTTCAGGGGCCGAGGAAGAGCCTTCCTCTCGGGGGATTGTCCAAGCTCCCAAGTGTTTGGGTTCATTCTGTGGGAAGGGAAGAGTACTGTTTTCTGCCACAGGGGACCCCCCAGGAGAGGGACTCTAGAGCACAGCAGTGGGTTCCCTCAACTGGAATACACACCATCTAGTTAGTCCTGCGTGCCTATGGGCATGGCAAGCCACATATGCGGGCTCTTGGTCCAATCACTGAGAGGCGTTACTTGAATAAGGTACTCACGCTGAGGGTCACAATGTGTGTTTGTGCCCAAGGCGGCCCTCACACATGGGCGTGGCCTCATGGGCCATGCCGTTTTCTCCTACACTGAAGGTTTGACTCACTGCCAGCAGCAAGGTTTCTTGCCATGGGGAAGGAGGGGTTCTGACTTGTGCATCAGGTTTCCCCCTGTGCAGGGATTGGAGATAAGGTCTAGGTTCTGATGACTGAAAACCCAGGTTGGGAATGGATGGTGGCCTAAGGCAGTGGCGGGTCCAATGTGCTGGGTGTGCAGCCAGCTGTGTCGGTGTCTGTTGGAAGGTCTGGGCTCAGGCTATTTGCGACAGAGCATCAATGTTTAAGGTAGCCTATGCAATTGGGGTGTTGCCGAGGGCCAAGCAGTTTGATCCTCATTTGGGGTTTCTGGGCAGCACCATAGACAAAGTTTTTCTCCTGGGAGGCAGGCGGAGTGCTTCATTGTGGCCCCAGAATTCCCAGTAGGGAGGGTTTGTGGGCCAGGTGTGTGAGGACGGAAGTCTAGGAACACAAGCTAAAGTGAGGATTGGAGCCAAGGGCAGAGCAGGCCCACTAGGCAGAGGCTGAATCAAAATCTCCTGCATCTGAAGTCAGGCTGAGGATCAGACGTTGGCTGAGGCTGGCGTATGTGGCCATGATGGCACCTTCATGAAGCGGGGGCCTCATGAGGCCAAGGAAGTTTTCCCACGCTGAGTTTGGAGGTTGCCCCAAACCACCAGGTTTCCTTCTGTGGGACATTCGAGTCCTGTTGCATGGCTCCAGGACATACCATACGGAAGGACTGGAGAGCACGGTTCGAAGGATGGATCCCTGTACAGCATGCCTCGCATTCCCATTGGCCATTAGCCACAAGATATGTTTGATCTGCTGCCTCTGGGGCACGCTAACCAGGGGGCTGAGTTGAAATGGCCTCTCCTGAGGATGCGTCATAATGTGCGTTTGGGTCCATGGAAACCTTGGAATGTGCTGGTTGTTCAGTGGCCCTGCGGAACTCTCCTACCTGAAGGGTTTGATACATCCCCAGTAAGTAAGCTCCCCATGTGGAGACGAGAGAGGTTTGGTTTGGAGCCTCAGAAAAGCCCCGTGTGCTGGTCTACGAAAACAGACCTCTGAGGACGGACACATGGAAACCAAAGCTAAGGTTCAGATTAGGGCCTGGGGGCCTGTCCATTTCAACCTTCTGTCTCTGGGGACACTGTCTGAGAGTCTAAGTGGAGATAGTTGCTCCGCTGGTGTCAGAGAGCCCCTCTTAGTCCAGGGTCGCCTACACTATTGATGGCCTCAGGGGCCTTGGAGCTTTTCCCTAACCTGTAGGGTTGTGGTCAATGGATTGGGCACAATTTCCTTGGAGAGGGCAGGCACAATCTTTCGCTGTGGCTCCAGAGGCCCTAGCCTGGCGGTTGTGTGGGTCCAGGCTGAGGGCACAGAAGTCTGAAAACACAAACTCAGCTTATGAGTGGCGCCTAGGGTATGGCAGGCCGGATGTACAGCCCGAGAGGGAGCTCCTGGGCCTCTGAAACAAGGGCGAGTGGGAGGCGTTCCTTCAGGCTTTTGTCTCTGGATGTTGTGTCCGAGATAGCCGTGGATTGGAGGGGTGGCCTCAGGGACTGTGGACGAGTATCCCTCTCTGGGGATTTGTCCCAGCTCCCAAGAGTTTGGGGTCATTTTGTGGGAAGGGTGGAAAAGTGTTGTCTGGCTCACGTGTCTCTCCAAGAAAGGGATTCCAGAGCAGAGCCCCAGGTACGGGCGGGGCGACTGGAAAACTCAAACACTGGTGAGGATTGGGTGCATAGGGGCTTGGCATGCCCCATATGCGGGCTCTTGGCCCAGGCCCTGACAGGCCTTTCTTTGACATGGGGCTCATGCTGAGGGTCAGAGTGTGAATTTGTGCCCAAGCATCACTCAAGTTTGGGCGTGGCATCAGGGACCAGGAAGGTTTCTCCCACCCTGAAGGTGTGACTCCATGCCAAGAGCAAGCTTTACAGCCACGGGGAAGGAGGAGTTCTGTGTTGTGCTTGCGATACCCAGCTGTGTGGAGAATTGATATAATGTCTAGGTTCAGATATCTGAAAACCAAGGTTAGGAAGAGGTGACGGCATAAGACCATGGCGTGTCCGAAGTGATGGGTGTGCGGCCAGCTGTCTCCTTGTCTGTCTGGACGTCTGGCTTCAGGCTGTGTCAGACAGAGCATGAGTGCCCAGAGCAGCCTATCCAGTTCGGGTACCGGTCGAGGCCCGAGCAGGTTGATCCTCATCTGGGTTTTCTGGAGAGAGTCCCACAGGGAAAAGTTTTTCTTCCCTTGGGCAGACCCTGGGCTGGGTTGTGGTTCTGGAGTTCCTAGTCCGGAGGGCTTGTTTGCCAGGAGTGTGAGGAAGGAAGTCTGAAAACACAAGCTAGCGTGAGGTTTGGGACCGATGGCACGGCAGGTCCACTCTGAGAGGCTGAATCGAGATCTCCTGCACTGAGGTCATTTCAACTATGAGACGTGCCTCAGGCTAGAGTTTTTGTCCAGCATGGCCTCTTCCTGAATGGTGTGGGGGCCTCATGAGGCCAGGAAGGTTTGCCTACGATGGGATTTGTGAACTACTCCAAACCTCAAGGTTTCCTTCTGCACGAAAGTCGAGTGCTATTGGATGGTTCCAGGAGGCCCCATACGGAAAGACTCGAGAGCAGGTGTCTAAGCATGGATGCCTGGGAACGCCACCTCATATTCCCACTCTGTAGTCAGGACAAGGCAGGCTCAATCTGCGGGCTCCTGGGTGAGCTACCCAGAGGGGAGAGTTGAAATGGACTCTCCTGAAGATGAGTCCTACTGTGGCTTGGTGGCCTGGGAGACCTTGGAATGTGGAGGTGGCTCAGGGACTCTGCAGGATTCTCCAACCTGAGGTGTTTGACACGGCTCCAACAAGGAAGCTTCCCATGTGGAGACGAGAGAAGTTCTGTTCAGTGCCTCAGGAAAGCCCCATATCCTGTTCTTCGAACCAAAGCCTCTGAGGAGTGACACCTGGAAAACAAAGCAAGAGTTGAGATTAGGGCCTAAGGGCCTGTCCGGCTCAACCTTCTATCTCTGTTGACATCTGTGTGCATGCCTTCATGGAGGTAGCAGCTCAGCTTGTGTCCGAAGGCCCCTGTGTGTGCAGGGAGGCTCCCGGTAATGGTATGTCCTCGGGGGCCTTGAGGTTTCTCATATTCTGGAGGTGTGTGGCCAAAGGAATGGACAGAGTTTCCCAGGAGAGAGCAGGCATGGTCCTGTGGTATGGCTCCAGAGGACCCAGCCTAGAGGCTGTGTTTGCCAGGGCTGTGGGGACAGATGTCTGAAAAAGCAAACTTGGCTCAGGTAGGGGCCAAGGTAATGGCAGGCCTGATCTCCAGTCCGAGAGGGGAGATCCTCTGGATATCAAAGGAGGGCAAGTGGGAGGCAGTCGCTCAGGCTTTTGTCTCTGGGTGTTGCGTTCACAGTGGCCGTTCAGGGTAGGGGTTGCTTCAGGGGCCGAGGAAGAGCCTTCCTCTCGGGGGATTGTCCAAGCTCCCAAGTGTTTGGGTTCATTCTGTGGGAAGGGAAGAGTACTGTTTTCTGCCACAGGGGACCCCCCAGGAGAGGGACTCTAGAGCACAGCAGTGGGTTCCCTCAACTGGAATACACACCATCTAGTTAGTCCTGCGTGCCTATGGGCATGGCAAGCCACATATGCGGGCTCTTGGTCCAATCACTGAGAGGCGTTACTTGAATAAGGTACTCACGCTGAGGGTCACAATGTGTGTTTGTGCCCAAGGCGGCCCTCACACATGGGCGTGGCCTCATGGGCCATGCCGTTTTCTCCTACACTGAAGGTTTGACTCACTGCCAGCAGCAAGGTTTCTTGCCATGGGGAAGGAAGGGTTCTGACTTGTGCATCAGGTTCCCCCCTGTGCAGGGATTGGAGATAAGGTCTAGGTTCTGATGACTGAAAACCCAGGTTGGGAATGGATGGTGGCCTAAGGCAGTGGCGGGTCCAATGTGCTGGGTGTGCAGCCAGCTGTGTCGGTGTCTGTTGGAAGGTCTGGGCTCAGGCTATTTGCGACAGAGCATCAGTGTTTAAGGTAGCCTATGCAATTGGGGTGTTGCCGAGGGCCAAGCAGTTTGATCCTCATTTGGGGTTTCTGGGCAGCACCATAGACAAAGTTTTTCTCCTGGGAGGCAGGCGGAGTGCTTCATTGTGGCCCCAGAATTCCCAGTAGGGAGGGTTTGTGGGCCAGGAGTGTGAGGACGGAAGTCTAGGAACACAAGCTAAAGTGAGGATTGGAGCCAAGGGCAGAGCAGGCCCACTAGGCAGAGGCTGAATCAAAATCTCCTGCATCTGAAGGCAGGCTGAGGATCAGACGTTGGCTGAGGCTGGCGTATGTGTCCATGATGGCACCTTCATGAAGCGGGGGCCTCATGAGGCCAAGGAAGTTTTCCCACGCTGAGTTTGGAGGTTGCTCCAAACCACCAGGTTTCCTTCTGTGGGACATTCGAGTCCTGTTGCATGTCTCCAGGACACACCATACGGAAGGACTGGAGAGCACGGTTCGAAGGATGGATCCCTGTACAGCATGCCTCGCATTCCCATTGGCCATTAGCCACAAGATATGTTTGATCTGCTGCCTCTGGGGCACGCTAACCAGGGGGCTGAGTTGAAATGGCCTCTCCTGAGGATGCGTCATAATGTGCGTTTGGGTCCATGGAAACCTTGGAATGTGCTGGTTGTTCAGTGGCCCTGCGGAACTCTCCTACCTGAAGGGTTTGATACATCCCCAGTAAGTAAGCTCCCCATGTGGAGACGAGAGAGGTTTGGTTTGGAGCCTCAGAAAAGCCCCGTGTGCTGGTCTACGAAAACAGACCTCTGAGGACGGACACATGGAAACCAAAGCTAAGGTTCAGATTAGGGCCTGGGGGCCTGTCCATTTCAACCTTCTGTCTCTGGGGACACTGTCTGAGAGTCTAAGTGGAGATAGTTGCTCCGCTGGTGTCAGAGAGCCCCTCTTAGTCCAGGGTGGCCTACACTATTGATGGCCTCAGGGGCCTTGGAGCTTTTCCCTAACCTGTAGGGTTGTGGTCAATGGATTGGGCACAATTTCCTTGGAGAGGGCAGGCACAATCTTTCGCTGTGGCTCCAGAGGCCCTAGCCTGGCGGTTGTGTGGGTCCAGGCTGAGGGCACAGAAGTCTGAAAACACAAACTCAGCTTATGAGTGGCGCCTAGGGTATGGCAGGCCGGATGTACAGCCCGAGAGGGAGCTCCTGGGCCTCTGAAACAAGGGCGAGTGGGAGGCGTTCCTTCAGGCTTTTGTCTCTGGATGTTGTGTCCGAGATAGCCGTGGATTGGAGGGGTGGCCTCAGGGACTGTGGACGAGTATCCCTCTCTGGGGATTTGTCCCAGCTCCCAAGAGTTTGGGGTCATTTTGTGGGAAGGGTGGAAAAGTGTTGTCTGGCTCACGTGTCTCTCCAAGAAAGGGATTCCAGAGCAGAGCCCCAGGTACGGGCGGGGCGACTGGAAAACTCAAACACTGGTGAGGATTGGGTGCATAGGGGCTTGGCAAGCCCCATATGCGGGCTCTTGGCCCAGGCCCTGACAGGCCTTTCTTTGACATGGGGCTCATGCTGAGGGTCAGAGTGTGAATTTGTGCCCAAGCAGCACTCAAGTTTGGGCGTGGCATCAGGGACCAGGAAGGTTTCTCCCACCCTGAAGGTGTGACTCCATGCCAAGAGCAAGCTTTACAGCCACGGGGAAGGAGGAGTTCTGTGTTGTGCTTGCGATACCCAGCTGTGTGGAGAATTGATATAATGTCTAGGATCAGATATCTGAAAACCAAGGTTAGGAAGAGGTGACGGCATAAGACCATGGCGTGTCCGAAGTGATGGGTGTGCGGCCAGCTGTCTCCTTGTCTGTCTGGACGTCTGGCTTCAGGCTGTGTCAGACAGAGCATGAGTGCCCAGAGCAGCCTATCCAGTTTGGGTACCGTAGAGGCCCGAGCAGGTTGATCCTCATCTGGGTTTTCTGGAGAGAGCCCCACAGGGAAACGTTTTTCTTCCCTTTGGCAGACCCTGGGCTGGGTTGTGGTTCTGGAGTTCCTAGTCCGGAGGGCTTGTTTGCCAGGAGTGTGAGGAAGGAAGTCTGAAAACACAAGCTAGCGTGAGGTTTGGGACCGATGGCACGGCAGGCCCACTCTGAGAGGCTGAATCGAGATCTCCTGCACTGAGGTCATTTCAACTATGAGACGTGTCTCAGGCTAGAGTTTTTGTCCAGCATGGCCTCTTTCTGAATGGTGTGGGGGCCTCATGAGGCCAGGAAGGTTTGCCTACGATGGGATTTGTGAACTACTCCAAACCTCAAGGTTTCCTTCTGCACGAAAGTCGAGTGCTATTGGATGGTTCCAGGAGGCCCCATACGGAAAGACTCGAGAGCAGGTGTCTAAGTATGGATGCCTGGGAACGCCACCTCATATTCCCACTCTTTAGTCAGGACAAGGCAGGCTCAATCTGCGGGCTCCTGGGTGAGCTACCCAGAGGGGAGAGTTGAAATGGACTCTCCTGAAGATGAGTCCTACTGTGGCTTGGTGGCCTGGGAGACCTTGGAATGTGGAGGTGGCTCAGGGACTCTGCAGGATTCTCCAACCTGAGGTGTTTGACACGGCTCCAACAAGGAAGCTTCCCATGTGGAGACGAGAGAAGTTCTGTTCAGTGCCTCAGGAAAGCCCCATATCCTGTTCTTCGAACCAAAGCCTCTGAGGAGTGACACATGGAAAACAAAGCAAGAGTTGAGATTAGGGCCTAAGGGCCTGTCGGGCTCAACCTTCTATCTCTGTTGACATCTGTGTGCATGCCTTCATGGAGGTAGCAGCTCAGCTTGTGTCCGAAGGCCCCTGTGTGTGCAGGGAGGCTCCCGGTAATGGTATGTCCTCGGGGGCCTTGAGGTTTCTCATATTCTGGAGGTGTGTGGCCAAAGGAATGGACAGAGTTTCCCAGGAGAGAGCAGGCATGGTCCTGTGGTATGGCTCCAGAGGACCCAGCCTAGAGGCTGTGTTTGCCAGGGCTGTGGGGACAGATGTCTGAAAAAGCAAACTTGGCTCAGGTAGGGGCCAAGGTAATGGCAGGCCTGATCTCCAGTCCGAGAGGGGAGATCCTCTGGATATCAAAGGAGGACAAGTGGGAGGCAGTCGCTCAGGCTTTTGTCTCTGGGTGTTGCGTTCACAGTGGCCGTTCAGGGTAGGGGTTGCTTCAGGGGCCGAGGAAGAGCCTTCCTCTCGGGGGATTGTCCAAGCTCCCAAGTGTTTGGGTTCATTCTGTGGGAAGGGAAGAGTACTGTTTTCTGCCACAGGGGACCCCCCAGGAGAGGGACTCTAGAGCACAGCAGTGGGTTCCCTCAACTGGAATACACACCATCTAGTTAGTCCTGCGTGCCTATGGGCATGGCAAGCCACATATGCGGGCTCTTGGTCCAATCACTGAGAGGCGTTACTTGAATAAGGTACTCACGCTGAGGGTCACAATGTGTGTTTGTGCCCAAGGCGGCCCTCACACATGGGCGTGGCCTCATGGGCCATGCCGTTTTCTCCTACACTGAATGTTTGACTCACTGCCAGCAGCAAGGTTTCTTGCCATGGGGAAGGAGGGGTTCTGACTTGTGCATCAGGTTCCGCCCTGTGCAGGGATTGG
Organism: Mustela nivalis; assembly: GCF_964662115.1. Taxonomy (NCBI): domain Eukaryota; kingdom Metazoa; phylum Chordata; class Mammalia; order Carnivora; family Mustelidae; genus Mustela; species Mustela nivalis. Next base: position 1,472,441 of record NW_028136529.1, read on the forward strand.
AGATAAGGTCTAGGTTCTGATGACTGAAAACCCAGGTTGGGAATGGATGGTGGCCTAAGGCAGTGGCGGGTCCAATGTGCTGGGTGTGCAGCCAGCTGTGTCGGTGTCTGTTGGAAGGTCTGGGCTCAGGCTATTTGCGACAGAGCATCAGTGTTTAAGGTAGCCTATGCAATTGGGGTGTTGCCGAGGGCCAAGCAGTTTGATCCTCATTTGGGGTTTCTGGGCAGCACCATAGACAAAGTTTTTCTCCTGGGAGGCAGGCGGAGTGCTTCATTGTGGCCCCAGAATTCCCAGTAGGGAGGGTTTGTGGGCCAGGAGTGTGAGGACGGAAGTCTAGGAACACAAGCTAAAGTGAGGATTGGAGCCAAGGGCAGAGCAGGCCCACTAGGCAGAGGCTGAATCAAAATCTCCTGCATCTGAAGTCAGGCTGAGGATCAGACGTTGGCTGAGGCTGGAGTATGTGTCCATGATGGCACCTTCATGAAGCGGGGGCCTCATGAGGCCAAGGAAGTTTTCCCACGCTGAGTTTGGAGGTTGCCCCAAACCACCAGGTTTCCTTCTGTGGGACATTCGAGTCCTGTTGCATGGCTCCAGGACATACCATACGGAAGGACTGGAGAGCACGGTTCGAAGGATGGATCCCTGTACAGCATGCCTCGCATTCCCATTGGCCATTAGCCACAAGATATGTTTGATCTGCTGCCTCTGGGGCACGCTAACCAGGGGGCTGAGTTGAAATGGCCTCTCCTGAGGATGCGTCATAATGTGCGTTTGGGTCCATGGAAACCTTGGAATGTGCTGGTTGTTCAGTGGCCCTGCGGAACTCTCCTACCTGAAGGGTTTGATACATCCCCAGTAAGTAACCTCCCCATGTGGAGGCGAGAGAGGTTTAGTTTGGAGCCTCAGAAAAGCCCCGTGTACTGGTCTACGAAAACAGACCTCTGAGGACGGACACATGGAAACCAAAGCTAAGGTTCAGATTAGGGCCTGGGGGCCTGTCCATTTCAACCTTCTGTCTCTGGGGACACTGTCTGAGAGTCTAAGTGGAGATAGTTGCTCCGCTGGTGTCAGAGAGCCCCTCTTAGTCCAGGGTGGCCTACACTATTGATGGCCTCAGGGGCCTTGGAGCTTTTCCCTAACCTGTAGGGTTGTGGTCAATGGATTGGGCACAATTTCCTTGGAGAGGGCAGGCACAATCTTTCGCTGAGGCTCCAGCCTGGCGGTTGTGTGGGTCCAGGCTGAGGGCACAGAAGTCTGAAAACACAAACTCAGCTTATGAGTGGCGCCTAGGGTATGGCAGGCCGGATGTACAGCCCGAGAGGGAGCTCCTGGGCCTCTGAAACAAGGGCGAGTGGAGGCGTTCCTTCAGGCTTTTGTCTCTGGATGTTGTGTCCGAGATAGCCGTGGATTGGAGGGGTGGCCTCAGGGACTGTGGACGAGTATCCCTCTCTGGGGATTTGTCCCAGCTCCCAAGAGTTTGGGGTCATTTTGTGGGAAGGGTGGAAAAGTGTTGTCTGGCTCACGTGTCTCTCCAAGAAAGGGATTCCAGAGCAGAGCCCCAGGTACGGGCGGGGCGACTGGAAAACTCAAACACTGGTGAGGATTGGGTGCATAGGGGCTTGGCAAGCCCCATATGCGGGCTCTTGGCCCAGGCCCTGACAGGCCTTTCTTTGACATGGGGCTCATGCTGAGGGTCAGAGTGTGAATTTGTGCCCAAGCAGCACTCAAGTTTGGGCGTGGCATCAGGGACCAGGAAGGTTTCTCCCATTCTGAAGGTGTGACTCCATGCCAAGAGCAAGCTTTACAGCGACGGGGAAGGAGGAGTTCTGTGTTGTGCTTGCGATACCCAGCTGTGTGGAGAATTGATATAATGTCTAGGTTCAGATATCTGAAAACCAAGGTTAGGAAGAGGTGACGGCATAAGACCATGGCGTGTCCGAAGTGCTGGGTGTGCGGCCAGCTGTCTCCTTGTCTGTCTGGACGTCTGGCTTCAGGCTGTGTCAGACAGAGCATGAGTGCCCAGAGCAGCCTATCCAGTTCGGGTACCGGTCGAGGCCCGAGCAGGTTGATCCTCATCTGGGTTTTCTGGAGAGAGCGCCACAGGGAAACGTTTTTCTTCCCTTGGGCAGACCCTGGGCTGGGTTGTGGTTCTGGAGTTCCTAGTCCGGAGGGCTTGTTTGCCAGGAGTGTGAGGAAGGAAGTCTGAAAACACAAGCTAGCGTGAGGTTTGGGACCGATGGCACGGCAGGCCCACTCTGAGAGGCTGAATCGAGATCTCCTGCACTGAGGTCATTTCAACTATGAGACGTTCCTCAGGCTAGAGTTTTAGTCCAGCATGGCCTCTTCCTGAATGGTGTGGGGGCCTCATGAGGCCAGGAAGGTTTGCCTACGATGGGATTTGTGAACTACTCCAAACCTCAAGGTTTCCTTCTGCACGAAAGTCGAGTGCTATTGGATGGTTCCAGGAGGCCCCATACGGAAAGACTCGAGAGCAGGTGTCTAAGCATGCATGCCTGGGAACGCCACCTCATATTCCCACTCTTTAGTCAGGACAAGGCAGGCTCAATCTGCGGGCTCCTGGGTGAGCTACCCCGAGGGGAGAGTTGAAATGGACTCTCCTGAAGATGAGTCCTACTGTGGCTTGGTGGCCTGGGAGACCTTGGAATGTGGAGGTGGCTCAGGGACTCTGCAGGATTCTCCAACCTAAGGTGTTTGACACGGCTCCAACAAGGAAGCTTCCCATGTGGAGACGAGAGAAGTTCTGTTCAGTGCCTCAGGAAAGCCCCATATCCTGTTCTTCGAACCAAAGCCTCTGAGGAGTGACACATGGAAAACAAAGCAAGAGTTGAGATTAGGGCCTAAGGGCCTGTCAGGCTCAACCTTCTATCTCTGTTGACATCTGTGTGCATGCCTTCATGGAGGTAGCAGCTCAGCTTGTGCCCGAAGGCCCCTGTGTGTGCAGGGAGGCTCCCGGTAATGGTATGTCCTCGGGGGCCTTGAGTTTTCTCATATTCTGGAGGTGTGTGGCCAAAGGAATGGACAGAGTTTCCCAGGAGAGAGCAGGCATGGTCCTGTGGTATGGCTCCAGAGAACCCAGCCTAGAGGCTGTGTTTGCCAGGGCTGTGGGGACAGATGTCTGAAAAAGCAAACTTGGCTCAGGTAGGGGCCAAGGTAATGGCAGGCCTGATCTCCAGTCAGAGAGGGGAGATCCTCTGGATATCAAGGAGGGCAAGTGGGAGGCAGTCGCTCAGGCTTTTGTCTCTGGGTGTTGCGTTCACAGTGGCCGTTCAGGGTAGGGGTTGCTTCAGGGGCCGAGGAAGAGCCTTCCTCTTGGGGGATTGTCCAAGCTCCCAAGTGTTTGGGTTCATTCTGTGGGAAGGGAAGAGTACTGTTTTCTGCCACAGGGGACCCCCCAGGAGAGGGACTCTAGAGCACAGCAGTGGGTTCCCTCAACTGGAATACACACCATCTAGTTAGTCCTGCGTGCCTATGGGCATGGCAAGCCACATATGCGGGCTCTTGGTCCAATCACTGAGAGGCGTTACTTGAATAAGGTACTCACGCTGAGGGTCACAATGTGTGTTTGTGCCCAAGGCGGCCCTCACACATGGGCGTGGCCTCATGGGCCATGCCGTTTTCTCCTACACTGAAGGTTTGACTCACTGCCAGCAGCAAGGTTTCTTGCCATGGGGAAGGAGGGGTTCTGACTTGTGCATCAGGTTCCCCCCTGTGCAGGGATTGGAGATAAGGTCTAGGTTCTGATGACTGAAAACCCAGGTTGGGAATGGATGGTGGCCTAAGGCAGTGGCGGGTCCAATGTGCTGGGTGTGCAGCCAGCTGTGTCGGTGTCTGTTGGAAGGTCTGGGCTCAGGCTATTTGCGACAGAGCATCAGTGTTTAAGGTAGCCTATGCAATTGGGGTGTTGCCGAGGGCCAAGCAGTTTGATCCTCATTTGGGGTTTCTGGGCAGCACCATAGACAAAGTTTTTCTCCTGGGAGGCAGGCGGAGTGCTTCATTGTGGCCCCAGAATTCCCAGTAGGGAGGGCTTGTGGGCCAGGAGTGTGAGGACGGAAGTTTAGGAACACAAGCTAAAGTGAGGATTGGAGCCAAGGGCAGAGCAGGCCCACTAGGCAGAGGCTGAATCAAAATCACCTGCATCTGAAGTCAGGCTGACGATCAGACGTTGGCTGAGGCTGGAGTATGTGTCCATGATGGCACCTTCATGAAGCGGGGGCCTCATGAGGCCAAGGAAGTTTTCCCACGCTGAGTTTGGAGGTTGACCCAAACCACCAGGTTTCCTTCTGTGGGACATTCGAGTCCTGTTGCATGGCTCCAGGACATACCATACGGAAGGACTGGAGAGCACGGTTCGAAGGATGGATCCCTGTACAGCATGCCTCGCATTCCCATTGGCCATTAGCCACAAGATATGTTTGATCTGCTGCCTCTGGGGCACGCTAACCAGGGGGCTGAGTTGAAATGGCCTCTCCTGAGGATGCGTCATAATGTGCGTTTGGGTCCATGGAAACCTTGGAATGTGCTGGTTGTTCAGTGGCCATGCGGAACTCTCCTACTTGAAGTGTTTGATACATCCCCAGTAAGTAAGCTCCCCATGTGGAGACGAGAGAGGTTTGGTTTGGAGCCTCAGAAAAGCCCCGTGTGCTGGTCTATGAAAACAGACCTCTGAGGACGGACACATGGAAACCAAAGCTAAGGTTCAGATTAGGGCCTGGGGGCCTGTCCATTTCAACCTTCTGTCTCTGGGGACACTGTCTGAGAGTCTACGTGGAGATAGTTGCTCCGCTGGTGTCAGAGAGCCCCTCTTAGTCCAGGGTGGCCTACACTATTGATGGCCTCAGGGGCCTTGGAGCTTTTCCCTAACCTGTAGGGTTGTGGTCAATGGATTGGGCACAATTTCCTTGGAGAGGGCAGGCACAATCTTTCGCTGTGGCTCCAGAGGCCCTAGCCTGGCGGTTGTGTGGGTCCAGGCTGAGGGCACAGAAGTCTGAAAACACAAACTCAGCTTATGAGTGGCGCCTAGGGTATGGCAGGCCGGATGTACAGCCCGAGAGGGAGCTCCTGGGCCTCTGAAACAAGGGCGAGTGGGAGGCGTTCCTTCAGGCTTTTGTCTCTGGATGTTGTGTCCGAGATAGCCGTGGATTGGAGGGGTGGCCTCAGGGACTGTGGACGAGTATCCCTCTCTGGGGATTTGTCCCAGCTCCCAAGAGTTTGGGGTCATTTTGTGGGAAGGGTGGAAAAGTGTTGTCTGGCTCACGTGTCTCTCCAAGAAAGGGATTCCAGAGCAGAGCCCCAGGTACGGGCGGGGCGACTGGAAAACTCAAACACTGGTGAGGATTGGGTGCATAGGGGCTTGGCAAGCCCCATATGCGGGCTCTTGGCCCAGGCCCTGACAGGCCTTTCTTTGACATGGGGCTCATGCTGAGGGTCAGAGTGTGAATTTGTGCCCAAGCAGCACTCAAGTTTGGGCGTGGCATCAGGGACCAGGAAGGTTTCTCCCACCCTGAAGGTGTGACTCCATGCCAAGAGCAAGCTTTACAGCCACGGGGAAGGAGGAGTTCTGTGTTGTGCTTGCGATACCCAGCTGTGTGGAGAATTGATATAATGTCTAGGTTCAGATATCTGAAAACCAAGGTTAGGAAGAGGTGACGGCATAAGACCATGGCGTGTCCGAAGTGCTGGGTGTGCGGCCAGCTGTCTCCTTGTCTGTCTGGACGTCTGGCTTCAGGCTGTGTCAGACAGAGCATGAGTGCCCAGAGCAGCCTATCCAGTTCGGGTACCGGTCGAGGCCCGAGCAGGTTGATCCTCATCTGGGTTTTCTGGAGAGAGCCCCACAGGGAAACGTTTTTCTTCCCTTGGGCAGACCCTGGGCTGGGTTGTGGTTCTGGAGTTCCTAGTCCGGAGGGCTTGTTTGCCAGGAGTGTGAGGAAGGAAGTCTGAAAACACAAGAAGCGTGAGGTTTGGGATCGATGGCATGGCAGGCCCACTCTGAGAGGCTGAATCGAGATCTCCTGCACTGAGGTCATTTCAACTATGAGACGTGCCTCTGGCTAGAGTTTTTGTCCAGCATGGCCTCTTCCTGAATGGTGTGGGGGCCTCATGAGGCCAGGAAGATTTGCCTACGATGGGATTTGTGAACTACTCCAAACCTCAAGGTTTCCTTCTGCACGAAAGTCGAGTGCTATTGGATGGTTCCAGGAGGCCCCATACGGAAAGACTCGAGAGCAGGTGTCTAAGCATGGATGCCTGGGAACGCCACCTCATATTCCCACTCTGTAGTCAGGACAAGGCAGGCTCAATCTGCGGGCTCCTGGGTGAGCTACCCAGAGGGGAGAGTTGAAATGGACTCTCCTGAAGATGAGTCCTACTGTGGCTAGGTGGCCTGGGAGACCTTGGAATGTGGAGGTGGCTCAGGGACTCTGCAGGATTCTCCAACCTGAGGTGTTTGACACGGCTCCAACAAGGAAGCTTCCCATGTGGAGACGAGAGAAGTTCTGTTCAGTGCCTCAGGAAAGCCCCATATCCTGTTCTTCGAACCAAAGCCTCTGAGGAGTGACACATGGAAAACAAAGCAAGAGTTGAGATTAGGGCCTAAGGGCCTGTCCAGCTCACCTTCTATCTCTGTTGACATCTGTGTGCATGCCTTCATGGAGGTAGCAGCTCAGCTTGTGTCCGAAGGCCCCTGTGTGTGCAGGGAGGCTCCCGGTAATGGTATGTCCTCGGGGGCCTTGAGGTTTCTCATATTCTGGAGGTGTGTGGCCAAAGGAATGGACAGAGTTTCCCAGGAGAGAGCAGGCATGGTCCTGTGGTATGGCTCCAGAGGACCCAGCCTAGAGGCTGTGTTTGCCAGGGCTGTGGGGACAGATGTCTGAAAAAGCAAACTTGGCTCAGGTAGGGGCCAAGGTAATGGCAGGCCTGATCTCCAGTCCGAGAGGGGAGATCCTCTGGATATCAAAGGAGGGCAAGTGGGAGGCAGTCGCTCAGGCTTTTGTCTCTGGGTGTTGCGTTCACAGTGGCCGTTCAGGGTAGGGGTTGCTTCAGGGGCCGAGGAAGAGCCTTCCTCTCGGGGGATTGTCCAAGCTCCCAAGTGTTTGGGTTCATTCTGTGGGAAGGGAAGAGTACTGTTTTCTGCCACAGGGGACCCCCCAGGAGAGGGACTCTAGAGCACAGCAGTGGGTTCCCTCAACTGGAATACACACCATCTAGTTAGTCCTGCGTGCCTATGGGCATGGCAAGCCACATATGCGGGCTCTTGGTCCAATCACTGAGAGGTGTTACTTGAATAAGGTACTCACGCTGAGGGTCACAATGTGTGTTTGTGCCCAAAGCGGCCCTCACACATGGGCGTGGCCTCATGGGCCATGCCGTTTTCTCCTACACTGAAGGTTTGACACACTGCCAGCAGCAAGGTTTCTTGCCATGGGGAAGGAGGGGTTCTGACTTGTGCATCAGGTTCCCCCCTGTGCAGGGATTGGAGATAAGGTCTAGGTTCTGATGACTGAAAACCCAGGTTGGGAATGGATGGTGGCCTAAGGCAGTGGCGGGTCCAATGTGCTGGGTGTGCAGCCAGCTGTGTCGGTGTCTGTTGGAAGGTCTGGGCTCAGGCTATTTGCGACAGAGCATCAGTGTTTAAGGTAGCCTATGCAATTGGGGTGTTGCCGAGGGCCAAGCAGTTTGATCCTCATTTGGGGTTTCTGGGCAGCACCATAGACAAAGTTTTTCTCCTGGGAGGCAGGCGGAGTGCTTCATTGTGGCCCCAGAATTCCCAGTAGCGAGGGTTTGTGGGCCAGGTGTGTGAGGACGGAAGTCTAGGAACACAAGCTAAAGTGAGGATTGGAGCCAAGGGCAGAGCAGGCCCACTAGGCAGAGGCTGAATCAAAATCTCCTGCATCTGAAGTCAGGCTGAGGATCAGACGTTGGCTGAGGCTGGCGTATGTGTCCATGATGGCACCTTCATGAAGCGGGGGCCTCATGAGGCCAAGGAAGTTTTCCCACGCTGAGTTTGGAGGTTGCCCCAAACCACCAGGTTTCCTTCTGTGGGACATTCGAGTCCTGTTGCATGGCTCCAGGACATACCATACGGAAGGACTGGAGAGCACGGTTCGAAGGATGGATCCCTGTACAGCATGCCTCGCATTCCCATTGGCCATTAGCCACAAGATATGTTTGATCTGCTGCCTCTGGGGCACGCTAACCAGGGGGCTGAGTTGAAATGGCCTCTCCTGAGGATGCGTCATAATGTGCTTTTGGGTCCATGGAAACCTTGGAATGTGCTGGTTGTTCAGTGGCCCTGCGGAACTCTCCTACCTGAAGGGTTTGATACATCCCCAGTAAGTAAGCTCCCCATGTGGAGACGAGAGAGGTTTGGTTTGGAGCCTCAGAAAAGCCCCGTGTGCTGGTCTACGAAAACAGACCTCTGAGGACGGACACATGGAAACCAAAGCTAAGGTTCAGATTAGGGCCTGGGGGCCTGTCCATTTCAACCTTCTGTCTCTGGGGACACTGTCTGAGAGTCTACGTGGAGATAGTTGCTCCGCTGGTGTCAGAGAGCCCCTCTTAGTCCAGGGTGGCCTACACTATTGATGGCCTCAGGGGCCTTGGAGCTTTTCCCTAACCTGTAGGGTTGTGGTCAATGGATTGGGCACAATTTCCTTGGAGAGGGCAGGCACAATCTTTCGCTGTGGCTCCAGAGGCCCTAGCCTGGCGGTTGTGTGGGTCCAGGCTGAGGGCACAGAAGTCTGAAAACACAAACTCAGCTTATGAGTGGCGCCTAGGGTATGGCAGGCCGGATGTACAGCCCGAGAGGGAGCTCCTGGGCCTCTGAAACAAGGGCGAGTGGGAGGCGTTCCTTCAGGCTTTTGTCTCTGGATGTTGTGTCCGAGATAGCCGTGGATTGGAGGGGTGGCCTCAGGGACTGTGGACGAGTATCCCTCTCTGGGGATTTGTCCCAGCTCCCAAGAGTTTGGGGTCATTTTGTGGGAAGGGTGGAAAAGTGTTGTCTGGCTCACGTGTCTCTCCAAGAAAGGGATTCCAGAGCAGAGCCCCAGGTACGGGCGGGGCGACTGGAAAACTCAAACACTGGTGAGGATTGGGTGCATAGGGGCTTGGCAAGCCCCATATGCGGGCTCTTGGCCCAGGCCCTGACAGGCCTTTCTTTGACATGGGGCTCATGCTGAGGGTCAGAGTGTGAATTTGTGCCCAAGCAGCACTCAAGTTTGGGCGTGGCATCAGGGACCAGGAAGGTTTCTCCCACCCTGAAGGTGTGACTCCATGCCAAGAGCAAGCTTTACAGCCACGGGGAAGGAGGAGTTTTGTGTTGTGCTTGCGATACCCAGCTGTGTGGAGAATTGATATAATGTCTAGGTTCAGATATCTGAAAACCAAGGTTAGGAAGAGGTGACGGCATAAGACCATGGCGTGTCCGAAGTGCTGGGTGTGCGGCCAGCTGTCTCCTTGTCTGTCTGGACGTCTGGCTTCAGGCTGTGTCAGACAGAGCATGAGTGCCCAGAGCAGCCTATCCAGTTTGGGTACCGTCGAGGCCCGAGCAGGTTGATCCTCATCTGGGTTTTCTGGAGAGAGCCCCACAGGGAAACGTTTTTCTTCCCTTGGGCAGACCCTGGGCTGGGTTGTGGTCCTGGAGTTCCTAGTCCGGAGGGCTTGTTTGCCAGGAGTGTGAGGAAGGAAGTCTGAAAACACAAGCTAGCCTGAGGTTTGGGACCGATGGCACGGCAGGCCCACTCTGAGAGGCTGAATCGAGATCTCCTGCACTGAGGTCATTTCAACTATGAGACGTGCCTCAGGCTAGAGTTTTTGTCCAGCATGGCCTCTTCCTGAATGGTGTGGGGGCCTCATGAGGCCAGGAAGGTTTGCCTACGATGGGATTTGTGAACTACTCCAAACCTCAAGGTTTCCTTCTGCACGAAAGTCGAGTGCTATTGGATGGTTCCAGGAGGCCCCATACGGAAAGACTCGAGAGCAGGTGTCTAAGCATGGATGCCTGGGAACGCCACCTCATATTCCCACTCTGTAGTCAGGACAAGGCAGGCTCAATCTGCGGGCTCCTGGGTGAGCTACCCAGAGGGGAGAGTTGAAATGGACTCTCCTGAAGATGAGTCCTACTGTGGCTTGGTGGCCTGGGAGACCTTGGAATGTGGAGGTGGCTCAGGGACTCTGAAGGATTCTCCAACCTGAGGTGTTTGACACGGCTCTAAGAAGGAAGCTTCCCATGTGGAGACGAGAGAAGTTCTGTTCAGTGCCTCAGGAAAGCCCCATATCCTGTTCTTCGAACCAAAGCCTCTGAGGAGTGACACCTGGAAAACAAAGCAAGAGTTGAGATTAGGGCCTAAGGGCCTTTCGGGCTCAACCTTCTATCTCTGTTGACATCTGTGTGCATGCCTTCATGGAGGTAGCAGCTCAGCTTGTGTCCGAAGGCCCCTGTGTGTGCAGGGAGGCTCCCGGTAATGGTATGTCCTCGGGGGCCTTGAGGTTTCTCATATTCTGGAGGTGTGTGGCCAAAGGAATGGACAGAGTTTCCCAGGAGAGAGCAGGCATGGTCCTGTGGTATGGCTCCAGAGGACCCAGCCTAGAGGCTGTGTTTGCCAGGGCTGTGGGGACAGATGTCTGAAAAAGCAAACTTGGCTCAGGTAGGGGCCAAGGTAATGGCAGGCCTGATCTCCAGTCCGAGAGGGGAGATCCTCTGGATATCAAAGGAGGGCAAGTGGGAGGCAGTCGCTCAGGCTTTTGTCTCTGGGTGTTGCGTTCACAGTGGCCGTTCAGGGTAGGGGTTGCTTCAGGGGCCGAGGAAGAGCCTTCCTCTCGGGGGATTGTCCAAGCTCCCAAGTGTTTGGGTTCATTCTGTGGGAAGGGAAGAGTACTGTTTTCTGCCACAGGGGACCCCCCAGGAGAGGGACTCTAGAGCACAGCAGTGGGTTCCCTCAACTGGAATACACACCATCTAGTTAGTCCTGCGTGCCTATGGGCATGGCAAGCCACATATGCGGGCTCTTGGTCCAATCACTGAGAGGCGTTACTTGAATAAGGTACTCACGCTGAGGGTCACAATGTGTGTTTGTGCCCAAAGCGGCCCTCACACATGGGCGTGGCCTCATGGGCCATGCCGTTTTCTCCTACACTGAAGGTTTGACACACTGCCAGCAGCAAGGTTTCTTGCCATGGGGAAGGAGGGGTTCTGACTTGTGCATCAGGTTCCCCCCTGTGCAGGGATTGGAGATAAGGTCTAGGTTCTGATGACTGAAAACCCAGGTTGGGAATGGATGGTGGCCTAAGGCAGTGGCGGGTCCAATGTGCTGGGTGTGCAGCCAGCTGTGTCGGTGTCTGTTGGAAGGTCTGGGCTCAGGCTATTTGCGACAGAGCATCAGTGTTTAAGGTAGCCTATGCAATTGGGGTGTTGCCGAGGGCCAAGCAGTTTGATCCTCATTTGGGGTTTCTGGGCAGCACCATAGACAAAGTTTTTCTCCTGGGAGGCAGGCGGAGTGCTTCATTGTGGCCCCAGAATTCCCAGTAGGGAGGGTTTGTGGGCCAGGTGTGTGAGGACGGAAGTCTAGGAACACAAGCTAAAGTGAGGATTGGAGCCAAGGGCAGAGCAGGCCCACTAGGCAGAGGCTGAATCAAAATCTCCTGCATCTGAAGTCAGGCTGAGGATCAGACGTTGGCTGAGGCTGGCGTATGTGTCCATGATGGCACCTTCATGAAGCGGGGGCCTCATGAGGCCAAGGAAGTTTTCCCACGCTGAGTTTGGAGGTTGCCCCAAACCACCAGGTTTCCTTCTGTGGGACATTCGAGTCCTGTTGCATGGCTCCAGGACATACCATACGGAAGGACTGGAGAGCACGGTTCGAAGGATGGATCCCTGTACAGCATGCCTCGCATTCCCATTGGCCATTAGCCACAAGATATGTTTGATCTGCTGCCTCTGGGGCACGCTAACCAGGGGGCTGAGTTGAAATGGCCTCTCCTGAGGATGCGTCATAATGTGCTTTTGGGTCCATGGAAACCTTGGAATGTGCTGGTTGTTCAGTGGCCCTGCGGAACTCTCCTACCTGAAGGGTTTGATACATCCCCAGTAAGTAAGCTCCCCATGTGGAGACGAGAGAGGTTTGGTTTGGAGCCTCAGAAAAGCCCCGTGTGCTGGTCTACGAAAACAGACCTCTGAGGACGGACACATGGAAACCAAAGCTAAGGTTCAGATTAGGGCCTGGGGGCCTGTCCATTTCAACCTTCTGTCTCTGGGGACACTGTCTGAGAGTCTACGTGGAGATAGTTGCTCCGCTGGTGTCAGAGAGCCCCTCTTAGTCCAGGGTGGCCTACACTATTGATGGCCTCAGGGGCCTTGGAGCTTTTCCCTAACCTGTAGGGTTGTGGTCAATGGATTGGGCACAATTTCCTTGGAGAGGGCAGGCACAATCTTTCGCTGTGGCTCCAGAGGCCCTAGCCTGGCGGTTGTGTGGGTCCAGGCTGAGGGCACAGAAGTCTGAAAACACAAACTCAGCTTATGAGTGGCGCCTAGGGTATGGCAGGCCGGATGTACAGCCCGAGAGGGAGCTCCTGGGCCTCTGAAACAAGGGCGAGTGGGAGGCGTTCCTTCAGGCTTTTGTCTCTGGATGTTGTGTCCGAGATAGCCGTGGATTGGAGGGGTGGCCTCAGGGACTGTGGACGAGTATCCCTCTCTGGGGATTTGTCCCAGCTCCCAAGAGTTTGGGGTCATTTTGTGGGAAGGGTGGAAAAGTGTTGTCTGGCTCACGTGTCTCTCCAAGAAAGGGATTCCAGAGCAGAGCCCCAGGTACGGGCGGGGCGACTGGAAAACTCAAACACTGGTGAGGATTGGGTGCATAGGGGCTTGGCAAGCCCCATATGCGGGCTCTTGGCCCAGGCCCTGACAGGCCTTTCTTTGACATGGGGCTCATGCTGAGGGTCAGAGTGTGAATTTGTGCCCAAGCAGCACTCAAGTTTGGGCGTGGCATCAGGGACCAGGAAGGTTTCTCCCACCCTGAAGGTGTGACTCCATGCCAAGAGCAAGCTTTACAGCCACGGGGAAGGAGGAGTTTTGTGTTGTGCTTGCGATACCCAGCTGTGTGGAGAATTGATATAATGTCTAGGTTCAGATATCTGAAAACCAAGGTTAGGAAGAGGTGACGGCATAAGACCATGGCGTGTCCGAAGTGCTGGGTGTGCGGCCAGCTGTCTCCTTGTCTGTCTGGACGTCTGGCTTCAGGCTGTGTCAGACAGAGCATGAGTGCCCAGAGCAGCCTATCCAGTTTGGGTACCGTCGAGGCCCGAGCAGGTTGATCCTCATCTGGGTTTTCTGGAGAGAGCCCCACAGGGAAACGTTTTTCTTCCCTTGGGCAGACCCTGGGCTGGGTTGTGGTCCTGGAGTTCCTAGTCCGGAGGGCTTGTTTGCCAGGAGTGTGAGGAAGGAAGTCTGAAAACACAAGCTAGCCTGAGGTTTGGGACCGATGGCACGGCAGGCCCACTCTGAGAGGCTGAATCGAGATCTCCTGCACTGAGGTCATTTCAACTATGAGACGTGCCTCAGGCTAGAGTTTTTGTCCAGCATGGCCTCTTCCTGAATGGTGTGGGGGCCTCATGAGGCCAGGAAGGTTTGCCTACGATGGGATTTGTGAACTACTCCAAACCTCAAGGTTTCCTTCTGCACGAAAGTCGAGTGCTATTGGATGGTTCCAGGAGGCCCCATACGGAAAGACTCGAGAGCAGGTGTCTAAGCATGGATGCCTGGGAACGCCACCTCATATTCCCACTCTGTAGTCAGGACAAGGCAGGCTCAATCTGCGGGCTCCTGGGTGAGCTACCCAGAGGGGAGAGTTGAAATGGACTCTCCTGAAGATGAGTCCTACTGTGGCTTGGTGGCCTGGGAGACCTTGGAATGTGGAGGTGGCTCAGGGACTCTGAAGGATTCTCCAACCTGAGGTGTTTGACACGGCTCTAAGAAGGAAGCTTCCCATGTGGAGACGAGAGAAGTTCTGTTCAGTGCCTCAGGAAAGCCCCATATCCTGTTCTTCGAACCAAAGCCTCTGAGGAGTGACACCTGGAAAACAAAGCAAGAGTTGAGATTAGGGCCTAAGGGCCTTTCGGGCTCAACCTTCTATCTCTGTTGACATCTGTGTGCATGCCTTCATGGAGGTAGCAGCTCAGCTTGTGTCCGAAGGCCCCTGTGTGTGCAGGGAGGCTCCCGGTAATGGTATGTCCTCGGGGGCCTTGAGGTTTCTCATATTCTGGAGGTGTGTGGCCAAAGGAATGGACAGAGTTTCCCAGGAGAGAGCAGGCATGGTCCTGTGGTATGGCTCCAGAGGACCCAGCCTAGAGGCTGTGTTTGCCAGGGCTGTGGGGACAGATGTCTGAAAAAGCAAACTTGGCTCAGGTAGGGGCCAAGGTAATGGCAGGCCTGATCTCCAGTCCGAGAGGGGAGATCCTCTGGATATCAAAGGAGGGCAAGTGGGAGGCAGTCGCTCAGGCTTTTGTCTCTGGGTGTTGCGTTCACAGTGGCCGTTCAGGGTAGGGGTTGCTTCAGGGGCCGAGGAAGAGCCTTCCTCTCGGGGGATTGTCCAAGCTCCCAAGTGTTTGGGTTCATTCTGTGGGAAGGGAAGAGTACTGTTTTCTGCCACAGGGGACCCCCCAGGAGAGGGACTCTAGAGCACAGCAGTGGGTTCCCTCAACTGGAATACACACCATCTAGTTAGTCCTGCGTGCCTATGGGCATGGCAAGCGACATATGCGGGCTCTTGGTCCAATCACTGAGAGGCGTTACTTGAATAAGGTACTCACGCTGAGGGTCACAATGTGTGTTTGTGCCCAAAGCGGCCCTCACACATGGGCGTGGCCTCATGGGCCATGCCGTTTTCTCCTACACTGAAGGTTTGACACACTGCCAGCAGCAAGGTTACTTGCCATGGGGAAGGAGGGGTTCTGACTTGTGCATCAGGTTCCCCCCTGTGCAGGGATTGGAGATAAGGTCTAGGTTCTGATGACTGAAAACCCAGGTTGGGAATGGATGGTGGCCTAAGGCAGTGGCGGGTCCAATGTGCTGGGTGTGCAGCCAGCTGTGTCGGTGTCTGTTGGAAGGTCTGGGCTCAGGCTATTTGCGACAGAGCATCAGTGTTTAAGGTAGCCTATGCAATTGGGGTGTTGCCGAGGGCCAAGCAGTTTGATCCTCATTTGGGGTTTCTGGGCAGCACCATAGACAAAGTTTTTCTCCTGGGAGGCAGGCGGAGTGCTTCATTGTGGCCCCAGAATTCCCAGTAGGGAGGGTTTGTGGGCCAGGTGTGTGAGGACGGAAGTCTAGGAACACAAGCTAAAGTGAGGATTGGAGCCAAGGGCAGAGCAGGCCCACTAGGCAGAGGCTGAATCAAAATCTCCTGCATCTGAAGTCAGGCTGAGGATCAGACGTTGGCTGAGGCTGGCGTATGTGGCCATGATGGCACCTTCATGAAGCGGGGGCCTCATGAGGCCAAGGAAGTTTTCCCACGCTGAGTTTGGAGGTTGCCCCAAACCACCAGGTTTCCTTCTGTGGGACATTCGAGTCCTGTTGCATGGCTCCAGGACATACCATACGGAAGGACTGGAGAGCACGGTTCGAAGGATGGATCCCTGTACAGCATGCCTCGCATTCCCATTGGCCATTAGCCACAAGATATGTTTGATCTGCTGCCTCTGGGGCACGCTAACCAGGGGGCTGAGTTGAAATGGCCTCTCCTGAGGATGCGTCATAATGTGCTTTTGGGTCCATGGAAACCTTGGAATGTGCTGGTTGTTCAGTGGCCCTGCGGAACTCTCCTACCTGAAGGGTTTGATACATCCCCAGTAAGTAAGCTCCCCATGTGGAGACGAGAGAGGTTTGGTTTGGAGCCTCAGAAAAGCCCCGTGTGCTGGTCTACGAAAACAGACCTCTGAGGACGGACACATGGAAACCAAAGCTAAGGTTCAGATTAGGGCCTGGGGGCCTGTCCATTTCAACCTTCTGTCTCTGGGGACACTGTCTGAGAGTCTACGTGGAGATAGTTGCTCCGCTGGTGTCAGAGAGCCCCTCTTAGTCCAGGGTGGCCTACACTATTGATGGCCTCAGGGGCCTTGGAGCTTTTCCCTAACCTGTAGGGTTGTGGTCAATGGATTGGGCACAATTTCCTTGGAGAGGGCAGGCACAATCTTTCGCTGTGGCTCCAGAGGCCCTAGCCTGGCGGTTGTGTGGGTCCAGGCTGAGGGCACAGAAGTCTGAAAACACAAACTCAGCTTATGAGTGGCGCCTAGGGTATGGCAGGCCGGATGTACAGCCCGAGAGGGAGCTCCTGGGCCTCTGAAACAAGGGCGAGTGGGAGGCGTTCCTTCAGGCTTTTGTCTCTGGATGTTGTGTCCGAGATAGCCGTGGATTGGAGGGGTGGCCTCAGGGACTGTGGACGAGTATCCCTCTCTGGGGATTTGTCCCAGCTCCCAAGAGTTTGGGGTCATTTTGTGGGAAGGGTGGAAAAGTGTTGTCTGGCTCACGTGTCTCTCCAAGAAAGGGATTCCAGAGCAGAGCCCCAGGTACGGGCGGGGCGACTGGAAAACTCAAACACTGGTGAGAATTGGGTGCATAGGGGCTTGGCAAGCCCCATATGCGGGTCTTGGCCCAGGCCCTGACAGGCCTTTCTTTGACATGGGGCTCATGCTGAGGGTCAGAGTGTGAATTTGTGCCCAAGCAGCACTCAAGTTTGGGCGTGGCATCAGGGACCAGGAAGGTTTCTCCCACCCTGAAGGTGTGACTCCATGCCAAGAGCAAGCTTTACAGCCACGGGGAAGGAGGAGTTTTGTGTTGTGCTTGCGATACCCAGCTGTGTGGAGAATTGATATAATGTCTAGGTTCAGATATCTGAAAACCAAGGTTAGGAAGAGGTGACGGCATAAGACCATGGCGTGTCCGAAGTGCTGGGTGTGCGGCCAGCTGTCTCCTTGTCTGTCTGGACGTCTGGCTTCAGGCTGTGTCAGACAGAGCATGAGTGCCCAGAGCAGCCTATCCAGTTTGGGTACCGTCGAGGCCCGAGCAGGTTGATCCTCATCTGGGTTTTCTGGAGAGAGCCCCACAGGGAAACGTTTTTCTTCCCTTGGGCAGACCCTGGGCTGGGTTGTGGTCCTAGAGTTCCTAGTCCGGAGGGCTTGTTTGCCAGGAGTGTGAGGAAGGAAGTCTGAAAACACAAGCTAGCCTGAGGTTTGGGACCGATGGCACGGCAGGCCCACTCTGAGAGGCTGAATCGAGATCTCCTGCACTGAGGTCATTTCAACTATGAGACGTGCCTCAGGCTAGAGTTTTTGTCCAGCATGGCCTCTTCCTGAATGGTGTGGGGGCCTCATGAGGCCAGGAAGGTTTGCCTACGATGGGATTTGTGAACTACTCCAAACCTCAAGGTTTCCTTCTGCACGAAAGTCGAGTGCTATTGGATGGTTCCAGGAGGCCCCATACGGAAAGACTCGAGAGCAGGTGTCTAAGCATGGATGCCTGGGAACGCCACCTCATATTCCCACTCTGTAGTCAGGACAAGGCAGGCTCAATCTGCGGGCTCCTGGGTGAGCTACCCAGAGGGGAGAGTTGAAATGGACTCTCCTGAAGATGAGTCCTACTGTGGCTTGGTGGCCTGGGAGACCTTGGAATGTGGAGGTGGCTCAGGGACTCTGAAGGATTCTCCAACCTGAGGTGTTTGACACGGCTCTAAGAAGGAAGCTTCCCATGTGGATACGAGAGAAGTTCTGTTCAGTGCCTCAGGAAAGCCCCATATCCTGTTCTTCGAACCAAAGCCTCTGAGGAGTGACACATGGAAAACAAAGCAAGAGTTGAGATTAGGGCCTAAGGGCCTTTCGGGCTCAACCTTCTATCTCTGTTGACATCTGTGTGCATGCCTTCATGGAGGTAGCAGCTCAGCTTGTGTCCGAAGGCCCCTGTGTGTGCAGGGAGGCTCCCGGTAATGGTATGTCCTCGGGGGCCTTGAGGTTTCTCATATTCTGGAGGTGTCTGGCCAAAGGAATGGACAGAGTTTCCCAGGAGAGAGCAGGCATGGTCCTGTGGTATGGCTCCAGAGGACCCAGCCTAGAGGCTGTGTTTGCCAGGGCTGTGGGGACAGATGTCTGAAAAAGCAAACTTGGCTCAGGTAGGGGCCAAGGTAATGGCAGGCCTGATCTCCAGTCCGAGAGGGGAGATCCTCTGGATATCAAAGGAGGACAAGTGGGAGGCAGTCGCTCAGGCTTTTGTCTCTGGGTGTTGCGTTCACAGTGGCCGTTCAGGGTAGGGGTTGCTTCAGGGGCCGAGGAAGAGCCTTCCTCTCGGGGGATTGTCCAAGCTCCCAAGTGTTTGGGTTCATTCTGTGGGAAGGGAAGAGTACTGTTTTCTGCCACAGGGGACCCCCCAGGAGAGGGACTCTAGAGCACAGCAGTGGGTTCCCTCAACTGGAATACACACCATCTAGTTAGTCCTGCGTGCCTATGGGCATGGCAAGCCACATATGCGGGCTCTTGGTCCAATCACTGAGAGGCTTTACTTGAATAAGGTACTCACGCTGAGGGTCACAATGTGTGTTTGTGCCCAAAGCGGCCCTCACACATGGGCGTGGCCTCATGGGCCATGCCGTTTTCTCCTACACTGAAGGTTTGACACACTGCCAGCAGCAAGGTTTCTTGCCATGGGGAAGGAGGGGTTCTGACTTGTGCATCAGGTTCCCCCCTGTGCAGGGATTGGAGATAAGGTCTAGGTTCTGATGACTGAAAACCCAGGTTGGGAATGGATGGTGGCCTAAGGCAGTGGCGGGTCCAATGTGCTGGGTGTGCAGCCAGCTGTGTCGGTGTCTGTTGGAAGGTCTGGGCTCAGGCTATTTGCGACAGAGCATCAGTGTTTAAGGTAGCCTATGCAATTGGGGTGTTACAGAGGGCCAAGCAGTTTGATCCTCATTTGGGGTTTCTGGGCAGCACCATAGACAAAATTTTTCTCCTGGGAGGCCGGCGGAGTGCTTCATTGTGGCCCCAGAATTCCCAGTAGGGAGGGTTTGTGGGCCAGGTGTGTGAGGACGGAAGTCTAGGAACACAAGCTAAAGTGAGGATTGGAGCCAAGGGCAGAGCAGGCCCACTAGGCAGAGGCTGAATCAAAATCTCCTGCATCTGAAGTCAGGCTGAGGATCAGACGTTGGCTGAGGCTGGCGTATGTGTCCATGATGGCACCTTCATGAAGCGGGGGCCTCATGAGGCCAAGGAAGTTTTCCCACGCTGAGTTTGGAGGTTGCCCCAAACCACCAGGTTTCCTTCTGTGGGACATTCGAGTCCTGTTGCATGGCTCCAGGACATACCATACGGAAGGACTGGAGAGCACGGTTCGAAGGATGGATCCCTGTACAGCATGCCTCGCATTCCCATTGGCCATTAGCCACAAGATATGTTTGATCTGCTGCCTCTGGGGCACGCTAACCAGGGGGCTGAGTTGAAATGGCCTCTCCTGAGGATGCGTCATAATGTGCTTTTGGGTCCATGGAAACCTTGGAATGTGCTGGTTGTTCAGTGGCCCTGCGGAACTCTCCTACCTGAAGGGTTTGATACATCCCCAGTAAGTAAGCTCCCCATGTGGAGACGAGAGAGGTTTGGTTTGGAGCCTCAGAAAAGCCCCGTGTGCTGGTCTACGAAAACAGACCTCTGAGGACGGACACATGGAAACCAAAGCTAAGGTTCAGATTAGGGCCTGGGGGCCTGTCCATTTCAACCTTCTGTCTCTGGGGACACTGTCTGAGAGTCTAAGTGGAGATAGTTGCTCCGCTGGTGTCAGAGAGCCCCTCTTAGTCCAGGGTGGCCTACACTATTGATGGCCTCAGGGGCCTTGGAGCTTTTCCCTAACCTGTAGGGTTGTGGTCAATGGATTGGGCACAATTTCCTTGGAGAGGGCAGGCACAATCTTTCGCTGTGGCTCCAGAGGCCCTAGCCTGGCGGTTGTGTGGGTCCAGGCTGAGGGCACAGAAGTCTGAAAACACAAACTCAGCTTATGAGTGGCGCCTAGGGTATGGCAGGCCGGATGTACAGCCCGAGAGGGAGCTCCTGGGCCTCTGAAACAAGGGCAAGTGGGAGGCGTTCCTTCAGGCTTTTGTCTCTGGATGTTGTGTCCGAGATAGCCGTGGATTGGAGGGGTGGCCTCAGGGACTGTGGACGAGTATCCCTCTCTGGGGATTTGTCCCAGCTCCCAAGAGTTTGGGGTCATTTTGTGGGAAGGGTGGAAAAGTGTTGTCTGGCTCACGTGTCTCTCCAAGAAAGGGATTCCAGAGCAGAGCCCCAGGTACGGGCGGGGCGACTGGAAAACTCAAACACTGGTGAGGATTGGGTGCATAGGGGCTTGGCAAGCCCCATATGCGGGCTCTTGGCCCAGGCCCTGACAGGCCTTTCTTTGACATGGGGCTCATGCTGAGGGTCAGAGTGTGAATTTGTGCCCAAGCAGCACTCAAGTTTGGGCGTGGCATCAGGGACCAGGAAGGTTTCTCCCACCCTGAAGGTGTGACTCCATGCCAAGAGCAAGCTTTACAGCCACGGGGAAGGAGGAGTTTTGTGTTGTGCTTGCGATACCCAGCTGTGTGGAGAATTGATATAATGTCTAGGCTCAGATATCTGAAAACCAAGGTTAGGAAGAGGTGACGGCATAAGACCATGGCGTGTCCGAAGTGCTGGGTGTGCGGCCAGCTGTCTCCTTGTCTGTCTGGACGTCTGGCTTCAGGCTGTGTCAGACAGAGCATGAGTGCCCAGAGCAGCCTATCCAGTTTGGGTACCGTCGAGGCCCGAGCAGGTTGATCCTCATCTGGGTTTTCTGGAGAGAGCCCCACAGGGAAACGTTTTTCTTCCCTTGGGCAGACCCTGGGCTGGGTTGTGGTCCTGGAGTTCCTAGTCCGGAGGGCTTGTTTGCCAGGAGTGTGAGGAAGGAAGTCTGAAAACACAAGCTAGCCTGAGGTTTGGGACCGATGGCACGGCAGGCCCACTCTGAGAGGCTGAATCGAGATCTCCTGCACTGAGGTCATTTCAACTATGAGACGTGCCTCAGGCTAGAGTTTTTGTCCAGCATGGCCTCTTCCTGAATGGTGTGGGGGCCTCATGAGGCCAGGAAGGTTTGCCTACGATGGGATTTGTGAACTACTCCAAACCTCAAGGTTTCCTTCTGCACGAAAGTCGAGTGCTATTGGATGGTTCCAAGAGGCCCCATACGGAAAGACTCGAGAGCAGGTGTCTAAGCATGGATGCCTGGGAACGCCACCTCATATTCCCACTCTGTAGTCAGGACAAGGCAGGCTCAATCTGCGGGCTCCTGGGTGAGCTACCCAGAGGGGAGAGTTGAAATGGACTCTCCTGAAGATGAGTCCTACTGTGGCTTGGTGGCCTGGGAGACCTTGGAATGTGGAGGTGGCTCAGGGACTCTGAAGGATTCTCCAACCTGAGGTGTTTGACACGGCTCTAACAAGGAAGCTTCCCATGTGGAGACGAGAGAAGTTCTGTTCAGTGCCTCAGGAAAGCCCCATATCCTGTTCTTCGAACCAAAGCCTCTGAGGAGTGACACATGGAAAACAAAGCAAGAGTTGAGATTAGGGCCTAAGGGCCTTTCGGGCTCAACCTTCTATCTCTGTTGACATCTGTGTGCATGCCTTCATGGAGGTAGCAGCTCAGCTTGTGTCCGAAGGCCCCTGTGTGTGCAGGGAGGCTCCCGGTAATGGTATGTCCTCGGGGGCCTTGAGGTTTCTCATATTCTGGAGGTGTGTGGCCAAAGGAATGGACAGAGTTTCCCAGGAGAGAGCAGGCATGGTCCTGTGGTATGGCTCCAGAGGACCCAGCCTAGAGGCTGTGTTTGCCAGGGCTGTGGGGACAGATGTCTGAAAAAGCAAACTTGGCTCAGGTAGGGGCCAAGGTAATGGCAGGCCTGATCTCCAGTCCGAGAGGGGAGATCCTCTGGATATCAAAGGAGGGCAAGTGGGAGGCAGTCGCTCAGGCTTTTGTCTCTGGGTGTTGCGTTCACAGTGGCCGTTCAGGGTAGGGGTTGCTTCAGGGGCCGAGGAAGAGCCTTCCTCTCGGGGGATTGTCCAAGCTCCCAAGTGTTTGGGTTCATTCCGTGGGAAGGGAAGAGTACTGTTTTCTGCCACAGGGGACCCCCCAGGAGAGGGACTCTAGAGCACAGCAGTGGGTTCCCTCAACTGGAATACACACCATCTAGTTAGTCCTGCGTGCCTATGGGCATGGCAAGCCACATATGCGGGCTCTTGGTCCAATCACTGAGAGGCTTTACTTGAATAAGGTACTCACGCTGAGGGTCACAATGTGTGTTTGTGCCCAAAGCGGCCCTCACACATGGGCGTGGCCTCATGGGCCATGCCGTTTTCTCCTACACTGAAGGTTTGACACACTGCCAGCAGCAAGGTTTCTTGCCATGGGGAAGGAGGGGTTCTGACTTGTGCATCAGGTTCCCCCCTGTGCAGGGATTGGAGATAAGGTCTAGGTTCTGATGACTGAAAACCCAGGTTGGGAATGGATGGTGGCCTAAGGCAGTGGCGGGTCCAATGTGCTGGGTGTGCAGCCAGCTGTGTCGGTGTCTGTTGGAAGGTCTGGGCTCAGGCTATTTGCGACAGAGCATCAGTGTTTAAGGTAGCCTATGCAATTGGGGTGTTGCCGAGGGCCAAGCAGTTTGATCCTCATTTGGGGTTTCTGGGCAGCACCATAGACAAAGTTTTTTTCCTGGGAGGCAGGCGGAGTGCTTCATTGTGGCCCCAGAATTCCCAGTAGCGAGGGTTTGTGGGCCAGGAGTGTGAGGACGGAAGTCTAGGAACACAAGCTAAAGTGAGGATTGGAGCCAAGGGCAGAGCAGGCCCACTAGGCAGAGGCTGAATCAAAATCTCCTGCATCTGAAGTCAGGCTGAGGATCAGACGTTGGCTGAGGCTGGCGTATGTGTCCATGATGGCACCTTCATGAAGCGGGGGCCTCATGAGGCCAAGGAAGTTTTCCCACGCTGAGTTTGGAGGTTGCCCCAAACCACCAGGTTTCCTTCTGTGGGACATTCGAGTCCTGTTGCATGGCTCCAGGACATACCATACGGAAGGACTGGAGAGCACGGTTCGAAGGATGGATCCCTGTACAGCATGCCTCGCATTCCCATTGGCCATTAGCCACAAGATATGTTTGATCTGCTGCCTCTGGGGCACGCTAACCAGGGGGCTGAGTTGAAATGGCCTCTCCTGAGGATGCGTCATAATGTGCTTTTGGGTCCATGGAAACCTTGGAATGTGCTGGTTGTTCAGTGGCCCTGCGGAACTCTCCTACCTGAAGGGTTTGATACATCCCCAGTAAGTAAGCTCCCCATGTGGAGACGAGAGAGGTTTGGTTTGGAGCCTCAGAAAAGCCCCGTGTGCTGGTCTACGAAAACAGACCTCTGAGGACGGACACATGGAAACCAAAGCTAAGGTTCAGATTAGGGCCTGGGGGCCTGTCCATTTCAACCTTCTGTCTCTGGGGACACTGTCTGAGAGTCTACGTGGAGATAGTTGCTCCGCTGGTGTCAGAGAGCCCCTCTTAGTCCAGGGTGGCCTACACTATTGATGGCCTCAGGGGCCTTGGAGCTTTTCCCTAACCTGTAGGGTTGTGGTCAATGGATTGGGCACAATTTCCTTGGAGAGGGCAGGCACAATCTTTCGCTGTGGCTCCAGAGGCCCTAGCCTGGCGGTTGTGTGGGTCCAGGCTGAGGGCACAGAAGTCTGAAAACACAAACTCAGCTTATGAGTGGCGCCTAGGGTATGGCAGGCCGGATGTACAGCCCGAGAGGGAGCTCCTGGGCCTCTGAAACAAGGGCGAGTGGGAGGCGTTCCTTCAGGCTTTTGTCTCTGGATGTTGTGTCCGAGATAGCCGTGGATTGGAGGGGTGGCCTCAGGGACTGTGGACGAGTATCCCTCTCTGGGGATTTGTCCCAGCTCCCAAGAGTTTGGGGTCATTTTGTGGGAAGGGTGGAAAAGTGTTGTCTGGCTCACGTGTCTCTCCAAGAAAGGGATTCCAGAGCAGAGCCCCAGGTACGGGCGGGGCGACTGGAAAACTCAAACACTGGTGAGGATTGGGTGCATAGGGGCTTGGCAAGCCCCATATGCGGGTCTTGGCCCAGGCCCTGACAGGCCTTTCTTTGACATGGGGCTCATGCTGAGGGTCAGAGTGTGAATTTGTGCCCAAGCAGCACTCAAGTTTGGGCGTGGCATCAGGGACCAGGAAGGTTTCTCCCACCCTGAAGGTGTGACTCCATGCCAAGAGCAAGCTTTACAGCCACGGGGAAGGAGGAGTTTTGTGTTGTGCTTGCGATACCCAGCTGTGTGGAGAATTGATATAATGTCTAGGTTCAGATATCTGAAAACCAAGGTTAGGAAGAGGTGACGGCATAAGACCATGGCGTGTCCGAAGTGCTGGGTGTGCGGCCAGCTGTCTCCTTGTCTGTCTGGACGTCTGGCTTCAGGCTGTGTCAGACAGAGCATGAGTGCCCAGAGCAGCCTATCCAGTTTGGGTACCGTCGAGGCCCGAGCAGGTTGATCCTCATCTGGGTTTTCTGGAGAGAGCCCCACAGGGAAACGTTTTTCTTCCCTTGGGCAGACCCTGGGCTGGGTTGTGGTCCTGGAGTTCCTAGTCCGGAGGGCTTGTTTGCCAGGAGTGTGAGGAAGGAAGTCTGAAAACACAAGCTAGCCTGAGGTTTGGGACCGATGGCACGGCAGGCCCACTCTGAGAGGCTGAATCGAGATCTCCTGCACTGAGGTCATTTCAACTATGAGACGTGCCTCTGGCTAGAGTTTTTGTCCAGCATGGCCTCTTCCTGAATGGTGTGGGGGCCTCATGAGGCCAGGAAGGTTTGCCTACGATGGGATTTGTGAACTACTCCAAACCTCAAGGTTTCCTTCTGCACGAAAGTCGAGTGCTATTGGATGGTTCCAAGAGGCCCCATACGGAAAGACTCGAGAGCAGGTGTCTAAGCATGGATGCCTGGGAACGCCACCTCATATTCCCACTCTGTAGTCAGGACAAGGCAGGCTCAATCTGCGGGCTCCTGGGTGAGCTACCCAGAGGGGAGAGTTGAAATGGACTCTCCTGAAGATGAGTCCTACTGTGGCTTGGTGGCCTGGGAGACCTTGGAATGTGGAGGTGGCTCAGGGACTCTGAAGGATTCTCCAACCTGAGGTGTTTGACACGGCTCTAACAAGGAAGCTTCCCATGTGGAGACGAGAGAAGTTCTGTTCAGTGCCTCAGGAAAGCCCCATATCCTGTTCTTCGAACCAAAGCCTCTGAGGAGTGACACATGGAAAACAAAGCAAGAGTTGAGATTAGGGCCTAAGGGCCTTTCGGGCTCAACCTTCTATCTCTGTTGACATCTGTGTGCATGCCTTCATGGAGGTAGCAGCTCAGCTTGTGTCCGAAGGCCCCTGTGTGTGCAGGGAGGCTCCCGGTAATGGTATGTCCTCGGGGGCCTTGGGGTTTCTCATATTCTGGAGGTGTGTGGCCAAAGGAATGGACAGAGTTTCCCAGGAGAGAGCAGGCATGGTCCTGTGGTATGGCTCCAGAGGACCCAGCCTAGAGGCTGTGTTTGCCAGGGCTGTGGGGACAGATGTCTGAAAAAGCAAACTTGGCTCAGGTAGGGGCCAAGGTAATGGCAGGCCTGATCTCCAGTCCGAGAGGGGAGATCCTCTGGATATCAAAGGAGGGCAAGTGGGAGGCAGTCGCTCAGGCTTTTGTCTCTGGGTGTTGCGTTCACAGTGGCCGTTCAGGGTAGGGGTTGCTTCAGGGGCCGAGGAAGAGCCTTCCTCTCGGGGGATTGTCCAAGCTCCCAAGTGTTTGGGTTCCTTCCGTGGGAAGGGAAGAGTACTGTTTTCTGCCACAGGGGACCCCCCAGGAGAGGGACTCTAGAGCACAGCAGTGGGTTCCCTCAACTGGAATACACACCATCTAGTTAGTCCTGCGTGCCTATGGGCATGGCAAGCCACATATGCGGGCTCTTGGTCCAATCACTGAGAGGCGTTACTTGAATAAGGTACTCACGCTGAGGGTCACAATGTGTGTTTGTGCCCAAAGCGGCCCTCACACATGGGCGTGGCCTCATGGGCCATGCCGTTTTCTCCTACACTGAAGGTTTGACACACTGCCAGCAGCAAGGTTTCTTGCCATGGGGAAGGAGGGGTTCTGACTTGTGCATCAGGTTCCCCCCTGTGCAGGGATTGGAGATAAGGTCTAGGTTCTGATGACTGAAAACCCAGGTTGGGAATGGATGGTGGCCTAAGGCAGTGGCGGGTCCAATGTGCTGGGTGTGCAGCCAGCTGTGTCGGTGTCTGTTGGAAGGTCTGGGCTCAGGCTATTTGCGACAGAGCATCAGTGTTTAAGGTAGCCTATGCAATTGGGGTGTTGCCGAGGGCCAAGCAGTTTGATCCTCATTTGGGGTTTCTGGGCAGCACCATAGACAAAGTTTTTTTCCTGGGAGGCAGGCGGAGTGCTTCATTGTGGCCCCAGAATTCCCAGTAGCGAGGGTTTGTGGGCCAGGAGTGTGAGGACGGAAGTCTAGGAACACAAGCTAAAGTGAGGATTGGAGCCAAGGGCAGAGCAGGCCCACTAGGCAGAGGCTGAATCAAAATCTCCTGCATCTGAAGTCAGGCTGAGGATCAGACGTTGGCTGAGGCTGGCGTATGTGTCCATGATGGCACCTTCATGAAGCGGGGGCCTCATGAGGCCAAGGAAGTTTTCCCACGCTGAGTTTGGAGGTTGCCCCAAACCACCAGGTTTCCTTCTGTGGGACATTCGAGTCCTGTTGCATGGCTCCAGGACATACCATACGGAAGGACTGGAGAGCACGGTTCGAAGGATGGATCCCTGTACAGCATGCGTCGCATTCCCATTGGCCATTAGCCACAAGATATGTTTGATCTGCTGCCTCTGGGGCACGCTAACCAGGGGGCTGAGTTGAAATGGCCTCTCCTGAGGATGCGTCATAATGTGCTTTTGGGTCCATGGAAACCTTGGAATGTGCTGGTTGTTCAGTGGCCCTGCGGAACTCTCCTACCTGAAGGGTTTGATACATCCCCAGTAAGTAAGCTCCCCATGTGGAGACGAGAGAGGTTTGGTTTGGAGCCTCAGAAAAGCCCCGTGTGCTGGTCTACGAAAACAGACCTCTGAGGACGGACACA
This sequence comes from Mustela nivalis, assembly GCF_964662115.1. Taxonomy (NCBI): domain Eukaryota; kingdom Metazoa; phylum Chordata; class Mammalia; order Carnivora; family Mustelidae; genus Mustela; species Mustela nivalis. The sequence goes on from NW_028136529.1 coordinate 1,499,648, forward strand.
TGGAAACCAAAGCTAAGGTTCAGATTAGGGCCTGGGGGCCTGTCCATTTCAACCTTCTGTCTCTGGGGACACTGTCTGAGAGTCTACGTGGAGATAGTTTCTCCGCTGGTGTCAGAGAGCCCCTCTTAGTCCAGAGTGGCCTACACTATTGATGGCCTCAGGGGCCTTGGAGCTTTTCCCTAACCCGTAGGGTTGTGGTCAATGGATTGGGCACAATTTCCTTGGAGAGGGCAGGCACAATCTTTCGCTGTGGCTCCAGAGGCCCTAGCCTGGCGGTTGTGTGGGTCCAGGCTGAGGGCACAGAAGTCTGAAAACACAAACTCAGCTTATGAGTGGCGCCTAGGGTATGGCAGGCCGGATGTACAGCCCGAGAGGGAGCTCCTGGGCCTCTGAAACAAGGGCGAGTGGGAGGCGTTCCTTCAGGCTTTTGTCTCTGGATGTTGTGTCCGAGATAGCCGTGGATTGGAGGGGTGGCCTCAGGGACTGTGGACGAGTATCCCTCTCTGGGGATTTGTCCCAGCTCCCAAGAGTTTGGGGTCATTTTGTGGGAAGGGTGGAAAAGTGTTGTCTGGCTCACGTGTCTCTCCAAGAAAGGGATTCCAGAGCAGAGCCCCAGGTACGGGCGGGGCGACTGGAAAACTCAAACACTGGTGAGGATTGGGTGCATAGGGGCTTGGCAAGCCCCATATGCGGGCTCTTGGCCCAGGCCCTGACAGGCCTTTCTTTGACATGGGGCTCATGCTGAGGGTCAGAGTGTGAATTTGTGCCCAAGCAGCACTCAAGTTTGGGCGTGGCATCAGGGACCAGGAAGGTTTCTCCCACCCTGAAGGTGTGACTCCATGCCAAGAGCAAGCTTTACAGCCACGGGGAAGGAGGAGTTTTGTGTTGTGCTTGCGATACCCAGCTGTGTGGAGAATTGATATAATGTCTAGGTTCAGATATCTGAAAACCAAGGTTAGGAAGAGGTGACGGCATAAGACCATGGCGTGTCCGAAGTGCTGGGTGTGCGGCCAGCTGTCTCCTTGTCTGTCTGGACGTCTGGCTTCAGGCTGTGTCAGACAGAGCATGAGTGCCCAGAGCAGACTATCCAGTTTGGGTACCGTCGAGGCCCGAGCAGGTTGATCCTCATCTGGGTTTTCTGGAGAGAGCCCCACAGGGAAACGTTTTTCTTCCCTTGGGCAGACCCTGGGCTGGGTTGTGGTCCTGGAGTTCCTAGTCCGGAGGGCTTGTTTGCCAGGAGTGTGAGGAAGGAAGTCTGAAAACACAAGCTAGCCTGAGGTTTGGGACCGATGGCACGGCAGGCCCACTCTGAGAGGCTGAATCGAGATCTCCTGCACTGAGGTCATTTCAACTATGAGACGTGCCTCAGGCTAGAGTTTTTGTCCAGCATGGCCTCTTCCTGAATGGTGTGGGGGCCTCATGAGGCCAGGAAGGTTTGCCTACGATGGGATTTGTGAACTACTCCAAACCTCAAGGTTTCCTTCTGCACGAAAGTCGAGTGCTATTGGATGGTTCCAGGAGGCCCCATACGGAAAGACTCGAGAGCAGGTGTCTAAGCATGGATGCCTGGGAACGCCACCTCATATTCCCACTCTGTAGTCAGGACAAGGCAGGCTCAATCTGCGGGCTCCTGGGTGAGCTACCCAGAGGGGAGAGTTGAAATGGACTCTCCTGAAGATGAGTCCTACTGTGGCTTGGTGGCCTGGGAGACCTTGGAATGTGGAGGTGGCTCAGGGACTCTGAAGGATTCTCCAACCTGAGGTGTTTGACACGGCTCTAACAAGGAAGCTTCCCATGTGGATACGAGAGAAGTTCTGTTCAGTGCCTCAGGAAAGCCCCATATCCTGTTCTTCGAACCAAAGCCTCTGAGGAGTGACACATGGAAAACAAAGCAAGAGTTGAGATTAGGGCCTAAGGGCCTTTCGGGCTCAACCTTCTATCTCTGTTGACATCTGTGTGCATGCCTTCATGGAGGTAGCAGCTCAGCTTGTGTCCGAAGGCCCCTGTGTGTGCAGGGAGGCTCCCGGTAATGGTATGTCCTCGGGGGCCTTGAGGTTTCTCATATTCTGGAGGTGTGTGGCCAAAGGAATGGACAGAGTTTCCCAGGAGAGAGCAGGCATGGTCCTGTGGTATGGCTCCAGAGGACACAGCCTAGAGGCTGTGTTTGCCAGGGCTGTGGGGACAGATGTCTGAAAAAGCAAACTTGGCTCAGGTAGGGGCCAAGGTAATGCCAGGCCTGATCTCCAGTCCGAGAGGGGAGATCCTCTGGATATCAAAGGAGGGCAAGTGGGAGGCAGTCGCTCAGGCTTTTGTCTCTGGGTGTTGCGTTCACAGTGGCCGTTCAGGGTAGGGGTTGCTTCAGGGGCCGAGGAAGAGCCTTCCTCTCGGGGGATTGTCCAAGCTCCCAAGTGTTTGGGTTCATTCTGTGGGAAGGGAAGAGTACTGTTTTCTGCCACAGGGGACCCCCCAGGAGAGGGACTCTAGAGCACAGCAGTGGGTTCCCTCAACTGGAATACACACCATCTAGTTAGTCCTGCGTGCCTATGGGCATGGCAAGCCACATATGCGGGCTCTTGGTCCAATCACTGAGAGGCGTTACTTGAATAAGGTACTCACGCTGAGGGTCACAATGTGTGTTTGTGCCCAAGGCGGCCCTCACACATGGGCGTGGCCTCATGGGCCATGCCGTTTTCTCCTACACTGAAGGTTTGACACACTGCCAGCAGCAAGGTTTCTTGCCATGGGGAAGGAGGGGTTCTGACTTGTGCATCAGGTTCCCCCCTGTGCAGGGATTGGAGATAAGGTCTAGGTTCTGATGACTGAAAACCCAGGTTGGGAATGGATGGTGGCCTAAGGCAGTGGCGGGTCCAATGTGCTGGGTGTGCAGCCAGCTGTGTCGGTGTCTGTTGGAAGGTCTGGGCTCAGGCTATTTGCGACAGAGCATCAGTGTTTAAGGTAGCCTATGCAATTGGGGTGTTGCCGAGGGCCAAGCAGTTTGATCCTCATTTGGGGTTTCTGGGCAGCACCATAGACAAAGTTTTTCTCCTGGGAGGCAGGCGGAGTGCTTCATTGTGGCCCCAGAATTCCCAGTAGGGAGGGTTTGTGGGCCAGGAGTGTGAGGACGGAAGTCTAGGAACACAAGCTAAAGTGAGGATTGGAGCCAAGGGCAGAGCAGGCCCACTAGGCAGAGGCTGAATCAAAATCTCCTGCATCTGAAGTCAGGCTGAGGATCAGACGTTGGCTGAGGCTGGAGTATGTGTCCATGATGGCACCTTCATGAAGCGGGGGCCTCATGAGGCCAAGGAAGTTTTCCCACGCTGAGTTTGGAGGTTGCCCCAAACCACCAGGTTTCCTTCTGTGGGACATTCGAGTCCTGTTGCATGGCTCCAGGACATACCATACGGAAGGACTGGAGAGCACGGTTCGAAGGATGGATCCCTGTACAGCATGCGTCGCATTCCCATTGGCCATTAGCCACAAGATATGTTTGATCTGCTGCCTCTGGGGCACGCTAACCAGGGGGCTGAGTTGAAATGGCCTCTCCTGAGGATGCGTCATAATGTGCGTTTGGGTCCATGGAAACCTTGGAATGTGCTGGTTGTTCAGTGGCCCTGCGGAACTCTCCTACCTGAAGGGTTTGATACATCCCCAGTAAGTAAGCTCCCCATGTGGAGACGAGAGAGGTTTGGTTTGGAGCCTCAGAAAAGCCCCGTGTGCTGGTCTACGAAAACAGACCTCTGAGGACGGACACATGGAAACCAAAGCTAAGGTTCAGATTAGGGCCTGGGGGCCTGTCCATTTCAACCTTCTGTCTCTGGGGACACTGTCTGAGAGTCTAAGTGGAGATAGTTGCTCCGCTGGTGTCAGAGAGCCCCTCTTAGTCCAGGGTGGCCTACACTATTGATGGCCTCAGGGGCCTTGGAGCTTTTCCCTAACCTGTAGGGTTGTGGTCAATGGATTGGGCACAATTTCCTTGGAGAGGGCAGGCACAATCTTTCGCTGTGGCTCCAGAGGCCCTAGCCTGGCGGTTGTGTGGGTCCAGGCTGAGGGCACAGAAGTCTGAAAACACAAACTCAGCTTATGAGTGGCGCCTAGGGTATGGCAGGCCGGATGTACAGCCCGAGAGGGAGCTCCTGGGCCTCTGAAACAAGGGCGAGTGGGAGGCGTTCCTTCAGGCTTTTGTCTCTGGATGTTGTGTCCGAGATAGCCGTGGATTGGAGGGGTGGCCTCAGGGACTGTGGACGAGTATCCCTCTCTGGGGATTTGTCCCAGCTCCCAAGAGTTTGGGGTCATTTTGTGGGAAGGGTGGAAAAGTGTTGTCTGGCTCACGTGTCTCTCCAAGAAAGGGATTCCAGAGCAGAGCCCCAGGTACGGGCGGGGCGACTGGAAAACTCAAACACTGGTGAGGATTGGGTGCATAGGGGCTTGGCAAGCCCCATATGCGGGCTCTTGGCCCAGGCCCTGACAGGCCTTTCTTTGACATGGGGCTCATGCTGAGGGTCAGAGTGTGAATTTGTGCCCAAGCAGCACTCAAGTTTGGGCGTGGCATCAGGGACCAGGAAGGTTTCTCCCACCCTGAAGGTGTGACTCCATGCCAAGAGCAAGCTTTACAGCCACGGGGAAGGAGGAGTTTTGTGTTGTGCTTGCGATACCCAGCTGTGTGGAGAATTGATATAATGTCTAGGTTCAGATATCTGAAAACCAAGGTTAGGAAGAGGTGACGGCATAAGACCATGGCGTGTCCAAAGTGCTGGGTGTGCGGCCAGCTGTCTCCTTGTCTGTCTGGACATCTGGCTTCAGGCTGTGTCAGACAGAGCATGAGTGCCCAGAGCAGCCTATCCAGTTTGGGTACCGTCGAGGCCCGAGCAGGTTGATCCTCATCTGGGTTTTCTGGAGAGAGCCCCACAGGGAAACGTTTTTCTTCCCTTGGGCAGACCCTGGGCTGGGTTGTGGTCCTGGAGTTCCTAGTCCGGAGGGCTTGTTTGCCAGGAGTGTGAGGAAGGAAGTCTGAAAACACAAGCTAGCCTGAGGTTTGGGACCGATGGCACGGCAGGCCCACTCTGAGAGGCTGAATCGAGATCTCCTGCACTGAGGTCATTTCAACTATGAGACGTGCCTCAGGCTAGAGTTTTTGTCCAGCATGGCCTCTTCCTGAATGGTGTGGGGGCCTCATGAGGCCAGGAAGGTTTGCCTACGATGGGATTTGTGAACTACTCCAAACCTCAAGGTTTCCTTCTGCACAAAAGTCGAGTGCTATTGGATGGTTCCAGGAGGCCCCATACGGAAAGACTCGAGAGCAGGTGTCTAAGCATGGATGCCTGGGAACGCCACCTCATATTCCCACTCTGTAGTCAGGACAAGGCAGGCTCAATCTGCGGGCTCCTGGGTGAGCTACCCAGAGGGGAGAGTTGAAATGGACTCTCCTGAAGATGAGTCCTACTGTGGCTTGGTGGCCTGGGAGACCTTGGAATGTGGAGGTGGCTCAGGGACTCTGAAGGATTCTCCAACCTGAGGTGTTTGACACGGCTCTAAGAAGGAAGCTTCCCATGTGGAGACGAGAGAAGTTCTGTTCAGTGCCTCAGGAAAGCCCCATATCCTGTTCTTCGAACCAAAGCCTCTGAGGAGTGACACCTGGAAAACAAAGCAAGAGTTGAGATTAGGGCCTAAGGGCCTTTCGGGCTCAACCTTCTATCTCTGTTGACATCTGTGTGCATGCCTTCATGGAGGTAGCAGCTCAGCTTGTGTCCGAAGGCCCCTGTGTGTGCAGGGAGGCTCCCGGTAATGGTATGTCCTCGGGGGCCTTGAGGTTTCTCATATTCTGGAGGTGTGTGGCCAAAGGAATGGACAGAGTTTCCCAGGAGAGAGCAGGCATGGTCCTGTGGTATGGCTCCAGAGGACCCAGCCTAGAGGCTGTGTTTGCCAGGGCTGTGGGGACAGATGTCTGAAAAAGCAAACTTGGCTCAGGTAGGGGCCAAGGTAATGGCAGGCCTGATCTCCAGTCCGAGAGGGGAGATCCTCTGGATATCAAAGGAGGGCAAGTGGGAGGCAGTCGCTCAGGCTTTTGTCTCTGGGTGTTGCGTTCACAGTGGCCGTTCAGGGTAGGGGTTGCTTCAGGGGCCGAGGAAGAGCCTTCCTCTCGGGGGATTGTCCAAGCTCCCAAGTGTTTGGGTTCATTCTGTGGGAAGGGAAGAGTACTGTTTTCTGCCACAGGGGACCCCCCAGGAGAGGGACTCTAGAGCACAGCAGTGGGTTCCCTCAACTGGAATACACACCATCTAGTTAGTCCTGCGTGCCTATGGGCATGGCAAGCCACATATGCGGGCTCTTGGTCCAATCACTGAGAGGCGTTACTTGAATAAGGTACTCACGCTGAGGGTCACAATGTGTGTTTGTGCCCAAGGCGGCCCTCACACATGGGCGTGGCCTCATGGGCCATGCCGTTTTCTCCTACACTGAAGGTTTGACACACTGCCAGCAGCAAGGTTTCTTGCCATGGGGAAGGAGGGGTTCTGACTTGTGCATCAGGTTCCCCCCTGTGCAGGGATTGGAGATAAGGTCTAGGTTCTGATGACTGAAAACCCAGGTTGGGAATGGATGGTGGCCTAAGGCAGTGGCGGGTCCAATGTGCTGGGTGTGCAGCCAGCTGTGTCGGTGTCTGTTGGAAGGTCTGGGCTCAGGCTATTTGCGACAGAGCATCAGTGTTTAAGGTAGCCTATGCAATTGGGGTGTTGCCGAGGGCCAAGCAGTTTGATCCTCATTTGGGGTTTCTGGGCAGCACCATAGACAAAGTTTTTCTCCTGGGAGGCAGGCGGAGTGCTTCATTGTGGCCCCAGAATTCCCAGTAGGGAGGGTTTGTGGGCCAGGAGTGTGAGGACGGAAGTCTAGGAACACAAGCTAAAGTGAGGATTGGAGCCAAGGGCAGAGCAGGCCCACTAGGCAGAGGCTGAATCAAAATCTCCTGCATCTGAAGTCAGGCTGAGGATCAGACGTTGGCTGAGGCTGGAGTATGTGTCCATGATGGCACCTTCATGAAGCGGGGGCCTCATGAGGCCAAGGAAGTTTTCCCACGCTGAGTTTGGAGGTTGCCCCAAACCACCAGGTTTCCTTCTGTGGGACATTCGAGTCCTGTTGCATGGCTCCAGGACATACCATACGGAAGGACTGGAGAGCACGGTTCGAAGGATGGATCCCTGTACAGCATGCGTCGCATTCCCATTGGCCATTAGCCACAAGATATGTTTGATCTGCTGCCTCTGGGGCACGCTAACCAGGGGGCTGAGTTGAAATGGCCTCTCCTGAGGATGCGTCATAATGTGCGTTTGGGTCCATGGAAACCTTGGAATGTGCTGGTTGTTCAGTGGCCCTGCGGAACTCTCCTACCTGAAGGGTTTGATACATCCCCAGTAAGTAAGCTCCCCATGTGGAGACGAGAGAGGTTTGGTTTGGAGCCTCAGAAAAGCCCCGTGTGCTGGTCTACGAAAACAGACCTCTGAGGACGGACACATGGAAACCAAAGCTAAGGTTCAGATTAGGGCCTGGGGGCCTGTCCATTTCAACCTTCTGTCTCTGGGGACACTGTCTGAGAGTCTAAGTGGAGATAGTTGCTCCGCTGGTGTCAGAGAGCCCCTCTTAGTCCAGGGTGGCCTACACTATTGATGGCCTCAGGGGCCTTGGAGCTTTTCCCTAACCTGTAGGGTTGTGGTCAATGGATTGGGCACAATTTCCTTGGAGAGGGCAGGCACAATCTTTCGCTGTGGCTCCAGAGGCCCTAGCCTGGCGGTTGTGTGGGTCCAGGCTGAGGGCACAGAAGTCTGAAAACACAAACTCAGCTTATGAGTGGCGCCTAGGGTATGGCAGGCCGGATGTACAGCCCGAGAGGGAGCTCCTGGGCCTCTGAAACAAGGGCGAGTGGGAGGCGTTCCTTCAGGCTTTTGTCTCTGGATGTTGTGTCCGAGATAGCCGTGGATTGGAGGGGTGGCCTCAGGGACTGTGGACGAGTATCCCTCTCTGGGGATTTGTCCCAGCTCCCAAGAGTTTGGGGTCATTTTGTGGGAAGGGTGGAAAAGTGTTGTCTGGCTCACGTGTCTCTCCAAGAAAGGGATTCCAGAGCAGAGCCCCAGGTACGGGCGGGGCGACTGGAAAACTCAAACACTGGTGAGGATTGGGTGCATAGGGGCTTGGCAAGCCCCATATGCGGGCTCTTGGCCCAGGCCCTGACAGGCCTTTCTTTGACATGGGGCTCATGCTGAGGGTCAGAGTGTGAATTTGTGCCCAAGCAGCACTCAAGTTTGGGCGTGGCATCAGGGACCAGGAAGGTTTCTCCCACCCTGAAGGTGTGACTCCATGCCAAGAGCAAGCTTTACAGCCACGGGGAAGGAGGAGTTTTGTGTTGTGCTTGCGATACCCAGCTGTGTGGAGAATTGATATAATGTCTAGGTTCAGATATCTGAAAACCAAGGTTAGGAAGAGGTGACGGCATAAGACCATGGCGTGTCCGAAGTGCTGGGTGTGCGGCCAGCTGTCTCCTTGTCTGTCTGGACATCTGGCTTCAGGCTGTGTCAGACAGAGCATGAGTGCCCAGAGCAGCCTATCCAGTTTGGGTACCGTCGAGGCCCGAGCAGGTTGATCCTCATCTGGGTTTTCTGGAGAGAGCCCCACAGGGAAACGTTTTTCTTCCCTTGGGCAGACCCTGGGCTGGGTTGTGGTCCTGGAGTTCCTAGTCCGGAGGGCTTGTTTGCCAGGAGTGTGAGGAAGGAAGTCTGAAAACACAAGCTAGCCTGAGGTTTGGGACCGATGGCACGGCAGGCCCACTCTGAGAGGCTGAATCGAGATCTCCTGCACTGAGGTCATTTCAACTATGAGACGTGCCTCAGGCTAGAGTTTTTGTCCAGCATGGCCTCTTCCTGAATGGTGTGGGGGCCTCATGAGGCCAGGAAGGTTTGCCTACGATGGGATTTGTGAACTACTCCAAACCTCAAGGTTTCCTTCTGCACAAAAGTCGAGTGCTATTGGATGGTTCCAGGAGGCCCCATACGGAAAGACTCGAGAGCAGGTGTCTAAGCATGGATGCCTGGGAACGCCACCTCATATTCCCACTCTGTAGTCAGGACAAGGCAGGCTCAATCTGCGGGCTCCTGGGTGAGCTACCCAGAGGGGAGAGTTGAAATGGACTCTCCTGAAGATGAGTCCTACTGTGGCTTGGTGGCCTGGGAGACCTTGGAATGTGGAGGTGGCTCAGGGACTCTGAAGGATTCTCCAACCTGAGGTGTTTGACACGGCTCTAAGAAGGAAGCTTCCCATGTGGAGACGAGAGAAGTTCTGTTCAGTGCCTCAGGAAAGCCCCATATCCTGTTCTTCGAACCAAAGCCTCTGAGGAGTGACACCTGGAAAACAAAGCAAGAGTTGAGATTAGGGCCTAAGGGCCTTTCGGGCTCAACCTTCTATCTCTGTTGACATCTGTGTGCATGCCTTCATGGAGGTAGCAGCTCAGCTTGTGTCCGAAGGCCCCTGTGTGTGCAGGGAGGCTCCCGGTAATGGTATGTCCTCGGGGGCCTTGAGGTTTCTCATATTCTGGAGGTGTGTGGCCAAAGGAATGGACAGAGTTTCCCAGGAGAGAGCAGGCATGGTCCTGTGGTATGGCTCCAGAGGACCCAGCCTAGAGGCTGTGTTTGCCAGGGCTGTGGGGACAGATGTCTGAAAAAGCAAACTTGGCTCAGGTAGGGGCCAAGGTAATGGCAGGCCTGATCTCCAGTCCGAGAGGGGAGATCCTCTGGATATCAAAGGAGGGCAAGTGGGAGGCAGTCGCTCAGGCTTTTGTCTCTGGGTGTTGCGTTCACAGTGGCCGTTCAGGGTAGGGGTTGCTTCAGGGGCCGAGGAAGAGCCTTCCTCTCGGGGGATTGTCCAAGCTCCCAAGTGTTTGGGTTCATTCTGTGGGAAGGGAAGAGTACTGTTTTCTGCCACAGGGGACCCCCCAGGAGAGGGACTCTAGAGCACAGCAGTGGGTTCCCTCAACTGGAATACACACCATCTAGTTAGTCCTGCGTGCCTATGGGCATGGCAAGCCACATATGCGGGCTCTTGGTCCAATCACTGAGAGGCGTTACTTGAATAAGGTACTCACGCTGAGGGTCACAATGTGTGTTTGTGCCCAAGGCGGCCCTCACACATGGGCGTGGCCTCATGGGCCATGCCGTTTTCTCCTACACTGAAGGTTTGACTCACTGCCAGCAGCAAGGTTTCTTGCCATGGGGAAGGAGGGGTTCTGACTTGTGCATCAGGTTCCCCCCTGTGCAGGGATTGGAGATAAGGTCTAGGTTCTGATGACTGAAAACCCAGGTTGGGAATGGATGGTGGCCTAAGGCAGTGGCGGGTCCAATGTGCTGGGTGTGCAGCCAGCTGTGTCGGTGTCTGTTGGAAGGTCTGGGCTCAGGCTATTTGCGACAGAGCATCAGTGTTTAAGGTAGCCTATGCAATTGGGGTGTTACCGAGGGCCAAGCAGTTTGATCCTCATTTGGGGTTTCTGGGCAGCACCATAGACAAAATTTTTCTCCTGGGAGGCAGGCGGAGTGCTTCATTGTGGCCCCAGAATTCCCAGTAGGGAGGGTTTGTGGGCCAGGAGTGTGAGGACGGAAGTCTAGGAACACAAGCTAAAGTGAGGATTGGAGCCAAGGGCAGAGCAGGCCCACTAGGCAGAGGCTGAATCAAAATCTCCTGCATCTGAAGTCAGGCTGAGGATCAGACGTTGGCTGAGGCTGGAGTATGTGTCCATGATGGCACCTTCATGAAGCGGGGGCCTCATGAGGCCAAGGAAGTTTTCCCACGCTGAGTTTGGAGGTTGCCCCAAACCACCAGGTTTCCTTCTGTGGGACATTCGAGTCCTGTTGCATGGCTCCAGGACATACCATACGGAAGGACTGGAGAGCACGGTTCGAAGGATGGATCCCTGTACAGCATGCGTCGCATTCCCATTGGCCATTAGCCACAAGAAATGTTTGATCTGCTGCCTCTGGGGCACGCTAACCAGGGGGCTGAGTTGAAATGGCCTCTCCTGAGGATGCGTCATAATGTGCGTTTGGGTCCATGGAAACCTTGGAATGTGCTGGTTGTTCAGTGGCCCTGCGGAACTCTCCTACCTGAAGGGTTTGATACATCCCCAGTAAGTAAGCTCCCCATGTGGAGACGAGAGAGGTTTGGTTTGGAGCCTCAGAAAAGCCCCGTGTGCTGGTCTATGAAAACAGACCTCTGAGGATGGACACATGGAAACCAAAGCTAAGGTTCAGATTAGGGCCTGGGGGCCTGTCCATTTCAACCTTCTGTCTCTGGGGACACTGTCTGAGAGTCTAAGTGGAGATAGTTGCTCCGCTGGTGTCAGAGAGCCCCTCTTAGTCCAGGGTGGCCTACACTATTGATGGCCTCAGGGGCCTTGGAGCTTTTCCCTAACCTGTAGGGTTGTGGTCAATGGATTGGGCACAATTTCCTTGGAGAGGGCAGGCACAATCTTTCGCTGTGGCTCCAGAGGCCCTAGCCTGGCGGTTGTGTGGGTCCAGGCTGAGGGCACAGAAGTCTGAAAACACAAACTCAGCTTATGAGTGGCGCCTAGGGTATGGCAGGCCGGATGTACAGCCCGAGAGGGAGCTCCTGGGCCTCTGAAACAAGGGCGAGTGGGAGGCGTTCCTTCAGGCTTTTGTCTCTGGATGTTGTGTCCGAGATAGCCGTGGATTGGAGGGGTGGCCTCAGGGACTGTGGACGAGTATCCCTCTCTGGGGATTTGTCCCAGCTCCCAAGAGTTTGGGGTCATTTTGTGGGAAGGGTGGAAAAGTGTTGTCTGGCTCACGTGTCTCTCCAAGAAAGGGATTCCAGAGCAGAGCCCCAGGTACGGGCGGGGCGACTGGAAAACTCAAACACTGGTGAGGATTGGGTGCATAGGGGCTTGGCAAGCCCCATATGCGGGCTCTTGGCCCAGGCCCTGACAGGCCTTTCTTTGACATGGGGCTCATGCTGAGGGTCAGAGTGTGAATTTGTGCCCAAGCAGCACTCAAGTTTGGGCGTGGCATCAGGGACCAGGAAGGTTTCTCCCACCCTGAAGGTGTGACTCCATGCCAAGAGCAAGCTTTACAGCCACGGGGAAGGAGGAGTTTTGTGTTGTGCTTGCGATACCCAGCTGTGTGGAGAATTGATATAATGTCTAGGTTCAGATATCTGAAAACCAAGGTTAGGAAGAGGTGACGGCATAAGACCATGGCGTGTCCGAAGTGCTGGGTGTGCGGCCAGCTGTCTCCTTGTCTGTCTGGACATCTGGCTTCAGGCTGTGTCAGACAGAGCATGAGTGCCCAGAGCAGCCTATCCAGTTTGGGTACCGTCGAGGCCCGAGCAGGTTGATCCTCATCTGGGTTTTCTGGAGAGAGCCCCACAGGGAAACGTTTTTCTTCCCTTGGGCAGACCCTGGGCTGGGTTGTGGTCCTGGAGTTCCTAGTCCGGAGGGCTTGTTTGCCAGGAGTGTGAGGAAGGAAGTCTGAAAACACAAGCTAGCCTGAGGTTTGGGACCGATGGCACGGCAGGCCCACTCTGAGAGGCTGAATCGAGATCTCCTGCACTGAGGTCATTTCAACTATGAGACGTGCCTCAGGCTAGAGTTTTTGTCCAGCATGGCCTCTTCCTGAATGGTGTGGGGGCCTCATGAGGCCAGGAAGGTTTGCCTACGATGGGATTTGTGAACTACTCCAAACCTCAAGGTTTCCTTCTGCACAAAAGTCGAGTGCTATTGGATGGTTCCAGGAGGCCCCATACGGAAAGACTCGAGAGCAGGTGTCTAAGCATGGATGCCTGGGAACGCCACCTCATATTCCCACTCTGTAGTCAGGACAAGGCAGGCTCAATCTGCGGGCTCCTGGGTGAGCTACCCAGAGGGGAGAGTTGAAATGGACTCTCCTGAAGATGAGTCCTACTGTGGCTTGGTGGCCTGGGAGACCTTGGAATGTGGAGGTGGCTCAGGGACTCTGAAGGATTCTCCAACCTGAGGTGTTTGACACGGCTCTAAGAAGGAAGCTTCCCATGTGGAGACGAGAGAAGTTCTGTTCAGTGCCTCAGGAAAGCCCCATATCCTGTTCTTCGAACCAAAGCCTCTGAGGAGTGACACCTGGAAAACAAAGCAAGAGTTGAGATTAGGGCCTAAGGGCCTTTCGGGCTCAACCTTCTATCTCTGTTGACATCTGTGTGCATGCCTTCATGGAGGTAGCAGCTCAGCTTGTGTCCGAAGGCCCCTGTGTGTGCAGGGAGGCTCCCGGTAATGGTATGTCCTCGGGGGCCTTGAGGTTTCTCATATTCTGGAGGTGTGTGGCCAAAGGAATGGACAGAGTTTCCCAGGAGAGAGCAGGCATGGTCCTGTGGTATGGCTCCAGAGGACCCAGCCTAGAGGCTGTGTTTGCCAGGGCTGTGGGGACAGATGTCTGAAAAAGCAAACTTGGCTCAGGTAGGGGCCAAGGTAATGGCAGGCCTGATCTCCAGTCCGAGAGGGGAGATCCTCTGGATATCAAAGGAGGGCAAGTGGGAGGCAGTCGCTCAGGCTTTTGTCTCTGGGTGTTGCGTTCACAGTGGCCGTTCAGGGTAGGGGTTGCTTCAGGGGCCGAGGAAGAGCCTTCCTCTCGGGGGATTGTCCAAGCTCCCAAGTGTTTGGGTTCATTCTGTGGGAAGGGAAGAGTACTGTTTTCTGCCACAGGGGACCCCCCAGGAGAGGGACTCTAGAGCACAGCAGTGGGTTCCCTCAACTGGAATACACACCATCTAGTTAGTCCTGCGTGCCTATGGGCATGGCAAGCCACATATGCGGGCTCTTGGTCCAATCACTGAGAGGCGTTACTTGAATAAGGTACTCACGCTGAGGGTCACAATGTGTGTTTGTGCCCAAGGCGGCCCTCACACATGGGCGTGGCCTCATGGGCCATGCCGTTTTCTCCTACACTGAAGGTTTGACTCACTGCCAGCAGCAAGGTTTCTTGCCATGGGGAAGGAGGGGTTCTGACTTGTGCATCAGGTTCCCCCCTGTGCAGGGATTGGAGATAAGGTCTAGGTTCTGATGACTGAAAACCCAGGTTGGGAATGGATGGTGGCCTAAGGCAGTGGCGGGTCCAATGTGCTGGGTGTGCAGCCAGCTGTGTCGGTGTCTGTTGGAAGGTCTGGGCTCAGGCTATTTGCGACAGAGCATCAGTGTTTAAGGTAGCCTATGCAATTGGGGTGTTACCGAGGGCCAAGCAGTTTGATCCTCATTTGGGGTTTCTGGGCAGCACCATAGACAAAATTTTTCTCCTGGGAGGCAGGCGGAGTGCTTCATTGTGGCCCCAGAATTCCCAGTAGGGAGGGTTTGTGGGCCAGGAGTGTGAGGACGGAAGTCTAGGAACACAAGCTAAAGTGAGGATTGGAGCCAAGGGCAGAGCAGGCCCACTAGGCAGAGGCTGAATCAAAATCTCCTGCATCTGAAGTCAGGCTGAGGATCAGACGTTGGCTGAGGCTGGAGTATGTGTCCATGATGGCACCTTCATGAAGCGGGGGCCTCATGAGGCCAAGGAAGTTTTCCCACGCTGAGTTTGGAGGTTGCCCCAAACCACCAGGTTTCCTTCTGTGGGACATTCGAGTCCTGTTGCATGGCTCCAGGACATACCATACGGAAGGACTGGAGAGCACGGTTCGAAGGATGGATCCCTGTACAGCATGCGTCGCATTCCCATTGGCCATTAGCCACAAGAAATGTTTGATCTGCTGCCTCTGGGGCACGCTAACCAGGGGGCTGAGTTGAAATGGCCTCTCCTGAGGATGCGTCATAATGTGCGTTTGGGTCCATGGAAACCTTGGAATGTGCTGGTTGTTCAGTGGCCCTGCGGAACTCTCCTACCTGAAGGGTTTGATACATCCCCAGTAAGTAAGCTCCCCATGTGGAGACGAGAGAGGTTTGGTTTGGAGCCTCAGAAAAGCCCCGTGTGCTGGTCTATGAAAACAGACCTCTGAGGATGGACACATGGAAACCAAAGCTAAGGTTCAGATTAGGGCCTGGGGGCCTGTCCATTTCAACCTTCTGTCTCTGGGGACACTGTCTGAGAGTCTAAGTGGAGATAGTTGCTCCGCTGGTGTCAGAGAGCCCCTCTTAGTCCAGGGTGGCCTACACTATTGATGGCCTCAGGGGCCTTGGAGCTTTTCCCTAACCTGTAGGGTTGTGGTCAATGGATTGGGCACAATTTCCTTGGAGAGGGCAGGCACAATCTTTCGCTGTGGCTCCAGAGGCCCTAGCCTGGCGGTTGTGTGGGTCCAGGCTGAGGGCACAGAAGTCTGAAAACACAAACTCAGCTTATGAGTGGCGCCTAGGGTATGGCAGGCCGGATGTACAGCCCGAGAGGGAGCTCCTGGGCCTCTGAAACAAGGGCGAGTGGGAGGCGTTCCTTCAGGCTTTTGTCTCTGGATGTTGTGTCCGAGATAGCCGTGGATTGGAGGGGTGGCCTCAGGGACTGTGGACGAGTATCCCTCTCTGGGGATTTGTCCCAGCTCCCAAGAGTTTGGGGTCATTTTGTGGGAAGGGTGGAAAAGTGTTGTCTGGCTCACGTGTCTCTCCAAGAAAGGGATTCCAGAGCAGAGCCCCAGGTACGGGCGGGGCGACTGGAAAACTCAAACACTGGTGAGGATTGGGTGCATAGGGGCTTGGCAAGCCCCATATGCGGGCTCTTGGCCCAGGCCCTGACAGGCCTTTCTTTGACATGGGGCTCATGCTGAGGGTCAGAGTGTGAATTTGTGCCCAAGCAGCACTCAAGTTTGGGCGTGGCATCAGGGACCAGGAAGGTTTCTCCCACCCTGAAGGTGTGACTCCATGCCAAGAGCAAGCTTTACAGCCACGGGGAAGGAGGAGTTTTGTGTTGTGCTTGCGATACCCAGCTGTGTGGAGAATTGATATAATGTCTAGGTTCAGATATCTGAAAACCAAGGTTAGGAAGAGGTGACGGCATAAGACCATGGCGTGTCCGAAGTGCTGGGTGTGCGGCCAGCTGTCTCCTTGTCTGTCTGGACATCTGGCTTCAGGCTGTGTCAGACAGAGCATGAGTGCCCAGAGCAGCCTATCCAGTTTGGGTACCGTCAGGCCCGAGCAGGTTGATCCTCATCTGGGTTTTCTGGAGAGAGCCCCACAGGGAAACGTTTTTCTTCCCTTGGGCAGACCCTGGGCTGGGTTGTGGTCCTGGAGTTCCTAGTCCGGAGGGCTTGTTTGCCAGGAGTGTGAGGAAGGAAGTCTGAAAACACAAGCTAGCCTGAGGTTTGGGACCGATGGCACGGCAGGCCCACTCTGAGAGGCTGAATCGAGATCTCCTGCACTGAGGTCATTTCAACTCTGAGACGTGCCTCAGGCTAGAGTTTTTGTCCAGCATGGCCTCTTCCTGAATGGTGTGGGGGCCTCATGAGGCCAGGAAGGTTTGCCTACGATGGGATTTGTGAACTACTCCAAACCTCAAGGTTTCCTTCTGCACGAAAGTCGAGTGCTATTGGATGGTTCCAGGAGGCCCCATACGGAAAGACTCGAGAGCAGGTGTCTAAGCATGGATGCCTGGGAACGCCACCTCATATTCCCACTCTGTAGTCAGGACAAGGCAGGCTCAATCTGCGGGCTCCTGGGTGAGCTACCCAGAGGGGAGAGTTGAAATGGACTCTCCTGAAGATGAGTCCTACTGTGGCTTGGTGGCCTGGGAGACCTTGGAATGTGGAGGTGGCTCAGGGACTCTGAAGGATTCTCCAACCTGAGGTGTTTGACACGGCTCTAACAAGGAAGCTTCCCATGTGGAGACGAGAGAAGTTCTGTTCAGTGCCTCAGGAAAGCCCCATATCCTGTTCTTCGAACCAAAGCCTCTGAGGAGTGACACCTTGAAAACAAAGCAAGAGTTGAGATTAGGGCCTAAGGGCCTTTCGGGCTCAACCTTCTATCTCTGTTGACATCTGTGTGCATGCCTTCATGGAGGTAGCAGCTCAGCTTGTGTCCGAAGGCCCCTGTGTGTGCAGGGAGGCTCCCGGTAATGGTATGTCCTCGGGGGCCTTGAGGTTTCTCATATTCTGGAGGTGTGTGGCCAAAGGAATGGACAGAGTTTCCCAGGAGAGAGCAGGCATGGTCCTGTGGTATGGCTCCAGAGGACACAGCCTAGAGGCTGTGTTTGCCAGGGCTGTGGGGACAGATGTCTGAAAAAGCAAACTTGGCTCAGGTAAGGGCCAAGGTAATGGCAGGCCTGATCTCCAGTCCGAGAGGGGAGATCCTCTGGATATCAAAGGAGGGCAAGTGGGAGGCAGTCGCTCAGGCTTTTGTCTCTGGGTGTTGCGTTCACAGTGGCCGTTCAGGGTAGGGGTTGCTTCAGGGGCCGAGGAAGAGCCTTCCTCTCGGGGGATTGTCCAAGCTCCCAAGTGTTTGGGTTCATTCTGTGGGAAGGGAAGAGTACTGTTTTCTGCCACAGGGGACCCCCCAGGAGAGGGACTCTAGAGCACAGCAGTGGGTTCCCTCAACTGGAATACACACCATCTAGTTAGTCCTGCGTGCCTATGGGCATGGCAAGCCACATATGCGGGCTCTTGGTCCAATCACTGAGAGGCGTTACTTGAATAAGGTACTCACGCTGAGGGTCACAATGTGTGTTTGTGCCCAAGGCGGCCCTCACACATGGGCGTGGCCTCATGGGCCATGCCGTTTTCTCCTACACTGAAGGTTTGACTCACTGCCAGCAGCAAGGTTTCTTGCCATGGGGAAGGAGGGGTTCTGACTTGTGCATCAGGTTCCCCCCTGTGCAGGGATTGGAGATAAGGTCTAGGTTCTGATGACTGAAAACCCAGGTTGGGAATGGATGGTGGCCTAAGGCAGTGGCGGGTCCAATGTGCTGGGTGTGCAGCCAGCTGTGTCGGTGTCTGTTGGAAGGTCTGGGCTCAGGCTATTTGCGACAGAGCATCAGTGTTTAAGGTAGCCTATGCAATTGGGGTGTTGCCGAGGGCCAAGCAGTTTGATCCTCATTTGGGGTTTCTGGGCAGCACCATAGACAAAGTTTTGCTCCTGGGAGGCAGGCGGAGTGCTTCATTGTGGCCCCAGAATTCCCAGTAGGGAGGGTTTGTGGGCCAGGAGTGTGAGGACGGAAGTCTAGGAACACAAGCTAAAGTGAGGATTGGAGCCAAGGGCAGAGCAGGCCCACTAGGCAGTGGCTGAATCAATATCTCCTGCATCTGAAGTCAGGCTGAGGATCAGACGTTGGCTGAGGCTGGCGTATGTGTCCATGATGGCACCTTCATGAAGCGGGGGCCTCATGAGGCCAAGGAAGTTTTCCCACGCTGAGTTTGGAGGTTGCCCCAAACCACCAGGTTTCCTTCTGTGGGACATTCGAGTCCTGTTGCATGGCTCCAGGACATACCATACGGAAGGACTGGAGAGCACGGTTCGAAGGATGGATCCCTGTACAGCATGCCTCGCATTCCCATTGGCCATTAGCCACAAGATATGTTTGATCTCCTGCCTCTGGCGCACGCTAACCAGGGGGCTGAGTTGAAATGGCCTCTCCTGAGGATGCGTCATAATGTGCGTTTGGGTCCATGGAAACCTTGGAATGTGCTGGTTGTTCAGTGGCCCTGCGGAACTCTCCTACCTGAAGGGTTTGATACATCCCCAGTAAGTAAGCTCCCCATGTGGAGACGAGAGAGGTTTGGTTTGGAGCCCCAGAAAAGCCCCGTGTGCTGGTCTACGAAAACAGACCTCTGAGGACGGACACATGGAAACCAAAGCTAAGGTTCAGATTAGGGCCTGGGGGCCTGTCCATTTCAACCTTCTGTCTCTGGGGACACTGTCTGAGAGTCTACGTGGAGATAGTTGCTCCGCTGGTGTCAGAGAGCCCCTCTTAGTCCAGGGTGGCCTACACTATTGATGGCCTCAGGGGCCTTGGAGCTTTTCCCTAACCTGTAGGGTTGTGGTCAATGGATTGGGCACAATTTCCTTGGAGAGGGCAGGCACAATCTTTCGCTGTGGCTCCAGAGGCCCTAGCCTGGCGGTTGTGTGGGTCCAGACTGAGGGCACAGAAGTCTGAAAAAACAAACTCAGCTTATGAGTTGCGCTTAGGGTATGGCAGGCCGGATGTACAGCCCGAGAGGGAGCTCCTGGGCCTCTGAAACAAGGGCGAGTGGGAGGCGTTCCTTCAGGCTTTTGTCTCTGGATGTTGTGTCCGAGATAGCCGTGGATTGGAGGGGTGGCCTCAGGGACTGTGGACGAGTATCCCTCTCTGGGGATTTGTCCCAGCTCCCAAGAGTTTGGGGTCATTTTGTGGGAAGGGTGGAAAAGTGTTGTCTGGCTCACGTGTCTCTCCAAGAAAGGGATTCCAGAGCAGAGCCCCAGGTACGGGCGGGGCGACTGGAAAACTCAAACACTGGTGAGGATTGGGTGCATAGGGGCTTGGCAAGCCCCATATGCGGGCTCTTGGCCCAGGCCCTGACAGGCCTTTCTTTGACATGGGGCTCATGCTGAGGGTCAGAGTGTGAATTTGTGCCCAAGCAGCACTCAAGTTTGGGCGTGGCATCAAGGACCAGGAAGGTTTCTCCCACCCTGAAGGTGTGACTCCATGCCAAGAGCAAGCTTTACAGCCACGGGGAAGGAGCAGTTCTGTGTTGTGCTTGCGATACCCAGCTGTGTGGATAATTGATATAATGTCTAGGTTCAGATATCTGAAAACCAAGGTTAGGAAGAGGTGACGGCATAAGACCATGGCGTGTCCGAAGTGCTGGGTGTGCGGCCAGCTGTCTCCTTGTCTGTCTGGACGTCTGACTTCAGGCTGTGTCAGACAGAGCATGAGTGCCCAGAGCAGCCTATCCAGTTCGGGTACCGGTCGAGGCCCGAGCAGGTTGATCCTCATCTGGGTTTTCTGGAGAGAGCCCCACAGGGAAACGTTTTTCTTCACTTGGGCAGACCCTGGGCTGGGTTGTGGTTCTGGAGTTCCTAGTCCGGAGGGCTTGTTTGCCAGGAGTGTGAGGAAGGAAGTCTGAAAACACAAGCTAGCGTGAGGTTTGGGACCGATGGCACGGCAGGCCCACTCTGAGAGGCTGAATCGAGATCTCCTGCACTGAGGTCATTTCAACTCTGAGACGTGCCTCAGGCTAGAGTTTTTGTCCAGCATGGCCTCTTCCTGAATGGTGTGGGGGCCTCATGAGGCCAGGAAGGTTTGCCTACGATGGGATTTGTGAACTACTCCAAACCTCAAGGTTTCCTTCTGCACGAAAGTCGAGTGCTATTGGATGGTTCCAGGAGGCCCCATACGGAAAGACTCGAGAGCAGGTGTCTAAGCTTGGATGCCTGGGAACGCCACCTCATATTCCCACTCTTTAGTCAGGACAAGGCAGGCTCAATCTGCGGGATCCTGGGTGAGCTACCCAGAGGGGAGAGTTGAAATGGACTCTCCTGAAGATGAGTCCTACTGTGGCTTGGTGGCCTGGGAGACCTTGGAATGTGGAGGTGGCTCAGGGACTCTGCAGGATTCTCCAACCTGAGGTGTTTGACACGGCTCCAACAAGGAAGCTTCCCATGTGGAGACGAGAGAAGTTCTGTTCAGTGCCTCAGGAAAGCCCCATATCCTGTTCTTCGAACCAAAGCCTCTGAGGAGTGACACCTGGAAAACAAAGCAAGAGTTGAGATTAGGGCCTAAGGGCCTGTCCGGCTAAACCTTCTATCTCTGTTGACATCTGTGTGCATGCCTTCATGGAGGTAGCAGCTCAGCTTGTGTCCGAAGGCCCCTGTGTGTGCAGGGAGGCTCCCGGTAATGGTATGTCCTCGGGGGCCTTGAGGTTTCTCATATTCTGGAGGTGTGTGGCCAAAGGAATGGACAGAGTTTCCCAGGAGAGAGCAGGCATGGTCCTGTGGTATGGCTCCAGAGGACCCAGCCTAGAGGCTGTGTTTGCCAGGGCTGTGGGGACAGATGTCTGAAAAAGCAAACTTGGCTCAGGTAGGGGCCAAGGTAATGGCAGGCCTGATCTCCAGTCCGAGAGGGGAGATCCTCTGGATATCAAAGGAGGGCAAGTTGGAGGCAGTCGCTCAGGCTTTTGTCTCTGGGTGTTGCGTTCACAGTGGCCGTTCAGGGTAGGGGTTGCTTCAGGGGCCGTGGAAGAGCCTTCCTCTCGGGGGATTGTCCAAGCTCCCAAGTGTTTGGGTTCATTCTGTGGGAAGGGAAGAATACTGTTTTCTGCCACAGGGGACCCCCCAGGAGAGGGACTCTAGAGCACAGCAGTGGGTTCCCTCAACTGGAATACACACCATCTAGTTAGTCCTGCGTGCCTATGGGCATGGCAAGCCACATATGCGGGCTCTTGGTCCAATCACTGATAGGCGTTACTTGAATAAGGTACTCACGCTGAGGGTCACAATGTGTGTTTGTGCCCAAGGCGGCCCTCACACATGGGCGTGGCCTCATGGGCCATGCCGTTTTCTCCTACACTGAAGGTTTGACTCACTGCCAGCAGCAAGGTTTCTTGCCATGGGGAAGGAGGGGTTCTGACTTGTGCATCAGGTTCCCCCCTGTGCAGGGATTGGAGATAAGGTCTAGGTTCTGATGACTGAAAACCCAGGTTGGGAATGGATGGTGGCCTAAGGCAGTGGCGGGTCCAATGTGCTGGGTGTGCAGCCAGCTGTGTCGGTGTCTGTTGGAAGGTCTGGGCTCAGGCTATTTGCGACAGAACATCAGTGTTTAAGGTAGCCTATGCAATTGGGGTGTTGCCGAGGGCCAAGCAGTTTGATCCTCATTTGGGGTTTCTGGGCAGCACCATAGACAAAGTTTTGCTCCTGGGAGGCAGGCGGAGTGCTTCATTGTGGCCCCAGAATTCCCAGTAGGGAGGGTTTGTGGGCCAGGAGTGTGAGGACGGAAGTCTAGGAACACAAGCTAAAGTGAGGATTGGAGCCAAGGGCAGAGCAGGCCCACTAGGCAGTGGCTGAATCAAAATCTCCTGC
Source organism: Mustela nivalis (assembly GCF_964662115.1). Taxonomy (NCBI): domain Eukaryota; kingdom Metazoa; phylum Chordata; class Mammalia; order Carnivora; family Mustelidae; genus Mustela; species Mustela nivalis. The sequence goes on from NW_028136529.1 coordinate 1,521,618, forward strand.
ATCTGAAGTCAGGCTGAGGATCAGACGTTGGCTGAGGCTGGCGTATGTGTCCATGATGGCACCTTCATGAAGCGGGGGCCTCATGAGGCCAAGGAAGTTTTCCCACGCTGAGTTTGGAGGTTGCCCCAAACCACCAGGTTTCCTTCTGTGGGACATTCGAGTCCTGTTGCATGGCTCCAGGACATACCATACGGAAGGACTGGAGAGCACGGTTCGAAGGATGGATCCCTGTACAGCATGCCTCGCATTCCCATTGGCCATTAGCCACAAGATATGTTTGATCTCCTGCCTCTGGCGCACGCTAACCAGGGGGCTGAGTTGAAATGGCCTCTCCTGAGGATGCGTCATAATGTGCGTTTGGGTCCATGGAAACCTTGGAATGTGCTGGTTGTTCAGTGGCCCTGCGGAACTCTCCTACCTGAAGGGTTTGATACATCCCCAGTAAGTAAGCTCCCCATGTGGAGACGAGAGAAGTTTGGTTTGGAGCCTCAGAAAAGCCGCGTGTGCTGGTCTACGAAAAGAGACCTCTGAGGACGGACACATGGAAACCAAAGCTAAGGTTCAGATTAGGGCCTGGGGGCCTGTCCATTTCAACCTTCTGTCTCTGGGGACACTGTCTGAGAGTCTACGTGGAGATAGTTGCTCCGCTGGTGTCAGAGAGCCCCTCTTAGTCCAGGGTGGCCTACACTATTGATGGCCTCAGGGGCCTTGGAGCTTTTCCCTAACCTGTAGGGTTGTGGTCAATGGATTGGGCACAATTTCCTTGGAGAGGGCAGGCACAATCTTTCGCTGTGGCTCCAGAGGCCCTAGCCTGGCGGTTGTGTGGGTCCAGACTGAGGGCACAGAAGTCTGAAAAAACAAACTCAGCTTATGAGTTGCGCTTAGGGTATGGCAGGCCGGATGTACAGCCCGAGAGGGAGCTCCTGGGCCTCTGAAACAAGGGCGAGTGGGAGGCGTTCCTTCAGGCTTTTGTCTCTGGATGTTGTGTCCGAGATAGCCGTGGATTGGAGGGGTGGCCTCAGGGACTGTGGACGAGTATCCCTCTCTGGGGATTTGTCCCAGCTCCCAAGAGTTTGGGGTCATTTTGTGGGAAGGGTGGAAAAGTGTTGTCTGGCTCACGTGTCTCTCCAAGAAAGGGATTCCAGAGCAGAGCCCCAGGTACGGGCGGGGCGACTGGAAAACTCAAACACTGGTGAGGATTGGGTGCATAGGGGCTTGGCAAGCCCCATATGCGGGCTCTTGGCCCAGGCCCTGACAGGCCTTTCTTTGACATGGGGCTCATGCTGAGGGTCAGAGTGTGAATTTGTGCCCAAGCAGCACTCAAGTTTGGGCGTGGCATCAGGGACCAGGAAGGTTTCTCCCACCCTGAAGGTGTGACTCCATGCCAAGAGCAAGCTTTACAGCCACGGGGAAGGAGGAGTTCTGTGTTGTGCTTGCGATACCCAGCTGTGTGGAGAATTGATATAATGTCTAGGTTCAGATATCTGAAAACCAAGGTTAGGAAGAGGTGACGGCATAAGACCATGGCGTGTCCGAAGTGCTGGGTGTGCGGCCAGATGTCTCCTTGTCTGTCTGGACGTCTGGCTTCAGGCTGTGTCAGACAGAGCATGAGTGCCCAGAGCAGCCTATCCAGTTCGGGTACCGTCGAGGCCCGAGCAGGTTGATCCTCATCTGGGTTTTCTGGAGAGAGCCCCACAGGGAAACGTATTTCTTCCCTTGGGCAGACCCTGGGCTGGGTTGTGGTTCTGGAGTTCCTAGTCCGGAGGGCTTGTTTGCCAGGAGTGTGAGGAAGGAAGTCTGAAAACACAAGCTAGCGTGAGGTTTGGGACCGATGGCACGGCAGGCCCACTCTGAGAGGCTGAATCGAGATCCCCTGCACTGAGGTCATTTCATCTATGAGACGTGCCTCAGGCTAGAGTTTTTGTCCAGCATGGCCTCTTCCTGAATGGTGTGGGGGCCTCATGAGGCCAGGAAGGTTTGCCCACGATGGGATTTGTGAACTACTCCAAACCTCAAGGTTTTCTTCTGCACGAAAGTCGAGTGCTATTGGATGGTTCCAGGAGGCCCCATACGGAAAGACTCGAGAGCAGGTGTCTAAGCATGGATGCCTGGGAACGCCACCTCATATTCCCACTCTTTAGTCAGTACAAGGCAGGCTCAATCTGCGGGCTCCTGGGTGAGCTACCCAGAGGGGAGAGTTGAAATGGACTCTCCTGAAGATGAGTCCTACTGTGGCTTGGTGGCCTGGGAGACCTTGGAATGTGGAGGTGGCTCAGGGACTCTGCAGGATTCTCCAACCTGAGGTGTTTGACACGGCTCCAACAAGGAAGCTTCCCATGTGGAGACGAGAGAAGTTCTGTTCAGTGCCTCAGGAAAGCCCCATATCCTGTTCTTCGAACCAAAGCCTCTGAGGAGTGACACCTGGAAAACAAAGCAAGAGTTGAGATTAGGGCCTAAGGGCCTGTCCGGCTCAACCTTCTATCTCTGTTGACATCTGTGTGCATGCCTTCATGGAGGTAGCAGCTCAGCTTGTGTCCGAAGGCCCCTGTGTGTGCAGGGAGGCTCCCGGTAATGGTATGTCCTCGGGGGCCTTGAGGTTTCTCATATTCTGGAGGTGTGTGGCCAAAGGAATGGACAGAGTTTCCCAGGAGAGAGCAGGCATGGTCCTGTGGTATGGCTCCAGAGGACCCAGCCTAGAGGCTGTGTTTGCCAGGGCTGTGGGGACAGATGTCTGAAAAAGCAAACTTGGCTCAGGTAGGGCCAAGGTAATGGCAGGCCTGATCTCCAGTCCGAGAGGGGAGATTCTCTGGATATCCAAGGAGGGCAAGTGGGAGGCAGTCGCTCAGGCTTTTGTCTCTGGGTGTTGCGTTCACAGTGGCCGTTCAGGGTAGGGGTTGCTTCAGGGGCCGAGGAAGAGCCTTCCTCTCGGGGGATTGTCCAAGCTCCCAAGTGTTTGGGTTCATTCTGTGGGAAGGGAAGAGTACTGTTTTCTGCCACAGGGGACCCCCCCAGGAGAGGGACTCTAGAGCACAGCAGTGGGTTCCCTCAACTGGAATACACACCATCTAGTTAGTCCTGCGTACCTATGGGCATGGCAAGCCACATATGCGGGCTCTTGGTCCAATCACTGAGAGGCGTTACTTGAATAAGGTACTCACGCTGAGGGTCACAATGTGTGTTTGTGCCCAAGGCGGCCCTCACACATGGGCGTGGCCTCATGGGCCATGCCGTTTTCTCCTACACTGAAGGTTTGACTCACTGCCAGCAGCAAGGTTTCTTGCCATGGGGAAGGAGGGGTTCTGACTTGTGCATCAGGTTCCCCCCTGTGCAGGGATTGGAGATAAGTTCTAGGTTCTGATGACTGAAAAACCAGGTTGGGAATGGATGGTGGCCTAAGGCAGTGGCGGATCCAATGTGCTGGGTGTGCAGCCAGCTGTGTCGGTGTCTGTTGGAAGGTCTGGGCTCAGGCTATTTGCGACAGAACATCAGTGTTTAAGGTAGCCTATGCAATTGGGGTGTTGCCGAGGGCCAAGCAGTTTGATCCTCATTTGGGGTTTCTGGGCAGCACCATAGACAAAGTTTTGCTCCTGGGAGGCAGGCGGAGTGCTTCATTGTGGCCCCAGAATTCCCAGTAGGGAGGGTTTGTGGGCCAGGAGTGTGAGGACGGAAGTCTAGGAACACAAGCTAAAGTGAGGATTGGAGCCAAGGGCAGAGCAGGCCCACTAGGCAGTGGCTGAATCAAAATCTCCTGCATCTGAAGTCAGGCTGAGGATCAGACGTTGGCTGAGGCTGGCGTATGTGTCCATGATGGCACCTTCATGAAGCGGGGGCCTCATGAGGCCAAGGAAGTTTTCCCACGCTGAGTTTGGAGGTTGCCCCAAACCACCAGGTTTCCTTCTGTGGGACATTCGAGTCCTGTTGCATGGCTCCAGGACATACCATACGGAAGGACTGGAGAGCACGGTTCGAAGGATGGATCCCTGTACAGCATGCCTCGCATTCCCATTGGCCATTAGCCACAAGATATGTTTGATCTGCTGCCTCTGGGGCACGCTAACCAGGGGGCTGAGTTGAAATGGCCTCTCCTGAGGATGCGTCATAATGTGCGTTTGGGTCCATGGAAACCTTGGAATGTGCTGGTTGTTCAGTGGCCCTGCGGAACTCTCCTACCTGAAGGGTTTGATACATCCCCAGTAAGTAAGCTCCCCATGTGGAGACGAGAGAAGTTTGGTTTGGAGCCTCAGAAAAGCCGCGTGTGCTGGTCTACGAAAAGAGACCTCTGAGGACGGACACATGGAAACCAAAGCTAAGGTTCAGATTAGGGCCTGGGGGCCTGTCCATTTCAACCTTCTGTCTCTGGGGACACTGTCTGAGAGTCTACGTGGAGATAGTTGCTCCGCTGGTGTCAGAGAGCCCCTCTTAGTCCAGGGTGGCCTACACTATTGATGGCCTCAGGGGCCTTGGAGCTTTTCCCTAACCTGTAGGGTTGTGGTCAATGGATTGGGCACAATTTCCTTGGAGAGGGCAGGCACAATCTTTCGCTGTGGCTCCAGAGGCCCTAGCCTGGCGGTTGTGTGGGTCCAGGCTGAGGGCACAGAAGTCTGAAAACACAAACTCAGCTTATGAGTTGCGCTTAGGGTATGGCAGGCCGGATGTACAGCCCGAGAGGGAGCTCCTGGGCCTCTGAAACAAGGGCGAGTGGGAGGCGTTCCTTCAGGCTTTTGTCTCTGGATGTTGTGTCCGAGATAGCCGTGGATTGGAGGGGTGGCCTCAGGGACTGTGGACGAGTATCCCTCTCTGGGGATTTGTCCCAGCTCCCAAGAGTTTGGGGTCATTTTGTGGGAAGGGTGGAAAAGTGTTGTCTGGCTCACGTGTCTCTCCAAAAAAGGGATTCCAGAGCAGAGCCCCAGGTACGGGCGGGGCGACTGGAAAACTCAAACACTGGTGAGGATTGGGTGCATAGGGGCTTGGCAAGCCCCATATGCGGGCTCTTGGCCCAGGCCCTGACAGGCCTTTCTTTGACATGGGGCTCATGCTGAGGGTCAGAGTGTGAATTTGTGCCCAAGCAGCACTCAAGTTTGGGCGTGGCATCAGGGACCAGGAAGGTTTCTCCCACCCTGAAGGTGTGACTCCATGCCAAGAGCAAGCTTTACAGCCACGGGGAAGGAGGAGTTCTGTGTTGTGCTTGCGATACCCAGCTGTGTGGAGAATTGATATAATGTCTAGGTTCAGATATCTGAAAACCAAGGTTAGGAAGAGGTGACGGCATAAGACCATGGCGTGTCCGAAGTGCTGGGTTTGCGGCCAGATGTCTCCTTGTCTGTCTGGACGTCTGGCTTCAGGCTGTGTCAGACAGAGCATGAGTGCCCAGAGCAGCCTATCCAGTTCGGGTACCGTCGAGGCCCGAGCAGGTTGATCCTCATCTGGGTTTTCTGGAGAGAGCCCCACAGGGAAACGTATTTCTTCCCTTGGGCAGACCCTGGGCTGGGTTGTGGTTCTGGAGTTCCTAGTCCGGAGGGCTTGTTTGCCAGGAGTGTGAGGAAGGAAGTCTGAAAACACAAGCTAGCGTGAGGTTTGGGACCGATGGCACGGCAGGCCCACTCTGAGAGGCTGAATCGAGATCCCCTGCACTGAGGTCATTTCAACTATGAGACGTGCCTCAGGCTAGAGTTTTTGTCCAGCATGGCCTCTTCCTGAATGGTGTGGGGGCCTCATGAGGCCAGGAAGGTTTGCCTACGATGGGATTTGTGAACTACTCCAAACCTCAAGGTTTCCTTCTGCACGAAAGTCGAGTGCTATTGGATGGTTCCAGGAGGCCCCATACGGAAAGACTCGAGAGCAGGTGTCTAAGCATGGATGCCTGGGAACGCCACCTCATATTCCCACTCTTTAGTCAGGACAAGGCAGGCTCAATCTGCGGGATCCTGGGTGAGCTACCCAGAGGGGAGAGTTGAAATGGACTCTCCTGAAGATGAGTCCTACTGTGGCTTGGTGGCCTGGGAGACCTTGGAATGTGGAGGTGGCTCAGGGACTCTGCAGGATTCTCCAACCTGAGGTGTTTGACACGGCTCCAACAAGGAAGCTTCCCATGTGGAGACGAGAGAAGTTCTGTTCAGTGCCTCAGGAAAGCCCCATATCCTGTTCTTCGAACCAAAGCCTCTGAGGAGTGACACCTGGAAAACAAAGCAAGAGGTGAGATTAGGGCCTAAGGGCCTGTCCGGCTCAACCTTCTATCTCTGTTGACATCTGTGTGCATGCCTTCATGGAGGTAGCAGCTCAGCTTGTGTCCGAAGGCCCCTGTGTGTGCAGGGAGGCTCCCGGTAATGGTATGTCCTCGGGGGCCTTGAGGTTTCTCATATTCTGGAGGTGTGTGGCCAAAGGAATGGACAGAGTTTCCCAGGAGAGAGCAGGCATGGTCCTGTGGTATGGCTCCAGAGGACCCAGCCTAGAGGCTGTGTTTGCCAGGGCTGTGGGGACAGATGTCTGAAAAAGCAAACTTGGCTCAGGTAGGGGCCAAGGTAATGGCAGGCCTGATCTCCAGTCCGAGAGGGGAGATCCTCTGGATATCAAAGGAGGGCAAGTGGGAGGCAGTCGCTCAGGCTTTTGTCTCTGGGTGTTGCGTTCACAGTGGCCGTTCAGGGTAGGGGTTGCTTCAGGGGCCGAGGAAGAGCCTTCCTCTCGGGGGATTGTCCAAGCTCCCAAGTGTTTGGGTTCATTCTGTGGGAAGGGAAGAGTACTGTTTTCTGCCACAGGGGACCCCCCCAGGAGAGGGACTCTAGAGCACAGCAGTGGGTTCCCTCAACTGGAATACACACCATCTAGTTAGTCCTGCGTGCCTATGGGCATGGCAAGCCACATATGCGGGCTCTTGGTCCAATCACTGAGAGGCGTTACTTGAATAAGGTACTCACGCTGAGGGTCACAATGTGTGTTTGTGCCCAAGGCGGCCCTCACACATGGGCGTGGCCTCATGGGCCATGCCGTTTTCTCCTACACTGAAGGTTTGACTCACTGCCAGCAGCAAGGTTTCTTGCCATGGGGAAGGAGGGGTTCTGACTTGTGCATCAGGTTCCGCCCTGTGCAGGGATTGGAGATAAGGTCTAGGTTCTGATGACTGAAAACCCAGGTTGGGAATGGATGGTGGCCTAAGGCAGTGGCGGATCCAATGTGCTGGGTGTGCAGCCAGCTGTGTCGGTGTCTGTTGGAAGGTCTGGGCTCAGGCTATTTGCGACAGAGCATCAGTGTTTAAGGTAGCCTATGCAATTGGGGTGTTGCCGAGGGCCAAGCAGTTTGATCCTCATTTGGGGTTTCTGGGCAGCACCATAGACAAAGTTTTTCTCCTGGGAGGCAGGCGGAGTGCTTCATTGTGGCCCCAGAATTCCCAGTAGGGAGGGTTTGCGGGCCAGGAGTGTGAGGACGGAAGTCTAGGAACACAAGCGAAAGTGAGGATTCGAGCCAAGGGCAGAGCAGGCCCACTAGGCAGAGGCTGAATCAAAATCTCCTGCATCTGAAGTTAGGCTGAGGATCAGACGTTGGCTGAGGCTGGCGTATGTGTCCATGTTGGCACCTTCATGAAGCGGGGGCCTCATGAGGCCAAGGAAGTTTTCCCACGCTGAGTTTGGAGGTTGCCCCAAACCACCAGGTTTCCTTCTGTGGGACATTCGAGTCCTGTTGCATGGCTCCAGGACATACCATACGGAAGGACTGGAGAGCACGGTTTGAAGGATGGATCCCTGTACAGCATGCCTCGCATTCCCATTGGCCATTAGCCACAAGATATGTTTGATCTGCTGCCTCTGGGGCACGCTAACCAGGGGGCTGAGTTGAAATGGCCTCTCCTGAGGATGCGTCATAATGTGCGTTTGGGTCCATGGAAACCTTGGAATGTGCTGGTTGTTCAGTGGCCCTGCGGAACTCTCCTACCTGAAGGGTATGATACATCCCCAGTAAGTAAGCTCCCCATGTGGAGGCGAGAGAGGTTTGGTTTGGAGCCTCAGAAAAGCCCCGTGTGCTGGTCTACGAAAACAGACCTCTGAGGACGGACACATGGAAACCAGAGCTAAGGTTCAGATTAGGGCCTGGGGGCCTGTCCATTTCAACCTTCTGTCTCTGGGGACACTGTCTGAGAGTCTAAGTGGAGATAGTTGCTCCGCTGGTGTCAGAGAGCCCCTCTTAGTCCAGGGTGGCCTACACTATTGATGGCCTCAGGGGCCTTGGAGCTTTTCCCTAACCTGTAGGGTTGTGGTCAATGGATTGGGCACAATTTCCTTGGAGAGGGCAGGCACAATCTTTCGCTGTGGCTCCAGAGGCCCTAGCCTGGCGGTTGTGTGGTCCAGGCTGAGGGCACAGAAGTCTGAAAACACAAACTCAGCTTATGAGTGGCGCCTAGGGTATGGCAGGCCGGATGTACAGCCCGAGAGGGAGCTCCTGGGCCTCTGAAACAAGGGCGAGTGGGAGGCGTTCCTTCAGGCTTTTGTCTCTGGATGTTGTGTCCGAGATAGCCGTGGATTGGAGGGTTGGCCTCAGGGACTGTGGACGAGTATCCCTCTCTGGGGATTTGTCCCAGCTCCCAAGAGTTTGGGGTCATTTTGTGGGAAGGGTGCAAAAGTGTTGTCTGGCTCACGTGTCTCTCCAAGAAAGGGATTCCAGAGCAGAGCCCCAGGTACGGGCGGGGCGACTGGAAAACTCAAACACTGGTGAGGATTGGGTGCATAGGGGCTTGGCAAGCCCCATATGCGGGCTCTTGGCCCAGGCCCTGACAGGCCTTTCTTTGACATGGGGCTCATGCTGAGGGTCAGAGTGTGAATTTGTGCCCAAGCAGCACTCAAGTTTGGGCGTGGCATCAGGGACCAGGAAGGTTTCTCCCACCCTGAAGGTGTGACTCCATGCCAAGAGCAAGCTTTACAGCCACGGGGAAGGAGGAGTTCTGTGTTGTGCTTGCGATACCCAGCTGTGTGGAGAATTGATATAATGTCTAGGTTCAGATATCTGAAAACCAAGGTTAGGAAGAGGTGACGGCATAAGACCATGGCGTGTCCGAAGTGCTGGGTGTGCGGCCAGCTGTCTCCTTGTCTGTCTGGACGTCTGGCTTCAGGCTGTGTCAGACAGAGCATGAGTGCCCAGAGCAGCCTATCCAGTTCGGGGCCCGAGCAGGTTGATCCTCATCTGGGTTTTCTGGAGAGAGCCCCACAGGGAAACGTTTTTCTTCCCTTGGGCTGACCCTGGGCTGGGTTGTGGTTCTGGAGATCCTAGTCCGGAGGGCTTGTTTGCCAGCAGTGTGAGGAAGGAAGTCTGAAAACACAAGCTAGCGTGAGGTTTGGGACCGATGGCACGGCAGGCCCACTCTGAGAGGCTGAATCGAGATATCCTGCACTGAGGTCATTTCAACTCTGAGACGTGCCTCAGGCTAGAGTTTTTGTCCAGCATGGCCTCTTCCTGAATGGTGTGGGGGCCTCATGAGGCCAGGAAGGTTTGCCTACGATGGGATTTGTGAACTACTCCAAACCTCAAGGTTTCCTTCCGCACGAAAGTCGAGTGCTATTGGATAGTTCCAGGAGGCCCCATACGGAAAGACTCGAGAGCAGGTGTCTAAGCATGGATGCCTGGGAACGCCACCTCATATTCCCACTCTTTAGTCAGGACAAGGCAGTCTCAATCTGCGGGCTCCTGGGTGAGCTACCCAGAGGGGAGAGTTGAAATGGACTCTCCTGAAGATTAGTCCTACTGTGGCTTGATGGCCTGGGAGACCTTGGAATGTGGAGGTGGCTCAGGGACTCTGCAGGATTCTCCAACCTGAGGTGTTTGACACGGCTCCAACAAGGAAGCTTCCCATGTGGAGACGAGAGAAGTTCTGTTCAGTGCCTCAGGAAAGCCCCATATCCTGTTCTTCGAACCAAAGCCTCTGAGGAGTGACACCTGGAAAACAAAGCAAGAGTTGAGATTAGGGCCTAAGGGCCTGTCCGGCTCAACCTTCTATCTCTGTTGACATCTGTGTGCATGCCTTCATGGAGGTAGCAGCTCAGCTTGTGTCCGAAGGCCCCTGTGTGTGCAGGGAGGCTCCCGGTAATGGTATGTCCTCGGGGGCCTTGAGGTTTCTCATATTCTGGAGGTGTGTGGCCAAAGGAATGGACAGAGTTTCCCAGGAGAGAGCAGGCATGGTCCTGTGGTATGGCTCCAGGGGACCCAGCCTAGAGGCTGTGATTGCCAGGGCTGTGGGGACAGATGTCTGAAAAAGCAAACTTGGCTCAGGTAGGGGCCAAGGTAATGGCAGGCCTGATCTCCAGTCCGAGAGGGGAGATCCTCTGGATATCAAAGGAGGGCAAGTGGGAGGCAGTCGCTCAGGCTTTTGTCTCTGGGTGTTGCATTCACAGTGGCCGTTCAGGGTAGGGGTTGCTTCAGGGGCCGAGGAAGAGCCTTCCTCTCGGGGGATTGTCCAAGCTCCCAAGTGTTTGGGTTCATTCTGTGGGAAGGGAAGAGTACTGTTTTCTGCCACAGGGGACCCCCCAGGAGAGGGACTCTAGAGCACAGCAGTGGGTTCCCTCAACTGGAATACACACCATCTAGTTAGTCCTGCGTGCCTATGGGCATGGCAAGCCACATATGCGGGCTCTTGGTCCAATCACTGAGAGGCGTTACTTGAATAAGGTACTCACGCTGAGGGTCACAATGTGTGTTTGTGCCCAAGGCGGCCCTCACACATGGGCGTGGCCTCATGGGCCATGCCGTTTTCTCCTACACTGAAGGTTTGACTCACTGCTAGCAGCAAGGTTTCTTGCCATGGGGAAAGAGGGGTTCTGACTTGTGCATCAGGTTCCCCCCTGTACAGGGATTGGAGATAAGGTCTAGGTTCTGATGACTGAAAACCCAGGTTGGGAATGGATGGTGGCCTAAGGCAGTGGCGGGTCCAATGTGCTGGGTGTGCAGCCAGCTGTGTCGGTGTCTGTTGGAAGGTCTGGGCTCAGGCTATTTGCGACAGAGCATCAGTGTTTAAGGTAGCCTATGCAATTGGGGTGTTGCCGAGGGCCAAGCAGTTTGATCCTCATTTGGGGTTTCTGGGCAGCACCATAGACAAAATTTTTCTCCTGGGAGGCAGGCGGAGTGCTTCATTGTGGCCCCAGAATTCCCAGTAGGGAGGGTTTGCGGGCCAGGAGTGTGAGGACGGAAGTCTAGGAACACAAGCTAAAGTGAGGATTGGAGCCAAGGGCAGAGCAGGCCCACTAGGCAGAGGCTGAATCAAAATCTCCTGCATCTGAAGTCAGGCTGAGGATCAGACGTTGGCTGAGGCTGGCGTATGTGTCCATGTTGGCACCTTCATGAAGCGGGGGCCTCATGAGGCCAAGGAAGTTTTCCCACGCTGAGTTTGGAGGTTGCCCCAAACCACCAGGTTTCCTTCTGTGGGACATTCGAGTCCTGTTGCATGGCTCCAGGACATACCATACGGAAGGACTGGAGAGCACAGTTCGAAGGATTGATCCCTGTACAGCATGCCTCGCATTCCCATTGGCCATTAGCCACAAGATATGTTTGATCTGCTGCCTCTGGGGCATGCTAACCAGGGGGCTGAGTTGAAATGGCCTCTCCTGAGGATGCGTCATAATGTGCGTTGGGGTCCATGGAAACCTTGGAATGTGCTGGTTGTTCAGTGGCCCTGCAGAACTCTCCTACCTGAAGGGTTTGATACATCCCCAGTAAGTAAGCTCCCCATGTGGAGGCGAGAGAGGTTTGGTTTGGAGTCTCAGAAAAGCCCCGTGTGCTGGTCTACGAAAACAGACCTCTGAGGACGGACACATGGAAACCAAAGCTAAGGTTCAGATTAGGGCCTGGGGGCCTGTCCATTTCAACCTTCTGTCTCTGGGGACACTGTCTGAGAGTCTAAGTGGAGATAGTTGCTCCGCTGGTGTCAGAGAGCCCCTCTTAGTCCAGGGTGGCCTACACTATTGATGGCCTCAGGGGCCTTGGAGCTTTTCCCTAACCTGTAGGGTTGTGGTCAATGGATTGGGCACAATTTCCTTGGAGAGGGCAGGCACAATCTTTCGCTGTGGCTCCAGAGGCCCTAGCCTGGCGGTTGTGTGGGTCCAGGCTGAGGGCACAGAAGTCTGAAAACACAAACTCAGCTTATGAGTGGCGCCTAGGGTATGGCAGGCCGGATGTACAGCCCGAGAGGGAGCTCCTGGGCCTCTGAAACAAGGGCGATTGGGAGGCGTTCCTTCAGGCTTTTGTCTCTGGATGTTGTGTCCGAGATAGCCGTGGATTGGAGGGGTGGCCTCAGGGACTGTGGACGAGTATCCCTCTCTGGGGATTTGTCCCAGCTCCCAAGAGTTTGGGGTCATTTTGTGGGAAGGGTGGAAAAGTGTTGTCTGGCTCACGTGTCTCTCCAAGAAAGGGATTCCAGAGCAGAGCCCCAGGTACGGGCGGGGTGACTGGAAAACTGAAACACTGGTGAGGATTGGGTGCATAGGGGCTTGGCAAGCCCCATAGGCGGGCTCTTGGCCCAGGCCCTGACAGGCCTTTCTTTGACATGGGGCTCATGCTGAGGGTCAGAGTGTGAATTTGTGCCCAAGCAGCCCTCAAGTTTGGGCGTGCCATCAGGGACCATGTAGGTTTCTCCCACCCTGAAGGTGTGACTCCATGCCAAGAGCAAGCTTTACAGCCACGGGGAAGGAGGAGTTCTGTGTTGTGCTTGCGATACCCAGCTGTGTGGAGAATTGATATAATGTCTAGGTTCAGATATCTGAAAACCAAGGTTAGGAAGAGGTGACGGCATAAGACCATGGCGTGTCCGAAGTGCTGGGTGTGCGGCCAGCTGTCTCCTTGTCTGTCTGGACGTCTGGCTTCAGGCAGTGTCAGACAGAGCATGAGTGCCCAGAGCAGCCTATCCAGTTCGGGTACCGTCGAGGCCCGAGCAGGTTGATCCTCATCTGGGTTTTCTGGAGAGAGCCCCACAGGGAAACGTTTTTCTTCCCTTGGGTAGACCCTGGGCTGGGTTGTGGTTCTGGAGTTCCTAGTCCGGAGGGCTTGTTTGCCAGGATTGTGAGGAAGGAAGTCTGAAAACACAAGCTAGCGTGAGGTTTGGGACCGATGGCACGGCAGGCCCACTCTGAGAGGCTGAATCGAGATCTCCTGCACTGAGGTCATTTCAACTCTGAGACGTGCCTCAGGCTAGAGTTTTTGTCCAGCATGGCCTCTTCCTGAATGGTGTGGGGGCCTCATGAGGCCAGGAAGGTTTGCCTACGATGGGATTTGTGAACTACTCCAAACCTCAAGGTTTCCTTCTGCACGAAAGTCGAGTGCTATTGGATGGTTCCAGGAGGCCCCATACGGAAAGACTCGAGAGCAGGTGTCTAAGCATGGATGCCTGGGAACGCCACCTCATATTCCCACTCTTTAGTCAGGACAAGGCAGGCTCAATCTGCGGGCTCCTGGGTGAGCTACCCAGAGGGGAGAGTTGAAATGGACTCTCCTGAAGATGAGTCCTACTGTGGCTTGGTGGCCTGGGAGACCTTGGAATGTGGAGGTGGCTCAGGGACTCTGCAGGATTCTCCAACCTGAGGTGTTTGACACGGCTCCAACAAGGAAGCTTCCCATGTGGAGACGAGAGAAGTTCTGTTCAGTGCCTCAGGAAAGCCCCATATCCTGTTCTTCGAACCAAAGCCTCTGAGGAGTGACACCTGGAAAACAAAGCAAGAGTTGAGATTAGGGCCTAAGGGCCTGTCCGGCTCAACCTTCTATCTCTGTTGACATCTGTGTGCATGCCTTCATGGAGGTAGCAGCTCAGCTTGTGTCCGAAGGCCCCTGTGTGTGCAGGGAGGCTCCCGGTAATGGTATGTCCTCGGGGGCCTTGAGGTTTCTCATATTCTGGAGGTGTGTGGCCAAAGGAATGGACAGAGTTTCCCAGGAGAGAGCAGGCATGGTCCTGTGGTATGGCTCCAGAGGACCCAGGCTAGAGGCTGTGTTTGCCAGGGCTGTGGGGACAGATGTCTGAAAAAGCAAACTTGGCTCAGGTAGGGGCCAAGGTAATGGCAGGCCTGATCTCCAGTCCGAGAGGGGAGATCCTCTGGATATCAAAGGAGGGCAAGTGGGAGGCAGTCGCTCAGGCTTTTGTCTCTGGGTGTTGCATTCACAGTGGCCGTTCAGGGTAGGGGTTGCTTCAGGGGCCGAGGAAGAGCCTTCCTCTCGGGGGATTGTCCAAGCTCCCAAGTGTTTGGGTTCATTCTGTGGGAAGGGAAGAGTACTGTTTTCTGCCACAGGGGACCCCCCAGGAGAGGGACTCTAGAGCACAGCAGTGGGTTCCCTCAACTGGAATACACACCATCTAGTTAGTCCTGCGTGCCTATGGGCATGGCAAGCCACATATGCGGGCTCTTGGTCCAATCACTGAGAGGCGTTACTTGAATAAGGTACTCACGCTGAGGGTCACAATGTGTGTTTGTGCCCAAGGCGGCCCTCACACATGGGCGTGGCCTCATGGGCCATGCCGTTTTCTCCTACACTGAAGGTTTGACTCACTGCCAGCAGCAAGGTTTCTTGCCATGGGGAAGGAGGGGTTCTGACTTGTGCATCAGGTTCCGCCCTGTGCAGGGATTGGAGATAAGGTCTAGGTTCTGATGACTGAAAACCCAGGTTGGGAATGGATGGTGGCCTAAGGCAGTGGCGGGTCCAATGTGCTGGGTGTGCAGCCAGCTGTGTCGGTGTCTGTTGGAAGGTCTGGGCTCAGGCTATTTGCGACAGAGCATCAGTGTTTAAGGTAGCCTATGCAATTGGGGTGTTGCCGAGGGCCAAGCAGTTTGATCCTCATTTGGGGTTTCTGGGCAGCACCATAGACAAAGTTTTTCTCCTGGGAGGCAGGCGGAGTGCTTCATTGTGGCCCCAGAATTCCCAGAAGGGAGGGTTTGTGGGCCAGGAGTGTGAGGACGGAAGTCTAGGAACACAAGCTAAAATGAGGATTGGAGCCAAGGGCAGAGCAGGCCCACTAGGCAGAGGCTGAATCAAAATCTCCTGCATCTGAAGTCAGGCTGACGATCAGACGTTGGCTGAGGCTGGAGTATGTGTCCATGATGGCACCTTCATGAAGCGGGGGCCTCATGAGGCCAAGGAAGTTTTCCCACGCTGAGTTTGGAGGTTGCCCCAAACCACCAGGTTTCCTTCTGTGGGACATTCGAGTCCTGTTGCATGGCTCCAGGACATACCATACGGAAGGACTGGAGAGCACGGTTCGAAGGATGGATCCCTGTACAGCATGCCTCGCATTCCCATTGGCCATTAGCCACAAGATATGTTTGATCTGCTGCCTCTGGGGCACGCTAACCAGGGGGCTGAGTTGAAATGGCCTCTCCTGAGGATGCGTCATAATGTGCGTTTGGGTCCATGGAAACCTTGGAATGTGCTGGTTGTTCAGTGGCCCTGCGGAACTCTCCTACCTGAAGGGTTTGATACATCCCCAGTAAGTAAGCTCCCCATGTGGAGGCGAGAGAGGTTTGGTTTGGTGCCTCAGAAAAGCCCCGTGTGCTGGTCTACGAAAACAGACCTCTGAGGACGGACACATGGAAACCAGAGCTAAGGTTCAGATTAGGGCCTGGGGGCCTGTCCATTTCAACCTTCTGTCTCTGGGGACACTGTCTGAGAGTCTAAGTGGAGATAGTTGCTCCGCTGGTGTCAGAGAGCCCCTCTTAGTCCAGGGTGGCCTACACTATTGATGGCCTCAGGGGCCTTGGAGCTATTCCCTAACCTGTAGGGTTGTGGTCAATGGATTGGGCACAATTTCCTTGGAGAGGGCAGGCACAATCTTTCGCTGTGGCTCCAGAGGCCCTAGCCTGGCGGTTGTGTGGGTCCAGGCTGAGGGCACAGAAGTCTGAAAACACAAACTCAGCTTATGAGTGGCGCCTAGGGTATGGCAGGCCAGATGTACAGCCCGAGAGGGAGCTCCTGGGCCTCTGAAACAAGGGCGAGTGGGAGGCGTTCCTTCAGGCTTTTGTCTCTGGATGTTGTGTCCGAGATAGCCGTGGATTGGAGGGGTGGCCTCAGGGACTGTGGACGAGTATCCCTCTCTGGGGATTTGTCCCAGCTCCCAAGAGATTGGGGTCATTTTGTGGGAAGGGTGGAGTCGTGTTGTCTGGCTCATGTGTCTCTCCAAGAAAGGGATTCCAGAGCAGAGCCCCAAGTACGGGCAGGGCGTCTGGAAAACTCAAACACTGGTGAGGATTGGGTGCATAGGGTCTTCGCAAGCCCCATATGCGGGCTCTTGGCCCAGGCCCTGACAGGCCTTTCTTTGACATGGGGCTCATGCTGAGGGTCAGAGTGTGAATTTGTGCCCAAGCAGCCCTCAAGTTTGGGCGTGCCATCAGGGACCAGGAAGGTTTCTCCCACCCTGAAGGTGTGACTCCATGCCAAGAGCAACTTTACAGCCACGGGGAAGGAGGAGTTCTGTGTTGTGCTTGCGATACCCAGCTGTGTGGAGAATTGATATAATGTCTAGGTTCAGATATCTGAAAACCAAGGTTAGGAAGAGGTGACGGCATAAGACCATGGCGTGTCCGAAGTGCTGGGTGTGCGGCCAGCTGTCTCCTTGTCTGTCTGGACGTCTGGCTTCAGGCTGTGTCAGACAGAGCATGAGTGCCCAGAGCAGCCTATCCAGTTCGGGTACCGTCGAGGCCCGAGCAGGTTGATCCTCATCTGGGTTTTCTGGAGAGAGCCCCACAGGGAAACGTTTTTCTTCCCTTGGGCAGACCCTGGGCTGGGTTGTGGTTCTGGAGTTCCTAGTCCGGAGGGCTTGTTTGCCAGGAGTGTGAGGAAGGAAGTCTGGAAACACAAGCTAGCGTGAGGTTTGGGACCGATGGCACGGCAGGCCCACTCTGAGAGGCTGAATCGAGATCTCCTGCACTGAGGTCATTTCAACTTTGAGACGTGCCTCAGGCTAGAGTTTTTGTCCAGCATGGCCTCTTCCTGAATGGTGTGGGGGCCTCATGAGGCCAGGAAGGTTTGCCTACGATGGGATTTGTGAACTACTCCAAACCTCAAGGTTTCCTTCTGCACGAAAGTCGAGTGCTATTGGATGGTTCCAGGAGGCCCCATACGGAAAGACTCGAGAGCAGGTGTCTAAGCATGGATGCCTGGGAACGCCACCTCATATTCCCACTCTTTAGTCAGGACAAGGCAGGCTCAATCTGCGGGCTCCTGGGTGAGCTACCCAGAGGGGAGAGTTGAAATGGACTCTCCTGAAGATGAGTCCTACTGTGGCTTGGTGGCCTGGGAGACCTTGGAATGTGGAGGTGGCTCAGGGACTCTGCAGGATTCTCCAACCTGAGGTGTTTGACACGGCTCCAACAAGGAAGCTTCCCATGTGGAGACGAGAGAAGTTCTGTTCAGTGCCTCAGGAAAGACCCATATCCTGTTCTTCGAACCAAAGCCTCTGAGGAGTGACACCTGGAAAACAAAGCAAGAGTTGAGATTAGGGCCTAAGGGCCTGTCCGGCTCAACCTTCTATCTCTGTTGACATCGGTGTGCATGCCTTCATGGAGGTAGCAGCTCCGCTTGTGTCCGAAGGCCCCTGTGTGTGCAGGGAGGCTCCCGGTAATGGTATGTCCTCGGGGGCCTTGAGGTTTCTCATATTCTGGAGGTGTGTGGCCAAAGGAATGGACAGAGTTTCCCAGGAGAGAGCAGGCATGGTCCTGTGGTATGGCTCCAGAGGACCCAGCCTAGAGGCTGTGTTTGCCAGGGCTGTGGGGACAGATGTCTGAAAAAGCAAACTTGGCTCAGGTAGGGGCCAAGGTACTGGCAGGCCTGATCTCCAGTCCGAGAGGGGAGATCCTCTGGATATCAAAGGAGGGCAAGTGGGAGGCAGTCGCTCAGGCTTTTGTCTCTGGGTGTTGCGTTCACAGTGGCCGTTCAGGGTAGGGGTTGCTTCAGGGGCCGAGGAAGAGCCTTCCTCTCGGGGGATTGTCCAAGCTCCCAAGTGTTTGGGTTCATTCTGTGGGAAGGGAAGAGTACTGTTTTCTGCCACAGGGGACCCCCCAGGAGAGGGACTCTAGAGCACAGCAGTGGGTTCCCTCAACTGGAATACACACCATCTAGTTAGTCCTGCGTGCCTATGGGCATGGCAAGCCACATATGCGGGCTCTTGGTCCAATCACTGAGAGGCGTTACTTGAATAAGGTACTCACGCTGAGGGTCACAATGTGTGTTTGTGCCCAAGGCGGCCCTCACACATGGGCGTGGCCTCATGGGCCATGCCGTTTTCTCCTACACTGAAGCTTTGACTCACTGCCAGCAGCAAGGTTTCTTGCCATGGGGGAAGGAGGGTTTCTGACTTGTGCATCAGGTTCCCCCCTGTGCAGGGATTGGAGATAAGGTCTAGGTTCTGATGACTGAAAACCCAGGTTGGGAATGGATGGTGGCCTAAGGCAGTGGCGGGTCCAATGTGCTGGGTGTGCAGCCAGCTGTGTCGGTGTCTGTTGGAAGGTCTGGGCTCAGGCTATTTGCGACAGAGCATCAGTGTTTAAGGTAGCCTATGCAATTGGGGTGTTGCCGAGGGCCAAGCAGTTTGATCCTCATTTGGGGTTTCTGGGCAGCACCATAGACAAAGTTTTTCTCCTGGGAGGCAGGCGGAGTGCTGCATTGTGGCCCCAGAATTCCCAGTAGGGAGGGTTTGTGGCCAGGAGTGTGAGGACGGAAGTCTAGGAACACAAGCTAAAGTGAGGATTGGAGCCAAGGGCAGAGCAGGCCCACTAGGCAGAGGCTGAATCAAAATCTCCTGCATCTGAAGTCAGGCTGACGATCAGACGTTGGCTGAGGCTGGAGTATGTGTCCATGATGGCACCTTCATGAAGCGGGGGCCTCATGAGGCCAAGGAAGTTTTCCCACGCTGAGTTTGGAGGTTGCCCCAAACCACCAGGTTTCCTTCGTGGGACATTCGAGTCCTGGTGCATGGCTCCAGGTCATACCATACGGAAGGACTGGAGAGCACGGTTCGAAGGATGGATCCCTGTACAGCATGCCTCGCATTCCCATTGGCCATTAGCCACAAGATATGTTTGATCTGCTGCCTCTGGGGCACGCTAACCAGGGGGCTGAGTTGAAATGGCCTCTCCTGAGGATGCGTCATAATGTGCGTTTGGGTCCATGGAAACCTTGGAATGTGCTGGTTGTTCAGTGGCCCTGCGGAACTCTCCTACCTGAAGGGTTTGATACATCCCCAGTAAGTAAGCTCCCCATGTGGAGGCGAGAGAGGTTTGGTTTGGTGCCTCAGAAAAGCCCCGTGTGCTGGTCTACGAAAACAGACCTCTGAGGACGGACACATGGAAACCAGAGCTAAGGTTCAGATTAGGGCCTGGGGGCCTGTCCATTTCAACCTTCTGTCTCTGGGGACACTGTCTGAGAGTCTAAGTGGAGATAGTTGCTCCGCTGGTGTCAGAGAGCCCCTCTTAGTCCAGGGTGGCCTACACTATTGATGGCCTCAGGGGCCTTGGAGCTTTTCCCTAACCTGTAGGGTTGTGGTCAATGGATTGGGCACAATTTCCTTGGAGAGGGCAGGCACAATCTTTCGCTGTGGCTCCAGAGGCCCTAGCCTGGCGGTTGTGTGGGTCCAGGCTAGGGCACAGAAGTCTGAAAACACAAACTCAGCTTATGAGTGGCGCCTAGGGTATGGCAGGCCGGATGTACAGCCCGAGAGGGAGCTCCTGGGCCTATGAAACTAGGGCGAGTGGGAGGCGTTCCTTCAGGCTTTTGTCTATGGATGTTGTGTCCGAGATAGCCGTGGATTGGAGGGGTGGCCTCAGGGACTGTGGACGAGTATCCCTCTCTGGGGATTTGTCCCAGCTCCCAAGAGTTTGGGGTCATTTTGTGGGAAGGGTGGAGTCGTTTTGTCTGGCTCACGTGTCTCTCCAAGAAAGGGATTCCAGAGCAGAGCCCCAGATACGGGCGGGGCGACTGGAAAACTCAAACACTGGTGAGAATTGGGTGCAAAGGGGCTTCGCAAGCCCCATATGCGGGCTCTTGGCCCAGGCCCTGACAGGCCTTTCTTTGACATGGGGCTCATGCTGAGGGGCAGAGTGTGAATTTGTGCCCAAGCTGCCCTCAAGTTTGGGCGTGCCATCAGGGACCATGTAGGTTTCTCCCACCCTGAAGGTGTGACTCCATGCCAAGAGCAAGCTTTACAGCCACGGGGAAGGAGGAGTTCTGTGTTGTGCTTGCGATACCCAGCTGTGTGGAGAATTGATATAATGTCTAGGCTCAGATATCTGAAAACCAAGGTTAGGAAGAGGTGACGGCATAAGACCATGGCGTGTCCGAAGTGCTCGGTGTGCGGCCAGCTGTCTCCTTGTCTGTCTGGACGTCTGGCTTCAGGCTGTGTCAGACAGAGCATGAGTGCCCAGAGCAGCCTATCCAGTTCGGGTACCGTCGAGGCCCGAGCAGGTTGATCCTCATCTGGGTTTTCTGGAGAGAGCCCCACAGGGAAACGTTTTTCTTCCCTTGGGCAGACCCTGGGCTGGGTTGTGGTTCTGGAGTTCCTAGTCCGGAGGGCTTGTTTGCCAGGAGTGTGAGGAAGGAAGTCTGGAAACACAAGCTAGCGTGAGGTTTGGGACCGATGGCACGGCAGGCCCACTCTGAGAGGCTGAATCGAGATCTCCTGCACTGAGGTCATTTCAACTTTGAGACGTGCCTCAGGCTAGAGTTTTTGTCCAGCATGGCCTCTTCCTGAATGGTGTGGGGGCCTCATGAGGCCAGGAAGGTTTGCCTACGATGGGATTTGTGAACTACTCCAAACCTCAAGGTTTCCTTCTGCACGAAAGTCGAGTGCTATTGGATGGTTCCAGGAGGCCCCATACGGAAAGACTCGAGAGCAGGTGTCTAAGCATGGATGCCTGGGAACGCCACCTCATATTCCCACTCTTTAGTCAGGACAAGGCAGGCTCAATCTGCGGGCTCCTGGGTGAGCTACCCAGAGGGGAGAGTTGAAATGGACTCTCCTGAAGATGAGTCCTACTGTGGCTTGGTGGCCTGGGAGACCTTGGAATGTGGAGGTGGCTCAGGGACTCTGCAGGATTCTCCAACCTGAGGTGTTTGACACGGCTCCAACAAGGAAGCTTCCCATGTGGAGACGAGAGAAGTTCTGTTCAGTGCCTCAGGAAAGCCCCATATCCTGTGCTTCGAACCAAAGCCTCTGAGGAGTGACACCTGGAAAACAAAGCAAGAGTTGAGATTAGGGCCTAAGGGCCTGTCCGGCTCAACCTTCTATCTCTGTTGACATCGGTGTGCATGCCTTCATGGAGGTAGCAGCTCCGCTTGTGTCCGAAGGCCCCTGTGTGTGCAGGGAGGCTCCCGGTAATGGTATGTCCTCGGGGGCCTTGAGGTTTCTCATATTCTGGAGGTGTGTGGCCAAAGGAATGGACAGAGTTTCCCAGGAGAGAGCAGGCATGGTCCTGTGGTATGGCTCCAGAGGACCCAGCCTAGAGGCTGTGTTTGCCAGGGCTGTGGGGACAGATGTCTGAAAAAGCAAACTTGGCTCAGGTAGGGGCCAAGGTAATGGCAGGCCTGATCTCCAGTCCGAGAGGGGAGATCCTCTGGATATCCAAGGAGGGCAAGTGGGAGGCAGTCGCTCAGGCTTTTGTCTCTGGGTGTTGCGTTCACAGTGGCCGTTCAGGGTAGGGGTTGCTTCAGGGGCCGAGGAAGAGCCTTCCTCTCGGGGGATTGTCCAAGCTGTTTGGGTTCATTCTGTGGGAAGGGAAGAGTACTGTTTTCTGCCACAGGGGACCCCCCAGGAGAGGGACTCTAGAGCACAGCAGTGGGTTCCCTCAACTGGAATACACACCATCTAGTTAGTCCTGCGTGCCTATGGGCATGGCAAGCCACATAGGCGGGCTCTTGGTCCAATCACTGAGAGGCGTTACTTGAATAAGGTACTCACGCTGAGGGTCACAATGTGTGTTTGTGCCCAAGGCGGCCCTCACACATGGGCGTGGCCTCATGGGCCATGCCGTTTTCTCCTACACTGAAGGTTTGACTCACTGCCAGCAGCAAGGTTTCTTGCCATGGGGAAGGAGGGGTTCTGACTTGTGCATCAGGTTCCCCCCTGTGCAGGGATTGGAGATAAGGTCTAGGTTCTGATGACTGAAAACCCAGGTTGGGAATGGATGGTGGCCTAAGGCAGTGGCGGATCCAATGTGCTGGGTGTGCAGCCAGCTGTGTCGGTGTCTGTTGGAAGGTCTGGGCTCAGGCTATTTGCGACAGAGCATCAGTGTTTAAGGTAGCCTATGCAATTGGGGTGTTGCCGAGGGCCAAGCAGTTTGATCCTCATTTGGGGTTTCTGGGCAGCACCATAGACAAAGTTTTTCAAAATCTCCTGCATCTGAAGTCAGGCTGAGGATCAGACGTTGGCTGAGGCTGGAGTATGTGTCCATGATGGCACCTTCATGAAGCGGGGGCCTCATGAGGCCAAGGAAGTTTTCCCACGCTGAGTTTGGAGGTTGCCCCAAACCACCAGGTTTCCTTCTGTGGGACATTCGAGTCCTGTTGCATGGCTCCAGGACATACCGTACGGAAGGACTGGAGAGCACGGTTCGAAGGATGGATCCCTGTACAGCATGCCTCGCATTCCCATTGGCCATTAGCCACAAGATATGTTTGATCTGCTGCCTCTGGGGCACGCTAACCAGGGGGCTGAGTTGAAATGGCCTCTCCTGAGGATGCGTCATAATGTGCGTTTGGGTCCATGGAAACCTTGGAATGTGCTGGTTGTTCAGTGGCCCTGCGGAACTCTCCTACCTGAAGGGTTTGATACATCCCCAGTAAGTAAGCTCCCCATGTGGAGGCGAGAGAGGTTTGGTTTGGTGCCTCAGAAAAGCCCCGTGTGCTGGTCTACGAAAACAGACGGACACATGGAAACCAGAGCTAAGGTTCAGATTAGGGCCTGGGGGCCTGTCCATTTCAACCTTCTGTCTCTGGGGACACTGTCTGAGAGTCTAAGTGGAGATAGTTGCTCCGCTGGTGTCAGAGAGCCCCTCTTAGTCCAGGGTGGCCTACACTATTGATGGCCTCAGGGGCCTTGGAGCTATTCCCTAACCTGTAGGGTTGTGGTCAATGGATTGGGCACAATTTCCTTGGAGAGGGCAGGCACAATCTTTCGCTGTGGCTCCAGAGGCCCTAGCCTGGCGGTTGTGTGGGTCTCCTTGTCTGTCTGGACGTCTGGCTTCAGGCTGTGTCAGACAGAGCATGAGTGCCCAGAGCAGCCTGTCCAGTTCGGGTACCGTCGAGGCCCGAGCAGGTTGATCCTCATCTGGGTTTTCTGGAGAGAGCCCCACAGGGAAACGTTTTTCTTCCCTTGGGTAGACCCTGGGCTGGGTTGTGGTTCTGGAGTTCCTAGTCCGGAGGGCTTGTTTGCCAGGATTGTGAGGAAGGAAGTCTGAAAACACAAGCTAGCGTGAGGTTTGGGACCGATGGCACGGCAGGCCCACTCTGAGAGGCTGAAACGAGATCTCCTGCACTGAGGTCATTTCAACTCTGAGACGTGCCTCAGGCTAGAGTTTTTGTCCAGCATGGCCTCTTCCTGAATGGTGTGGGGGCCTCATGAGGCCAGGAAGGTTTGCCTACGATGGGATTTGTGAACTACTCCAAACCTCAAGGTTTCCTTCTGCAAAAGTCGAGTGCTATTGGATGGTTCCAGGAGGCCCCATACGGAAAGACTCGAGAGCAGGTGTCTAAGCATGGATGCCTGGGAACGCCACCTCATATTCCCACTCTTTAGTCAGGACAAGGCAGGCTCAATCTGCGGGCTCCTGGGTGAGCTACCCAGAGGGGAGAGTTGAAATGGACTCTCCTGAAGATGAGTCCTACTGTGGCTTGGTGGCCTGGGAGACCTTGGAATGTGGAGGTGGCTCAGGGACTCTGCAGGATTCTCCAACCTGAGGTGTTTGACACGGCTCCAACAAGGAAGCTTCCCATGTGGAGACGAGAGAAGTTCTGTTCAGTGCCTCAGGAAAGCCCCATATCCTGTGCTTGGAACCAAAGCCTCTGAGGAGTGACACCTGGAAAACAAAGCAAGAGTTGAGATTAGGGCCTAAGGGCCTGTCCGGCTCAACCTTCTATCTCTGTTGACATCGGTGTGCATGCCTTCATGGAGGTAGCAGCTCCGCTTGTGTCCGAAGGCCCCTGTGTGTGCAGGGAGGCTCCCGGTAATGGTATGTCCTCGGGGGCCTTGAGGTTTCTCATATTCTGGAGGTGTGTGGCCAAAGGAATGGACAGAGTTTCCCAGGAGAGAGCAGGCATGGTCCTGTGGTATGGCTCCAGAGGACCCAGCCTAGAGGCTGTGTTTGCCAGGGCTGTGGGGACAGATGTCTGAAAAAGCAAACTTGGCTCAGGTAGGGGCCAAGGTAATGGCAGGCCTGATCTCCAGTCCGAGAGGGGAGATCCTCTGGATATCCAAGGAGGGCAAGTGGGAGGCAGTCGCTCAGGCTTTTGTCTCTGGGTGTTGCGTTCACAGTGGCCGTTCAGGGTAGGGGTTGCTTCAGGGGCCGAGGAAGAGCCTTCCTCTCGGGGGATTGTCCAAGCTCCCAAGTGTTTGGGTTCATTCTGTGGGAAGGGAAGAGTACTGTTTTCTGCCACAGGGGACCCCCCAGGAGAGGGACTCTAGAGCACAGCAGTGGGTTCCCTCAACTGGAATACACACCATCTAGTTAGTCCTGCGTGCCTATGGGCATGGCAAGCCACATAGGCGGGCTCTTGGTCCAATCACTGAGAGGCGTTACTTGAATAAGGTACTCACGCTGAGGGTCACAATGTGTGTTTGTGCCCAAGGCGGCCCTCACACATGGGCGTGGCCTCATGGGCCATGCCGTTTTCTCCTACACTGAAGGTTTGACTCACTGCCAGCAGCAAGGTTTCTTGCCATGGGGAAGGAGGGGTTCTGACTTGTGCATCAGGTTCCGCCCTGTGCAGGGATTGGAGATAAGGTCTAGGTTCTGATGACTGAAAACCCAGGTTGGGAATGGATGGTGGCCTAAGGCAGTGGCGGGTCCAATGTGCTGGGTGTGCAGCCAGCTGTGTCGGTGTCTGTTGGAAGGTCTGGGCTCAGGCTATTTGCGACAGAGCATCAGTGTTTAAGGTAGCCTATGCAATTGGGGTGTTGCCGAGGGCCAAGCAGTTTGATCCTCATTTGGGGTTTCTGGGCAGCACCATAGACAAAGTTTTTCAAAATCTCCTGCATCTGAAGTCAGGCTGAGGATCAGACGTTGGCTGAGGCTGGAGTATGTGTCCATGATGGCACCTTCATGAAGCGGGGGCCTCATGAGGCCAAGGAAGTTTTCCCACGCTGAGTTTGGAGGTTGCCCCAAACCACCAGGTTTCCTTCTGTGGGACATTCGAGTCCTGTTGCATGGCTCCAGGACATACCGTACGGAAGGACTGGAGAGCACGGTTCGAAGGATGGATCCCTGTACAGCATGCCTCGCATTCCCATTGGCCATTAGCCACAAGATATGTTTGATCTGCTGCCTCTGGGGCACGCTAACCAGGGGGCTGAGTTGAAATGGCCTCTCCTGAGGATGCGTCATAATGTGCGTTTGGGTCCATGGAAACCTTGGAATGTGCTGGTTGTTCAGTGGCCCTGCGGAACTCTCCTACCTGAAGGGTTTGATACATCCCCAGTAAGTAAGCTCCCCATGTGGAGGCGAGAGAGGTTTGGTTTGGTGCCTCAGAAAAGCCCCGTGTGCTGGTCTACGAAAACAGACGGACACATGGAAACCAGAGCTAAGGTTCAGATTAGGGCCTGGGGGCCTGTCCATTTCAACCTTCTGTCTCTGGGGACACTGTCTGAGAGTCTAAGTGGAGATAGTTGCTCCGCTGGTGTCAGAGAGCCCCTCTTAGTCCAGGGTGGCCTACACTATTGATGGCCTCAGGGGCCTTGGAGCTATTCCCTAACCTGTAGGGTTGTGGTCAATGGATTGGGCACAATTTCCTTGGAGAGGGCAGGCACAATCTTTCGCTGTGGCTCCAGAGGCCCTAGCCTGGCGGTTGTGTGGGTCCAGGCTGAGGGCACAGAAGTCTGAAAACACAAACTCAGCTTATGAGTGGCGCCTAGGGTATGGCAGGCCGGATGTACAGCCCGAGAGGGAGCTCCTGGGCCTCTGAAACAAGGGCGAGTGGGAGGCGTTCCTTCAGGCTTTTGTCTCTGGATGTTGTGTCCGAGATAGCCGTGGATTGGAGGGGTGGCCTCAGGGACTGTGGACGAGTATCCCTCTCTGGGGATATGTCCCAGCTCCCAAGAGTTTGGGGTCATTTTGTGGGAAGGGTGGAGTCGTGTTGTCTGGCTCACGTGTCTCTCCAATAAAGGGATTCCAGAGCAGAGCCCCAGGTACGGGCGGGGCGACTGGAAAACTCAAACACTGGTGAGAATTGGGTGCATAGGGGCTTCGCAAGCCCCATATGCGGGCTCTTGGCCCAGGCCCTGACAGGCCTTTCTTTGACATGGGGCTCATGCTGAGGGTCAGAGTGTGAATTTGTGCCCAAGCAGCCCTCAAGTTTGGGCGTGCCATCAGGGACCATGTAGGTTTCTCCCACCCTGAAGGTGTGACTCCATGCCAAGAGCAAGCTTTACAGCCACGGGGAAGGAGGAGTTCTGTGTTGTGCTTGCGATACCCAGCTGTGTGGAGAATTGATATAATGTCTAGGTTCAGATATCTGAAAACCAAGGTTAGGAAGAGGTGACGGCATAAGACCATGGCGTGTCCGAAGTGCTGGGTGTGCGGCCAGCTGTCTCCTTGTCTGTCTGGACGTCTGGCTTCAGGCTGTGTCAGACAGAGCATGAGTGCCCAGAGCAGCCTATCCAGTTCGGGTACCGTCGAGGCCCGAGCAGGTTGATCCTCATCTGGGTTTTCTGGAGAGAGCCCCACAGGGAAACGTTTTTCTTCCCTTGGGTAGACCCTGGGCTGGGTTGTGGTTCTGGAGTTCCTAGTCCGGAGGGCTTGTTTGCCAGGATTGTGAGGAAGGAAGTCTGAAAACACAAGCTAGCGAGAGGTTTGGGACCGATGGCACGGCAGGCCCACTCTGAGAGGCTGAATCGAGATCTCCTGCACTGAGGTCATTTCAACACTGAGACGTGCCTCAGGCTAGAGTTTTTGTCCAGCATGGCCTCTTCCTGAATGGTGTGGGGGCCTCATGAGGCCAGGAAGGTTTGCCTACGATGGGATTTGTGAACTACTCCAAACCTCAAGGTTTCCTTCTGCACGAAAGTCGAGTGCTATTGGATGGTTCCAGGAGGCCCCATACGGAAAGACTCGAGAGCAGGTGTCTAAGCATGGATGCCTGGGAACGCCACCTCATATTCCCACTCTTTAGTCAGGACAAGGCAGGCTCAATCTGCGGGCTCCTGGGTGAGCTACCCAGAGGGGAGAGTTGAAATGGACTCTCCTGAAGAAGAGTCCTACTGTGGCTTGGTGGCCTGGGAGACCTTGGAATGTGGAGGTGGCTCAGGGACTCTGCAGGATTCTCCAACCTGAGGTGTTTGACACGGCTCCAACAAGGAAGCTTTCCATGTGGAGACGAGAGAAGTTCTGTTCAGTGCCTCAGGAAAGCCCCATATCCTGTTCTTCGAACCAAAGCCTCTGAGGAGTGACACCTGGAAAACAAAGCAAGAGTTGAGATTAGGGCCTAAGGGCCTGTCCGGCTCAACCTTCTATCTCTGTTGACATCTGTGTGCATGCCTTCATGGAGGTAGCAGCTCCGCTTGTGTCCGAAGGCCCCTGTGTGTGCAGGGAGGCTCCCGGTAATGGTATGTCCTCGGGGGCCTTGAGGTTTCTCATATTCTGGAGGTGTGTGGCCAAAGGAATGGACAGAGTTTCCCAGGAGAGAGCAGGCATGGTCCTGTGGTATGGCTCCAGAGGACCCAGCCTAGAGGCTGTGTTTGCCAGGGCTGTGGGGACAGATGTCTGAAAAAGCACTCTTGGCTCAGGTAGGGGCCAAGGTAATGGCAGGCCTGATCTCCAGTCCGAGAGGGGAGATCCTCTGGATATCCAAGGAGGGCAAGTGGGAGGCAGTCGCTCAGGCTTTTGTCTCTGGGTGTTGCGTTCACAGTGGCCGTTCAGGGTAGGGGTTGCTTCAGGGGCCGAGGAAGAGCCTTCCTCTCGGGGGATTGTCCAAGCTCCCAAGTGTTTGGGTTCATTCTGTGGGAAGGGAAGAGTACTGTTTTCTGCCACAGGGGACCCCCCAGGAGAGGGACTCTAGAGCACAGCAGTGGGTTCCCTCAACTGGAATACACACCATCTAGTTAGTCCTGCGTGCCTATGGGCATGGCAAGCCACATATGCGGGCTCTTGGTCCAATCACTGAGAGGCGTTACTTGAATAAGGTACTCACGCTGAGGGTCACAATGTGTGTTTGTGCCCAAGGCGGCCCTCACACATGGGCGTGGCCTCATGGGCCATGCCGTTTTCTCCTACACTGAAGGTTTGACTCACTGCCAGCAGCAAGGTTTCTTGCCATGGGGAAGGAGGGGTTCTGACTTGTGCATCAGGTTCCCCCCTGTGCAGGGATTGGAGATAAGGTCTAGGTTCTGATGACTGAAAACCCAGGTTGGGAATGGATGGTGGCCTAAGGCAGTGGCGGGTCCAATGTGCTGGGTGTGCAGCCAGCTGTGTCGGTGTCTGTTGGAAGGTCTGGGCTCAGGCTATTTGCGACAGAGCATCAGTGTTTAAGGTAGCCTATGCAATTGGGGTGTTGCCGAGGGCCAAGCAGTTTGATCCTCATTTGGGGTTTCTGGGCAGCACCATAGACAAAGTTTTTCTCCTGGGAGGCAGGCGGAGTGCTTCATTGTGGCCCCAGAATTGCCAGAAGGGAGGGTTTGTGGGCCAGGAGTGTGAGGACGGAAGTCTAGGAACACAAGCTAAAATGAGGATTGGAGCCAAGGGCAGAGCAGGCCCACTAGGCAGAGGCTGAATCAAAATCTCCTGCATCTGAAGTCAGGCTGACGATCAGACGTTGGCTGAGGCTGGAGTATGTGTCCATGATGGCACCTTCATGAAGCGGGGGCCTCATGAGGCCAAGGAAGTTTTCCCACGCTGAGTTTGGAGGTTGCCCCAAACCACCAGGTTTCCTTCTGTGGGACATTCGAGTCCTGTTGCATGGCTCCAGGACATACCATACGGAAGGACTGGAGAGCACGGTTCGAAGGATGGATCCCTGTACAGCATGCCTCGCATTCCCATTGGCCATTAGCCACAAGATATGTTTGATCTGCTGCCTCTGGGGCACGCTAACCAGGGAGCTGAGTTGAAATGGCCTCTCCTGAGGATGCGTCATAATGTGCGTTTGGGTCCATGGAAACCTTGGAATGTGCTGGTTGTTCAGTGGCCCTGCGGAACTCTCCTACCTGAAGGGTTTGATACATCCCCAGTAAGTAAGCTCCCCATGTGGAGGCGAGAGAGGTTTGGTTTGGTGCCTCAGAAAAGCCCCGTGTGCTGGTCTACGAAAACAGACCTCTGAGGACGGACACATGGAAACCAGAGCTAAGGTTCAGATTAGGGCCTGGGGGCCTGTCCATTTCAACCTTCTGTCTCTGGGGACACTGTCTGAGAGTCTAAGTGGAGATAGTTGCTCCGCTGGTGTCAGAGAGCCCCTCTTAGTCCAGGGTGGCCTACACTATTGATGGCCTCAGGGGCCTTGGAGCTATTCCCTAACCTGTAGGGTTGTGGTCAATGGATTGGGCACAATTTCCTTGGAGAGGGCAGGCACAATCTTTCGCTGTGGCTCCAGAGGCCCTAGCCTGGCGGTTGTGTGGGTCCAGGCTGAGGGCACAGAAGTCTGAAAACACAAACTCAGCTTATGAGTGGCGCCTAGGGTATGGCAGGCCAGATGTACAGCCCGAGAGGGAGCTCCTGGGCCTCTGAAACAAGGGCGAGTGGGAGGCGTTCCTTCAGGCTTTTGTCTCTGGATGTTGTGTCCGAGATAGCCGTGGATTGGAGGGGTGGCCTCAGGGACTGTGGACGAGTATCCCTCTCTGGGGATTTGTCCCAGCTCCCAAGAGTTTGGGGTCATTTTGTGGGAAGGGTGGAGTCGTGTTGTCTGGCTCATGTGTCTCTCCAAGAAAGGGATTCCAGAGCAGAGCCCCAGGTACGGGCGGGGCGTCTGGAAAACTCAAACACTGGTGAGGATTGGGTGCATAGGGTCTTCGCAAGCCCCATATGCGGGCTCTTGGCCCAGGCCCTGACAGGCCTTTCTTTGACATGGGGCTCATGCTGAGGGTCAGAGTGTGAATTTGTGCCCAAGCAGCCCTCAAGTTTGGGCGTGCCATCAGGGACCAGGAAGGTTTCTCCCACCCTGAAGGTGTGACTCCATGCCAAGAGCAAGCTTTACAGCCACGGGGAAGGAGGAGTTCTGTGTTGTGCTTGCGATACCCAGCTGTGTGGAGAATTGATATAATGTCTAGGTTCAGATATCTGAAAACCAAGGTTAGGAAGAGGTGACGGCATAAGACCATGGCGTGTCCGAAGTGCTGGGTGTGCGGCCAGCTGTCTCCTTGTCTGTCTGGACGTCTGGCTTCAGGCTGTGTCAGACAGAGCATGAGTGCCCAGAGCAGCCTATCCAGTTCGGGTACCGTCGAGGCCCGAGCAGGTTGATCCTCATCTGGGTTTTCTGGAGAGAGCCCCACAGGGAAACGTTTTTCTTCCCTTGGGCAGACCCTGGGCTGGGTTGTGGTTCTGGAGTTCCTAGTCCGGAGGGCTTGTTTGCCAGGAGTGTGAGGAAGGAAGTCTGGAAACACAAGCTAGCGTGAGGTTTGGGACCGATGGCACGGCAGGCCCACTCTGAGAGGCTGAATCGAGATCTCCTGCACTGAGGTCATTTCAACTTTGAGACGTGCCTCAGGCTAGAGTTTTTGTCCAGCATGGCCTCTTCCTGAATGGTGTGGGGGCCTCATGAGGCCAGGAAGGTTTGCCTACGATGGGATTTGTGAACTACTCCAAACCTCAAGGTTTCCTTCTGCACGAAAGTCGAGTGCTATTGGATGGTTCCAGGAGGCCCCATACGGAAAGACTCGAGAGCAGGTGTCTAAGCATGGATGCCTGGGAACGCCACCTCATATTCCCACTCTTTAGTCAGGACAAGGCAGGCTCAATCTGCGGGCTCCTGGGTGAGCTACCCAGAGGGGAGAGTTGAAATGGACTCTCCTGAAGATGAGTCCTACTGTGGCTTGGTGGCCTGGGAGACCTTGGAATGTGGAGGTGGCTCAGGGACTCTGCAGGATTCTCCAACCTGAGGTGTTTGACACGGCTCCAACAAGGAAGCTTCCCATGTGGAGACGAGAGAAGTTCTGTTCAGTGCCTCAGGAAAGCCCCATATCCTGTGCTTGGAACCAAAGCCTCTGAGGAGTGACACCTGGAAAACAAAGCAAGAGTTGAGATTAGGGCCTAAGGGCCTGTCCGGCTCAACCTTCTATCTCTGTTGACATCGGTGTGCATGCCTTCATGGAGGTAGCAGCTCCGCTTGTGTCCGAAGGCCCCTGTGTGTGCAGGGAGGCTCCCGGTAATGGTATGTCCTCGGGGGCCTTGAGGTTTCTCATATTCTGGAGGTGTGTGGCCAAAGGAATGGACAGAGTTTCCCAGGAGAGAGCAGGCATGGTCCTGTGGTATGGCTCCAGAGGACCCAGCCTAGAGGCTGTGTTTGCCAGGGCTGTGGGGACAGATGTCTGAAAAAGCAAACTTGGCTCAGGTAGGGGCCAAGGTACTGGCAGGCCTGATCTCCAGTCCCAGAGGGGAGATCCTCTGGATATCAAAGGAGGGCAAGTGGGAGGCAGTCGCTCAGGCTTTTGTCTCTGGGTGTTGCGTTCACAGTGGCCGTTCAGGGAAGGGGTTGCTTCAGGGGCCGAGGAAGAGCCTTCCTCTCGGGGGATTGTCCAAGCTCCCAAGTGTTTGGGTTCATTCTGTGGGAAGGGAAGAGTACTGTTTTCTGCCACAGGGGACCCCCCAGGAGAGGGACTCTAGAGCACAGCAGTGGGTTCCCTCAACTGGAATACACACCATCTAGTTAGTCCTGCGTGCCTATGGGCATGGCAAGCCACATATGCGGGCTCTTGGTCCAATCACTGAGAGGCGTTACTTGAATAAGGTACTCACGCTGAGGGTCACAATGTGTGTTTGTGCCCAAGGCGGCCCTCACACATGGGCGTGGCCTCATGGGCCATGCCGTTTTCTCCTACACTGAAGATTTGACTCACTGCCAGCAGCAAGGTTTCTTGCCATGGGGGAAGGAGGGTTTCTGACTTGTGCATCAGGTTCCCCCCTGTGCAGGGATTGGAGATAAGGTCTAGGTTCTGATGACTGAAAACCCAGGTTGGGAATGGATGGTGGCCTAAGGCAGTGGCGGGTCCAATGTGCTGGGTGTGCAGCCAGCTGTGTCGGTGTCTGTTGGAAGGTCTGGGCTCAGGCTATTTGCGACAGAGCATCAGTGTTTAAGGTAGCCTATGCAATTGGGGTGTTGCCGAGGGCCAAGCAGTTTGATCCTCATTTGGGGTTTCTGGGCAGCACCATAGACAAAGTTTTTCTCCTGGGAGGCAGGCGGAGTGCTGCATTGTGGCCCCAGAATTCCCAGAAGGGATGGTTTGTGGCCAGGAGTGTGAGGACGGAAGTCTAGGAACACAAGCTAAAGTGAGGATTGGAGCCAAGGGCAGAGCAGGCCCACTAGGCAGAGGCTGAATCAAAATCTCCTGCATCTGAAGTCAGGCTGACGATCAGACGTTGGCTGAGGCTGGAGTATGTGTCCATGATGGCACCTTCATGAAGCGGGGGCCTCATGAGGCCAAGGAAGTTTTCCCACGCTGAGTTTGGAGGTTGCCCCAAACCACCAGGTTTCCTTCGTGGGACATTCGAGTCCTGGTGCATGGCTCCAGGTCATACCATACGGAAGGACTGGAGAGCACGGTTCGAAGGATGGATCCCTGTACAGCATGCCTCGCATTCCCATTGGCCATTAGCCACAAGATATGTTTGATCTGCTGCCTCTGGGGCACGCTAACCAGGGGGCTGAGTTAAAATGGCCTCTCCTGAGGATGCGTCATAATATGCGTTTGGGTCCATGGAAACCTTGGAATGTGCTGGTTTTTCAGTGGCCCTGCGGAACTCTCCTACCTGAAGGGTTTGATACATCCCCAGTAAGTAAGCTCACCATGTGGAGGCGAGAGAGGTTTGGTTTGGTGCCTCAGAAAAGCCCCGTGTGCTGGTCTACGAAAACAGACCTCTGAGGACGGACACATGGAAACCAGAGCTAAGGTTCAGATTAGGGCCTGGGGGCCTGTCCATTTCAACCTTCTGTCTCTGGGGACACTGTCTGAGAGTCTAAGTGGAGATAGTTGCTCCGCTGGTGTCAGAGAGCCCCTCTTAGTCCAGGGTGGCCTACACTATTGATGGCCTCAGGGGCCTTGGAGCTTTTCCCTAACCTGTAGGGTTGTGGTCAATGGATTGGGCACAATTTCCTTGGAGAGGGCAGGCACAATCTTTCGCTGTGGCTCCAGAGGCCCTAGCCTGGCGGTTGTGTGGGTCCAGGCTAGGGCACAGAAGTCTGAAAACACAAACTCAGCTTATGAGTGGCGCCTAGGGTATGGCAGGCCGGATGTACAGCCCGAGAGGGAGCTCCTGGGCCTCTGAAACTAGGGCGAGTGGGAGGCGTTCCTTCAGGCTTTTGTCTCTGGATGTTGTGTCCGAGATAGCCGTGGATTGGAGGGGTGGCCTCAGGGACTGTGGACGAGTATCCCTCTCTGGGGATTTGTCCCAGCTCCCAAGAGTTTGGGGTCATTTTGTGGGAAGGGTGGAGTCGTGTTGTCTGGCTCACGTGTCTCTCCAAGAAAGGGATTCCAGAGCAGAGCCCCAGATACGGGCGGGGCGACTGGAAAACTCAAACACTGGTGAGAATTGGGTGCAAAGGGGCTTCGCAAGCCCCATATGCGGGCTCTTGGCCCAGGCCCTGACAGGCCTTTCTTTGACATGGGGCTCATGCTGAGGGGCAGAGTGTGAATTTGTGCCCAAGCTGCCCTCAAGTTTGGGCGTGCCATCAGGGACCATGTAGGTTTCTCCCACCCTGAAGGTGTGACTCCATGCCAAGAGCAAGCTTTACAGCCACGGGGAAGGAGGAGTTCTGTGTTGTGCTTGCGATACCCAGCTGTGTGGAGAATTGATATAATGTCTAGGTTCAGATATCTGAAAACCAAGGTTAGGAAGAGGTGACGGCATAAGACCATGGCGTGTCCGAAGTGCTGGGTGTGCGGCCAGCTGTCTCCTTGTCTGTCTGGACGTCTGGCTTCAGGCTGTGTCAGACAGAGCATGAGTGCCCAGAGCAGCCTATCCAGTTCGGGTACCGTCGAGGCCCGAGCAGGTTGATCCTCATCTGGGTTTTCTGGAGAGAGCCCCACAGGGAAACGTTTTTCTTCCCTTGGGCAGACCCTGGGCTGGGTTGTGGTTCTGGAGTTCCTAGTCCGGAGGGCTTGTTTGCCAGGAGTGTGAGGAAGGAAGTCTGGAAACACAAGCTAGCGTGAGGTTTGGGACCGATGGCACGGCAGGCCCACTCTGAGAGGCTGAATCGAGATCTCCTGCACTGAGGTCATTTCAACTTTGAGACGTGCCTCAGGCTAGAGTTTTTGTCCAGCATGGCCTCTTCCTGAATGGTGTGGGGGCCTCATGAGGCCAGGAAGGTTTGCCTACGATGGGATTTGTGAACTACTCCAAACCTCAAGGTTTCCTTCTGCACGAAAGTCGAGTGCTATTGGATGGTTCCAGGAGGCCCCATACGGAAAGACTCGAGAGCAGGTGTCTAAGCATGGATGCCTGGGAACGCCACCTCATATTCCCACTCTTTAGTCAGGACAAGGCAGGCTCAATCTGCGGGCTCCTGGGTGAGCTACCCAGAGGGGAGAGTTGAAATGGACTCTCCTGAAGATGAGTCCTACTGTGGCTTGGTGGCCTGGGAGACCTTGGAATGTGGAGGTGGCTCAGGGACTCTGCAGGATTCTCCAACCTGAGGTGTTTGACACGGCTCCAACAAGGAAGCTTCCCATGTGGAGACGAGAGAAGTTCTGTTCAGTGCCTCAGGAAAGCCCCATATCCTGTGCTTGGAACCAAAGCCTCTGAGGAGTGACACCTGGAAAACAAAGCAAGAGTTGAGATTAGGGCCTAAGGGCCTGTCCGGCTCAACCTTCTATCTCTGTTGACATCGGTGTGCATGCCTTCATGGAGGTAGCAGCTCCGCTTGTGTCCGAAGGCCCCTGTGTGTGCAGGGAGGCTCCCGGTAATGGTATGTCCTCGGGGGCCTTGAGGTTTCTCATATTCTGGAGGTGTGTGGCCAAAGGAATGGACAGAGTTTCCCAGGAGAGAGCAGGCATGGTCCTGTGGTATGGCTCCAGAGGACCCAGCCTAGAGGCTGTGTTTGCCAGGGCTGTGGGGACAGATGTCTGAAAAAGCAAACTTGGCTCAGGTAGGGGCCAAGGTAATGGCAGGCCTGATCTCCAGTCCGAGAGGGGAGATCCTCTGGATATCAAAGGAGGGCAAGTGGGAGGCAGTCGCTCAGGCTTTTGTCTCTGGGTGTTGCGTTCACAGTGGCCGTTCAGGGTAGGGGTTGCTTCAGGGGCCGAGGAAAAGCCTTCCTCTCGGGGGATTGTCCAAGCTCCCAAGTGTTTGGGTTCATTCTGTGGGAAGGGAAGAGTACTGT
Organism: Mustela nivalis; assembly: GCF_964662115.1. Classification (NCBI taxonomy): domain Eukaryota; kingdom Metazoa; phylum Chordata; class Mammalia; order Carnivora; family Mustelidae; genus Mustela; species Mustela nivalis. The sequence continues at coordinate 1,557,288 of NW_028136529.1, forward strand.
TTTCTGCCACAGGGGACCCCCCAGGAGAGGGACTCTAGAGCACAGCAGTGGGTTCCCTCAACTGGAATACACACCATCTAGTTAGTCCTGCGTGCCTATGGGCATGGCAAGCCACATATGCGGGCTCTTGGTCCAATCACTGAGAGGCGTTACTTGAATAAGGTACTCACGCTGAGGGTCACAATGTGTGTTTGTGCCCAAGGCGGCCCTCACACATGGGCGTGGCCTCATGGGCCATGCCGTTTTCTCCTACACTGAAGGTTTGACTCACTGCCAGCAGCAAGGTTTCTTGCCATGGGCAAGGAGGGGTTCTGACTTGTGCATCAGGTTCCCCCCTGTGCAGGGATTGGAGATAAGGTCTAGGTTCTGATGACTGAAAACCCAGGTTGGGAATGGATGGTGGCCTAAGGCAGTGGCGGGTCCAATGTGCTGGGTGTGCAGCCAGCTGTGTCGGTGTCTGTTGGAAGGTCTGGGCTCAGGCTATTTGCGACAGAGCATCAGTGTTTAAGGTAGCCTATGCAATTGGGGTGTTGCCGAGGGCCATGCAGTTTGATCCTCATTTGGGGTTTCTGGGCAGCACCATAGACAAAGTTTTTCTCCTGGGAGGCAGGCGGAGTGCTTCATTGTGGCCCCAGAATTCCCAGTAGGGAGGGTTTGCGGGCCAGGAGTGTGAGGACGAAAGTCTAGGAACACAAGCTAAAGTGAGGATTGGAGCCAAGGGCAGAGCAGGCCCCCTAGGCAGAGGCTGAATCAAAATCTCCTGCATCTGAAGTCAGGCTGAGGATCAGACGTTGGCTGAGGCTGGAGTATGTGTCCATGATGGCACCTTCATGAAGCGGGGGCCTCATGAGGCCAAGGAAGTTTTCCCACGCTGAGTTTGGAGGTTGCCCCAAACCACCAGGTTTCCTTCTGTGGGACATTCGAGTCCTGTTGCATGGCTCCAGGACATACCATACGGAAGGACTGGAGAGCACGGTTCGAAGGATGGATCCCTGTACAGCATGCCTCGCATTCCCATTGGCCATTAGCCACAAGATATGTTTGATCTGCTGCCTCTGGGGCACGCTAACCAGGGGGCTGAGTTGAAATGGCCTCTCCTGAGGATGCGTCATAATGTGCGTTTGGGTCCATGGAAACCTTGGAATGTGCTGGTTGTTCAGTGGCCCTGCGGAACTCTCCTACCTGAAGGGTTTGATACATCCCCAGTAAGTAAGCTCCCCATGTGGAGGCGAGAGAGGTTTGGTTTGGTGCCTCAGAAAAGCCCCGTGTGCTGGTCTACGAAAACAGACGGACACATGGAAACCAGAGCTAAGGTTCAGATTAGGGCCTGGGGGCCTGTCCATTTCAACCTTCTGTCTCTGGGGACACTGTCTGAGAGTCTAAGTGGAGATAGTTGCTCCGCTGGTGTCAGAGAGCCCCTCTTAGTCCAGGGTGGCCTACACTATTGATGGCCTCAGGGGCCTTGGAGCTATTCCCTAACCTGTAGGGTTGTGGTCAATGGATTGGGCACAATTTCCTTGGAGAGGGCAGGCACAATCTTTCGCTGTGGCTCCAGAGGCCCTAGCCTGGCGGTTGTGTGGGTCCAGGCTGAGGGCACAGAAGTCTGAAAACACAAACTCAGCTTATGAGTGGCGCCTAGGGTATGGCAGGCCGGATGTACAGCCCGAGAGGGAGCTCCTGGGCCTCTGAAACAAGGGCGAGTGGGAGGCGTTCCTTCAGGCTTTTGTCTCTGGATGTTGTGTCCGAGATAGCCGTGGATTGGAGGGGTGGCCTCAGGGACTGTGGACGAGTATCCCTCTCTGGGGATATGTCCCAGCTCCCAAGAGTTTGGGGTCATTTTGTGGGAAGGGTGGAGTCGTGTTGTCTGGCTCACGTGTCTCTCCAAGAAAGGGATTCCAGAGCAGAGCCCCAGGTACGGGCGGGGCGACTGGAAAACTCAAACACTGGTGAGGATTGGGTGCATAGGGGCTTCGCAAGCCCCATATGCGGGCTCTTGGCCCAGGCCCTGACAGGCCTTTCTTTGACATGGGGCTCATGCTGAGGGTCAGAGTGTGAATTTGTGCCCAAGCAGCCCTCAAGTTTGGGCGTGCCATCAGGGACCATGTAGGTTTCTCCCACCCTGAAGGTGTGACTCCATGCCAAGAGCAAGCTTTACAGCCACGGGGAAGGAGGAGTTCTGTGTTGTGCTTGCGATACCCAGCTGTGTGGAGAATTGATATAATGTCTAGGTTCAGATATCTGAAAACCACGGTTAGGAAGAGGTGACGGCATAAGACCATGGCGTGTCCGAAGTGCTGGGTGTGCGGCCAGCTGTCTCCTTGTCTGTCTGGACGTCTGGCTTCAGGCTGTGTCAGACAGAGCATGAGTGCCCAGAGCAGCCTATCCAGTTCGGGTACCGTCGAGGCCCGAGCAGGTTGATCCTCATCTGGGTTTTCTGGAGAGAGCCCCACAGGGAAACGTTTTTCTTCCCTTGGGTAGACCCTGGGCTGGGTTGTGGTTCTGGAGTTCCTAGTCCGGAGGGCTTGTTTGCCAGGATTGTGAGGAAGGAAGTCTGAAAACACAAGCTAGCGTGAGGTTTGGGACCGATGGCACGGCAGGCCCACTCTGAGAGGCTGAATCGAGATCTCCTGCACTGAGGTCATTTCAACTCTGAGACGTGCCTCAGGCTAGAGTTTTTGTCCAGCATGGCCTCTTCCTGAATGGTGTGGGGGCCTCATGAGGCCAGGAAGGTTTGCCTACGATGGGATTTGTGAACTACTCCAAACCTCAAGGTTTCCTTCTGCACGAAAGTCGAGTGCTATTGGATGGTTCCAGGAGGCCCCATACGGAAAGACTCGAGAGCAGGTGTCTAAGCATGGATGCCTGGGAACGCCACCTCATATTCCCACTCTTTAGTCAGGACAAGGCAGGCTCAATCTGCGGGCTCCTGGGTGAGCTACCCAGAGGGGAGAGTTGAAATGGACTCTCCTGAAGAAGAGTCCTACTGTGGCTTGGTGGCCTGGGAGACCTTGGAATGTGGAGGTGGCTCAGGGACTCTGCAGGATTCTCCAACCTGAGGTGTTTGACACGGCTCCAACAAGGAAGCTTCCCATGTGGAGACGAGAGAAGTTCTGTTCAGTGCCTCAGGAAAGCCCCATATCCTGTTCTTCGAACCAAAGCCTCTGAGGAGTGACACCTGGAAAACAAAGCAAGAGTTGAGATTAGGGCCTAAGGGCCTGTCCGGCTCAACCTTCTATCTCTGTTGACATCGGTGTGCATGCCTTCATGGAGGTAGCAGCTCAGCTTGTGTCCGAAGGCCCCTGTGTGTGCAGGGAGGCTCCCGGTAATGGTATGTCCTCGGGGGCCTTGAGGTTTCTCATATTCTGGAGGTGTGTGGCCAAAGGAATGGACAGAGTTTCCCAGGAGAGAGCAGGCATGGTCCTGTGGTATGGCTCCAGAGGACCCAGCCTAGAGGCTGTGTTTGCCAGGGCTGTGGGGACAGATGTCTGAAAAAGCAAACTTGGCTCAGGTAGGGGCCAAGGTAATGGCAGGCCTGATCTCCAGTCCGAGAGGGGAGATCCTCTGGATATCCAAGGAGGGCAAGTGGGAGGCAGTCGCTCAGGCTTTTGTCTCTGGGTGTTGCGTTCACAGTGGCCGTTCAGGGTAGGGGTTGCTTCAGGGGCCGAGGAAGAGCCTTCCTCTCGGGGGATTGTCCAAGCTCCCAAGTGTTTGGGTTCATTCTGTGGGAAGGGAAGAGTACTGTTTTCTGCCACAGGGGACCCCCCAGGAGAGGGACTCTAGAGCACAGCAGTGGGTTCCCTCAACTGGAATACACACCATCTAGTTAGTCCTGCGTGCCTATGGGCATGGCAAGCCACATATGCGGGCTCTTGGTCCAATCACTGAGAGGCGTTACTTGAATAAGGTACTCACGCTGAGGGTCACAATGTGTGTTTGTGCCCAAGGCGGCCCTCACACATGGGCGTGGCCTCATGGGCCATGCCGTTTTCTCCTACACTGAAGGTTTGACTCACTGCCAGCAGCAAGGTTTCTTGCCATGGGGAAGGAGGGGTTCTGACTTGTGCATCAGGTTCCGCCCTGTGCAGGGATTGGAGATAAGGTCTAGGTTCTGATGACTGAAAACCCAGGTTGGGAATGGATGGTGGCCTAAGGCAGTGGCGGGTCCAATGTGCTGGGTGTGCAGCCAGCTGTGTCGGTGTCTGTTGGAAGGTCTGGGCTCAGGCTATTTGCGACAGAGCATCAGTGTTTAAGGTAGCCTATGCAATTGGGGTGTTGCCGAGGGCCAAGCAGTTTGATCCTCATTTGGGGTTTCTGGGCAGCACCATAGACAAAGTTTTTCTCCTGGGAGGCAGGCGGAGTGCTTCATTGTGGCCCCAGAATTCCCAGAAGGGAGGGTTTGTGGGCCAGGAGTGTGAGGACGGAAGTCTAGGAACACAAGCTAAAATGAGGATTGGAGCCAAGGGCAGAGCAGGCCCACTAGGCAGAGGCTGAATCAAAATCTCCTGCATCTGAAGTCAGGCTGACGATCAGACGTTGGCTGAGGCTGGAGTATGTGTCCATGATGGCACCTTCATGAAGCGGGGGCCTCATGAGGCCAAGGAAGTTTTCCCACGCTGAGTTTGGAGGTTGCCCCAAACCACCAGGTTTCCTTCTGTGGGACATTCGAGTCCTGTTGCATGGCTCCAGGACATACCATACGGAAGGACTGGAGAGCACGGTTCGAAGGATGGATCCCTGTACAGCATGCCTCGCATTCCCATTGGCCATTAGCCACAAGATATGTTTGATCTGCTGCCTCTGGGGCACGCTAACCAGGGGGCTGAGTTGAAATGGCCTCTCCTGAGGATGCGTCATAATGTGCGTTTGGGTCCATGGAAACCTTGGAATGTGCTGGTTGTTCAGTGGCCCTGCGGAACTCTCCTACCTGAAGGGTTTGATACATCCCCAGTAAGTAAGCTCCCCATGTGGAGGCGAGAGAGGTTTGGTTTGGTGCCTCAGAAAAGCCCCGTGTGCTGGTCTACGAAAACAGACCTCTGAGGACGGACACATGGAAACCAGAGCTAAGGTTCAGATTAGGGCCTGGGGGCCTGTCCATTTCAACCTTCTGTCTCTGGGGACACTGTCTGAGAGTCTAAGTGGAGATAGTTGCTCCGCTGGTGTCAGAGAGCCCCTCTTAGTCCAGGGTGGCCTACACTATTGATGGCCTCAGGGGCCTTGGAGCTATTCCCTAACCTGTAGGGTTGTGGTCAATGGATTGGGCACAATTTCCTTGGAGAGGGCAGGCACAATCTTTCGCTGTGGCTCCAGAGGCCCTAGCCTGGCGGTTGTGTGGGTCCAGGCTGAGGGCACAGAAGTCTGAAAACACAAACTCAGCTTATGAGTGGCGCCTAGGGTATGGCAGGCCAGATGTACAGCCCGAGAGGGAGCTCCTGGGCCTCTGAAACAAGGGCGAGTGGGAGGCGTTCCTTCAGGCTTTTGTCTCTGGATGTTGTGTCCGAGATAGCCGTGGATTGGAGGGGTGGCCTCAGGGACTGTGGACGAGTATCCCTCTCTGGGGATTTGTCCCAGCTCCCAAGAGTTTGGGGTCATTTTGTGGGAAGGGTGGAGTCGTGTTGTCTGGCTCATGTGTCTCTCCAAGAAAGGGATTCCAGAGCAGAGCCCCAGGTACGGGCGGGGCGTCTGGAAAACTCAAACACTGGTGAGGATTGGGTGCATAGGGTCTTCGCAAGCCCCATATGCGGGCTCTTGGCCCAGGCCCTGACAGGCCTTTCTTTGACATGGGGCTCATGCTGAGGGTCAGAGTGTGAATTTGTGCCCAAGCAGCCCTCAAGTTTGGGCGTGCCATCAGGGACCAGGAAGGTTTCTCCCACCCTGAAGGTGTGACTCCATGCCAAGAGCAAGCTTTACAGCCACGGGGAAGGAGGAGTTCTGTGTTGTGCTTGCGATACCCAGCTGTGTGGAGAATTGATATAATGTCTAGGTTCAGATATCTGAAAACCAAGGTTAGGAAGAGGTGACGGCATAAGACCATGGCGTGTCCGAAGTGCTGGGTGTGCGGCCAGCTGTCTCCTTGTCTGTCTGGACGTCTGGCTTCAGGCTGTGTCAGACAGAGCATGAGTGCCCAGAGCAGCCTATCCAGTTCGGGTACCGTCGAGGCCCGAGCAGGTTGATCCTCATCTGGGTTTTCTGGAGAGAGCCCCACAGGGAAACGTTTTTCTTCCCTTGGGCAGACCCTGGGCTGGGTTGTGGTTCTGGAGTTCCTAGTCCGGAGGGCTTGTTTGCCAGGAGTGTGAGGAAGGAAGTCTGAAAACACAAGCTAGCGTGAGGTTTGGGACCGATGGCACGGCAGGCCCACTCTGAGAGGCTGAATCGAGATCTCCTGCACTGAGGTCATTTCAACTCTGAGACGTGCCTCAGGCTAGAGTTTTTGTCCAGCATGGCCTCTTCCTGAATGGTGTGGGGGCCTCATGAGGCCAGGAAGGTTTGCCTACGATGGGATTTGTGAACTACTCCAAACCTCAAGGTTTCCTTCTGCACGAAAGTCGAGTGCTATTGGATGGTTCCAGGAGGCCCCATACGGAAAGACTCGAGAGCAGGTGTCTAAGCATGGATGCCTGGGAACGCCACCTCATATTCCCACTCTTTAGTCAGGACAAGGCAGGCTCAATCTGCGGGCTCCTGGGTGAGCTACCCAGAGGGGAGAGTTGAAATGGACTCTCCTGAAGATGAGTCCTACTGTGGCTTGGTGGCCTGGGAGACCTTGGAATGTGGAGGTGGCTCAGGGACTCTGCAGGATTCTCCAACCTGAGGTGTTTGACACGGCTCCAACAAGGAAGCTTCCCATGTGGAGACGAGAGAAGTTCTGTTCAGTGCCTCAGGAAAGCCCCATATCCTGTTCTTCGAACCAAAGCCTCTGAGGAGTGACACCTGGAAAACAAAGCAAGAGTTGAGATTAGGGCCTAAGGGCCTGTCCGGCTCAACCTTCTATCTCTGTTGACATCGGTGTGCATGCCTTCATGGAGGTAGCAGCTCCGCTTGTGTCCGAAGGCCCCTGTGTGTGCAGGGAGGCTCCCGGTAATGGTATGTCCTCGGGGGCCTTGAGGTTTCTCATATTCTGGAGGTGTGTGGCCAAAGGAATGGACAGAGTTTCCCAGGAGAGAGCAGGCATGGTCCTGTGGTATGGCTCCAGAGGACCCAGCCTAGAGGCTGTGTTTGCCAGGGCTGTGGGGACAGATGTCTGAAAAAGCAAACTTGGCTCAGGTAGGGGCCAAGGTAATGGCAGGCCTGATCTCCAGTCCCAGAGGGGAGATCCTCTGGATATCCAAGGAAGGCAAGTGGGAGGCAGTCGCTCAGGCTTTTGTCTCTGGGTGTTGCGTTCACAGTGGCCGTTCAGGGTAGGGGTTGCTTCAGGGGCCGAGGAAGAGCCTTCCTCTCGGGGGATTGTCCAAGCTCCCAAGTGTTTGGGTTCATTCTGTGGGAAGGGAAGAGTACTGTTTTCTGCCACAGGGGACCCCCAAGGAGAGGGACTCTAGAGCACAGCAGTGGGTTCCCTCAACTGGAATACACACCATCTAGTTAGTCCTGCGTGCCTATGGGCATGGCAAGCCACATATGCGGGCTCTTGGTCCAATCACTGAGAGGCGTTACTTGAATAAGGTACTCACGCTGAGGGTCACAATGTGTGTTTGTGCCCAAGGCGGCCCTCACACATGGGCGTGGCCTCATGGGCCATGCCGTTTTCTCCTACACTGAAGGTTTGACTCACTGCCAGCAGCAAGGTTTCTTGCCATGGGGGAAGGAGGGTTTCTGACTTGTGCATCAGGTTCCCCCCTGTGCAGGGATTGGAGATAAGGTCTAGGTTCTGATGACTGAAAACCCAGGTTGGGAATGGATGGTGGCCTAAGGCAGTGGCGGGTCCAATGTGCTGGGTGTGCAGCCAGCTGTGTTGGTGTCTGTTGGAAGGTCTGGGCTCAGGCTATTTGCGACAGAGCATCAGTGTTTAAGGTAGCCTATGCAATTGGGGTGTTGCCGAGGGCCAAGCAGTTTGATCCTCATTTGGGGTTTCTGGGCAGCACCATAGACAAAGTTTTTCTCCTGGGAGGCAGGCGGAGTGCTGCATTGTGGCCCCAGAATTCCCAGAAGGGAGGGTTTGTGGCCAGGAGTGTGAGGACGGAAGTCTAGGAACACAAGCTAAAGTGAGGATTGGAGCCAAGGGCAGAGCAGGCCCACTAGGCAGAGGCTGAATCAAAATCTCCTGCATCTGAAGTCAGGCTGACGATCAGACGTTGGCTGAGGCTGGAGTATGTGTCCATGATGGCACCTTCATGAAGCGGGGGCCTCATGAGGCCAAGGAAGTTTTCCCACGCTGAGTTTAGAGGTTGCACCAAACCACCAGGTTTCCTTCGTGGGACATTCGAGTCCTGGTGCATGGCTCCAGGTCATACCATACGGAAGGACTGGACAGCACGGTTCGAAGGATGGATCCCTGTACAGCATGCCTCGCATTCCCATTGGCCATTAGCCACAAGATATGTTTGATCTGCTGCCTCTGGGGCACGCTAACCAGGGGGCTGAGTTGAAATGGCCTCTCCTGAGGATGCGTCATAATGTGCGTTTGGGTCCATGGAAACCTTGGAATGTGCTGGTTTTTCAGTGGCCCTGCGGAACTCTCCTACCTGAAGGGTTTGATACATCCCCAGTAAGTAAGCTCCCCATGTGGAGGCGAGAGAGGTTTGGTTTGGTGCCTCAGAAAAGCCCCGTGTGCTGGTCTACGAAAACAGACCTCTGAGGACGGACACATGGAAACCAGAGCTAAGGTTCAGATTAGGGCCTGGGGGCCTGTCCATTTCAACCTTCTGTCTCTGGGGACACTGTCTGAGAGTCTAAGTGGAGATAGTTGCTCCGCTGGTGTCAGAGAGCCCCTCTTAGTCCAGGGTGGCCTACACTATTGATGGCCTCAGGGGCCTTGGAGCTTTTCCCTAACCTGTAGGGTTGTGGTCAATGGATTGGGCACAATTTCCTTGGAGAGGGCAGGCACAATCTTTCGCTGTGGCTCCAGAGGCCCTAGCCTGGCGGTTGTGTGGGTCCAGGATAGGGCACAGAAGTCTGAAAACACAAACTCAGCTTATGAGTGGCGCCTAGGGTATGGCAGGCCGGATGTACAGCCCGAGAGGGAGCTCCTGGGCCTCTGAAACTAGGGCGAGTGGGAGGCGTTCCTTCAGGCTTTTGTCTCTGGATGTTGTGTCCGAGATAGCCGTGGATTGGAGGGGTGGCCTCAGGGACTGTGGACGAGTATCCCTCTCTGGGGATTTGTCCCAGCTCCCAAGAGTTTGGGGTCATTTTGTGGGAAGGGTGGAGTCGTGTTGTCTGGCTCACGTGTCTCTCCAAGAAAGGGATTCCAGAGCAGAGCCCCAGATATGGGCGGGGCGACTGGAAAACTCAAACACTGGTGAGAATTGGGTGCAAAGGGGCTTCGCAAGCCCCATATGCGGGCTCTTGGCCCAGGCCCTGACAGGCCTTTCTTTGACATGGGGCTCATGCTGAGGGGCAGAGAGTGAATTTGTGCCCAAGCTGCCCTCAAGTTTGGGCGTGCCATCAGGGACCATGTAGGTTTCTCCCACCCTGAAGGTGTGACTCCATGCCAAGAGCAAGCTTTACAGCCACGGGGAAGGAGGAGTTCTGTGTTGTGCTTGCGATACCCAGCTGTGTGGAGAATTGATATAATGTCTAGGCTCAGATATCTGAAAACCAAGGTTAGGAAGAGGTGACGGCATAAGACCATGGCGTGTCCGAAGTGCTCGGTGTGCGGCCAGCTGTCTCCTTGTCTGTCTGGACGTCTGGCTTCAGGCTGTGTCAGACAGAGCATGAGTGCCCAGAGCAGCCTATCCAGTTCGGGTACCGTCGAGGCCCGAGCAGGTTGATCCTCATCTGGGTTTTCTGGAGAGAGCCCCACAGGGAAACGTTTTTCTTCCCTTGGGCAGACCCTGGGCTGGGTTGTGGTTCTGGAGTTCCTAGTCCGGAGGGCTTGTTTGCCAGGAGTGTGAGGAAGGAAGTCTGGAAACACAAGCTAGCGTGAGGTTTGGGACCGATGGCACGGCAGGCCCACTCTGAGAGGCTGAATCGAGATCTCCTGCACTGAGGTCATTTCAACTCTGAGACGTGCCTCAGGCTAGAGTTTTTGTAGAGCATGGCCTCTTCCTGAATGGTGTGGGGGCCTCATGAGGCCAGGAAGGTTTGCCTACGATGGGATTTGTGAACTACTCCAAACCTCAAGGTTTCCTTCTGCACGAAAGTCGAGTGCTATTGGATGGTTCCAGGAGGCCCCATACGGAAAGACTCGAGAGCAGGTGTCTAAGCATGGATGCCTGGGAACGCCACCTCATATTCCCACTCTTTAGTCAGGACAAGGCAGGCTCAATCTGCGGGCTCCTGGGTGAGCTACCCAGAGGGGAGAGTTGAAATGGACTCTCCTGAAGATGAGTCCTACTGTGGCTTGGTGGCCTGGGAGACCTTGGAATGTGGAGGTGGCTCAGGGACTCTGCAGGATTCTCCAACCTGAGGTGTTTGACACGGCTCCAACAAGGAAGCTTCCCATGTGGAGACGAGAGAAGTTCTGTTCAGTGCCTCAGGAAAGCCCCATATCCTGTTCTTCGAACCAAAGCCTCTGAGGAGTGACACCTGGAAAACAAAGCAAGAGTTGAGATTAGGGCCTAAGGGCCTGTCCGGCTCAACCTTCTATCTCTGTTGACATCGGTGTGCATGCCTTCATGGAGGTAGCAGCTCCGCTTGTGTCCGAAGGCCCCTGTGTGTGCAGGGAGGCTCCCGGTAATGGTATGTCCTCGGGGGCCTTGAGGTTTCTCATATTCTGGAGGTGTGTGGCCAAAGGAATGGACAGAGTTTCCCAGGAGAGAGCAGGCATGGTCCTGTGGTATGGCTCCAGAGGACCCAGCCTAGAGGCTGTGTTTGCCAGGGCTGTGGGGACAGATGTCTGAAAAAGCAAACTTGGCTCAGGTAGGGGCCAAGGTAATGGCAGGCCTGATCTCCAGTCCGAGAGGGGAGATCCTCTGGATATCCAAGGAGGGCAAGTGGGAGGCAGTCGCTCAGGCTTTTGTCTCTGGGTGTTGCGTTCACAGTGGCCGTTCAGGGTAGGGGTTGCTTCAGGGGCCGAAGAAGAGCCTTCCTCTCGGGGGATTGTCCAAGCTCCCAAGTGTTTGGGTTCATTCTGTGGGAAGGGAAGAGTACTGTTTTCTGCCACAGGGGACCCCCCAGGAGAGGGACTCTAGAGCACAGCAGTGGGTTCCCTCAACTGGAATACACACCATCTAGTTAGTCCTGCGTGCCTATGGGCATGGCAAGCCACATATGCGGGCTCTTGGTCCAATCACTGAGAAGCGTTACTTGAATAAGGTACTCACGCTGAGGGTCACAATGTGTGTTTGTGCCCAAGGCGGCCCTCACACAAGGGCGTGGCCTCATGGGCCATGCCGTTTTCTCCTACACTGAAGGTTTGACTCACTGCCAGCAGAAAGGTTTCTTGCCATGGGGAAGGAGGGGTTCTGACTTGTGCATCAGGTTCCGCCCTGTGCAGGGATTGGAGATAAGGTCTAGGATCTGATGACTGAAAACCCAGGTTGGGAATGGATGGTGGCCTAAGGCAGTGGCGGGTCCAATGTGCTGGGTGTGCAGCCAGCTGTGTCGGTGTCTGTTGGAAGGTCTGGGCTCAGGCTATTTGCGTCACAGCATCAGTGTTTAAGGTAGCCTATGCAATTGGGGTGTTGCCGAGGGCCAAGCAGTTTGATCCTCATTTGGGGTTTCTGGGTAGAACCATAGAAAAAGTTTTTCTCCTGGGAGGCAGGCGGAGTGCTGCATTGTGGCCCCAGAATTCCCAGAAGGGAGGGTTTGTGGGCCAGGAGTGTGAGGACGGAAGTCTAGGATCACAAGCTAAAGTGAGGATTGGAGCCAAGGGCAGAGCAGACCCACTAGGCAGAGGCTGAATCAAAATCTCCTGCATCTGAAGTCAGGCTGAGGATCAGACGTTGGCTGAGGCTGGAGTATGTGTCCATGATGGCACCTTCATGAAGCGGGGGCCTCATGAGGTCAAGGAAGTTTTCCCACGCTGAGTTTGGAGGTTGCCCCAAACCACCAGGTTTCCTTCGTGGGACATTCGAGTCCTGGTGCATGGCTCCAGGTCATACCATACGGAAGGACTGGAGAGCACGGTTCGAAGGATGGATCCCTGTACAGCATGCCTCGCATTCCCATTGGCCATTAGCCACAAGATATGTTTGATCTGCTGCCTCTGGGGAACGCTAACCAGGGGGCTGAGTTGAAATGGCCTCTCCTGAGGATGCGTCATAATGTGCGTTTGGGACCATGGAAACCTTGGAATGTGCTGGTTTTTCAGTGGCCCTGCGGAACTCTCCTACCTGAAGGGTTTGATACATCCCCAGTAAGTAAGCTCCCCATGTGGAGGCGAGAGAGGTTTGGTTTGGTGCCTCAGAAAAGCCCCGTGTGCTGGTCTACGAAAACAGACCTCTGAGGACGGACACATGGAAACCAGAGCTAAGGTTCAGATTAGGGCCTGGGGGCCTGTCCATTTCAACCTTCTGTCTCTGGGGACACTGTCTGAGAGTCTAAGTGGAGATAGTTGCTCCGCTGGTGTCAGAGAGCCCCTCTTAGTCCAGGGTGGCCTACACTATTGATGGCCTCAGGGGCCTTGGAGCTTTTCCCTAACCTGTAGGGTGGTGGTCAATGGATTGGGCACAATTTCCTTGGAGAGGGCAGGCACAATCTTTCGCTGTGGCTCCAGAGGCCCTAGCCTGGCGGTTGTGTGGGTCCAGGCTAGGGCACAGAAGTCTGAAAACACAAACTCAGCTTATGAGTGGCGCCTAGGGTATGGCAGGCCGGATGTACAGCCCGAGAGGGAGCTCCTGGGCCTCTGAAACTAGGGCGAGTGGGAGGCGTTCCTTCAGGCTTTTGTCTCTGGATGTTGTGTCCGAGATAGCCGTGGATTGGAGGGGTGGCCTCAGGGACTGTGGACGAGTATCCCTCTCTGGGGATTTGTCCCAGCTCCCAAGAGTTTGGGGTCATTTTGTTTGAAGGGTGGAGTCGTGTTGTCTGGCTCACGTGTCTCTCCAAGAAAGGGATTCCAGAGCAGAGCCCCAGATACGGGCGGGGCGACTGGAAAACTCAAACACTGGTGAGAATTGGGTGCAAAGGGGCTTCGCAAGCCCCATATGCGGGCTCTTGGCCCAGGCCCTGACAGGCCTTTCTTTGACATGGGGCTCATGCTGAGGGGCAGAGTGTGAATTTGTGCCCAAGCTGCCCTCAAGTTTGGGCGTGCCATCAGGGACCAGGAAGGTTTCTCCCACCCTGAAGGTGTGACTCCATGCCAAGAGCAAGCTTTACAGCCACGGGGAAGGAGGAGTTCTGTGTTGTGCTTGCGATACCCAGCTGTGTGGAGAATTGATATAATGTCTAGGCTCAGATATCTGAAAACCAAGGTTAGGAAGAGGTGACGGCATAAGACCATGGCGTGTCCGAAGTGCTGGGTGTGCGGCCAGCTGTCTCCTTGTCTGTCTGGACGTCTGGCTTCAGGCTGTGTCAGACAGAGCATGAGTGCCCAGAGCAGCCTATCCAGTTCGGGTACCGTCGAGGCCCGAGCAGGTTGATCCTCATCTGGGTTTTCTGGAGAGAGCCCCACAGGGAAACGTTTTTCTTCCCTTGGGCAGACCCTGGGCTGGGTTGTGGTTCTGGAGTTCCTAGTCCGGAGGGCTTGTTTGCCAGGAGTGTGAGGAAGGAAGTCTGGAAACACAAGCTAGCGTGAGGTTTGGGACCGATGGCACGGCAGGCCCACTCTGAGAGGCTGAATCGAGATCTCCTGCACTGAGGTCATTTCAACTTTGAGACGTGCCTCAGGCTAGAGTTTTTGTCCAGCATGGCCTCTTCCTGAATGGTGTGGGGGCCTCATGAGGCCAGGAAGGTTTGCCTACGATGGGATTTGTGAACTACTCCAAACCTCAAGGTTTCCTTCTGCACGAAAGTCGAGTGCTATTGGATGGTTCCAGGAGGCCCCATACGGAAAGACTCGAGAGCAGGTGTCTAAGCATGGATGCCTGGGAACGCCACCTCATATTCCCACTCTTTAGTCAGGACAAGGCAGGCTCAATCTGCGGGCTCCTGGGTGAGCTACCCAGAGGGGAGAGTTGAAATGGACTCTCCTGAAGATGAGTCCTACTGTGGCTTGGTGGCCTGGGAGACCTTGGAATGTGGAGGTGGCTCAGGGACTCTGCAGGATTCTCCAACCTGAGGTGTTTGACACGGCTCCAACAAGGAAGCTTCCCATGTGGAGACGAGAGAAGTTCTGTTCAGTGCCTCAGGAAAGCCCCATATCCTGTTCTTCGAACCAAAGCCTCTGAGGAGTGACACCTGGAAAACAAAGCAAGAGTTGAGATTAGGGCCTAAGGGCCTGTCCGGCTCAACCTTCTATCTCTGTTGACATCGGTGTGCATGCCTTCATGGAGGTAGCAGCTCCGCTTGTGTCCGAAGGCCCCTGTGTGTGCAGGGAGGCTCCCGGTAATGGTATGTCCTCGGGGGCCTTGAGGTTTCTCATATTCTGGAGGTGTGTGGCCAAAGGAATGGACAGAGTTTCCCAGGAGAGAGCAGGCATGGTCCTGTGGTATGGCTCCAGAGGACCCAGCCTAGAGGCTGTGTTTGCCAGGGCTGTGGGGACAGATGTCTGAAAAAGCAAACTTGGCTCAGGTAGGGGCCAAGGTAATGGCAGGCCTGATCTCCAGTCCCAGAGGGGAGATCCTCTGGATATCCAAGGAGGGCAAGTGGGAGGCAGTCGCTCAGGCTTTTGTCTCTGGGTGTTGCGTTCACAGTGGCCGTTCAGGGTAGGGGTTGCTTCAGGGGCCGAGGAAGAGCCTTCCTCTCGGGGGATTGTCCAAGCTCCCAAGTGTTTGGGTTCATTCTGTGGGAAGGGAAGAGTACTGTTTTCTGCCACAGGGGACCCCCCAGGAGAGGGACTCTAGAGCACAGCAGTGGGTTCCCTCAACTGGAATACACACCATCTAGTTAGTCCTGCGTGCCTATGGGCATGGCAAGCCACATATGCGGGCTCTTGGTCCAATCACTGAGAAGCGTTACTTGAATAAGGTACTCACGCTGAGGGTCACAATGTGTGTTTGTGCCCAAGGCGGCCCTCACACAAGGGCGTGGCCTCATGGGCCATGCCGTTTTCTCCTACACTGAAGGTTTGACTCACTGCCAGCAGCAAGGTTTCTTGCCATGGGGAAGGAGGGGTTCTGACTTGTGCATCAGGTTCCGCCCTGTGCAGGGATTGGAGATAAGGTCTAGGTTCTGATGACTGAAAACCCAGGTTGGGAATGGATGGTGGCCTAAGGCAGTGGCGGGTCCAATGTGCTGGGTGTGCAGCCAGCTGTGTCGGTGTCTGTTGGAAGGTCTGGGCTCAGGCTATTTGCGTCACAGCATCAGTGTTTAAGGTAGCCTATGCAATTGGGGTGTTGCCGAGGGCCAAGCAGTTTGATCCTCATTTGGGGTTTCTGGGTAGAACCATAGAAAAAGTTTTTCTCCTGGGAGGCAGGCGGAGTGCTGCATTGTGGCCCCAGAATTCCCAGAAGGGAGGGTTTGTGGGCCAGGAGTGTGAGGACGGAAGTCTAGGAACACAAGCTAAAGTGAGGATTGGAGCCAAGGGCAGAGCAGGCCCACTAGGCAGAGGCTGAATCAAAATCTCCTGCATCTGAAGTCAGGCTGAGGATCAGACGTTGGCTGAGGCTGGAGTATGTGTCCATGATGGCACCTTCATGAAGCGGGGGCCTCATGAGGCCAAGGAAGTTTTCCCACGCTGAGTTTGGAGGTTGCCCCAAACCACCAGGTTTCCTTCGTGGGACATTCGAGTCCTGGTGCATGGCTCCAGGTCATACCATACGGAAGGACTGGAGAGCACGGTTCGAAGGATGGATCCCTGTACAGCATGCCTCGCATTCCCATTGGCCATTAGCCACAAGATATGTTTGATCTGCTGCCTCTGGGGCACGCTAACCAGGGGGCTGAGTTGAAATGGCCTCTCCTGAGGATGCGTCATAATGTGCGTTTGGGTCCATGGAAACCTTGGAATGTGCTGGTTTTTCAGTGGCCCTGCGGAACTCTCCTACCTGAAGGGTTTGATACATCCCCAGTAAGTAAGCTCCCCATGTGGAGGCGAGAGAGGTTTGGTTTGGTGCCTCAGAAAAGCCCCGTGTGCTGGTCTACGAAAACAGACCTCTGAGGACGGACACATGGAAACCAGAGCTAAGGTTCAGATTAGGGCCTGGGGGCCTGTCCATTTCAACCTTCTGTCTCTGGGGACACTGTCTGAGAGTCTAAGTGGAGATAGTTGCTCCGCTGGTGTCAGAGAGCCCCTCTTAGTCCAGGGTGGCCTACACTATTGATGGCCTCAGGGGCCTTGGAGCTTTTCCCTAACCTGTAGGGTTGTGGTCAATGGATTGGGCACAATTTCCTTGGAGAGCGCAGGCACAATCTTTCGCTGTGGCTCCAGAGGCCCTAGCCTGGCGGTTGTGTGGGTCCAGGCTAGGGCACAGAAGTCTGAAAACACAAACTCAGCTTATGAGTGGCGCCTAGGGTATGGCAGGCCGGATGTACAGCCCGAGAGGGAGCTCCTGGGCCTCTGAAACTAGGGCGAGTGGGAGGCGTTCCTTCAGGCTTTTGTCTCTGGATGTTGTGTCCGAGATAGCCGTGGATTGGAGGGGTGGCCTCAGGGACTGTGGACGAGTATCCCTCTCTGGGGATTTGTCCCAGCTCCCAAGAGTTTGGGGTCATTTTGTGGGAAGGGTGGAGTCGTGTTGTCTGGCTCACGTGTCTCTCCAAGAAAGGGATTCCAGAGCAGAGCCCCAGATACGGGCGGGGCGACTGGAAAACTCAAACACTGGTGAGAATTGGGTGCAAAGGGGCTTCGCAAGCCCCATATGCGGGCTCTTGGCCCAGGCCCTGACAGGCCTTTCTTTGACATGGGGCTCATGCTGAGGGGCAGAGTGTGAATTTGTGCCCAAGCTGCCCTCAAGTTTGGGCGTGCCATCAGGGACCAGGAAGGTTTCTCCCACCCTGAAGGTGTGACTCCATGCCAAGAGCAAGCTTTACAGCCACGGGGAAGGAGGAGTTCTGTGTTGTGCTTGCGATACCCAGCTGTGTGGAGAATTGATATAATGTCTAGGCTCAGATATCTGAAAACCAAGGTTAGGAAGAGGTGACGGCATAAGACCATGGCGTGTCCGAAGTGCTGGGTGTGCGGCCAGCTGTCTCCTTGTCTGTCTGGACGTCTGGCTTCAGGCTGTGTCAGACAGAGCATGAGTGCCCAGAGCAGCCTATCCAGTTCGGGTACCGTCGAGGCCCGAGCAGGTTGATCCTCATCTGGGTTTTCTGGAGAGAGCCCCACAGGGAAACGTTTTTCTTCCCTTGGGCAGACCCTGGGCTGGGTTGTGGTTCTGGAGTTCCTAGTCCGGAGGGCTTGTTTGCCAGGAGTGTGAGGAAGGAAGTCTGGAAACACAAGCTAGCGTGAGGTTTGGGACCGATGGCACGGCAGGCCCACTCTGAGAGGCTGAATCGAGATCTCCTGCACTGAGGTCATTTCAACTTTGAGACGTGCCTCAGGCTAGAGTTTTTGTCCAGCATGGCCTCTTCCTGAATGGTGTGGGGGCCTCATGAGGCCAGGAAGGTTTGCCTACGATGGGATTTGTGAACTACTCCAAACCTCAAGGTTTCCTTCTGCACGAAAGTCGAGTGCTATTGGATGGTTCCAGGAGGCCCCATACGGAAAGACTCGAGAGCAGGTGTCTAAGCATGGATGCCTGGGAACGCCACCTCATATTCCCACTCTTTAGTCAGGACAAGGCAGGCTCAATCTGCGGGCTCCTGGGTGAGCTACCCAGAGGGGAGAGTTGAAATGGACTCTCCTGAAGATGAGTCCTACTGTGGCTTGGTGGCCTGGGAGACCTTGGAATGTGGAGGTGGCTCAGGGACTCTGCAGGATTCTCCAACCTGAGGTGTTTGACACGGCTCCAACAAGGAAGCTTCCCATGTGGAGACGAGAGAAGTTCTGTTCAGTGCCTCAGGAAAGCCCCATATCCTGTTCTTTGAACCAAAGCCTCTGAGGAGTGACACCTGGAAAACAAAGCAAGAGTTGAGATTAGGGCCTAAGGGCCTGTCCGGCTCAACCATCTATCTCTGTTGACATCGGTGTGCATGCCTTCATGGAGGTAGCAGCTCCGCTTGTGTCCGAAGGCCCCTGTGTGTGCAGGGAGGCTCCCGGTAATGGTATGTCCTCGGGGGCCTTGAGGTTTCTCATATTCTGGAGGTGTGTGGCCAAAGGAATGGACAGAGTTTCCCAGGAGAGAGCAGGCATGGTCCTGTGGTATGGCTCCAGAGGACCCAGCCTAGAGGCTGTGTTTGCCAGGGCTGTGGGGACAGATGTCTGAAAAAGCAAACTTGGCTCAGGTAGGGGCCAAGGTACTGGCAGGCCTGATCTCCAGTCCGAGAGGGGAGACCTCTGGATATCAAAGGAGGGCAAGTGGGAGGCAGTCGCTCAGGCTTTTGTCTCTGGGTGTTGCGTTCACAGTGGCCGTTCAGGGTAGG
This sequence comes from Mustela nivalis, assembly GCF_964662115.1. Taxonomy (NCBI): domain Eukaryota; kingdom Metazoa; phylum Chordata; class Mammalia; order Carnivora; family Mustelidae; genus Mustela; species Mustela nivalis. The sequence continues at coordinate 1,575,936 of NW_028136529.1, forward strand.
GGTTGCTTCAGGGGCCGAGGAAGAGCCTTCCTCTCGGGGGATTGTCCAAGCTCCCAAGTGTTTGGGTTCATTCTGTGGGAAGGGAAGAGTACTGTTTTCTGCCACAGGGGACCCCCCATGAGAGGGACTCTAGAGCACAGCAGTGGGTTCCCTCAACTGGAATACACACCATCTAGTTAGTCTTGCGTGCCTATGGGCATGGCAAGCCACATATGCGGGCTCTTGGTCCAATCACTGAGAGGCGTTACTTGAATAAGGTACTCACGCTGAGGGTCACAATGTGTGTTTGTGCCCAAGGCGGCCCTCACACATGGGCGTGGCCTCATGGGCCATGCCGTTTGCTCCTACACTGAAGGTTTGACTCACTGCCAGCAGCAAGGTTTCTTGCCATGGGGAAGGAGGGGTTCTGACTTGTGCATCAGGTTCCCCCCTGTGCAGGGATTGGAGATAAGGTCTAGGTTCTGATGACTGAAAACCCAGGTTGGGAATGGATGGTGGCCTAAGGCAGTGGCGGTTCCAATGTGCTGGGTGTGCAGCCAGCTGTGTCGGTGTCTGTTGGAAGGTCTGGGCTCAGGCTATTTGCGACAGAGCATCAGTGTTTAAGGTAGCCTATGCAATTGGGGTGTTGCCGAGGGCCAAGCAGTTTGATCCTCATTTGGAGTTTCTGGGCAGCACCATAGAAAAAGTTTTTCTCCTGGGAGGCAGGCGGAGTGCTGCATTGTGGCCCCAGAATTCCCAGAAGGGAGGGTTTGTGGGCCAGGAGTGTGAGGACGGAAGTCTAGGAACACAAGCTAAAGTGAGGATTGGAGCCAAGGGCAGAGCAGGCCCACTAGGCAGAGGCTGAATCAAAATCTCCTGCATCTGAAGTCAGGCTGAGGATCAGACGTTGGCTGAGGCTGGAGTATGTGTCCATGATGGCACCTTCATGAAGCGGGGGCCTCATGAGGCCAAGGAAGTTTTCCCACGCTGAGTTTGGAGGTTGCCCCAAACCACCAGGTTTCCTTCTGTGGGACATTCGAGTCCTGTTAGATGGCTCCAGGTCATACCATACGGAAGGACTGGAGAGCACGGTTCGAAGGATGGATCCCTGTACAGCATGCCTCGCATTCCCATTGGCCATTAGCCACAAGATATGTTTGATCTGCTGCCTCTGGGGCACGCTAACCAGGGGGCTGAGTTGAAATGGCCTCTCCTGAGGATGCGTCATAATGTGCGTTTGGGTCCATGGAAACCTTGGAATGTGCTGGTTGTTCAGTGGCCCTGCGGAACTCTCCTACCTGAAGGGTTTGATACATCCCCAGTAAGTAAGCTCCCCATGTGGAGGCGAGAGAGGTTTGGTTTGGTGCCTCAGAAAAGCCCCGTGTGCTGGTCTACGAAAACAGACCTCTGAGGACGGACACATAGAAACCAGAGCTAAGGTTCAGATTAGGGCCTGGGGGCCTGTCCATTTCAACCTTCTGTCTCTGGGGACACTGTCTGAGAGTCTAAGTGGAGATAGTTGCTCCGCTGGTGTCAGAGAGCCCCTCTTAGTCCAGGGTGGCCTACACTATTGATGGCCTCAGGGGCCTTGGAGCTTTTCCCTAACCTGTAGGGTTGTGGTCAATGGATTGGGCACAATTTCCTTGGAGAGCGCAGGCACAATCTTTCGCTGTGGCTCCAGAGGCCCTAGCCTGGCGGTTGTGTGGGTCCAGGCTGAGGGCACAGAAGTCTGAAAACACAAACTCAGCTTATGAGTGGCGCCTAGGGTATGGCAGGCCGGATGTACAGCCCGAGAGGGAGCTCCTGGGCCTCTGAAACAAGGGCGAGTGGGAGGCGTTCCTTCAGGCTTTTGTCTCTGGATGTTGTGTCCGAGATAGCCGTGGATTGGAGGGGTGGCCTCAGGGACTGTGGACGAGTATCCCTCTCTGGGGATTTGTCCCAGCTCCCAAGAGTTTGGGGTCATTTTGTGGGAAGGGTGGAAAAGTGTTGTCTGGCTCATGCGTCTCTCCAAGAAAGGGATTGCAGAGCAGAGCCCCAGATACGGGCGGGGCGACTGGAAAACTCAAACACTGGTGAGGATTGGGTGCATAGGGGCTTGGCAAGCCCCATATGCGGGCTCTTGGCCCAGGCCCTGACAGGCCTTTTTTGACATGGGGCTCAAGCTGAGGGTCAGAGTGTGAATTTGTGCCCAAGCAGCACTCAAGTTTGGGCGTGCCATCAGGGACCAGGAAGGTTTCTCCCACCCTGAAGGTGTGACTCCATGCCAAGAGCAAGCTTTACAGCCACGGGGAAGGAGGAGTTCTGTGTTGTGCTTGCGATACCCAGCTGTGTGGAGAATTGATATAATGTCTAGGTTCAGATATCTGAAAACCACGGTTAGGAAGAGGTGACGGCATAAGACCATGGCGTGTCCGAAGTGCTGGGTGTGCGGCCAGCTGTCTCCTTGTCTGTCTGGACGTCTGGCTTCAGGCTGTGTCAGACAGAGCATGAGTGCCCAGAGCAGCCTATCCAGTTCAGGTACCGTCGAGGCCCGAGCAGGTTGATCCTCATCTGGGTTTTCTGGAGAGAGCCCCACAGGGAAACGTTTTTCTTCCCTTGGGCAGACCCTGGGCTGGGTTGTGGTTCTGGAGTTCCTAGTCCGGAGGGCTTGTTTGCCAGGAGTGTGAGGAAGGAAGTCTGGAAACACAAGCTAGCGTGAGGTTTGGGACCGATGGCACGGCAGGCCCACTCTGAGAGGCTGAATCGAGATCTCCTGCACTGAGGTCATTTCAACTCTGAGACGTGCCTCAGGCTAGAGTTTTTGTCCAGCATGGCCTCTTCCTGAATGGTGTGGGGGCCTCATGAGGCCAGGAAGTTTTGCCTACGATGGGATTTGTGAACTACTCCAAACCTCAAGGTTTCCTTCTGCACGAAAGTCGAGTGCTATTGGATGGTTCCAGGAGGCCCCATACGGAAAGACTCGAGAGCAGGTGTCTAAGCATGGATGCCTGGGAACGCCACCTCATATTCCCACTCTTTAGTCAGGACAAGGCAGGCTCAATCTGCGGGCTCCTGGGTGAGCTACCCAGAGGGGAGAGTTGAAATGGACTCTCCTGAAGATGAGTCCTACTGTGGCTTGGTGGCCTGGGAGACCTTGGAATGTGGAGGTGGCTCAGGGACTCTGCAGGATTCTCCAACCTGAGGTGTTTGACACGGCTCCAACAAGGAAGCTTCCCATGTGGAGACGAGAGAAGTTCTGTTCAGTGCCTCAGGAAAGCCCCATATCCTGTTCTTCGAACCAAAGCCTCTGAGGAGTGACACCTGGAAAACAAAGCAAGAGTTGAGATTAGGGCCTAAGGGCCTGTCCGGCTCAACCTTCTATCTCTGTTGACATCGGTGTGCATGCCTTCATGGAGGTAGCAGCTCCGCTTGTGTCCGAAGGCCCCTGTGTGTGCAGGGAGGCTCCCGGTAATGGTATGTCCTCGGGGGCCTTGAGGTTTCTCATATTCTGGAGGTGTGTGGCCAAAGGAATGGACAGAGTTTCCCAGGAGAGAGCAGGCATGGTCCTGTGGTATGGCTCCAGAGGACCCAGCCTAGAGGCTGTGTTTGCCAGGGCTGTGGGGACAGATGTCTGAAAAAGCAAACTTGGCTCAGGTAGGGGCCAAGGTACTGGCAGGCCTGATCTCCAGTCCCAGAGGGGAGATCCTCTGGATATCCAAGGAGGGCAAGTGGGAGGCAGTCGCTCAGGCTTTTGTCTCTGGGTGTTGCGTTCACAGTGGCCGTTCAGGGTAGGGGTTGCTTCAGGGGCCGAGGAAGAGCCTTCCTCTTGGGGGATTGTCCAAGCTCCCAAGTGTTTGGGTTCATTCTGTGGGAAGGGAAGAGTACTGTTTTCTGCCACAGGGGACCCCCCAGGAGAGGGACTCTAGAGCACAGCAGTGGGTTCCCTCAACTGGAATACACACCATCTAGTTAGTCCTGCGTGCCTATGGGCATGGCAAGCCACATATGCGGGCTCTTGGTCCAATCACTGAGAAGCGTTACTTGAATAAGGTACTCACGCTGAGGGTCACAATGTGTGTTTGTGCCCAAGGCGGCCCTCACACAAGGGCGTGGCCTCATGGGCCATGCCGTTTTCTCCTACACTGAAGGTTTGACTCACTGCCAGCAGCAAGGTTTCTTGCCATGGGGAAGGAGGGGTTCTGACTTGTGCATCAGGTTCCGCCCTGTGCAGGGATTGGAGATAAGGTCTAGGATCTGATGACTGAAAACCCAGGTTGGGAATGGATGGTGGCCTAAGGCAGTGGCGGGTCCAATGTGCTGGGTGTGCAGCCAGCTGTGTCGGTGTCTGTTGGAAGGTCTGGGCTCAGGCTATTTGCGTCACAGCATCAGTGTTTAAGGTAGCCTATGCAATTGGGGTGTTGCCGAGGGCCAAGCAGTTTGATCCTCATTTGGGGTTTCTGGGTAGAACCATAGAAAAAGTTTTTCTCCTGGGAGGCAGGCGGAGTGCTGCATTGTGGCCCCAGAATTCCCAGAAGGGAGGGTTTGTGGGCCAGGAGTGTGAGGACGGAAGTCTAGGAACACAAGCTAAAGTGAGGATTGGAGCCAAGGGCAGAGCAGGCCCACTAGGCAGAGGCTGAATCAAAATCTCCTGCATCTGAAGTCAGGCTGAGGATCAGACGTTGGCTGAGGCTGGAGTATGTGTCCATGATGGCACCTTCATGAAGCGGGGGCCTCATGAGGCCAAGGAAGTTTTCCCACGCTGAGTTTGGAGGTTGCCCCAAACCACCAGGTTTCCTTCGTGGGACATTCGAGTCCTGGTGCATGGCTCCAGGTCATACCATACGGAAGGACTGGAGAGCACGGTTCGAAGGATGGATCCCTGTACAGCATGCCTCGCATTCCCATTGGCCATTAGCCACAAGATATGTTTGATCTGCTGCCTCTGGGGCACGCTAACCAGGGGGCTGAGTTGAAATGGCCTCTCCTGAGGATGCGTCATAATGTGCGTTTGGGTCCATGGAAACCTTGGAATGTGCTGGTTGTTCAGTGGCCCTGCGGAACTCTCCTACCTGAAGGGTTTGATACATCCCCAGTAAGTAAGCTCCCCATGTGGAGGCGAGAGAGGTTTGGTTTGGTGCCTCAGAAAAGCCCCGTGTGCTGGTCTACGAAAACAGACCTCTGAGGACGGACACATGGAAACCAGAGCTAAGGTTCAGATTAGGGCCTGGGGGCCTGTCCATTTCAACCTTCTGTCTCTGGGGACACTGTCTGAGAGTCTAAGTGGAGATAGTTGCTCCGCTGGTGTCAGAGAGCCCCTCTTAGTCCAGGGTGGCCTACACTATTGATGGCCTCAGGGGCCTTGGAGCTTTTCCCTAACCTGTAGGGTTGTGGTCAATGGATTGGGCACAATTTCCTTGGAGAGCGCAGGCACAATCTTTCGCTGTGGCTCCAGAGGCCCTAGCCTGGCGGTTGTGTGGGTCCAGGCTAGGGCACAGAAGTCTGAAAACACAAACTCAGCTTATGAGTGGCGCCTAGGGTATGGCAGGCCGGATGTACAGCCCGAGAGGGAGCTCCTGGGCCTCTGAAACTAGGGCGAGTGGGAGGCGTTCCTTCAGGCTTTTGTCTCTGGATGTTGTGTCCGAGATAGCCGTGGATTGGAGGGGTGGCCTCAGGGACTGTGGACGAGTATCCCTCTCTGGGGATTTGTCCCAGCTCCCAAGAGTTTGGGGTCATTTTGTGGGAAGGGTGGAGTCGTGTTGTCTGGCTCACGTGTCTCTCCAAGAAAGGGATTCCAGAGCAGAGCCCCAGATACGGGCGGGGCGACTGGAAAACTCAAACACTGGTGAGAATTGGGTGCAAAGGGATTCGCAAGCCCCATATGCGGGCTCTTGGCCCAGGCCCTGACAGGCCTTTCTTTGACATGGGGCTCATGCTGAGGGGCAGAGTGTGAATTTGTGCCCAAGCTGCCCTCAAGTTTGGGCGTGCCATCAGGGACCAGGAAGGTTTCTCCCACCCTGAAGGTGTGACTCCATGCCAAGAGCAAGCTTTACAGCCACGGGGAAGGAGGAGTTCTGTGTTGTGCTTGCGATACCCAGCTGTGTGGAGAATTGATATAATGTCTAGGTTCAGATATCTGAAAACCAAGGTTAGGAAGAGGTGACGGCATAAGACCATGGCGTGTCCGAAGTGCTGGGTGTGCGGCCAGCTGTCTCCTTGTCTGTCTGGACGTCTGGCTTCAGGCTGTGTCAGACAGAGCATGAGTGCCCAGAGCAGCCTATCCAGTTCGGGTACCGTCGAGGCCCGAGCAGGTTGATCCTCATCTGGGTTTTCTGGAGAGAGCCCCACAGGGAAACGTTTTTCTTCCCTTGGGCAGACCCTGGGCTGGGTTGTGGTTCTGGAGTTCCTAGTCCGGAGGGCTTGTTTGCCAGGAGTGTGAGGAAGGAAGTCTGGAAACACAAGCTAGCGTGAGGTTTGGGACCGATGGCACGGCAGGCCCACTCTGAGAGGCTGAATCGAGATCTCCTGCACTGAGGTCATTTCAACTTTGAGACGTGCCTCAGGCTAGAGTTTTTGTCCAGCATGGCCTCTTCCTGAATGGTGTGGGGGCCTCATGAGGCCAGGAAGGTTTGCCTACGATGGGATTTGTGAACTACTCCAAACCTCAAGGTTTCCTTCTGCACGAAAGTCGAGTGCTATTGGATGGTTCCAGGAGGCCCCATACGGAAAGACTCGAGAGCAGGTGTCTAAGCATGGATGCCTGGGAACGCCACCTCATATTCCCACTCTTTAGTCAGGACAAGGCAGGCTCAATCTGCGGGCTCCTGGGTGAGCTACCCAGAGGGGAGAGTTGAAATGGACTCTCCTGAAGATGAGTCCTACTGTGGCTTGGTGGCCTGGGAGACCTTGGAATGTGGAGGTGGCTCAGGGACTCTGCAGGATTCTCCAACCTGAGGTGTTTGACACGGCTCCAACAAGGAAGCTTCCCATGTGGAGACGAGAGAAGTTCTGTTCAGTGCCTCAGGAAAGCCCCATATCCTGTTCTTCGAACCAAAGCCTCTGAGGAGTGACACCTGGAAAACAAAGCAAGAGTTGAGATTAGGGCCTAAGGGCCTGTCCGGCTCAACCTTCTATCTCTGTTGACATCGGTGTGCATGCCTTCATGGAGGTAGCAGCTCCGCTTGTGTCCGAAGGCCCCTGTGTGTGCAGGGAGGCTCCCGGTAATGGTATGTCCTCGGGGGCCTTGAGGTTTCTCATATTCTGGAGGTGTGTGGCCAAAGGAATGGACAGAGTTTCCCAGGAGAGAGCAGGCATGGTCCTGTGGTATGGCTCCAGAGGACCCAGCCTAGAGGCTGTGTTTGCCAGGGCTGTGGGGACAGATGTCTGAAAAAGCAAACTTGGCTCAGGTAGGGGCCAAGGTACTGGCAGGCCTGATCTCCAGTCCCAGAGGGGAGATCCTCTGGATATCAAAGGAGGGCAAGTGGGAGGCAGTCGCTCAGGCTTTTGTCTCTGGGTGTTGCGTTCACAGTGGCCGTTCAGGGTAGGGGTTGCTTCAGGGGCCGAGGAAGAGCCTTCCTCTCGGGGGATTGTCCAAGCTCCGAAGTGTTTGGGTTCATTCTGTGGGAAGGGAAGAGTACTGTTTTCTGCCACAGGGGACCCCCCATGAGAGGGACTCTAGAGCACAGCAGTGGGTTCCCTCAACTGGAATACACACCATCTAGTTAGTCCTGCGTGCCTATGGGCATGGCAAGCCACATATGCGGGCTCTTGGTCCAATCACTGAGAGGCGTTACTTGAATAAGGTACTCACGCTGAGGGTCACAATGTGTGTTTGTGCCCAAGGCGGCCCTCACACATGGGCGTGGCCTCATGGGCCATGCCGTTTGCTCCTACACTGAAGGTTTGACTCACTGCCAGCAGCAAGGTTTCTTGCCATGGGGAAGGAGGGGTTCTGACTTGTGCATCAGGTTCCCCCCTGTGCAGGGATTGGAGATAAGGTCTAGGTTCTGATGACTGAAAACCCAGGTTGGGAATGGATGGTGGCCTAAGGCAGTGGCGGTTCCAATGTGCTGGGTGTGCAGCCAGCTGTGTCGGTGTCTGTTGGAAGGTCTGGGCTCAGGCTATTTGCGACAGAGCATCAGTGTTTAAGGTAGCCTATGCAATTGGGGTGTTGCCGAGGGCCAAGCAGTTTGATCCTCATTTGGAGTTTCTGGGCAGCACCATAGAAAAAGTTTTTCTCCTGGGAGGCAGGCGGAGTGCTGCATTGTGGCCCCAGAATTCCCAGAAGGGAGGGTTTGTGGGCCAGGAGTGTGAGGACGGAAGTCTAGGAACACAAGCTAAAGTGAGGATTGGAGCCAAGGGCAGAGCAGGCCCACTAGGCAGAGGCTGAATCAAAATCTCCTGCATCTGAAGTCAGGCTGAGGATCAGACGTTGGCTGAGGCTGGAGTATGTGTCCATGATGGCACCTTCATGAAGCGGGGGCCTCATGAGGCCAAGGAAGTTTTCCCACGCTGAGTTTGGAGGTTGCCCCAAACCACCAGGTTTCCTTCTGTGGGACATTCGAGTCCTGTTAGATGGCTCCAGGTCATACCATACGGAAGGACTGGAGAGCACGGTTCGAAGGATGGATCCCTGTACAGCATGCCTCGCATTCCCATTGGCCATTAGCCACAAGATATGTTTGATCTGCTGCCTCTGGGGCACGCTAACCAGGGGGCTGAGTTGAAATGGCCTCTCCTGAGGATGCGTCATAATGTGCGTTTGGGTCCATGGAAACCTTGGAATGTGCTGGTTGTTCAGTGGCCCTGCGGAACTCTCCTACCTGAAGGGTTTGATACATCCCCAGTAAGTAAGCTCCCCATGTGGAGGCGAGAGAGGTTTGGTTTGGTGCCTCAGAAAAGCCCCGTGTGCTGGTCTACGAAAACAGACCTCTGAGGACGGACACATAGAAACCAGAGCTAAGGTTCAGATTAGGGCCTGGGGGCCTGTCCATTTCAACCTTCTGTCTCTGGGGACACTGTCTGAGAGTCTAAGTGGAGATAGTTGCTCCGCTGGTGTCAGAGAGCCCCTCTTAGTCCAGGGTGGCCTACACTATTGATGGCCTCAGGGGCCTTGGAGCTTTTCCCTAACCTGTAGGGTTGTGGTCAATGGATTGGGCACAATTTCCTTGGAGAGCGCAGGCACAATCTTTCGCTGTGGCTCCAGAGGCCCTAGCCTGGCGGTTGTGTGGGTCCAGGCTGAGGGCACAGAAGTCTGAAAACACAAACTCAGCTTATGAGTGGCGCCTAGGGTATGGCAGGCCGGATGTACAGCCCGAGAGGGAGCTCCTGGGCCTCTGAAACAAGGGCGAGTGGGAGGCGTTCCTTCAGGCTTTTGTCTCTGGATGTTGTGTCCGAGATAGCCGTGGATTGGAGGGGTGGCCTCAGGGACTGTGGACGAGTATCCCTCTCTGGGGATTTGTCCCAGCTCCCAAGAGTTTGGGGTCATTTTGTGGGAAGGGTGGAAAAGTGTTGTCTGGCTCATGTGTCTCTCCAAGAAAGGGATTGCAGAGCAGAGCCCCAGGTACGGGCGGGGCGACTGGAAAACTCAAACACTGGTGAGGATTGGGTGCATAGGGGCTTGGCAAGCCCCATATGCGGGCTCTTGGCCCAGGCCCTGACAGGCCTTTTTTGACATGGGGCTCAAGCTGAGGGTCAGAGTGTGAATTTGTGCCCAAGCAGCACTCAAGTTTGGGCGTGCCATCAGGGACCAGGAAGGTTTCTCCCACCCTGAAGGTGTGACTCCATGCCAAGAGCAAGCTTTACAGCCACGGGGAAGGAGGAGTTCTGTGTTGTGCTTGCGATACCCAGCTGTGTGGAGAATTGATATAATGTCTAGGTTCAGATATCTGAAAACCACGGTTAGGAAGAGGTGACGGCATAAGACCATGGCGTGTCCGAAGTGCTGGGTGTGCGGCCAGCTGTCTCCTTGTCTGTCTGGACGTCTGGCTTCAGGCTGTGTCAGACAGAGCATGAGTGCCCAGAGCAGCCTATCCAGTTCAGGTACCGTCGAGGCCCGAGCAGGTTGATCCTCATCTGGGTTTTCTGGAGAGAGCCCCACAGGGAAACGTTTTTCTTCCCTTGGGCAGACCCTGGGCTGGGTTGTGGTTCTGGAGTTCCTAGTCCGGAGGGCTTGTTTGCCAGGAGTGTGAGGAAGGAAGTCTGGAAACACAAGCTAGCGTGAGGTTTGGGACCGATGGCACGGCAGGCCCACTCTGAGAGGCTGAATCGAGATCTCCTGCACTGAGGTCATTTCAACTCTGAGACGTGCCTGAGGCTAGAGTTTTTGTAGAGCATGGCCTCTTCCTGAATGGTGTGGGGGCCTCATGAGGCCAGGAAGTTTTGCCTACGATGGGATTTGTGAACTACTCCAAACCTCAAGGTTTCCTTCTGCACGAAAGTCGAGTGCTATTGGATGGTTCCAGGAGGCCCCATACGGAAAGACTCGAGAGCAGGTGTCTAAGCATGGATGCCTGGGAACGCCACCTCATATTCCCACTCTTTAGTCAGGACAAGGCAGGCTCAATCTGCGGGCTCCTGGGTGAGCTACCCAGAGGGGAGAGTTGAAATGGACTCTCCTGAAGATGAGTCCTACTGTGGCTTGGTGGCCTGGGAGACCTTGGAATGTGGAGGTGGCTCAGGGACTCTGCAGGATTCTCCAACCTGAGGTGTTTGACACGGCTCCAACAAGGAAGCTTCCCATGTGGAGACGAGAGAAGTTCTGTTCAGTGCCTCAGGAAAGCCCCATATCCTGTTCTTCGAACCAAAGCCTCTGAGGAGTGACACCTGGAAAACAAAGCAAGAGTTGAGATTAGGGCCTAAGGGCCTGTCCGGCTCAACCTTCTATCTCTGTTGACATCGGTGTGCATGCCTTCATGGAGGTAGCAGCTCCGCTTGTGTCCGAAGGCCCCTGTGTGTGCAGGGAGGCTCCCGGTAATGGTATGTCCTCGGGGGCCTTGAGGTTTCTCATATTCTGGAGGTGTGTGGCCAAAGGAATGGACAGAGTTTCCCAGGAGAGAGCAGGCATGGTCCTGTGGTATGGCTCCAGAGGACCCAGCCTAGAGGCTGTGTTTGCCAGGGCTGTGGGGACAGATGTCTGAAAAAGCAAACTTGGCTCAGGTAGGGGCCAAGGTAATGGCAGGCCTGATCTCCAGTCCCAGAGGGGAGATCCTCTGGATATCCAAGGAGGGCAAGTGGGAGGCAGTCGCTCAGGCTTTTGTCTCTGGGTGTTGCGTTCACAGTGGCCGTTCAGGGTAGGGGTTTCTTCAGGGGCCGAGGAAGAGCCTTCCTCTTGGGGGATTGTCCAAGCTCCCAAGTGTTTGGGTTCATTCTGTGGGAAGGGAAGAGTACTGTTTTCTGCCACAGGGGACCCCCCAGGAGAGGGACTCTAGAGCACAGCAGTGGGTTCCCTCAACTGGAATACACACCATCTAGTTAGTCCTGCGTGCCTATGGGCATGGCAAGCCACATATGCGGGCTCTTGGTCCAATCACTGAGAAGCGTTACTTGAATAAGGTACTCACGCTGAGGGTCACAATGTGTGTTTGTGCCCAAGGCGGCCCTCACACAAGGGCGTGGCCTCATGGGCCATGCCGTTTTCTCCTACACTGAAGGTTTGACTCACTGCCAGCAGCAAGGTTTCTTGCCATGGGGAAGGAGGGGTTCTGACTTGTGCATCAGGTTCCGCCCTGTGCAGGGATTGGAGATAAGGTCTAGGATCTGATGACTGAAAACCCAGGTTGGGAATGGATGGTGGCCTAAGGCAGTGGCGGGTCCAATGTGCTGGGTGTGCAGCCAGCTGTGTCGGTGTCTGTTGGAAGGTCTGGGCTCAGGCTATTTGCGTCACAGCATCAGTGTTTAAGGTAGCCTATGCAATTGGGGTGTTGCCGAGGGCCAAGCAGTTTGATCCTCATTTGGGGTTTCTGGGTAGAACCATAGAAAAAGTTTTTCTCCTGGGAGGCAGGCGGAGTGCTGCATTGTGGCCCCAGAATTCCCAGAAGGGAGGGTTTGTGGGCCAGGAGTGTGAGGACGGAAGTCTAGGAACACAAGCTAAAGTGAGGATTGGAGCCAAGGGCAGAGCAGGCCCACTAGGCAGAGGCTGAATCAAAATCTCCTGCATCTGAAGTCAGGCTGAGGATCAGACGTTGGCTGAGGCTGGAGTATGTGTCCATGATGGCACCTTCATGAAGCGGGGGCCTCATGAGGCCAAGGAAGTTTTCCCACGCTGAGTTTGGAGGTTGCCCCAAACCACCAGGTTTCCTTCGTGGGACATTCGAATCCTGGTGCATGGCTCCAGGTCATACCATACGGAAGGACTGGAGAGCACGGTTCGAAGGATGGATCCCTGTACAGCATGCCTCGCATTCCCATTGGCCATTAGCCACAAGATATGTTTGATCTGCTGCCTCTGGGGCACGCTAACCAGGGGGCTGAGTTGAAATGGCCTCTCCTGAGGATGCGTCATAATGTGCGTTTGGGTCCATGGAAACCTTGGAATGTGCTGGTTGTTCAGTGGCCCTGCGGAACTCTCCTACCTGAAGGGTTTGATACATCCCCAGTAAGTAAGCTCCCCATGTGGAGGCGAGAGAGGTTTGGTTTGGTGCCTCAGAAAAGCCCCGTGTGCTGGTCTACGAAAACAGACCTCTGAGGACGGACACATGGAAACCAGAGCTAAGGTTCAGATTAGGGCCTGGGGGCCTGTCCATTTCAACCTTCTGTCTCTGGGGACACTGTCTGAGAGTCTAAGTGGAGATAGTTGCTCCGCTGGTGTCAGAGAGCCCCTCTTAGTCCAGGGTGGCCTACACTATTGATGGCCTCAGGGGCCTTGCAGCTATTCCCTAACCTGTAGGGTTGTGGTCAATGGATTGGGCACAATTTCCTTGGAGAGGGCAGGCACAATCTTTCGCTGTGGCTCCAGAGGCCCTAGCCTGGCGGTTGTGTGGGTCCAGGCTGAGGGCACAGAAGTCTGAAAACACAAACTCAGCTTATGAGTGGCGCCTAGGGTATGGCAGGCCGGATGTACAGCCCGAGAGGGAGCTCCTGGGCCTCTGAAACTAGGGCGAGTGGGAGGCGTTCCTTCAGGCTTTTGTCTCTGGATGTTGTGTCCGAGATAGCCGTGTATTGGAGGGGTGGCCTCAGGGTCTGTGGACGAGTATCGCTCTCTGGGGATTTGTCCCAGCTCCAAAGAGTTTGGGGTCATTTTGTGGGAAGGGTGGAGTCGTGTTGTCTGGCTCATGTGTCTCTCCAAGAAAGGGATTGCAGAGCAGAGACCCAGGTACGGGCGGGGCGACTGGAAAACTCAAACACTGGTGAGGATTGGGTGCATAGGGGCTTGGCAAGCCCCATATGCGGGCTCTTGGCCCAGGCCCTGACAGGCCTTTCTTTGACATGGGGCTCATGCTGAGGGTCAGAGTGTGAATTTGTGCCCAAGCAGCACTCAAGTTTGGGCGTGGCATCAGGGACCAGGAAGGTTTCTCCCACCCTGAAGGTGTGACTCCATGCCAAGAGCAAGCTTTACAGCCACGGGGAAGGAGGAGTTCTGTGTTGTGCTTGCGATACGCAGCTGTGTGGAGAATTGATATAATGTCTAGGATCAGATATCTGAAAACCAAGGTTAGGAAGAGGTGACGGCATAAGACCATGGCGTGTCCGAAGTGCTGGGTGTGCGGCCAGCTGTCTCCTTGTCTGTCTGGACGTCTGGCTTCAGGCTGTGTCAGACAGAGCATGAGTGCCCAGAGCAGCCTATCCAGTTCGGGTACCGTCGAGGCCCGAGCAGGTTGATCCTCATCTGGGTTTTCTGGAGAGAGCCCCACAGGGAAACGTTTTTCTTCCCTTGGGCAGACCCTGGGCTGGGTTGTGGTTCTGGAGTTCCTAGTCCGGAGGGCTTGTTTGCCAGGAGTGTGAGGAAGGAAGTCTGGAAACACAAGCTAGCGTGAGGTTTGGGACCGATGGCACGGCAGGCCCACTCTGAGAGGCTGAATCGAGATCTCCTGCACTGAGGTCATTTCAACTCTGAGACGTGCCTCAGGCTAGAGTTTTTGTCCAGCATGGCCTCTTCCTGAATGGTGTGGGGGCCACAGGAGGCCAGGAAGGTTTGCCTACGATGGGATTTGTGAACTACTCCAAACCTCAAGGTTTCCTTCTGCACGAAAGTCGAGTGCTATTGGATGGTTCCAGGAGGCCCCATACGGAAAGACTCGAGAGCAGGTGTCTAAGCATGGATGCCTGGGAACGCCACCTCATATTCCCACTCTTTAGTCAGGACAAGTCAGGCTCAATCTGCGGGCTCCTGGGTGAGCTACCCAGAGGGGAGAGTTGAAATGGACTCTCCTGAAGATGAGTCCTACTGTGGCTTGGTGGCCTGGGAGACCTTGGAATGTGGAGGTGGCTCAGGGACTCTGCAGGATTCTCCAACCTGAGGTGTTTGACACGGCTCCAACAAGGAAGCTTCCCATGTGGAGACGAGAGAAGTTCTGTTCAGTGCCTCAGGAAAGCCCCATATCCTGTTCTTCGAACCAAAGCCTCTGAGGAGTGACACCTGGAAAACAAAGCAAGAGTTGAGATTAGGGCCTAAGGGCCTGTCCAGCTCAACCTTCTATCTCTGTTGACATCTGTGTGCATGCCTTCATGGAGGTAGCAGCTCCGCTTGTGTCCGAAGGCCCCTGTGTGTGCAGGGAGGCTCCCGGTAATGGTATGTCCTCGGGGGCCTTGAGGTTTCTCATATTCTGGAGGTGTGTGGCCAAAGGAATGGACAGAGTTTCCCAGGAGAGAGCAGGCATGGTCCTGTGGTATGGCTCCAGAGGACCCAGCCTAGAGGCTGTGTTTGCCAGGGCTGTGGGGACAGATGTCTGAAAAAGCAAACTTGGCTCAGGTAGGGGCCAAGGTAATGGCAGGCCTGATCTCCAGTCCGAGAGGGGAGATCCTCTGGATATCAAAGGAGGGCAAGTGGGAGGCAGTCGCTCAGGCTTTTGTCTCTGGGTGTTGCGTTCACAGTGGCCGTTCAGGGTAGGGGTTGCTTCAGCGGCCGAGGAAGAGCCTTCCTCTCGGGGGATTGTCCAAGCTCCCAAGTGTTTGGGTTCATTCTGTGGGAAGGGAAGAGTACTGTTTTCTGCCACAGGGGACCCCCCAGGAGAGGGACTCTAGAGCACAGCAGTGGGTTCCCTCAACTGGAATACACACCATCTAGTTAGTCCTGCGTGCCTATGGGCATGGCAAGCCACATATGCGGGCTCTTGGTCCAATCACTGAGAGGCGTTACTTGAATAAGGTACTCACACTGAGGGTCACAATGTGTGTTTGTGCCCAAGGCGGCCCTCACACATGGGCGTGGCCTCATGGGCCATGCCGTTTTCTCCTACACTGAAGGTTTGACTCACTGCCAGCAGCAAGGTTTCTTGCCATGGGGAAGGAGGGGTTCTGACTTGTGCATCAGGTTCCGCCCTGTGCAGGGATTGGAGATAAGGTCTAGGTTCTGATGACTGAAAACCCAGGTTGGGAATGGATGGTGGCCTAAGGCAGTGGCGGGTCCAATGTGCTGGGTGTGCAGCCAGCTGTGTCGGTGTCTGTTGGAAGGTCTGGGCTCAGGCTATTTGCGACAGAGCATCAGTGTTTAAGGTAGCCTATGCAATTGGGGTGTTGCCGAGGGCCAAGCAGTTTGATCCTCATTTGGGGTTTCTGGGCAGCACCATAGACAAAGTTTTTCTCCTGGGAGGCAGGCGGAGTGCTTCATTGTGGCCCCAGAATTCCCAGAAGGGAGGGTTTTTGGGCCAGGAGTGTGAGGACGGAAGTCTAGGAACACAAGCTAAAGTGAGGATTGGAGCCAAGGGCAGAGCAGGCCCACTAGGCAGAGGCTGAATCAAAATCTCCTGCATCTGAAGTCAGGCTGAGGATCAGACGTTGGCTGAGGCTGGAGTATGTGTCCATGATGGCACCTTCATGAAGCGGGGGCCTCATGAGGCCAAGGAAGTTTTCCCACGCTGAGTTTGGAGGTTGCCCCAAACCACCAGGTTTCCTTCTGTGGGACATTCGAGTCCTGTTGCATGGCTCCAGGACATACCATACGGAAGGACTGGAGAGCATGGTTCGAAGGATGGATCCCTGTACAGCATGCCTCGCATTCCCATTGGCCATTAGCCACAAGATATGTTTGATCTGCTGCCTCTGGGGCACGCTAACCAGTGGGCTGAGTTGAAATGGCCTCTCCTGAGGATGCGTCATAATGTGCGTTTGGGTCCATGGAAACCTTGGAATGTGCTGGTTGTTCAGTGGCCCTGCGGAACTCTCCTACCTGAAGGGTTTGATACATCCCCAGTAAGTAAGCTCCCCATGTGGAGGCGAGAGAGGCTTGGTTTGGTGCCTCAGAAAAGCCCCGTGTGCTGGTCTACGAAAACAGACCTCTGAGGACGGACACATGGAAACCAGAGCTAAGGTTCAGATTAGGGCCTGGGGGCCTGTCCATTTCAACCTTCTGTCTCTGGGGACACTGTCTGAGAGTCTAAGTGGAGATAGTTGCTCCGCTGGTGTCAGAGAGCCCCTCTTAGTCCAGGGTGGCCTACACTATTGATGGCCTCAGGGGCCTTGGAGCTTTTCCCTAACCTGTAGGGTTGTGGTCAATGGATTGGGCACAATTTCCTTGGAGAGGGCAGGCACAATCTTTCGCTGTGGCTCCAGAGGCCCTAGCCTGGCGGTTGTGTGGGTCCAGGCTGAGGGCACAGAAGTCTGAAAACACAAACTCAGCTTATGAGTGGCGCCTAGGGTATGGCAGGCCGGATGTACAGCCCGAGAGGGAGCTCCTGGGCCTCTGAAACTAGGGCGAGTGGGAGGCGTTCCTTCAGGCTTTTGTCTCTGGATGTTGTGTCCGAGATAGCCGTGGATTGGAGGGGTGGCCTCAGGGACTGTGGACGAGTATCCCTCTCTGGGGATTTGTCCCAGCTCCCAAGAGTTTGGGGTCATTTTGTGGGAAGGGTGGAGTCGTGTTGTCTGGCTCACGTGTCTCTCCAAGAAAGGGATTCCAGAGCAGAGCCCCAGGTACGGGCGGGGCGACTGGAAAACTCAAACACTGGTGAGGATTGGGTGCATAGGGGCTTCGCAAGCCCCATATGCGGGCTCTTGGCCCAGGCCCTGACAGGCCTTTCTTTGACATGGGGCTCATGCTGAGGGTCAGAGTGTGAATTTGTGCCCAAGCAGCCCTCAAGTTTTGGCGTGCCATCAGGGACCATGTAGGTTTCTCCCACCCTGAAGGTGTGACTCCATGCCAAGAGCAAGCTTTACAGCCACGGGGAAGGAGGAGTTCTGTGTTGTGCTTGCGATACCCAGCTGTGTGGAGAATTGATATAATGTCTAGGTTCAGATATCTGAAAACCAAGGTTAGGAAGAGGTGACGGCATAAGACCATGGCGTGTCCGAAGTGCTGGGTGTGCGGCCAGCTGTCTCCTTGTCTGTCTGGACGTCTGGCTTCAGGCTGTGTCAGACAGAGCATGAGTGCCCAGAGCAGCCTATCCAGTTCGGGTACCGTCGAGGCCCGAGCAGGTTGATCCTCATCTGGGTTTTCTGGAGAGAGCCCCACAGGGAAACGTTTTTCTTCCCTTGGGCAGACCCTGGGCTGGGTTGTGGTTCTGGAGTTCCTAGTCCGGAGGGCTTGTTTGCCAGGAGTGTGAGGAAGGAAGTCTGAAAACACAAGCTAGCGTGAGGTTTGGGACCGATGGCACGGCAGGCCCACTCTGAGAGGCTGAATCGAGATCTCCTGCACTGAGGTCATTTCAACTCTGAGACGTGCCTCAGGCTAGAGTTTTTGTCCAGCATGGCCTCTTCCTGAATGGTGTGGGGGCCTCATGAGGCCAGGAAGGTTTGCCTACGATGGGATTTGTGAACTACTCCAAACCTCAAGGTTTCCTTCTGCACGAAAGTCGAGTGCTATTGGATGGTTCCAGGAGGCCCCATACGGAAAGACTCGAGAGCAGGTGTCTAAGCATGGATGCCTGGGAACGCCACCTCATATTCCCACTCTTTAGTCAGGACAAGGCAGGCTCAATCTGCGGGCTCCTGGGTGAGCTACCCAGAGGGGAGAGTTGAAATGGACTCTCCTGAAGATGAGTCCTACTGTGGCTTGGTGGCCTGGGAGACCTTGGAATGTGGAGGTGGCTCAGGGACTCTGCAGGATTCTCCAACCTGAGGTGTTTGACACGGCTCCAACAAGGAAGCTTCCCATGTGGAGACGAGAGAAATTCTGTTCAGTGCCTCAGGAAAGCCCCATATCCTGTTCTTCGAACCAAAGCCTCTGAGGAGTGACACCTGGAAAACAAAGCAAGAGTTGAGATTAGGGCCTAAGGGCCTGTCCGGCTCAACCTTCTATCTCTGTTGACATCTGTGTGCATGCCTTCATGGAGGTAGCAGCTCCGCTTGTGTCCGAAGGCCCCTGTGTGTGCAGGGAGGCTCCCGGTAATGGTATGTCCTCGGGGGCCTTGAGGTTTCTCATATTCTGGAGGTGTGTGGCCAAAGGAATGGACAGAGTTTCCCAGGAGAGAGCAGGCATGGTCCTGTGGTATGGCTCCAGAGGACCCAGCCTAGAGGCTGTGTTTGCCAGGGCTGTGGGGACAGATGTCTGAAAAAGCAAACTTGGCTCAGGTAGGGGCCAAGGTAATGGCAGGCCTGATCTCCAGTCCGAGAGGGGAGATCCTCTGGATATCAAAGGAGGGCAAGTGGGAGGCAGTCGCTCAGGCTTTTGTCTCTGGGTGTTGCGTTCACAGTGGCCGTTCAGGGTAGGGGTTGCTTCAGGGGCCGAGGAAGAGCCTTCCTCTCGGGGGATTGTCCAAGCTCCCAAGTGTTTGGGTTCATTCTGTGGGAAGGGAAGAGTACTGTTTTCTGCCACAGGGGACCCCCCAGGAGAGGGACTCTAGAGCACAGCAGTGGGTTCCCTCAACTGGAATACACACCATCTAGTTAGTCCTGCGTGCCTATGGGCATGGCAAGCCACATATGCGGGCTCTTGGTCCAATCACTGAGAGGCGTTACTTGAATAAGGTACTCACGCTGAGGGTCACAATGTGTGTTTGTGCCCAAGGCGGCCCTCACACATGGGCGTGGCCTCATGGGCCATGCCGTTTTCTCCTACACTGAAGGTTTGACTCACTGCCAGCAGCAAGGTTTCTTGCCATGGGTAAGGAGGGGTTCTGACTTGTGCATCAGGTTCCCCTCTGTGCAGGGATTGGAGATAAGGTCTAGGTTCTGATGACTGAAAACCCAGGTTGGGAATGGATGGTGGCCTAAGGCAGTGGCGGGTCCAATGTGCTGGGTGTGCAGCCAGCTGTGTCGGTGTCTGTTGGAAGGTCTGGGCTCAGGCTATTTGCGACAGAGCATCAGTGTTTAAGGTAGCCTATGCAATTGGGGTGTTGCCGAGGGCCAAGCAGTTTGATCCTCATTTGGGGTTTCTGGGCAGCACCATAGACAAAGTTTTTCTCCTGGGAGGCAGGCGGAGTGCTTCATTGTGGCCCCAGAATTCCCAGAATGGAGGGTTTGTGGGCCAGGAGTGTGAGGACGGAAGTCTAGGAACACAAGCTAAAGTGAGGATTGGAGCCAAGGGCAGAGCAGGCCCACTAGGCAGAGGCTGAATCAAAATCTCCTGCATCTGAAGTCAGGCTGAGGATCAGACGTTCGCTGAGGCTGGAGTATGTGTCCATGATGGCACCTTCATGAAGCGGGGGCCTCATGAGGCCAAGGAAGTTTTCCCACGCTGAGTTTGGAGGTTGCCCCAAACCACCAGGTTTCCTTCTGTGGGACATTCGAGTCCTGTTGCATGGCTCCAGGACATACCATACGGAAGGACTGGAGAGCACGGTTCGAAGGATGGATCCCTGTACAGCATGCCTCGCATTCCCATTGGCCATTAGCCACAAGATATGTTTGATCTGCTGCCTCTGGGGCACGCTAACCAGTGGGCTGAGTTGAAATGGCCTCTCCTGAGGATGCGTCATAATGTGCGTTTGTGTCCATGGAAACCTTGGAATGTGCTGGTTGTTCAGTGGCCCTGCGGAACTCTCCTACCTGAAGGGTTTGATACATCCCCAGTAAGTAAGCTCCCCATGTGGAGGCGAGAGAGGTTTGGTTTGGTGCCTCAGAAAAGCCCCGTGTGCTGGTCTACGAAAACAGACCTCTGAGGACGGACACATGGAAACCAGAGCTAAGGTTCAGATTAGGGCCTGGGGGCCTGTCCATTTCAACCTTCTGTCTCTGGGGACACTGTCTGAGAGTCTAAGTGGAGATAGTTGCTCCGCTGGTGTCAGAGAGCCCCTCTTAGTCCAGGGTGGCCTACACTATTGATGGCCTCAGGGGCCTTGGAGCTTTTCCCTAACCTGTAGGGTTGTGGTCAATGGATTGGGCACAATTTCCTTGGAGAGGGCAGGCACAATCTTTCGCTGTGGCTCCAGAGGCCCTAGCCTGGCGGTTGTGTGGGTCCAGGCTGAGGGCACAGAAGTCTGAAAACACAAACTCAGCTTATGAGTGGCGCCTAGGGTATGGCAGGCCGGATGTACAGCCCGAGAGGGAGCTCCTGGGCCTCTGAAACTAGGGCGAGTGGGAGGCGTTCCTTCAGGCTTTTGTCTCTGGATGTTGTGTCCGAGATAGCCGTGGATTGGAGGGGTGGCCTCAGGGACTGTGGACGAGTATCCCTCTCTGGGGATTTGTCCCAGCTCCCAAGAGTTTGGGGTCATTTTGTGGGAAGGGTGGAGTCGTGTTGTCTGGCTCACGTGTCTCTCCAAGAAAGGGATTCCAGACCAGAGCCCCAGGTACGGGCGGGGCGACTGGAAAACTCAAACACTGGTGAGGATTGGGTGCATAGGGGCTTCGCAAGCCCCATATGCGGGCTCTTGGCCCAGGCCCTGACAGGCCTTTCTTTGACATGGGGCTCATGCTGAGGGTCAGAGTGTGAATTTGTGCCCAAGCGCCCTCAAGTTTTGGCGTGCCATCAGGGACCATGTAGGTTTCTCCCACCCTGAAGGTGTGACTCCATGCCAAGAGCAAGCTTTACAGCCACGGGGAAGGAGGAGTTCTGTGTTGTGCTTGCGATACCCAGCTGTGTGGAGAATTGATATAATGTCTAGGTTCAGATATCTGAAAACCAAGGTTAGGAAGAGGTGACGGCATAAGACCATGGCGTGTCCGAAGTGCTGGGTGTGCGGCCAGCTGTCTCCTTGTCTGTCTGGACGTCTGGCTTCAGGCTGTGTCAGACAGAGCATGAGTGCCCAGAGCAGCCTATCCAGTTCGGGTACCGGTCGAGGCCCGAGCAGGTTGATCCTCATCTGGGTTTTCTGGAGAGAGCCCCACAGGGAAACGTTTTTCTTCCCTTGGGCAGACCCTGGGCTGGGTTGTGGTTCTGGAGTTCCTAGTCCGGAGGGCTTGTTTGCCAGGAGTGTGAGGAAGGAAGTCTGAAAACACAAGCTAGCGTGAGGTTTGGGACCGATGGCACGGCAGGCCCACTCTGAGAGGCTGAATCGAGATCTCCTGCACTGAGGTCATTTCAACTCTGAGACGTGCCTCAGGCTAGAGTTTTTGTCCAGCATGGCCTCTTCCTGAATGGTGTGGGGGCCTCATGAGGCCAGGAAGGTTTGCCTACGATGGGATTTGTGAACTACTCCAAACCTCAAGGTTTCCTTCTGCACGAAAGTCGAGTGCTATTGGATGGTTCCAGGAGGCCCCATACGGAAAGACTCGAGAGCAGGTGTCTAAGCATGGATGCCTGGGAACGCCACCTCATATTCCCACTCTTTAGTCAGGACAAGTCAGGCTCAATCTGCGGGCTCCTGGGTGAGCTACCCAGAGGGGAGAGTTGAAATGGACTCTCCTGAAGATGAGTCCTACTGTGGCTTGGTGGCCTGGGAGACCTTGGAATGTGGAGGTGGCTCAGGGACTCTGCAGGATTCTCCAACCTGAGGTGTTTGACACGGCTCCAACAAGGAAGCATCCCATGTGGAGACGAGAGAAGTTCTGTTCAGTGCCTCAGGAAAGCCCCATATCCTGTTCTTCGAACCAAAGCCTCTGAGGAGTGACACCTGGAAAACAAAGCAAGAGTTGAGATTAGGGCCTAAGGGCCTGTCCGCCTCAACCTTCTATCTCTGTTGACATCGGTGTGCATGCCTTCATGGAGGTAGCAGCTCCGCTTGTGTCCGAAGGCCCCTGTGTGTGCAGGGAGGCTCCCGGTAATGGTATGTCCTCGGGGGCCTTGAGGTTTCTCATATTCTGGAGGTGTGTGGCCAAAGGAATGGACAGAGTTTCCCAGGAGAGAGCAGGCATGGTCCTGTGGTATGGCTCCAGAGGACCCAGCCTAGAGGCTGTGTTTGCCAGGGCTGTGGGGACAGATGTCTGAAAAAGCAAACTTGGCTCAGGTAGGGGCCAAGGTAATGGCAGGCCTGATCTCCAGTCCGAGAGGGGAGATCCTCTGGATATCAAAGGAGGGCAAGTGGGAGGCAGTCGCTCAGGCTTTTGTCTCTGGGTGTTGCGTTCACAGTGGCCGTTCAGGGTAGGGGTTGCTTCAGGGGCCGAGGAAGAGCCTTCCTCTCGGGGGATTGTCCAAGCTCCCAAGTGTTTGGGTTCATTCTGTGGGAAGGGAAGAGTACTGTTTTCTGCCACAGGGGACCCCCCAGGAGAGGGACTCTAGAGCACAGCAGTGGGTTCCCTCAACTGGAATACACACCATCTAGTTAGTCCTGCGTGCCTATGGGCATGGCAAGCCACATATGCGGGCTCTTGGTCCAATCACTGAGAGGCGTTACTTGAATAAGGTACTCACGCTGAGGGTCACAATGTGTGTTTGTGCCCAAGGCGGCCCTCACACATGGGCGTGGCCTCATGGGCCATGCCGTTTTCTCCTACACTGAAGGTTTGACTCACTGCCAGCAGCAAGGTTTCTTGCCATGGGGAAGGAGGGGTTCTGACTTGTGCATCAGGTTCCCCCCTGTGCAGGGATTGGAGATAAGGTCTAGGTTCTGATGACTGAAAACCCAGGTTAGGAATGGATGGTGGCCTAAGGCAGTGGCGGGTCCAATGTGCTGGGTGTGCAGCCAGCTGTGTCGGTGTCTGTTGGAAGGTCTGGGCTCAGGCTATTTGCGACAGAGCATCAGTGTTTAAGGTAGCCTATGCAATTGGGGTGTTGCCGAGGGCCAAGCAGTTTGATCCTAATTTGGGGTTTCTGGGCAGCACCATAGACAAAGTTTTTCTCCTGGGAGGCAGGCGGAGTGCTTCATTGTGGCCCCAGAATTCCCAGAAGGGAGGGTTTGTGGGCCAGGAGTGTGAGGACGGAAGTTTAGGAACACAGGCTAGAGTGAGGATTTGAGCCAAGGGCAGAGCAGGCCCACTAGGCAGAGGCTGAATCAAAATCTCCTGCATCTGAAGTCAGGCTGAGGATCAGACGTTGGCTGAGGCTGGAGTATGTGTCCATGATGGCACCTTCATGAAGCGGGGGCCTCATGAGGCCAAGGAAGTTTTCCCACGCTGAGTTTGGAGGTTGCCCCAAACCACCAGGTTTCCTTCTGTGGGACATTCGAGTCCTGTTGCATGGCTCCAGGACATACCATACGGAAGGACTGGAGAGCACGGTTCGAAGGATGGATCCCTGTACAGCATGCCTCGCATTCCCATTGGCCATTAGCCACAAGATATGTTTGATCTGCTGCCTCTGGGGCACGATAACCAGGGGGCTGAGTTGAAATGGCCTCTTCTGAGGATGCGTCATAATGTGCGTTTGGGTCCATGGAAACCTTGGAATGTGCTGGTTGTTCAGTGGCCCTGCGGAACTCTCCTACCTGAAGGGTTTGATCCATCCCCAGTAAGTAAGCTCCCCATGTGGAGGCGAGAGAGGTTTGGTTTGGTGCCTCAGAAAAGCCCCGTGTGCTGGTCTACGAAAACAGACCTCTGAGGACGGACACATGGAAACCAGAGCTAAGGTTCAGATTAGGGCCTGGGGGCCTGTCCATTTCAACCTTCTGTCTCTGGGGACACTGTCTGAGAGTCTAAGTGGAGATAGTTGCTCCGCTGGTGTCAGAGAGCCCCTCTTAGTCCAGGGTGGCCTACACTATTGATGGCCTCAGGGGCCTTGGAGCTTTTCCCTAACCTGTAGGGTTGTGGTCAATGGATTGGGCACAATTTCCTTGGAGAGGGAAGGCACAATCTTTCGCTGTGGCTCCAGAGGCCCTAGCCTGGCGGTTGTGTGGGTCCAGGCTGTGGGCACAGAAGTCTGAAAACACAAACTCAGCTTATGAGTGGCGCCTAGGGTATGGCAGGCCGGATGTACAGCCCGAGAGGGAGCTCCTGGGCCTCTGAAACTAGGGCGAGTGGGAGGCGTTCCTTCAGGCTTTTGTCTCTGGATGTTGTGTCCGAGATAGCCGTGGATTGGAGGGGTGGCCTCAGGGACTGTGGACGAGTATCCCTCTCTGGGGATTTGTCCCAGCTCCCAAGAGTTTGGGGTCATTTTGTGGGAAGGGTGGAGTCGTGTTGTCTGGCTCACGTGTCTCTCCAAGAAAGGGATTCCAGAGCAGAGCCCCAGGTACGGGCGGGGCGACTGGAAAACTCAAACACTGGTGAGGATTGGGTGCATAGGGGCTTCACAAGCCCCATATGCGGGCTCTTGGCCCAGGCCCTGACAGGCCTTTCTTTGACATGGGGCTCATGCTGAGGGTCAGAGTGTGAATTTGTGCCCAAGCAGCCCTCAAGTTTGGGCGTGCCATCAGGGACCAGGAAGGTTTCTCCCACCCTGAAGGTGTGACTCCATGCCAAGAGCAAGCTTTACAGCCACGGGGAAGGAGGAGTTCTGTGTTGTGCTTGCGATACCCAGCTGTGTGGAGAATTGATATAATGTCTAGGATCAGATATCTGAAAACCAAGGTTAGGAAGAGGTGACGGCATAAGACCATGGCGTGTCCGAAGTGCTGGGTGTGCGGCCAGCTGTCTCCTTGTCTGTCTGGACGTCTGGCTTCAGGCTGTGTCAGACAGAGCATGAGTGCCCAGAGCAGCCTATCCAGTTCGGGTACCTTCGAGGCCCGAGCAGGTTGATCCTCATCTGGGTTTTCTGGAGAGAGCCCCACAGGGAAACGTTTTTCTTCCCTTGGGCAGACCCTGGGCTGGGTTGTGGTTCTGGAGTTCCTAGTCCGGAGGGCTTGTTTGCCAGGAGTGTGAGGAAGGAAGTCTGAAAACACAAGCTAGCGTGAGGTTTGGGACCAATGGCACGGCAGGCCCACTCTGAGAGGCTGAATCGAGATCTCCTGCACTGAGGTCATTTCAACTCTGAGACGTGCCTCAGGCTAGAGTTTTTGTCCAGCATGGCCTCTTCCTGAATGGTGTGGGGGCCTCATGAGGCCAGGAAGGTTTGCCTACGATGGGATTTGTGAACTACTCCAAACCTCAAGGTTTCCTTCTGCACGAAAGTCGAGTGCTATTGGATGGTTCCAGGAGGCCCCATACGGAAAGACTCGAGAGCAGGTGTCTAAGCATGGATGCCTGGGAACGCCACCTCATATTCCCACTCTTTAGTCAGGACAAGTCAGGCTCAATCTGCGGGCTCCTGGGTGAGCTACCCAGAGGGGAGAGTTGAAATGGACTCTCCTGAAGATGAGTCCTACTGTGGCTTGGTGGCCTGGGAGACCTTGGAATGTGGAGGTGGCTCAGGGACTCTGCAGGATTCTCCAACCTGAGGTGTTTGACACGGCTCCAACAAGGAAGCATCCCATGTGGAGACGAGAGAAGTTCTGTTCAGTGCCTCAGGAAAGCCCCATATCCTGTTCTTCGAACCAAAGCCTCTGAGGAGTGACACCTGGAAAACAAAGCAAGAGTTGAGATTAGGGCCTAAGGGCCTGTCCGGCTCAACCTTCTATCTCTGTTGACATCTGTGTGCATGCCTTCATGGAGGTAGCAGCTCCGCTTGTGTCCGAAGGCCCCTGTGTGTGCAGGGAGGCTCCCGGTAATGGTATGTCCTCGGGGGCCTTGAGGTTTCTCATATTCTGGAGGTGTGTGGCCAAAGGAATGGACAGAGTTTCCCAGGAGAGAGCAGGCATGGTCCTGTGGTATGGCTCCAGAGGACCCAGCCTAGAGGCTGTGTTTGCCAGGGCTGTGGGGACAGATGTCTGAAAAAGCAAACTTGGCTCAGGTAGGGGCCAAGGTAATGGCAGGCCTGATCTCCAGTCCGAGAGGGGAGATCCTCTGGATATCAAAGGAGGGCAAGTGGGAGGCAGTCGCTCAGGCTTTTGTCTCTGGGTGTTGCGTTCACAGTGGCCGTTCAGGGTAGGGGTTGCTTCAGGGGCCGAGGAAGAGCCTTCCTCTCGGGGGATTGTCCAAGCTCCCAAGTGTTTGGGTTCATTCTGTGGGAAGGGAAGAGTACTGTTTTCTGCCACAGGGGACCCCCCAGGAGAGGGACTCTAGAGCACAGCAGTGGGTTCCCTCAACTGGAATACACACCATCTAGTTAGTCCTGCGTGCCTATGGGCATGGCAAGCCACATATGCGGGCTCTTGGTCCAATCACTGAGAGGCGTTACTTGAATAAGGTACTCACGCTGAGGGTCACAATGTGTGTTTGTGCCCAAGGCGGCCCTCACACATGGGCGTGGCCTCATGGGCCATGCCGTTTTCTCCTACAATGAAGGTTTGACTCACTGCCAGCAGCAAGGTTTCTTGCCATGGGGAAGGAGGGGTTCTGACTTGTGCATCAGGTTCCCCCCTGTGCAGGGATTGGAGATAAGGTCTAGGTTCTGATGACTGAAAACCCAGGTTGGGAATGGATGGTGGCCTAAGGCAGTGGCGGGTCCAATGTGCTGGGTGTGCAGCCAGCTGTGTCGGTGTCTGTTGGAAGGTCTGGGCTCAGGCTATTTGCGACAGAGCATCAGTGTTTAAGGTAGCCTATGCAATTGGGGTGTTGCCGAGGGCCAAGCAGTTTGATCCTCATTTGGGGTTTCTGGGCAGCACCATAGACAAAGTTTTTCTCCTGGGAGGCAGGCGGAGTGCTTCATTGTGGCCCCAGAATTCCCAGAAGGGAGGGTTTGTGGGCCAGGAGTGTGAGGACGGAAGTTTAGGAACACAGGCTAGAGTGAGGATTTGAGCCAAGGGCAGAGCAGGCCCACTAGGCAGAGGCTGAATCAAAATCTCCTGCATCTGAAGTCAGGCTGAGGATCAGACGTTGGTTGAGGCTGGAGTATGTGTCCATGATGGCACCTTCATGAAGCGGGGGCCTCATGAGGCCAAGGAAGTTTTCCCACGCTGAGTTTGGAGGTTGCCCCAAACCACCAGGTTTCCTTCTGTGGGACATTCGAGTCCTGTTGCATGGCTCCAGGACATACCATACGGAAGGACTGGAGAGCACGGTTCGAAGGATGGATCCCTGTACAGCATGCCTCGCATTCCCATTGGCCATTAGCCACAAGATATGTTTGATCTGCTGCCTCTGGGGCACGATAACCAGGGGGCTGAGTTGAAATGGCCTCTTCTGAGGATGCGTCATAATGTGCGTTTGGGTCCATGGAAACCTTGGAATGTGCTGGTTGTTCAGTGGCCCTGCGGAACTCTCCTACCTGAAGGGTTTGATCCATCCCCAGTAAGTAAGCTCCCCATGTGGAGGCGAGAGAGGTTTGGTTTGGTGCCTCAGAAAAGCCCCGTGTGCTGGTCTACGAAAACAGACCTCTGAGGACGGACACATGGAAACCAGAGCTAAGGTTCAGATTAGGGCCTGGGGGCCTGTCCATTTCAACCTTCTGTCTCTGGGGACACTGTCTGAGAGTCTAAGTGGAGATAGTTGCTCCGCTGGTGTCAGAGAGCCCCTCTTAGTCCAGGGTGGCCTACACTATTGATGGCCTCAGGGGCCTTGGAGCTTTTCCCTAACCTGTAGGGTTGTGGTCAATGGATTGGGCACAATTTCCTTGGAGAGGGAAGGCACAATCTTTCGCTGTGGCTCCAGAGGCCCTAGCCTGGCGGTTGTGTGGGTCCAGGCTGTGGGCACAGAAGTCTGAAAACACAAACTCAGCTTATGAGTGGCGCCTAGGGTATGGCAGGCCGGATGTACAGCCCGAGAGGGAGCTCCTGGGCCTCTGAAACTAGGGCGAGTGGGAGGCGTTCCTTCAGGCTTTTGTCTCTGGATGTTGTGTCCGAGATAGCCGTGGATTGGAGGGGTGGCCTCAGGGACTGTGGACGAGTATCCCTCTCTGGGGATTTGTCCCAGCTCCCAAGAGTTTGGGGTCATTTTGTGGGAAGGGTGGAAAAGTGTTGTCTGGCTCACGTGTCTCTCCAAGAAAGGGATTCCAGAGCAGAGCCCCAGGTACGGGCGGGGCGACTGGAAAACTCAAACACTGGTGAGGATTGGGTGCATAGGGGCTTCACAAGCCCCATATGCGGGCTCTTGGCCCAGGCCCTGACAGGCCTTTCTTTGACATGGGGCTCATGCTGAGGGTCAGAGTGTGAATTTGTGCCCAAGCAGCCCTCAAGTTTGGGCGTGCCATCAGGGACCAGGAAGGTTTCTCCCACCCTGAAGGTGTGACTCCATGCCAAGAGCAAGCTTTACAGCCACGGGGAAGGAGGAGTTCTGTGTTGTGCTTGCGATACCCAGCTGTGTGGAGAATTGATATAATGTCTAGGTTCAGATATCTGAAAACCAAGGTTAGGAAGAGGTGACGGCATAAGACCATGGCGTGTCCGAAGTGCTGGGTGTGCGGCCAGCTGTCTCCTTGTCTGTCTGGACGTCTGGCTTCAGGCTGTGTCAGACAGAGCATGAGTGCCCAGAGCAGCCTATCCAGTTCGGGTACCTTCGAGGCCCGAGCAGGTTGATCCTCATCTGGGTTTTCTGGAGAGAGCCCCACAGGGAAACGTTTTTCTTCCCTTGGGCAGACCCTGGGCTGGGTTGTGGTTCTGGAGTTCCTAGTCCGGAGGGCTTGTTTGCCAGGAGTGTGAGGAAGGAAGTCTGAAAACACAAGCTAGCGTGAGGTTTGGGACCGATGGCACGGCAGGCCCACTCTGAGAGGCTGAATCGAGATCTCCTGCACTGAGGTCATTTCAACTCTGAGACGTGCCTCAGGCTAGAGTTTTTGTCCAGCATGGCCTCTTCCTGAATGGTGTGGGGGCCTCATGAGGCCAGGAAGGTTTGCCTACGATGGGATTTGTGAACTACTCCAAACCTCAAGGTTTCCTTCTGCACGAAAGTCGAGTGCTATTGGATGGTTCCAGGAGGCCCCATACGGAAAGACTCGAGAGCAGGTGTCTAAGCATGGATGCCTGGGAACGCCACCTCATATTCCCACTCTTTAGTCAGGACAAGGCAGGCTCAATCTGCGGGCTCCTGTGTGAGCTACCCAGAGGGGAGAGTTGAAATGGACTCTCCTGAAGATGAGTCCTACTGTGGCTTGGTGGCCTGGGAGACCTTGGAATGTGGAGGTGGCTCAGGGACTCTGCAGGATTCTCCAACCTGAGGTGTTTGACACGGCTCCAACAAGGAAGCATCCCATGTGGAGACGAGAGAAGTTCTGTTCAGTGCCTCAGGAAAGCCCCATATCCTGTTCTTCGAACCAAAGCCTCTGAGGAGTGACACCTGGAAAACAAAGCAAGAGTTGAGATTAGGGCCTAAGGGCCTGTCCGGCTCAACCTTCTATCTCTGTTGACATCTGTGTGCATGCCTTCATGGAGGTAGCAGCTCCGCTTGTGTCCGAAGGCCCCTGTGTGTGCAGGGAGGCTCCCGGTAATGGTATGTCCTCGGGGGCCTTGAGGTTTCTCATATTCTGGAGGTGTGTGGCCAAAGGAATGGACAGAGTTTCCCAGGAGAGAGCAGGCATGGTCCTGTGGTATGGCTCCAGAGGACCCAGCCTAGAGGCTGTGTTTGCCAGGGCTGTGGGGACAGATGTCTGAAAAAGCAAACTTGGCTCAGGTAGGGGCCAAGGTAATGGCAGGCCTGATCTCCAGTCCGAGAGGGGAGATCCTCTGGATATCAAAGGAGGGCAAGTGGGAGGCAGTCGCTCAGGCTTTTGTCTCTGGGTGTTGCGTTCACAGTGGCCGTTCAGGGTAGGGGTTGCTTCAGGGGCCGAGGAAGAGCCTTCCTCTCGGGGGATTGTCCAAGCTCCCAAGTGTTTGGGTTCATTCTGTGGGAAGGGAAGAGTACTGTTTTCTGCCACAGGGGACCCCCCAGGAGAGGGACTCTAGAGCACAGCAGTGGGTTCCCTCAACTGGAATACACACCATCTAGTTAGTCCTGCGTGCCTATGGGCATGGCAAGCCACATATGCGGGCTCTTGGTCCAATCACTGAGAGGCGTTACTTGAATAAGGTACTCACGCTGAGGGTCACAATGTGTGTTTGTGCCCAAGGCGGCCCTCACACATGGGCGTGGCCTCATGGGCCATGCCGTTTTCTCCTACACTGAAGGTTTGACTCACTGCCAGCAGCAAGGTTTCTTGCCATGGGGAAGGAGGGGTTCTGACTTGTGCATCAGGTTCCCCCCTGTGCAGGGATTGGAGATAAGGTCTAGGTTCTGATGACTGAAAACCCAGGTTGGGAATGGATGGTGGCCTAAGGCAGTGGCGGGTCCAATGTGCTGGGTGTGCAGCCAGCTGTGTCGGTGTCTGTTGGAAGGTCTGGGCTCAGGCTATTTGCGACAGAGCATCAGTGTTTAAGGTAGCCTATGCAATTGGGGTGTTGCCGAGGGCCAAGCAGTTTGATCCTCATTTGGGGTTTCTGGGCAGCACCATAGACAAAGTTTTTCTCCTGGGAGGCAGGCGGAGTGCTTCATTGTGGCCCCAGAATTCCCAGAAGGGAGGGTTTGTGGGCCAGGAGTGTGAGGACGGAAGTCTAGGAACACAAGCTAAAGTGAGGATTGGAGCCAAGGGCAGAGCAGGCCCACTAGGCAGAGGCTGAATCAAAATCTCCTGCATCTGAAGTCAGGCTGAGGATCAGACGTTGGCTGAGGCTGGAGTATGTGTCCATGATGGCACCTTCATGAAGCGGGGGCCTCATGAGGCCAAGGAAGTTTTCCCACGCTGAGTTTGGAGGTTGCCCCAAACCACCAGGTTTCCTTCTGTGGGACATTCGAGTCCTGTTGCATGGCTCCAGGACATACCATACGGAAGGACTGGAGAGCACGGTTCGAAGGATGGATCACTGTACAGCATGCCTCGCATTCCCATTGGCCATTAGCCACAAGATATGTTTGATCTGCTGCCTCTGGGGCACGCTAACCAGTGGGCTGAGTTGAAATGGCCTCTCCTGAGGATGCGTCATAATGTGCGTTTGTGTCCATGGAAACCTTGGAATGTGCTGGTTGTTCAGTGGCCCTGCGGAACTCTCCTACCTGAAGGGTTTGATACATCCCCAGTAAGTAAGCTCCCCATGTGGAGGCGAGAGAGGTTTGGTTTGGTGCCTCAGAAAAGCCCCGTGTGCTGGTCTACGAAAACAGACCTCTGAGGACGGACACATGGAAACCAGAGCTAAGGTTCAGATTAGGGCCTGGGGGCCTGTCCATTTCAACCTTCTGTCTCTGGGGACACTGTCTGAGAGTCTAAGTGGAGATAGTTGCTCCGCTGGTGTCAGAGAGCCCCTCTTAGTCCAGGGTGGCCTACACTATTGATGGCCTCAGGGGCCTTGGAGCTTTTCCCTAACCTGTAGGGTTGTGGTCAATGGATTGGGCACAATTTCCTTGGAGAGGGCAGGCACAATCTTTCGCTGTGGCTCCAGAGGCCCTAGCCTGGCGGTTGTGTGGGTCCAGGCTGAGGGCACAGAAGTCTGAAAACACAAACTCAGCTTATGAGTGGCGCCTAGGGTATGGCAGGCCAGATGTACAGCCCGAGAGGGAGCTCCTGGGCCTCTGAAAC
Organism: Mustela nivalis; assembly: GCF_964662115.1. Lineage (NCBI taxonomy): Eukaryota > Metazoa > Chordata > Mammalia > Carnivora > Mustelidae > Mustela > Mustela nivalis. Next base: position 1,607,743 of record NW_028136529.1, read on the forward strand.
TAGGGCGAGTGGGAGGCGTTCCTTCAGGCTTTTGTCTCTGGATGTTGTGTCCGAGATAGCCGTGGATTGGAGGGGTGGCCTCAGGGACTGTGGACGAGTATCGCTCTCTGGGGATTTGTCCCAGCTCCCAAGAGTTTGGGGTCATTTTGTGGGAAGGGTGGAAAAGTGTTGTCTGGCTCACGTGTCTCTCCAAGAAAGGGATTCCAGAGCAGAGCCCCAGGTACGGGCGGGGCGACTGGAAAACTCAAACACTGGTGAGGATTGGGTGCATAGGGGCTTCGCAAGCCCCATATGCGGGCTCTTGGCCCAGGCCCTGACAGGCCTTTCTTTGACATGGGGCTCATGCTGAGGGTCAGAGTGTGAATTTGTGCCCAATCAGCCCTCAAGTTTGGGCGTGCCATCAGGGACCAGGAAGGTTTCTCCCACCCTGAAGGTGTGACTCCATGCCAAGAGCAAGCTTTACAGCCACGGGGAAGGAGGAGTTCTGTGTTGTGCTTGCGATACCCAGCTGTGTGGAGAATTGATATAATGTCTAGGTTCAGATATCTGAAAACCAAGGTTAGGAAGAGGTGACGGCATAAGACCATGGCGTGTCCGAAGTGCTGGGTGTGCGGCCAGCTGTCTCCTTGTCTGTCTGGACGTCTGGCTTCAGGCTGTGTCAGACAGAGCATGAGTGCCCAGAGCAGCCTATCCAGTTCGGGTACCTTCGAGGCCCGAGCAGGTTGATCCTCATCTGGGTTTTCTGGAGAGAGCCCCACAGGGAAACGTTTTTCTTCCCTTGGGCAGACCCTGGGCTGGGTTGTGGTTCTGGAGTTCCTAGTCCGGAGGGCTTGTTTGCCAGGAGTGTGAGGAAGGAAGTCTGAAAACACAAGCTAGCGTGAGGTTTGGGACCGATGGCACGGCAGGCCCACTCTGAGAGGCTGAATCGAGATCTCCTGCACTGAGGTCATTTCAACTCTGAGACGTGCCTCAGGCTAGAGTTTTTGTCCAGCATGGCCTCTTCCTGAATGGTGTGGGGGCCTCATGAGGCCAGGAAGGTTTGCCTACGATGGGATTTGTGAACTACTCCAAACCTCAAGGTTTCCTTCTGCACGAAAGTCGAGTGCTATTGGATGGTTCCAGGAGGCCCCATACGGAAAGACTCGAGAGCAGGTGTCTAAGCATGGATGCCTGGGAACGCCACCTCATATTCCCACTCTTTAGTCAGGACAAGGCAGGCTCAATCTGCGGGCTCCTGGGTGAGCTACCCAGAGGGGAGAGTTGAAATGGACTCTCCTGAAGATGAGTCCTACTGTGGCTTGGTGGCCTGGGAGACCTTGGAATGTGGAGGTGGCTCAGGGACTCTGCAGGATTCTCCAACCTGAGGTGTTTGACACGGCTCCAACAAGGAAGCTTCCCATGTGGAGACGAGAGAAGTTCTGTTCAGTGCCTCAGGAAAGCCCCATATCCTGTTCTTCGAACCAAAGCCTCTGAGGAGTGACACCTGGAAAACAAAGCAAGAGTTGAGATTAGGGCCTAAGGGCCTGTCCGGCTCAACCTTCTATCTCTGTTGACATCGGTGTGCATGCCTTCATGGAGGTAGCAGCTCCGCTTGTGTCCGAAGGCCCCTGTGTGTGCAGGGAGGCTCCCGGTAATGGTATGTCCTCGGGGGCCTTGAGGTTTCTCATATTCTGGAGGTGTGTGGCCAAAGGAATGGACAGAGTTTCCCAGGAGAGAGCAGGCATGGTCCTGTGGTATGGCTCCAGAGGACCCAGCCTAGAGGCTGTGTTTGCCAGGGCTGTGGGGACAGATGTCTGAAAAAGCAAACTTAGCTCAGGTAGGGGCCAAGGTAATGGCAGGCCTGATCTCCAGTCCGAGAGGGGAGATCCTCTGGATATCAAAGGAGGGCAAGTGGGAGGCAGTCGCTCAGGCTTTTGTCTCTGGGTGTTGCGTTCACAGTGGCCGTTCAGGGTAGGGGTTGCTTCAGGGGCCGAGGAAGAGCCTTCCTCTCGGGGGATTGTCCAAGCTCCCAAGTGTTTGGGTTCATTCTGTGGGAAGGGAAGAGTACTGTTTTCTGCCACAGGGGACCCCCCAGGAGAGGGACTCTAGAGCACAGCAGTGGGTTCCCTCAACTGGAATACACACCATCTAGTTAGTCCTGCGTGCCTATGGGCATGGCAAGCCACATATGCGGGCTCTTGGTCCAATCACTGAGAGGCGTTACTTGAATAAGGTACTCACGCTGAGGGTCACAATGTGTGTTTGTGCCCAAGGCGGCCCTCACACATGGGCGTGGCCTCATGGGCCATGCCGTTTTCTCCTACACTGAAGGTTTGACTCACTGCCAGCAGCAAGGTTTCTTGCCATGGGGAAGGAGGGGTTCTGACTTGTGCATCAGGTTCCCCCCTGTGCAGGGATTGGAGTAAGGTCTAGGTTCAAATGACTGAAAACCCAGGTTAGGAATGGATGGTGGCCTAAGGCAGTGGCGGGTCCAATGTGCTGGGTGTGCAGCCAGCTGTGTCGGTGTCTGTTGGAAGGTCTGGGTCAGGCTATTTGCGACAGAGCATCAGTGTTTAAGGTAGCCTATGCAATTGGGGTGTTGCCGAGGGCCAAGCAGTTTGATCCTCATTTGGGGTTTCTGGGCAGCACCATAGACAAAGTTTTTCTCCTGGGAGGCAGGCGGAGTGCTTCATTGTGGCCCCAGAATTCCCAGAAGGGAGGGTTTGTGGGCCAGGAGTGTGAGGACGGAAGTTTAGGAACACAGGCTAGAGTGAGGATTTGAGCCAAGGGCAGAGCAGGCCCACTAGGCAGAGGCTGAATCAAAATCTCCTGCATCTGAAGTCAGGCTGAGGATCAGACGTTCGCTGAGGCTGGAGTATGTGTCCATGATGGCACCTTCATGAAGCGGGGGCCTCATGAGGCCAAGGAAGTTTTCCCACGCTGAGTTTGGAGGTTGCCCCAAACCACCAGGTTTCCTTCTGTGGGACATTCGAGTCCTGTTGCATGGCTCCAGGACATACCATACGGAAGGACTGGAGAGCACGGTTCGAAGGATGGATCCCTGTACAGCATGCCTCGCATTCCCATTGGCCATTAGCCACAAGATATGTTTGATCTGCTGCCTCTGGGGCACGATAACCAGGGGGCTGAGTTGAAATGGCCTCTTCTGAGGATGCGTCATAATGTGCGTTTGGGTCCATGGAAACCTTGGAATGTGCTGGTTGTTCAGTGGCCCTGCGGAACTCTCCTACCTGAAGGGTTTGATACATCCCCAGTAAGTAAGCTCCCCATGTGCAGGCGAGAGAGGTTTGGTTTGGTGCCTCAGAAAAGCCCCGTGTGCTGGTCTACGAAAACAGACCTCTGAGGACGGACACATGGAAACCAGAGCTAAGGTTCAGATTAGGGCCTGGGGGCCTGTCCATTTCAACCTTCTGTCTCTGGGGACACTGTCTGAGAGTCTAAGTGGAGATAGTTGCTCCGCTGGTGTCAGAGAGCCCCTCTTAGTCCAGGGTGGCCTACACTATTGATGGCCTCAGGGGCCTTGGAGCTTTTCCCTAACCTGTAGGGTTGTGGTCAATGGATTGGGCACAATTTCCTTGGAGAGGGCACGCACAATCTTTCGCTGTGGCTCCAGAGGCCCTAGCCTGGTGGTTGTGTGGGTCCAGGCTGAGGGCACAGAAGTCTGAAAACACAAACTCAGCTTATGAGTGGCGCTTAGGGTATGGCAGGCCGGATGTACAGCCCGAGAGGGAGCTCCTGGGCCTCTGAAACAAGGGCGAGTGGGAGGCGTTCCTTCAGGCTTTTGTCTCTGGATGTTGTGTCCGAGATAGCCGTGGATTGGAGGGGTGGCCTGAGGGACTGTGGACGAGTATTCCTCTCTGGGGATTTGTCCCAGCTCCCAAGAGTTTGGGGTCATTTTGTGGGAAGGGTGGAAAAGTGTTGTCTGGCTCATGTGTCTCTCCAAGAAAGGGATTCCAGAGCAGAGCCCCAGGTACGGGTGGGGCGACTGGACAACTCAAACACTGGTGAGGATTGGGTGCATAGGGGCTTGGCAAGCCCCATATGCGGGCTCTTGGCCCAGGCCCTGACAGGCCTTTCTTTGACATGGGGCTCATGCTGAGGGTCAGAGTGTGAATTTGTGCCCAAGCAGCCCTCAAGTTTGGGCGTGCCATCAGGGACCAGGAAGGTTTCTCCCACCCTGAAGGTGTGACTCCATGCCAAGAGCAAGCTTTACAGCCACGGGGAAGGAGGAGTTCTGTGTTGTGCTTGCGATACCCTGCTGTGTGGAGAATTGATATAATGTCTAGGTTCAGATATCTGAAAACCACGGTTAGGAAGAGGTGACGGCATAAGACCATGGCGTGTCCGAAGTGCTGGGTGTGCGGCCAGCTGTCTCCTTGTCTGTCTGGACGTCTGGCTTCAGGCTGTGTCAGACAGAGCATGAGTGCCCAGAGCAGCCTATCCAGTTCGGGTACCGTCGAGGCCCGAGCAGGTTGATCCTCATCTGGGTTTTCTGGAGAGAGCCCCACAGGGAAACGTTTTTCTTCCCTTGGGCAGACCCTGGGCTGGGTTGTGGTTCTGGAGTTCCTAGTCCGGAGGGCTTGTTTGCCAGGAGTGTGAGGAAGGAAGTCTGAAAACACAAGCTAGCGTGAGGTTTGGGACCGATGGCACGGCAGGCCCACTCTGAGAGGCTGAATCGAGATCTCCTGCACTGAGGTCATTTCAACTATGAGACGTGCTTCAGGCTAGAGTTTTTGTCCAGCATGGCCTCTTCCTGAATGGTGTGGGGGCCTCATGAGGCCAGGAAGGTTTGCCTACGATGGGATATGTGAACTACTCCAAACCTCAAGGTTTCCTTCTGCACGACAGTCGAGTGCTATTGGATGGTTCCAGGAGGCCCCATACGGAAAGACTCGAGAGAAGGTGTCTAAGCATGGATGCCTGGGAACGCCACCTCATATTCCCACTCTTTAGTCAGGACAAGGCAGGCTCAATCTGCGGGCTCCTGGGTGAGCTACCCAGAGGGGAGAGTTGAAATGGACTCTCCTGAAGATGAGTCCTACTGTGGCTTGGTGGCCTGGGAGACCTTGGAATGTGGAGGTGGCTCAGGGACTCTGCAGGATTCTCCAACCTGAGGTGTTTGACACGGCTCCAACAAGGAAGCATCCCATGTGGAGACGAGAGAAGTTCTGTTCAGTGCCTCAGGAAAGCCCCATATCCTGTTCTTCGAACCAAAGCCTCTGAGGAGTGACACCTGGAAAACAAAGCAAGAGTTGAGATTAGGGCCTAAGGGCCTGTCCGGCTCAACCTTCTATCTCTGTTGACATCTGTGTGCATGCCTTCATGGAGGTAGCAGCTCCGCTTGTGTCCGAAGGCCCCTGTGTGTGCAGGGAGGCTCCCGGTAATGGTATGTCCTCGGGGGCCTTGAGGTTTCTCATATTCTGGAGGTGTGTGGCCAAAGGAATGGACAGAGTTTCCCAGGAGAGAGCAGGCATGGTCCTGTGGTATGGCTCCAGAGGACCCAGCCTAGAGGCTGTGTTTGCCAGGGCTGTGGGGACAGATGTCTGAAAAAGCAAACTTGGCTCAGGTAGGGGCCAAGGTAATGGCAGGCCTGATCTCCAGTCCGAGAGGGGAGATCCTCTGGATATCAAAGGAGGGCAAGTGGGAGGCAGTCGCTCAGGCTTTTGTCTCTGGGTGTTGCGTTCACAGTGGCCGTTCAGGGTAGGGGTTGCTTCAGGGGCCGAGGAAGAGCCTTCCTCTCGGGGGATTGTCCAAGCTCCCAAGTGTTTGGGTTCATTCTGTGGGAAGGGAAGAGTACTGTTTTCTGCCACAGGGGACCCCCCATGAGAGGGACTCTAGAGCACAGCAGTGGGTTCCCTCAACTGGAATACACACCATCTAGTTAGTCCTGCGTGCCTATGGGCATGGCAAGCCACATATGCGGGCTCTTGGTCCAATCACTGAGAGGCGTTACTTGAATAAGGTACTCACGCTGAGGGTCACAATGTGTGTTTGTGCCCAAGGCGGCCCTCACACATGGGCGTGGCCTCATGGGCCATGCCGTTTGCTCCTACACTGAAGGTTTGACTCACTTCCAGCAGCAAGGTTTCTTGCCATGGGGAAGGAGGGGTTCTGACTTGTGCATCAGGTTCCCCCCTGTGCAGGGATTGGAGATAAGGTCTAGGTTCTGATGACTGAAAACCCAGGTTGGGAATGGACGGTGGCCTAAGGCAGTGGCGGGTCCTATGTGCTGGGTGTGCAGCCAGCTGTGTCGGTGTCTGTTGGAAGGTCTGGGCTCAGGCTATTTGCGACAGAGCATCAGTGTTGAAGGTAGCCTATGCAATTGGGGTGTTGCCGAGGGCCAAGCAGTTTGATCCTCATTTGGGGTTTCTGGGCAGCACCATAGACAAAGTTTTTCTCCTGGGAGGCAGGCGGAGTGCTTCATTGTGGCCCCAGAATTCCCAGTAGGGAGGGTTTGTGGGCCAGGAGTGTGAGGACGGAAGTCTAGGAACACAAGCTAAAGTGAGGATTGGAGCCAAGGGCAGAGCAGGCCCACTAGGCAGAGGCTGAATCAAAATCTCCTGCATCTGAAGTCAAGCTGAGGATCAGACGTTGGCTGAGGCTGGAGTATGTGTCCATGATGGCACCTTCATGAAGCTGGGGCCTCATGAGGCCAAGGAAGTTTTCCCACGCTGAGTTTGGAGGTTGCCCCAAACCACCAGGTTTCCTTCTGTGGGACATTCGAGTCCTGTTGCATGGCTCCAGGACATACCATACGGAAGGACTGGAGAGCACGGTTCGAAGGATGGATCCCTGTACAGCATGCCTCGCATTCCCATTGGCCATTAGCCACAAGATATGTTTGATCTGCTGCCTTTGGGGCACGCTAACCAGGGGGCTGAGTTGAAATGGCCTCTCCTGAGGATGCGTCATAATGTGCGTTTGGGTCCATGGAAACCTTGGAATGTGCTGGTTGTTCAGTGGCCCTGCGGAACTCTCCTACCTGAAGGGTTTGATACATCCCCAGTAAGTAAACGCCCCATGTGGAGACGAGAGAGGTTTCGTTTGGTGCCTCAGAAAAGCCCCGTGTGCTGGTCTACGAAAACAGACCTCTGAGGACGGACACATGGAAACCAAAGCTAAGGTTCAGATTAGGGCCTGGAGGCCTGTCCATTTCAACCTTCTGTCTCTGGGGACACTGATAGTCTAAGTGGAGATAGTTGCTCCGCTGGTGTCAGAGAGCCCCTCTTAGTCCAGGGTGGCCTACACTATTGATGGCCTCAGGGGCCTTGGAGCTTTTCCCTAACCTGTAGGGTTGTGGTCAATGGATTGGGCACAATTTCCTTGGAGAGGGAAGGCACAATCTTTCGCTGTGGCTCCAGAGGCCCTAGCCTGGCGGTTGTGTGGGTCCAGGCTGTGGGCACAGAAGTCTGAAAACACAAACTCAGCTTATGAGTGGCGCCTAGGGTATGGCAGGCCGGATGTAAAGCCCGAGAGGGAGCTCCTGGGCCTCTGAAACAAGGGCGAGTGGGAGGCGTTCCTTCAGGCTTTTGTCTCTGGATGTTGTGTCCGGGATAGCCGTGGATTGGAGGGGTGGCCTCAGGGACTGTGGACAAGTATCCCTGTCTGGCGATATGTCCCAGCTCCCAAGAGTTTGGGGTCATTTTGTGGGAAGGGTGGAAAAGTGTTGTCTGGCTCATGTGTCTCTCCAAGAAAGGGATTCCAGAGCAGAGCCCCAGGTACGGGCGGGGCGACTGGAAAACTCAAACACTGGTGAGGATTGGGTGCATAGGGGCTTGGCAAGCCCCATATGCGGGCTCTTGGCCCAGGCCCTGACAGACCTTTCTTTGACATGGGGCTCATTCTGAGGGTCAGAGTGTGAATTTGTGCCCAAGCAGCCCTCAAGTTTGGGCGTGGCATCAGGGACCAGGAAGGTTTCTCCCACCCTGAAGGTGTGACTCCATGCCAAGAGCAAGCTTTACAGCCTCGGGGAAGGAGGAGTTCTGTGTTGTGCTTGCAATACCCTGCTGTGTGGAGAATTGATATAATGTCTAAGTTCAGATATCTGAAAACCAAGGTTAGGAAAAGGTGACGGCATAAGACCATGGCGTGTCCGTAGTGCTGGGTGTGCGGCCAGCTGTCTCCTTGTCTGTCTGGACGTCTGGCTTCAGGCTGTGTCAGACAGAGCATGAGTGCCCAGAGCAGCCTATCCAGTTCGGGTACCGTCGAGGCCCGAGCAGGTTGATCCTCATCTGGGTTTTCTGGAGAGAGCCCCACGTTTTTCTTCCATTGGGCAGACCCTGGGCTGGGTTGTGGTTCTGGAGTTCCTAGTCCGGAGGGCTTGTTTGCCAGGAGTGTGAGGAAGGAAGTCTGAAAACACAAGCTAGCGTGAGGTTTGGGACCGATGGCACGGCAGGCCCACTCTGAGAGGCTGAATCGAGATCTCCTGCACTGAGGTCATGTCAACTATGAGACGTTCCTCAGGCTAGAGTTTTTGTCCAGCATGGCCTCTTCCTGAAGGGTGTGGGGGCTTCATGAGGCCAGGAAGGTTTGCCTACGATGGGATTTGTGAACTACTCCAAACCTCAAGGTTTCCTTCTGCACGAAAGTCGAGTGCTATTGGATGGTTCCAGGAGGCCCCATACGGAAAGACTCGAGAGCAGGTGTCTAAGCATGGATGCCTGGGAACGCCACCTCATATTCCCACTCTTTAGTCAGGACAAGGCAGGCTCAATCTGCGGGCTCCTGGGTGAGCTACCCAGAGGGGAGAGTTGAAATGGACTCTCCTGAAGATGAGTCCTACTGTGGCTTGGTGGCCTGGGAGACCTTGGAATGTGGAGGTGGCTCAGGGACTCTGCAGGATTCTCCAACCTGAGGTGTTTGACACGGCTCCAACAAGGAAGCTTCCCATGTGGAGACGAGAGAAGTTCTGTTCAGTGCCTCAGGAAAGCCCCATATCCTGTTCTTCGAACCAAAGCTTCTGAGGAGTGACACCAGGAAAACAAAGCAAGAGTTGAGATTAGGGCCTAAGGGCCTGTCCGTCTCAACCTTCAGTCATGCACAGAAACTACAACCTGAGCCAACGTCTGATCCTCGCCGTGACTTCAGATGCATGAGATATTGGTTCAGATGTGCAAGGGGTACCTGCCTTGCCCTCGGCCTGAAGCCCAAGTCTAGCTTGTGGTCTCAGACATCTGTCCTCACACTACTGGCCCAGAAGCCCTTAAGTTTGGCAAATCCGGACCCACAATGCAGCACTCTGCCTGCCCTCGAGAAAAAATATCTTGCCTAATGAGCTGCCCAGGCACCTCAAATGAGGATCAACCTACACGGCACTCGACTGTACCCAAATTACATAGTCTAATCTGGGCATTAATGCACTGTCTGACACAAATGAGCACGAACCTCCTGACCTACAATCAGGCAGCTGACCGCACACTGAGCACTTCAGACCCACCATGGCCTTAGGACATCATCTCTTCCAAACTGCGATTTTCAGGCTTCCGAACCTAGACCTTATCTCCAACCACTGCCCAGGGTTGAAAATGATGCAGAAATCAGAACTCCTTCCCCATGGCAAGAGACCTTGTGATTGGCATGTTGTCCAAAGTTCAGTGAAGTTGAAACCAGTGTGGCCCATGAGGCCCCGCCCATGCTCCCGAGCCACATTGCTCACAAACACACATTGTGACCCTCAGCCTTTGCCCAGTCCTCAAGGAATGCCTCTCAGTGGCTGGATTAAGAGACAGCATATGGGGCCTGCCATGTCCCTAGGCCCCAAATTTTAACCATAGTTTGGGTTGTCCCTTCACTCTTCCCCAGGGCTCTACTTTGGAATTCCTCTTTGGTTGGGACACCTGAGGTAACAAAACTGAAAGGAGACCTCCCATCCCACAGATTGACGAAAAACAATTGGGACCGGGCCAAATCCACAGAGAGGAAGATTCGTCCATGGCCCATGAGGGCTCCCCACATTCCACGACCATCGTTGACACAAAATCCAGAGACCAAACCCTGAGCATTAGCCTCAGACTCGCTCTTTCTAAATATCCTGAAGATTTCTTCTCATGGTTTGTAGATTGGGCCTGCCATACCTACGTCCCCAAACTTAAGCTGAGTTTGTGTTTTCAGACTTCTGTCCTCAAATTCCTGGGCAACACACACTCCAGGCTTGCGCCCTTGGAGCCACACATTAGGACTGTGCCTACCCCATGCATGGGAATTCTGCCCATTCCATTGTCCAAAATTTTACAAATTAGGAGAACCCTCCAAAGTCCCCGAGGCCATCCCAATATCTAGGTCTCAGTGGACAACAAGGGCGGTCTGACACCAGCTGAGCATCTACGTCCACTCATACCATAGATGGATGTCCCCAGTGAAGGATTTAGTACCAGACAGGACCCTAGGCCATAATCGGATCCATTGCTTTGGTTTACAGTCTTGTCTCCTCAAAATCCTGGATTCCAATACCAGCATAGGGGCTTTCCTGAGGCAGTCATCAGAAAAAATCTCGTCTCCACGAGAAAACTTGTGCATGGAACCTATGTCAAAATCTTAGGAGCATACTTCAGAGTCCCGGTGCCACCGCCCCATTCCAAGGTACTCATGGACACAAACACACATTAGGTCCCATGCTCAGGAAAGTCCATTTCAACTCAGCCAACCCGGTTGCTCCTGCAGAGCCCTCCGATCTCAACTGTCTTGTTGCTAGGAGACAATTGGAATGCGAGGCGGGCTACCCTGGCATCCATCCTCGAATGGTGCTCTGGAGTCATTCCATATGGGATGTGTTGGAGCTGCCCAACAGGTCTCAATTGTCCCGCAGAAGGAATCCTAGAAGGGGTTATCCCACAACTCCCAAAGTGGGAAAACCTCCATGGCCTTGAGATTCCACTCCGTTCATGAAGGGCAGTCATGCACAGAAACTACAACCTGAGCCAACGTCTGATCCTCGCCGTGACTTCAGATGCATGAGATATTGGTTCAGATGTGCAGGGGGTACCTGCCTTGCCCTCGGCCTGAAGCCCAAGTCTAGCTTGTGGTCTCAGACTTCCGTCCTCATACTACTGGCCCAGAAGCCCTCAAGTTTGGCAATTCCGGACCCACAATGCAGCACTCTGCCTGCCCTCGAGAAAAAATATCTTGCCTATGAGCTGCCCAGGCACCTCAAATGACGATCAACCTACACGGCACTCGACTGTACCCAAATTACATAGTCTAACCTGGGAACTAATGCACTGTCTGACACAACCTGAGTCCGAACCTCCCGACCAAAAACCAGGCAGCTGACCGCACACTGAGCACATCAGACCCAACATGGCCTTAGGTCATCATCTCTTCCCAACTGCGGTTTTCAGGCTTCCGAACCTAGACCTTATCTCCAACCACTGCCCAGGGTTGAAAATGATGCAGAAATCAGAACTCCTTCCCCATGGAAAGAGACCTTGTGATTGGCATGTTGTCCAAAGTTCAGTGAAGTTGAAACCAGTGTGGCCCATGAGGCCCCGCCCATGCTCCCGAGCCACATTGGTCACAAAAACACATTGTGACCCTCAGCCTGAGCCCAGTCCTCAAGGAATGCCTCTCAGTGGCTGGATGAAGAGACAGCATATGGGGCCTGCCATGCCCCTAGGCCCCAAATTTTAACCATAGTTTGGGTTGTCCCTTCACTCTTCCCCAGGGCTCTACTTTGGAATTCCTCTTTGGTTGGGACACCTAAGGTAACAAACCTGAAAGGAGACCTCCCATCCCACAGATTGACGAAAAACAATTGGGACCGGGCCAAATCCACAGAGAGGAAGATTCGTCCCTGGCACATGAGGCCTTCCCACATTCCACGACCATCGTTGACACAAAATCCAGAGACCAAAGCCTGAGCAAGAGCCTCAGATTCGCTCTTTCTAAATATCCTGAAGAGTTCTTCTCATGGTTTGTAGATTGGGCCTGCCATACCTACGTCCCCAAACCTAAGCTGAGTTTGTGTTTTCAGACTTCTGTCCTCAAAGTCCTGGGCAACACACACTCCAGGCTGGCACCCCTGGAGCCACACATTAGGACTGTGCCTATTCCATGCATGGGAATTCTGCCCATTCCATTGTCCAAAATTGTACAAATTAGGAGAACCCTCCAAAGTCCCCGTGGCCATCCCAATATCTAGGTCTCTGTGGACAACAAGGGCGTTCTGACACCAGCTGAGCATCTACGTCCACTCATACCATACATGGATGTCCCCAGTGAAGGATATGGTAACAGACAGGACCCTAGGCCATAATCGGATCCATTGCTTTGGTTTACAGGCATGTCTCCTCAAAATCCTGGATTCCAATACCAGCATAGGGGCTTTCCTGAGGCACCCATCAAAAAAAATCTCGTCTCCACGAGGAAACTTGTGCATGGAACCCATGTCAAAATCTTAGGAGCATACTTCAGAGTCCCGGTGCCACCGCCCCATTACAAGGTCCTCATGGACACAAACACACATTAGGCCCCATGCTCAGGAAAACCCATTTCAACTCAGCCAACCCGGTTGCTCCTGTAGAGCCCTCCGATCTCAACTGTCTTGTTGCTAGGAGACAATTGGAATGAGAGGCGGGCTACCGTGGCATCCATCCTCGTTTGGTGCTCTGGAGTCATTCCATGTGGGATGTGTTGGAGCTGCCCAACAGGTCTCAATTCTCCCGCAGAAGGAATCCTTGAAGGGGGCATCCCACAACTCCCAACGTGGGAAAACCTCCATGGCCTTGATATTCCTCTCCGTTCATGAAGGGGCAGTCATGCACCGAAACGACAACCTGAGCCAACGCCTGATACTCGCCGTGACTTCAGATGCATGAGATATTGGTTCAGATGTGCAGGGGGTACCTGCCTTGCCCTCGGCCTGAAGCCCAAGTCTAGCTTGTGGTCTCAGACTTCTGTCCTCACACTATTGGCCCAGAAGCCCTCAAGTTTGGCAATTCCCAACCCACAATGCAGCGCTCTGCCTGCCCTCGAGTAAAAATATCTTGCCTATGAGCTGCCCATGCACCTCAAATAAGGATCAACATACATGGCACTCGACTGTACCCAAATTACATAGTCTAACCTGGGCACTAATGCACTGTCTGACACAACCTGAGCCCGAACCTCCTGACCAACAACCAGGCAGCTGACCACACACTGAGCACATCAGACCCACCATGGCCTTAGGTCATCATCTCTTCCCACCTGCAGTTTTCAGGCTTCCGAACCTAGACCTTATCTCCAACCACTGCCCAGGGTTGAAAATGATGCAGAAATCAGAACTCCTTCACCATGGAAAGAGACCTTGTGATTGGCATCTTCTCCAAAGTTCAGTTTAGTTGAAAACAGTGTGGCCCATGAGGCCCTGCCCATGCTCGGGAGGGACATTGTTCACAAACACACATTGTGACCCTCAGCCTGAGCCCAGTCTTCAAGTAAGGCCTCTCAGTGGCTGGATGAAGAGACAGCATATGGGGCCTGCCATGCCCCTAGGCCCCAAATTTTAACCATAATTTGGGTTGTCCCTTCACTCTTCCCCAGGGCTCTGCTTTGGAATTCCTCTTTGGTTGGGACACCTGAGGTAACAAAACTGAAAGAAGACCTCCCATCAAACAGATTGACGAAAAACAATTGGGACCGGGTCAAATCCACAAAGAGGAAGATTCGTCTATGGCCCATGAGGCCTCCCCACATTCCACGGCCATCGTTGACAAAAAATCCAGAGTCCAAAGCCTGAGCAAGCGCCTCAGACTCGCTCTTTCTTCATATCCTGAAGAGTTCTGCTAATGGTTTAGAGATTGGGCCTGCCATACCTACGTCCCCAAACCTAAGCTGAGTTTGTGTTTTCAGACTTCTGTCCTCAAAGTCCTGGGCCACACACCCTCCATGCTGGGGCCCCTGGAGCTAAACATTAGGACTGTGCCTACCCCATGCATGGGAATTCTGCCCATTCCATTGTCCAAAATTGTACAAATTAGGAGAACCCTCCAAAGTCCCCGAGGCCATCCCAATATGTAGGTCTCTGTGGACAAACAAAGGCGGACTGACACCAGCTGAGCATCTACCTCCACTCATACCATAGATGGATGTACCAAGAGAAGGAGATGGAACCAGACCGGACCCTCGGCCATAATCGGACCCATTGCTTTGGTTTACAGGCATGTCTCCTCAAAATCCTGGATTCCAATACCAGCATAGCAGGTTTCCTGAGGCATCCATCAGAAAAAATCTCGTCTCCACGAAAAACTTGTGCATGGGACCTATGTCAAAATCTTAGGAGAATACTTCAGAGTCCCGTTGCCACCGCCCCATTCCAAGGTCCTCATGGACACAAACACACATAAGGCCCCATGCTCAGGAAAGTCCATTTCAACTCAGCCACCCTGGTTGCTCCCAATAGCCATCCGATCTCAACTGCCTTGTTGCTAGGAGACAATTGGAATGCGAGGCGGGCTTCCCTGGCAACCATCCTCGATTGGTGCTCTGGAGTCATTCCATATGGGATGTGTTGGAGCTGCCCAACAGGTCTCAATTCTCCCGCAGAAGGTATCCTTGAAGGGGGCATCCACAACTCCCAACGTGGGAAATCCTCCATGGCCTTGAGATTCCTCTCCATTCCTGAAGGGGCAGTCATGCACAGAAACTACAACCTGAGCCAACGTCTGATCCTCGCCGTGATTTCAGATGCATGAGATATTGGTTCAGATGTGCAGGGGGTACCTGCCTTGCCCTCGACCTGAAGCCCAAGTCTAGCTTGTGTTCTCAGACTTCTGTCCTCACACTACTGGCCCAGAAGCCCTCAAGTTTGGCAATTCCGGACCCACAATGCAGCACTGTGCCTGCCCTCTAGAAAAAATATCATGCCTAATGAGCTGCGCAGGCACCTCAAATGAGGATCAACCTACACGGCACTCGACTGTACCCAAATTATAGAGTCTAACCTGGGCACTAGCACTGTCTAACAAAACCTGAGCCCGAACCTCCCCACCAACAACCAGGCAGCTGACCGCACACTGAGCACATCAGACCCACCATGGCCTTAGGTCATCATCTCTTCCAAACTGCGGTTTTCAGGCTTCCGAACCTAGACCTTATCTCCTACCACTGCCCAGGGTTGAAGGTGATGCAGAAATCAGAACTCCTTCCCCATGGCAAGAAACCTTGTGGTTGGCATGTTGTCCAGAGTTCAGTGTAGTTGAAACCAATGTGGCCCATGAGGCCCCGCCCATGCTCGCGAGCCACATTGGTCACAAACACACATTGTGACACTCAGCCTAACCCAGTCCTTAAGTAAGGCCTCTCAGTGGTTGGATGAAAAGACAGCATATGGGGCCTGCCATGCCCCTAGGCCCCAAATTTTAACCATAGTTTGGGTTGTCACTTCACTATTCCCCAAGGCTCTGCTTTGGAATTCCTCTTTGGTTGGGACACCTGAGGTAACATTCCTGAAAGGAGACCTCCCATCCCACAGATTGACGAAAAACAATGGGGACCGGGCAAAATCCACAGAGAGGAAGATTCGTCCATGGCCCATGAGGCCTCCCCACATTCCCCGGCCATCGTTGACACAAAATAAAGAGACCAAAGCCTGAGCAAGCGCCTCAGACTCGCTCTTTCTTCATGTCTTGAAGAGTTCTTCTCATGGTTTGTAGATTGGGCCTGCCATACCTGCGTCCCCAAACCTAAGCTGAGTTTGTGTTTTCAGACTTCTATCCTCAAAGTCCTGGGCCACACACCCTCTAGCTGGGGTCCCTGGAGCCACACATTAGGACAATGCCTCCCCAATGCATGGGAATTCTGCCCATTCCATTGTCGAAAGTCCCCGAGGCCGTCAAATATGTAGTTCTCAGTGGACAAACAAGGGCGGTCTGACACCAGCTGAGCATCTACCTCCACTCATACCATAGATGGATGTCCTCAGAGAAGGAGATGGAAGCAGACAGGACCCTAGGCCGTAATCGGATCCATTGCTTTCGTTTACAGGCATGTCTCCTCAAAATCCTGAATTCCAATACCAGCATAGGGGGTTTCCTGAGGCACCCATCAGAAAAAATCTCGTCTCCACTAGGAAACTTATGCATGGGAACTATGTCAAAATATTATGAGAATACTTGAGAGTCCCGGTGCCACCGCCCCATTTCAAGGTCCTCATGGACACACACATATTAGGCCCCATACTCAGGAAAGTCCATTTCAACTCAGCCACCCCGGGTGCTCCCGCAGAGCCATCCGATCTCAACTGTCTTGTTGATAGGGGACAATTGGCATGCGAGGCGGGCTTCCTTGGCATCCATCCTCGATCGGTGCTCTGGAGTAATTCCATATGGGATGGGTTGGAGCTGCCCAACAGGTCTCAATTGTCCCGCAGAAGGTATCCTTGAAGGGGGCATCCCACAACTCCCAACGTGGGAAAACCTCCATGGCCTTGCGATACCTCTCTGTTCATGAAGGGGCAGTCATGCACAGAAACTACAACCTGAGCCAACGACTGATCCTCGCCGTGACTTCAGATGCATGAGATATTGGTTCAGATGTGCAGGGGGTACCTGCCTTGCCCTCGGCCTGAAGCCCAAGTCTAGCTTGTGTTCTCAGACTTCTGTCCTCACACTACTGGCCCAGAAGCCCTCAAGTTTGGCAATCCCAGACCCACAATGCAGCACTGTGCCTGCCCTCTAGAAAAAATATCTTGCCTAATGAGCTGCCCAGGCACCTCAAATGAGGATCAAAATACACGGCACTCGACTACCCAAATTATAGAGTCTAACCTGGGCACCAATGCACTGTTTGACACAACCTGAGCCCGAACTTCCTGACCAACAACCAGGCAGCTGACCGCACAATGAGCACATCAGACCCACCATGGCCTTAGGTCATCATCTCTTCCCAACTGTGGCTTTCAGGCTTCCGAACCTAGACCTTATCTCCAACCCCTGCCCAGGGTTGAAAATGATGCAGAAATCAGAACTCCTTCACCATGGAAAGAGACCTTGTGATTGGCATCTTCTCCAAAGTTCAGTTTAGTTGAAACCAGTGTGGCCCATGAGTCCCCGCCCATGCCCGCCAGCCACATTGGTCACAAACACACATTGTGAACCTCAGCCTGAGCCCAGTCTTCAAGTAAGGCCTCTCAGTGGCTGGATGAAGAGACAGCATATGGGGCCTGCCATGCCCCTAGGCCCCAAATTTTAACCATAGTTTTGGTTGTCCCCTCACTCTTCCCCAGGGCTCTGCTTTGGAATTCCTCTTTGGTTGGGACACCTGAGGTAACAAACCTGAAAGGAGACCTCCAATCCCACAGATTGACGAAAAACAATTGGGACCGGGCCAAATGCCAAGAGATGAAGATTCGTCCATGTCCCATTAGTCCTCCCCTCATTCCACGGCCATTGTTGACAAAAGATCCAGAGACCAAAGCCTGAGCAAGCGCCTCAGACTCGCTCTTTCTTCATATCCCGAAGACTTCTTCTCATGGTTTGTAGATTGGGCCTGCCATACCTACGTCCCCAAACCTAAGCTGAGTTTGTGTTTTCAGACTTCTGTCCTCAAAGTCCTGGGACACACCCTCCAGGCTGGGGCCCCTGGAGCCACACATTAGGACTATGCCTACCCCATACATGGGAATTCTGCCCATTCCATTGTCCAAAATTGTACAAATTAGGATAACCCTCCAAATTCCCCGAGGCCATCGCAATATGTAGGTCTCTGTGGACAAACAAGGGCGGTCTGACACCAGCTGAGCATCTACCTCCACTCATACCATAGATGGATGTCCCCAGAGAATGAGATGGAACCAGACAGGACCCGAGGCCATAATCGGATCCATTGCTTTGGTTTACAGGCATGTCTCCTCAAAATCCTGGATTCCAATACAAGCATAGGGGGTTTCCTGAGGCACCCATCAGAAAAAGTCTCGTCTCCACGAGGAAACTTGTGCATGGGACCTATGTCAAAATCTTAGAAAAATAATTCAGAGTCCCGGTGTCACCGCCCCATTCCAAGGTCCTCATGGACACAAACACACATTAGGCCCCATGCTCATAAAAGTCCATTTCAACTCAGCCACACCGGTTGCTCCCAATAGCCATCCGATCTCAACTGTCTTGTTGATAGGGGACAATTGGAATGCGAGGCGGATTCCTTGGCATCCATCCTCGATCGGTGCTCTGGAGTAATTCCATATGGGATGGGTTGGAGCTGCCCAACAGGTCTCAATTGTCCCGCAGAAGGTATCCTTGAAGGGGGCATCCCACAACTCCCAACGTGGGAAAACCTCCATGGCCTTGCGATACCTCTCTGTTCATGAAGGGGCAGTCATGCACAGAAACTACAACCTGAGCCAACGACTGATCCTCGCCGTGACTTCAGATGCATGAGATATTGGTTCAGATGTGCAGGGGGTACCTGCCTTGCCCTCGGCCTGAAGCCCAAGTCTAGCTTGTGTTCTCAGACTTCTGTCCTCACACTACTG
Source organism: Mustela nivalis (assembly GCF_964662115.1). Classification (NCBI taxonomy): domain Eukaryota; kingdom Metazoa; phylum Chordata; class Mammalia; order Carnivora; family Mustelidae; genus Mustela; species Mustela nivalis. The sequence goes on from NW_028136529.1 coordinate 1,626,188, forward strand.
GCCCAGAAGCCCTCAAGTTTGGCAATTTCGGACCCACAATGCAGCACTGTGCCTGCCCTCTAGAAAAAATATCATGCCTAATGAGCTGCGCAGGCACCTCAAATGAGGATCAACCTACACGGTACTCGACTGTACCCAAATTATAGAGTCTAACCTGGGCACTAGCACTGTCTAACAAAACCTGAGCCCGAACCTCCTGACCAACAACCAGGCAGCTGACCGCACACTGAGCACATCAGACCCACCATGGCCTTAGGTCATCATCTCTTCCAAACTGCGGTTTTCAGGCTTCCGAACCTAGACCTTATCTCCAACCACTGCCCAGGGTTGAAAATGATGCAGAAATCAGAACTCCTTCCCCATGGCAAGAGACCTTGTGATTGGCATGTTGTCCAAAGTTCAGTGTAGTTGAAACCAATGTGGCCCATGAGGCCCCGCCCATGCTCGCGAGCCACATTGGTCACAAACACACATTGTGACACTCAGCCTGAGCCCAGTTCTCAAGTAAGGCCTCTCAGTGGTTGGATGAAGAGACAGCATATGGGGCCTGCCATGCCCCTAGGCCACAAATTTTAACCATAGTTTGGGTTGTCACTTCACTATTCCCCAACTCTGCTTTGGAATTCCTCTTTGGTTGGGACACCTGAGGTAACAAACCTGAAAGGAGACCTCCCATCCCACAGATTGACGAAAAACAATGTGGACCGGGCAAAATCCACAGAGAGGAAGATTCGTCCATGGCCCATGAGGCCTCCCCACATTCCATGACCATCGTTGACACAAAATCCAGAGACCAAAGCCTGAGCAAGAGCCTCAGACTCGCTCTTTCTAAATATCCTGAAGAGTTCTTCTCATGGTTTGTAGATTGGGCCTGCCATACCTACGTCCCCAAACCTGAGCTGAGTTTGTGTTTTCAGACTTCTGTCCTCAAATTCCTGGGCAACACACACTCCAGGCTGGCACCCTTGGATCCACACATTAGGACTGTGCCTACCCCATGCATGGGAATTCTGCCCATTCCATTGTCCAAAATTGTACAAATTAGGAGAACCCTCCAAAGACCCCGAGGCCATCCCAATATGTAGGTCTCTGTGGACAAAAAAGGGCGGTCTGACACCAGCTGAGCATCTACCTCCACTCATACCATACATGGATGCCCCAGAGAAGGAGATGGTACCAGACAGGAACCTAGGCCATAATCGGATCCATGGCTTTGGTTTACAGGCATGTCCCTCAAAAGCATGGTTTCCAATACCAGCAGAGGGGGTTTCCTGAGGCACCCATCAGACAACATCTCGTCTCCACGAGGAAACTTGTGCATGGGACCTATGTCAAAATCTTAGGAGAATAATTCAGAGTCCCGGTGCCACCGCTCCATACCAAGGTCCTCATGGACACAAACACACATTAGGCCCCATGCTCAGGAAAGTCCATTTCAACTCAGCCATCCCGGTTGCTCCCGCAGAGCCATCCGATCTCAACTGTCTTGTTGCTAGGAGACATTGGGAATGCGAGGCGGGCTTCCCTGGCATACATCCTCGAACGTTGCTCTGGAGTCATTCCATATGGGATGTGTTGGAGCTGCCCAACAGGTCTCAATTGTCCCGCAGAAGAAATCCTTGAAGGGGGCATCCCAGAACTCCCAACGTCGGAAAACCTCCATGAACTTGAGATTCCTCTCCGTTCATGAAGGGGCAGTCATGCACAAAAACTACAACCTGAGCCAACGTCTGATCCTCGCCGTGACTTCAGATGCATGAGATATTGGTCAGATGTGCAGGGGGTACCTGCCTTGCCCTCGGCCTGAAACCCAAGTCTAGCTTGTGGTCTCAGACTTCTGTCCTCACACTACTGGCCTAGAATCCCTCAAGTTTGGCAATTCCGGACCCACAATGCAGCACTCTGCCTGCCCTCGAGAAAAAATATCTTGCCTAACGACCTGCCCAGGAACCTCAAATGAGGATCAACCTACACGGCACTCGACCGTACCCAAATTACATAGTCTAACCTGGGCACTAATGCACTATCTGACACAACCTGAGCCCGAACCTCCTGACCAACAACCAGGCAGCTGACCGCACAATGAGCACATCAGACCCACCATGGCCTTAGGTCATCATCTCTTCCCAACTGCGGCTTTCAGGCTTCCGAACCTAAACCTTATCTCCAACCCCTGACAAGGGTTGAAAATGATGCAGAAATCAGAACTCCTTCCCCATGGCAAGAGACCTTGTGATTGGCATGTTGTCCTAAGTTCAGTGTAGTTTATACCAGTGTGGCCCATGAGCCCCGCCCATGCTCGCGGGCCACATTGGTCACAAACACACATTGTGACCCTCAGCCTGAGCCCTGTCCTCAAGTAAGGCCTCTCAGGGGCTGGATGAAGAGACAGCATATGGGACATGCCATGCCCCTAGGCCCCAAATTTTAACCATAGTTTTGGTTGTCCCCTCACTCTTCCCCAGGGCTCTGCTTTGGAATTCCTCTTTGGTTGGGACACCTGAGTTAACAAACCTGAAAGGAGACCTCCAATCCCACAGATTGACGAAAAACAATTGGGACCGGGCCAAATGCCAAGAGATGAAGATTCGTCCATGTCCCATTAGTCCTCCCCTCATTCCACAGCCATTGTTGACAAAAAATCCAGAAACCAAAGCCTGAGCAAGCGCCTCAGACTCGCTCTTTCTTCATATCCCGAAGACTTCTTCTCATGGTTTGTAGATTGGGCCTGCCATACCTACGTCCCCAAACCTAAGCTGAGTTTGTGTTTTCAGACTTCTGTCCTCAATGTCCTGGGACACACCCTCCAGGCTGGGGCCCCTGGAGCCACACATTAGGACTATGCCTACCCCATACATGGGAATTCTGCCCATTACATTGTCCAAAATTGTACAAATTAGGATAACCCTCCAAATTCCCCGAGGCCATCACAATATGTAGGTCTCTGTGGACAAACAAAGGCGGTCTGACACCAGCTGAGCATCTACCTCCACTCATACCATAGATGGATGTCCCCAGAGAATGAGATGGAACCAGACAGGACCCGAGGCCATAATCGGATCCATTGCTTTGGTTTACAGGCATGTCTCCTCAAAATCCTGGATTCCAATACCAGCATAGGGGGTTTCCTGAGGCACCCATCAGAAAAAGTCTCGTCTCCACGAGGAAACTTGTGCATGGGACCTATGTCAAAATCTTAGAAAAATAATTCAGAGTCCCGGTGTCACCGCCCCATTCCAAGGTCCTCATGGACACAAACACACATTAGGCCCCATGCTCATAAAAGTCCATTTCAACTCAGCCACCCCGGTTGCTCCCAATAGCCATCCGATCTCAACTGTCTAGTTGATAGGAGACAATTGGCATGCGAGGCGGGCTTCCTTGGCATCCATCCTCGATCGGTGCTCTGGAGTAATTCCATATGGGATGTGTTGGAGCTGCCCAACAGGTCTCAATTGTCCCGCAGAAGGTATCCTTGAAGGGGGCATCCCACAACTCCCAACGTGGGAAAACCTCCATGGCCTTGAGATACCTCTCCGTTCATGAAGGGGCAGTCATGCACAGAAACTACAACCTGAGCCAACGCCTGATCCTCGCCGTGACTTCAGATGCATGAGATATTGGTTCAGATGTGCAGGGGGTACCTGCCTTGCCCTCGGCCTGAAGCCCAAGTCTAGCTTGTGTTCTCAGACTTCTGTCCTCACACTACTGGCCCAGAATCCCTCAAGTTTGGCAATTCCGGACCCACAATGCAGCACTGTGCCTGCCCTCTAGAAAAAATATCATGCCTAATGAGCAGCGCAGGCACCTCAAATGAGGATCAACCTACACGGCACTCGACTGTACCCAAATTATAGAGTCTAACTTGGGCACTAGCACTGTCTAACAAAACCTGAGCACGAACCTCCCGACCAACAACCAGGCAGCTGACCGCACACTGAGCACATCAGACCCACCATGGCTTAGGTCATCATCTCTTCCAAACTGCGGTTTTCAGGCTTCCGAACCTAGACCTGATCTCCTACCACTGCCCAGGGTTGAAGGTGATGCAGAAATCAGAACTCCTTCCCCATGGCAAGAAACCTTGTGGTTGGCATGTTGTCCAAAGTTCAGTGTAGTTGAAACCAATGAGGCCCATGAGGCCCCGCCCATGCTCGCGAGCCACATTGGTCACAAACACACATTGTGACACTCAGCCTGAGCCCAGTCCTCAAGTAAGGCCTCTCAGTGGTTGGATGAAGAGACAGCATATGGGGCCTGCCATGCCCCTAGGCCCCAATTTTAACCATAGTTTGGGTTGTCACTTCACTATTCCCCAAGGCTCTGCTTTGGAATTCCTCTTTGGTTGGGACACCTGAGGTAACAAACCTGAAAGGAGACCTCCCATCCCACAGATTGACGAAAAACAATGGGGACCAAGCCAAATCCACAGAGAGGAAGATTCGTCCATGGCCCATGAGGCCTCCCCACATTCCACGACCATCGTTGACACAAAATCCAGAGACCAAAGTCTGAGCAAGTGCCTCAGACTCGCTCTTTCTTCATGTCCTGAAGAGTTCTTCTCATGGTTTGTAGATTGTGCCTGCCATACCTGCGTCCCCAAACCTAAGCTGAGTTTGTGTTTTCAGACTTCTGTCCTCAAAGTCCTGGGCCACACACCCTCTAGGCTGGGGTCCCTGGAGCCACACATTAGGACAATGCCTCCCCAATGCATGGGAATTCTGCCCATTCCATTGTCCAAAATTGTACAAATTAGGTGAAACCTCCAAAGTCCCCGAGGCCATCCCAATATGTAGTTCTCAGTGGACAAACAAGGGCGGTCTGACACCAGCTGAGCATCTACCTCCACTCATACCATAGATGGATGTCCTCAGAGAAGGAGATGGAACCAGACAGGACCCTAGGCCGTAATCGGATCCATTTCTTTGGTTTACAGGCATGTCTCCTCAAAATCCTGGATTCCAATACCAATAGGGGGTTTCCTGAGGCACCCATCAGAAAAAGTCTCGTCTCCACTAGGAAACTTATGCATGGGAACTATGTCAAAATATTATGAGAATACTTCAGAGTCCCGGTGCCACCGCCCCATTTCAAGGTCCTCATGGACACACACATATTAGGCCCCATACTCAGGAAAGTCCATTTCAACTCAGCCACCCCGGTTGCTCCCGCAGAGCCATCCGATCTCAACTGTCTTGTTGCTAGCAGATTTGGAATGCGAGGCGGGCTTCCCTGGCATCCATCCTCGAACGTTGCTCTGGAGTCATTCCATATGGGATGAGTTGGAGCTGCCCAACAGGTCTCAATTGTCCCGCAGAAGGTATCCTTGAAGGGGGCATCCCACAACTCCCAACGTGGAAAAACCTCCATGGCCTTGAGATTCCTCTCCGTTCATGAGGGGCAGTCATGCACAGAAACTACAACCTGAGCCAACGTCTGATCCTCGCCGTGACTTCAGATGCATGAGATATTGGTCAGATGTGCAGGGGGTACCTGCCTTGCCCTCGGCCTGAGGCCCAAGTCTAGCTTGTGGTCTCAGACTTCTGTCCTCACACTACTGGCCAGAAGCCCTCAAGTTTGGCAATTCCGGACCCACAATGCAGCACTCTGCCTGCCCTCGAGAAAAAATATCATGCCTAATGAGCTGCCCAGGCACCTCAAATGAGGATCAAAATACACGGCACTCGACTGTACCCAAATATAGAGTCTAACCTGGGCACTAGCACTGTCTAACAAAACCTGAGCCCGAACCTCCCGACCAACAACCATGCAGCTGATCGCACACTGAGCACATCAGACCCACCATGGCCTTAGGTCATCATCTCTTCCAAACTGCGGTTTTCAGGCTTCCGAACCTAGACCTTATCTCCAACCACTGCCCAGGGTTGAAAATGATGCAGAAATAAGAACTCCTTCCCCATGGCAAGAGACCTTGTGGTTGGCATGTTGTCCAAAGTTCAGTGTAGTTGAAACCAATGTGGCCCATGATGCCCCGCCCATGCTCGCGAGCCACATTGGTCACAAACACACATTGTGACACTCACCCTGAGCCCAGTCCTCAAGTAAGGCCTCTCAGTGGTTGGATGAAGAGACAGCATATGGGGCCTGCCATGCCCCTAGGCCCCAAATTTTAACCATAGTTTGGGTTGTCACTTCACTATTCCCCAAGGCTCTGCTTTGGAATTCCTCTTTGGTTGGGACACTTGAGTTAACAAACCTGAAAGGAGACCTCCCATCCCACAGATTGACGAAAAACAATGGGGACCGGGCCAAATCCACAGAGAGGAAGATTCGTCCATGGCCCATGAGGCCTCCACACATTCCACGGCTATCGTTGACACAAAATCCAGAGACCAAAGCCTGAGCAAGTGCCTCAGACTCGCTCTTTCTTCATGTCCTGAAGAGTTCTTCTCATGGTTTGTAGATTGGGCCTGCCATACCTACGTCCCCAAACCTAAGCTGAGTTTGTGTTTTCAGACTTCTGTCCTCAATGTCCTGGGACACACCCTCCAGGCTGGGGCCCCTGGAGCCACACATTAGGACTATGCCTACCCCATACATGGGAATTCTGCCCATTACATTGTCCAAAATTGTACAAATTAGGATAACCCTCCAAATTCCCCGAGGCCATCACAATATGTAGGTCTCTGTGGACAAACAAAGGCGGTCTGACACCAGCTGAGCATCTACCTCCACTCATACCATAGATGGATGTCCCCAGAGAATGAGATGGAACCAGACAGGACCCGAGGCCATAATCGGATCCATTGCTTTGGTTTACAGGCATGTCTCCTCAAAATCCTGGATTCCAATACCAGCATAGGGGGTTTCCTGAGGCACCCATCAGAAAAAGTCTCGTCTCCACGAGGAAACTTGTGCATGGGACCTATGTCAAAATCTTAGAAAAATAATTCAGAGTCCCGGTGTCACCGCCCCATTCCAAGGTCCTCATGGACACAAACACACATTAGGCCCCATGCTCATAAAAGTCCATTTCAACTCAGCCACCCCGGTTGCTCCCAATAGCCATCCGATCTCAACTGTCTTGTTGATAGGGGACAATTGGCATGCGAGGCGGGCTTCCTTGGCATCCATCCTCGATCGGTGCTCTGGAGTAATTCCATATGGGATGTGTTGGAGCTGCCCAACAGGTCTCAATTGTCCCGCAGAAGGTATCCTTGAAGGGGGCATCCCACAACTCCCAACGTGGGAAAACCTCCATGGCCTTGAGATACCTCTCCGTTCATGAAGGGGCAGTCATGCACAGAAACTACAACCTGAGCCAACGCCTGATCCTCGCCGTGACTTCAGATGCATGAGATATTGGTTCAGATGTGCAGGGGGTACCTGCCTTGCCCTCGGCCTGAAGCCCAAGTCTAGCTTGTGTTCTCAGACTTCTGTCCTCACACTACTGGCCCAGAATCCCTCAAGTTTGGCAATTCCGGACCCACAATGCAGCACTGTGCCTGCCCTCTAGAAAAAATATCATGCCTAATGAGCAGCGCAGGCACCTCAAATGAGGATCAACCTACACGGCACTCGACTGTACCCAAATTATAGAGTCTAACTTGGGCACTAGCACTGTCTAACAAAACCTGAGCACGAACCTCCCGACCAACAACCAGGCAGCTGACCGCACACTGAGCACATCAGACCCACCATGGCTTAGGTCATCATCTCTTCCAAACTGCGGTTTTCAGGCTTCCGAACCTAGACCTGATCTCCTACCACTGCCCAGGGTTGAAGGTGATGCAGAAATCAGAACTCCTTCCCCATGGCAAGAAACCTTGTGGTTGGCATGTTGTCCAAAGTTCAGTGTAGTTGAAACCAATGAGGCCCATGAGGCCCCGCCCATGCTCGCGAGCCACATTGGTCACAAACACACATTGTGACACTCAGCCTGAGCCCAGTCCTCAAGTAAGGCCTCTCAGTGGTTGGATGAAGAGACAGCATATGGGGCCTGCCATGCCCCTAGGCCCCAATTTTAACCATAGTTTGGGTTGTCACTTCACTATTCCCCAAGGCTCTGCTTTGGAATTCCTCTTTGGTTGGGACACCTGAGGTAACAAACCTGAAAGGAGACCTCCCATCCCACAGATTGACGAAAAACAATGGGGACCAAGCCAAATCCACAGAGAGGAAGATTCGTCCATGGCCCATGAGGCCTCCCCACATTCCACGACCATCGTTGACACAAAATCCAGAGACCAAAGTCTGAGCAAGTGCCTCAGACTCGCTCTTTCTTCATGTCCTGAAGAGTTCTTCTCATGGTTTGTAGATTGTGCCTGCCATACCTGCGTCCCCAAACCTAAGCTGAGTTTGTGTTTTCAGACTTCTGTCCTCAAAGTCCTGGGCCACACACCCTCTAGGCTGGGGTCCCTGGAGCCACACATTAGGACAATGCCTCCCCAATGCATGGGAATTCTGCCCATTCCATTGTCCAAAATTGTACAAATTAGGTGAAACCTCCAAAGTCCCCGAGGCCATCCCAATATGTAGTTCTCAGTGGACAAACAAGGGCGGTCTGACACCAGCTGAGCATCTACCTCCACTCATACCATAGATGGATGTCCTCAGAGAAGGAGATGGAACCAGACAGGACCCAAGGCCGTAATCGGATCCATTTCTTTGGTTTACAGGCATGTCTCCTCAAAATCCTGGATTCCAATACCAATAGGGGGTTTCCTGAGGCACCCATCAGAAAAAGTCTCGTCTCCACTAGGAAACTTATGCATGGGAACTATGTCAAAATATTATGAGAATACTTCAGAGTCCCGGTGCCACCGCCCCATTTCAAGGTCCTCATGGACACACACATATTAGGCCCCATACTCAGGAAAGTCCATTTCAACTCAGCCACCCCGGTTGCTCCCGCAGAGCCATCCGATCTCAACTGTCTTGTTGCTAGGAGATTTGGAATGCGAGGCGGGCTTCCCTGGCATCCATCCTCGAACGTTGCTCTGGAGTCATTCCATATGGGATGAGTTGGAGCTGCCCAACAGGTCTCAATTGTCCCGCAGAAGGTATCCTTGAAGGGGGCATCCCACAACTCCCAACGTGGAAAAACCTCCATGGCCTTGAGATTCCTCTCCGTTCATGAGGGGCAGTCATGCACAGAAACTACAACCTGAGCCAACGTCTGATCCTCGCCGTGACTTCAGATGCATGAGATATTGGTCAGATGTGCAGGGGGTACCTGCCTTGCCCTCGGCCTGAGGCCCAAGTCTAGCTTGTGGTCTCAGACTTCTGTCCTCACACTACTGGCCAGAAGCCCTCAAGTTTGGCAATTCCGGACCCACAATGCAGCACTCTGCCTGCCCTCGAGAAAAAATATCATGCCTAATGAGCTGCCCAGGCACCTCAAATGAGGATCAAAATACACGGCACTCGACTGTACCCAAATATAGAGTCTAACCTGGGCACTAGCACTGTCTAACAAAACCTGAGCCCGAACCTCCCGACCAACAACCATGCAGCTGATCGCACACTGAGCACATCAGACCCACCATGGCCTTAGGTCATCATCTCTTCCAAACTGCGGTTTTCAGGCTTCCGAACCTAGACCTTATCTCCAACCACTGCCCAGGGTTGAAAATGATGCAGAAATAAGAACTCCTTCCCCATGGCAAGAGACCTTGTGGTTGGCATGTTGTCCAAAGTTCAGTGTAGTTGAAACCAATGTGGCCCATGATGCCCCGCCCATGCTCGCGAGCCACATTGGTCACAAACACACATTGTGACACTCACCCTGAGCCCAGTCCTCAAGTAAGGCCTCTCAGTGGTTGGATGAAGAGACAGCATATGGGGCCTGCCATGCCCCTAGGCCCCAAATTTTAACCATAGTTTGGGTTGTCACTTCACTATTCCCCAAGGCTCTGCTTTGGAATTCCTCTTTGGTTGGGACACTTGAGTTAACAAACCTGAAAGGAGACCTCCCATCCCACAGATTGACGAAAAACAATGGGGACCGGGCCAAATCCACAGAGAGGAAGATTCGTCCATGGCCCATGAGGCCTCCACACATTCCACGGCTATCGTTGACACAAAATCCAGAGACCAAAGCCTGAGCAAGCGCCTCAGACTCGCTCTTTCTTCATGTCCTGAAGAGTTCTTCTCATGGTTTGTAGATTGGGCCTGCCATATCAGCGTCCCCAAACCGAAGCTGAGTTTGTGTTTTCAGACTTCTGTCCTCAAAGTCCTGGGCCACACACCCTCCAGGCTGGGGCCCTTGGAGCCACACATTAGGACTGTGCCTACCCCATGCATGGAAATTCTGCCCATTCCATTGTCCAAAATTGGACAATTTAGGAGAACCCTCCAAAGTCCCCGAGGCCGTCCAATATGTAGTTCTCAGTGGACAAACAAGGGCGGTCTGACACCAGCTGAGCATCTACCTCCACTCATACCATAGATGGATGTCCCCAGAGAATGAGATGGAACCAGACAGGACCCGAGGCCATAATCGGATCCATTGCTTTGGTTTACAGGCATGTCTCCTCAAAATCATGGATTCCAATACCAGCATAGGGGGTTTCCTGAGGCACCCATCAGAAAAAATCTCGTCTCCACTAGGAAACTTATGCATGGGAAATATGTCAAAATATTATGAGAATACTTCAGAGTCCCGGTGCCACCGCCCCATTTCAAGGTCCTCATGGACACGCACATATTAGATCCCATACTCAGGAAAGTCCATTTCAACTCAGCCAACCCGGTTGCTCCCGCAGAGCCATCCGATCTCAACTGTCTTGTAGCTAGGAGACTATTGGAATGCGAGGAGGTCTTTCCTGGCATCCATCCTCGAACGGTGCTCTGGAGTCATTCCATATGGGATGTTTTGGAGCTGCCCAACAGGTCTCAATTGTCCCGTAGAAGAAATCCTTGAAGGGGGCATCCCACAACTCCCAACGTTGGAAAACCTCCATGGCCTTGAGATTCCTCTCCGTTCATGAAGGGGTAGTCATGCACAGAAACTACAACCTGAGCCAACGTCTGATCCTCGTCGTGAATTCAGATGCATGAGATATTGGTCAGATGTGCAGGGGGTACCTGCCTTGCCCTCGGCCTGAAGCCCAAGTCTAGCTTGTGTTCTCAGACTTCTGTCCTCACACTACTGGCCCAGAATCCCTCAAGTTTGGCAATTCCGGACCCACAATGCAGCACTGTGCCTGCCCTCTAGAAAAAATATCATGCCTAATGAGCAGCGCAGGCACCTCAAATGAGGATCAACCTACATGGCACTCGACTGTACCCAAATTATAGAATCTAACTTGGGCACTAGCACTGTCTAACAAAACCTGAGCACGAACCTCCCGACCAACAACCAGGCAGCTGACCGCACACTGAGCACATCAGACCCACCATGGCTTAGGTCATCATCTCTTCCAAACTGCGGTTTTCAGGCTTCCGAACCTAGACCTGATCTCCTACCACTGCCCAGGGTTGAAGGTGATGCAGAAATCAGAACTCCTTCCCCATGGCAAGAAACCTTGTGGTTGGCATGTTGTCCAAAGTTCAGTGTAGTTGAAACCAATGAGGCCCATGAGGCCCCGCCCATGCTCGCGAGCCACATTGGTCACAAACACACATTGTGACACTCAGCCTGAGCCCAGTCCTCAAGTAAGGCCTCTCAGTGGTTGGATGAAGAGACAGCATATGGGGCCTGCCATGCCCCTAGGCCCCAATTTTAACCATAGTTTGGGTTGTCACTTCACTATTCCCCAAGGCTCTGCTTTGGAATTCCTCTTTGGTTGGGACACCTGAGGTAACAAACCTGAAAGGAGACCTCCCATCCCACAGATTGACGAAAAACAATGGGGACCAAGCCAAATCCACAGAGAGGAAGATTCGTCCATGGCCCATGAGGCCTCCCCACATTCCACGACCATCGTTGACACAAAATCCAGAGACCAAAGTCTGAGCAAGTGCCTCAGACTCGCTCTTTCTTCATGTCCTGAAGAGTTCTTCTCATGGTTTGTAGATTGTGCCTGCCATACCTGCGTCCCCAAACCTAAGCTGAGTTTGTGTTTTCAGACTTCTGTCCTCAAAGTCCTGGGCCACACACCCTCTAGGCTGGGGTCCCTGGAGCCACACATTAGGACAATGCCTCCCCAATGCATGGGAATTCTGCCCATTCCATTGTCCAAAATTGTACAAATTAGGTGAAACCTCCAAAGTCCCCGAGGCCATCCCAATATGTAGTTCTCAGTGGACAAACAAGGGCGGTCTGACACCAGCTGAGCATCTACCTCCACTCATACCATAGATGGATGTCCTCAGAGAAGGAGATGGAACCAGACAGGACCCTAGGCCGTAATCGGATCCATTTCTTTGGTTTACAGGCATGTCTCCTCAAAATCCTGGATTCCAATACCAATAGGGGGTTTCCTGAGGCACCCATCAGAAAAAGTCTCGTCTCCACTAGGAAACTTATGCATGGGAACTATGTCAAAATATTATGAGAATACTTCAGAGTCCCGGTGCCACCGCCCCATTTCAAGGTCCTCATGGACACACACATATTAGGCCCCATACTCAGGAAAGTCCATTTCAACTCAGCCACCCCGGTTGCTCCCGCAGAGCCATCCGATCTCAACTGTCTTGTTGCTAGGAGATTTGGAATGCGAGGCGGGCTTCCCTGGCAGCCATCCTCGAACGTTGCTCTGGAGTCATTCCATATGGGATGAGTTGGAGCTGCCCAACAGGTCTCAATTGTCCCGCAGAAGGTATCCTTGAAGGGGGCATCCCACAACTCCCAACGTGGAAAAACCTCCATGGCCTTGAGATTCCTCTCCGTTCATGAGGGGCAGTCATGCACAGAAACTACAACCTGAGCCAACGTCTGATCCTCGCCGTGACTTCAGATGCATGAGATATTGGTCAGATGTGCAGGGGGTACCTGCCTTGCCCTCGGCCTGAGGCCCAAGTCTAGCTTGTGGTCTCAGACTTCTGTCCTCACACTACTGGCCAGAAGCCCTCAAGTTTGGCAATTCCGGACCCACAATGCAGCACTCTGCCTGCCCTCGAGAAAAAATATCATGCCTAATGAGCTGCCCAGGCACCTCAAATGAGGATCAAAATACACGGCACTCGACTGTACCCAAATATAGAGTCTAACCTGGGCACTAGCACTGTCTAACAAAACCTGAGCCCGAACCTCCCGACCAACAACCATGCAGCTGATCGCACACTGAGCACATCAGACCCACCATGGCCTTAGGTCATCATCTCTTCCAAACTGCGGTTTTCAGGCTTCCGAACCTAGACCTTATCTCCAACCACTGCCCAGGGTTGAAAATGATGCAGAAATAAGAACTCCTTCCCCATGGCAAGAGACCTTGTGGTTGGCATGTTGTCCAAAGTTCAGTGTAGTTGAAACCAATGTGGCCCATGATGCCCCGCCCATGCTCGCGAGCCACATTGGTCACAAACACACATTGTGACACTCACCCTGAGCCCAGTCCTCAAGTAAGGCCTCTCAGTGGTTGGATGAAGAGACAGCATATGGGGCCTGCCATGCCCCTAGGCCCCAAATTTTAACCATAGTTTGGGTTGTCACTTCACTATTCCCCAAGGCTCTGCTTTGGAATTCCTCTTTGGTTGGGACACTTGAGTTAACAAACCTGAAAGGAGACCTCCCATCCCACAGATTGACGAAAAACAATGGGGACCGGGCCAAATCCACAGAGAGGAAGATTCGTCCATGGCCCATGAGGCCTCCACACATTCCACGGCTATCGTTGACACAAAATCCAGAGACCAAAGCCTGAGCAAGCGCCTCAGACTCGCTCTTTCTTCATATCCCGAAGACTTCTTCTCATGGTTTGTAGATTGGGCCTGCCATACCTACGTCCCCAAACCTAAGCTGAGTTTGTGTTTTCAGACTTCTGTCCTCAATGTCCTGGGACACACCCTCCAAACTGGGGCCCCTGGAGCCACACATTAGGACTATGCCTACCCCATACATGGGAATTCTGCCCATTACATTGTCCAAAATTGTACAAATTAGGATAACCCTCCAAATTCCCCGAGGCCATCACAATATGTAGGTCTCTGTGGACAAACAAAGGCGGTCTGACACCAGCTGAGCATCTACCTCCACTCATACCATAGATGGATGTCCCCAGAGAATGAGATGGAACCAGACAGGACCCGAGGCCATAATCGGATCCATTGCTTTGGTTTACAGGCATGTCTCCTCAAAATCCTGGATTCCAATACCAGCATAGGGGGTTTCCTGAGGCACCCATCAGAAAAAGTCTCGTCTCCACGAGGAAACTTGTGCATGGGACCTATGTCAAAATCTTAGAAAAATAATTCAGAGTCCCGGTGTCACCGCCCCATTCCAAGGTCCTCATGGACACAAACACACATTAGGCCCCATGCTCATAAAAGTCCATTTCAACTCAGCCACCCCGGTTGCTCCCAATAGCCATCCGATCTCAACTGTCTTGTTGATAGGGGACAATTGGCATGCGAGGCGGGCTTCCTTGGCATCCATCCTCGATCGGTGCTCTGGAGTAATTCCATATGGGATGTGTTGGAGCTGCCCAACAGGTCTCAATTGTCCCGCAGAAGGTATCCTTGAAGGGGGCATCCCACAACTCCCAACGTGGGAAAACCTCCATGGCCTTGAGATACCTCTCCGTTCATGAAGGGGCAGTCATGCACAGAAACTACAACCTGAGCCAACGCCTGATCCTCGCCGTTACTTCAGATGCATGAGATATTGGTTCAGATGTGCAGGGGGTACCTGCCTTGCCCTCGGCCTGAAGCCCAAGTCTAGCTTGTGTTCTCAGACTTCTGTCCTCACACTACTGGCCCAGAATCCCTCAAGTTTGGCAATTCCGGACCCACAATGCAGCACTGTGCCTGCCCTCTAGAAAAAATATCATGCCTAATGAGCAGCGCAGGCACCTCAAATGAGGATCAACCTACACGGCACTCGACTGTACCCAAATTATAGAGTCTAACTTGGGCACTAGCACTGTCTAACAAAACCTGAGCACGAACCTCCCGACCAACAACCAGGCAGCTGACCGCACACTGAGCACATCAGACCCACCATGGCTTAGGTCATCATCTCTTCCAAACTGCGGTTTTCAGGCTTCCGAACCTAGACCTGATCTCCTACCACTGCCCAGGGTTGAAGGTGATGCAGAAATCAGAACTCCTTCCCCATGGCAAGAAACCTTGTGGTTGGCATGTTGTCCAAAGTTCAGTGTAGTTGAAACCAATGAGGCCCATGAGGCCCCGCCCATGCTCGCGAGCCACATTGGTCACAAACACACATTGTGACACTCAGCCTGAGCCCAGTCCTCAAGTAAGGCCTCTCAGTGGTTGGATGAAGAGACAGCATATGGGGCCTGCCATGCCCCTAGGCCCCAATTTTAACCATAGTTTGGGTTGTCACTTCACTATTCCCCAAGGCTCTGCTTTGGAATTCCTCTTTGGTTGGGACACCTGAGGTAACAAACCTGAAAGGAGACCTCCCATCCCACAGATTGACGAATAACAATGGGGACCAAGCCAAATCCACAGAGAGGAAGATTCGTCCATGGCCCATGAGGCCTCCCCACATTCCACGACCATCGTTGACACAAAATCCAGAGACCAAAGTCTGAGCAAGTGCCTCAGACTCGCTCTTTCTTCATGTCCTGAAGAGTTCTTCTCATGGTTTGTAGATTGTGCCTGCCATACCTGCGTCCCCAAACCTAAGCTGAGTTTGTGTTTTCAGACTTCTGTCCTCAAAGTCCTGGGCCACACACCCTCTAGGCTGGGGTCCCTGGAGCCACACATTAGGACAATGCCTCCCCAATGCATGGGAATTCTGCCCATTCCATTGTCCAAAATTGTACAAATTAGGTGAAACCTCCAAAGTCCCCGAGGCCATCCCAATATGTAGTTCTCAGTGGACAAACAAGGGCGGTCTGACACCAGCTGAGCATCTACCTCCACTCATACCATAGATGGATGTCCTCAGAGAAGGAGATGGAACCAGACAGGACCCTAGGCCGTAATCGGATCCATTTCTTTGGTTTACAGGCATGTCTCCTCAAAATCCTGGATTCCAATACCAATAGGGGGTTTCCTGAGGCACCCATCAGAAAAAGTCTCGTCTCCACTAGGAAACTTATGCATGGGAACTATGTCAAAATATTATGAGAATACTTCAGAGTCCCGGTGCCACCGCCCCATTTCAAGGTCCTCATGGACACACACATATTAGGCCCCATACTCAGGAAAGTCCATTTCAACTCAGCCACCCCGGTTGCTCCCGCAGAGCCATCCGATCTCAACTGTCTTGTTGCTAGGAGATTTGGAATGCGAGGCGGGCTTCCCTGGCATCCATCCTCGAACGTTGCTCTGGAGTCATTCCATATGGGATGAGTTGGAGCTGCCCAACAGGTCTCAATTGTCCCGCAGAAGGTATCCTTGAAGGGGGCATCCCACAACTCCCAACGTGGAAAAACCTCCATGGCCTTGAGATTCCTCTCCGTTCATGAGGGGCAGTCATGCACAGAAACTACAACCTGAGCCAACGTCTGATCCTCGCCGTGACTTCAGATGCATGAGATATTGGTCAGATGTGCAGGGGGTACCTGCCTTGCCCTCGGCCTGAGGCCCAAGTCTAGCTTGTGGTCTCAGACTTCTGTCCTCACACTACTGGCCAGAAGCCCTCAAGTTTGGCAATTCCGGACCCACAATGCAGCACTCTGCCTGCCCTCGAGAAAAAATATCATGCCTAATGAGCTGCCCAGGCACCTCAAATGAGGATCAAAATACACGGCACTCGACTGTACCCAAATATAGAGTCTAACCTGGGCACTAGCACTGTCTAACAAAACCTGAGCCCGAACCTCCCGACCAACAACCATGCAGCTGATCGCACACTGAGCACATCAGACCCACCATGGCCTTAGGTCATCATCTCTTCCAAACTGCGGTTTTCAGGCTTCCGAACCTAGACCTTATCTCCAACCACTGCCCAGGGTTGAAAATGATGCAGAAATAAGAACTCCTTCCCCATGGCAAGAGACCTTGTGGTTGGCATGTTGTCCAAAGTTCAGTGTAGTTGAAACCAATGTGGCCCATGATGCCCCGCCCATGCTCGCGAGCCACATTGGTCACAAACACACATTGTGACACTCACCCTGAGCCCAGTCCTCAAGTAAGGCCTCTCAGTGGTTGGATGAAGAGACAGCATATGGGGCCTGCCATGCCCCTAGGCCCCAAATTTTAACCATAGTTTGGGTTGTCACTTCACTATTCCCCAAGGCTCTGCTTTGGAATTCCTCTTTGGTTGGGACACTTGAGTTAACAAACCTGAAAGGAGACCTCCCATCCCACAGATTGACGAAAAACAATGGGGACCGGGCCAAATCCACAGAGAGGAAGATTCGTCCATGGCCCATGAGGCCTCCACACATTCCACGGCTATCGTTGACACAAAATCCAGAGACCAAAGCCTGAGCAAGCGCCTCAGACTCGCTCTTTCTTCATGTCCTGAAGAGTTCTTCTCATGGTTTGTAGATTGGGCCTGCCATATCAGCGTCCCCAAACCGAAGCTGAGTTTGTGTTTTCAGACTTCTGTCCTCAAAGTCCTGGGCCACACACCCTCCAGGCTGGGGCCCTTGGAGCCACACATTAGGACTGTGCCTACCCCATGCATGGAAATTCTGCCCATTCCATTGTCCAAAATTGGACAATTTAGGAGAACCCTCCAAAGTCCCCGAGGCCGTCCAATATGTAGTTCTCAGTGGACAAACAAGGGCGGTCTGACACCAGCTGAGCATCTACCTCCACTCATACCATAGATGGATGTCCCCAGAGAATGAGATGGAACCAGACAGGACCCGAGGCCATAATCGGATCCATTGCTTTGGTTTACAGGCATGTCTCCTCAAAATCATGGATTCCAATACCAGCATAGGGGGTTTCCTGAGGCACCCATCAGAAAAAATCTCGTCTCCACTAGGAAACTTATGCATGGGAAATATGTCAAAATATTATGAGAATACTTCAGAGTCCCGGTGCCACCGCCCCATTTCAAGGTCCTCATGGACACGCACATATTAGATCCCATACTCAGGAAAGTCCATTTCAACTCAGCCACCCCGGTTGCTCCCGCAGAGCCATCCGATCTCAACTGTCTTGTAGCTAGGAGACTATTGGAATGCGAGGAGGTCTTTCCTGGCATCCATCCTCGAACGGTGCTCTGGAGTCATTCCATATGGGATGTTTTGGAGCTGCCCAACAGGTCTCAATTGTCCCGTAGAAGAAATCCTTGAAGGGGGCATCCCACAACTCCCAACGTTGGAAAACCTCCATGGCCTTGAGATTCCTCTCCGTTCATGAAGGGGTAGTCATGCACAGAAACTACAACCTGAGCCAACGTCTGATCCTCGTCGTGACTTCAGATGCATGAGATATTGGTCAGATGTGCAGGGGGTACCTGCCTTGCCCTCGGCCTGAAGCCCAAGTCTAGCTTGTGTTCTCAGACTTCTGTCCTCACACTACTGGCCCAGAAGCCCTCAAGTTTGGCAATTCCGGACACACAATGCAGCACTGTGCCTGCCCTCCAGAAAAAATATCTTGCCCAATGAGCTGCCCAGTCACCTTAAATGAGGATCAACCTACACGGCACTCGACTGTACCCAAATTATAGAGTCTAACCTGGGCACAAATGCACTGTCTGACACAACCTGAGCCCGAACCTCCAGACCAACAACCAGGAAGCTTACTGCACACTAAGCACATCAGAACCACCATGGCCTTAGGTCATCATCTCTTCCCAACTGTGGTTTTCAGGTTTCAGAACCTAGACCTTATATCCAACCACAGCCCAGGGTTGAAAATGATGCAGAAATCAGAACTCCTTCCCCATGGCAAGAGACCTTGTGATTGGCATGTTGTCCAAAGTTCTGTGTAGATGAAACCAGTGTGGCCCATGAGGCCCCACACATGCTCACGGGCCACATTGGTCACAAACACACATTGTGACCCTCAGCCTGAGCCCAGTCCTCAAGTAAGGCCTCTCAGTGGCTGGATGAAGAGACAGCATATGGGGCCTGCCATGCCCCTAGGCCCCAAATTTTAACCATAGTTTGGGTTGTCCCTTCACTCTTCCCCAGGGCTCTGCTTTGGAATTCCTCTTTGGTTGGGACACCTGAGGTAACAAAACTGAAAGGAGACCTCCCATCCCACAGATTGACGAAAAACAATTGGGACCGGGCCAAATCCACAGAGAGGAAGGTTCGTCCATGGCCCATGAGCTTCACCAAATTCCACGGCCATCGTTGACACAAAATCCTGAGACCAAAGCCTGAGCAAGCGCCTCAGACTCGCTCTTTCTTCATATCCTGAAGAGTTCTTCTCATGGTTTGTAGATTGGGACTGCCACACCTACGTCCCCAAACCTCAGCTGAGTTTGTGTTTTCAGACTTCTGTCCTCAAAGTCCTGGGCCACACACCCTCCAGGCTGGGGCCCCTGGAGCCACACATTAGGACTGTTCCTACCCCATGCATGGTAATTCTGCCCATTCCATTGTCCTAAATTGTACAAATTAGGAGAACCCTCCAAAGTCCCCGAGGCCATCCCAATACTAGGTCTCTGTGGACAAACAAGGGCGGTCTGACACCAGCTGAGCATCTACCTCCACTCATAACATACATGGAAATTCCCAGAGAAGGAGATGGTACCAGACAGGAACCTAGTCCATAATCGGATCCATGGCTTTGGTTTACAGGCATGTCTCCTCAAAAGCATGGATTCCTCTACCAGCAGAGGGGGTTTCCTGAGGCACCCATCAGAAAACATCTCGTCTCCACGAGGAAACTTGTGCTTGGGACCTATGTCAAAATCTTAGGAGAATAATTCAGAGTCCCGGTGCCACCGCTACAATCCAAGGTCCTCATGGACACAAACATACATTAGGCCCCATGCTCAGGAAAGTCCATTTCAACTCAGCCATCCCGGTTGCTCCCGCAGAGCCATCCGATCTCAACTGTCTTTTTGCTAGGAGACATTTGGAATGCGAGGCGGGATTCCCTGGCATACATCCTCGAACGTTGCTCTGGAGTCATTCCATATGGGATGTGTTGGAGCTGCCCAACAGGTCTCAATTGTCCCGCAGAAGGAATCCTTGAAGGGGGCATCCCAGAACTCCCAACGTGGGAAAACCTCCATGGCCTTGAGATTCCTCTCCCTTCATGAAGGGGCAGTCATGCACAGAAACTACAACCTGAGCCAACGCCTGATCCTCGCCGTGACTTCAGATGCATGAGATATTGGTCAGATGTGCAGGGGGTACCTGCCTTGCCCTCGGCCTGAAGCCCAAGTCTAGCTTGTGGTCTCAGACTTCTGTCCTCACACTACTGGCCCAGAAGCCCTCAAGTTTGGCAATTCCGGACCCACAATGCAGCACTCTGCCTGCCCTCGAGAAAAAATATCTTGCCTAATGAGCTGCCCAGGCACCTCAAATGAGGATCAAAATACACGGCACTCGACTGTACCCAAATTACATAGTCTAACCTGGGCACTAATGCACTGTCTGACACAACCTGTGCCCGAACCTCCTGACCAACAACCAGGCAGCTGACTGCACACTGAGCACATCAGACCCACCATGGCCTTAGGTCATCATCTCTTCCCAACCGAGGCTTTCAGGTTTCCGAACCTAAACCTTATCTCCAACCCCTGCCCAGGGTTGAAAATGATGCAGAAATCAGAACTCCTTCACCATGGAAAGAGACCTTGTGATTGGCATGTTGTCCTAAGTTTAGTGTAGTTTAAACCAGTGTGGCCCATGAGGCCCCGCCCATGCTCGGGGGCCACATTGGTCACAAACACACATTGTGACCCTCAGCCTGAGCCCTGTCCTCAATTAAGACCTCTCAGGGGCTGGATGAAGAGACAGCATATGGGGCCTGCCATGCCCCTAGGCCCCAAATTTTAACCATAGTTTTGGTTGTCCCCTCACTTTTCCCCAGGGCTCTGCTTTGGAATTCCTCTTTGGTTGGGACACCTGAGGTAACAAACCTGAAAGGAGACCTCCAATCCCACAGATTGACGAAAAACAATTTGGGACCTGGCCAAATGCCAAGAGATGAAGATTCGTCCATGTCCCATTAGTCCTCCCCTCATTCCACGGCCATTGTTGACAAAAAATCCAGAGACCAAAGCCTGAGCAAGCGCCTCAGACTCGCTCTTTCTTCATATCCCGAAGACTTCTTCTCATGGTTTGTAGATTGGGCCTGCCATATCTACGTCCCCAAACCTAAGCTGAGTTTGTGTTTTCAGACTTCTGTCCTCAAAGTCCTGGGACACACCCTCCAGTCTGTGGCCCCTGGAGCCACACATTAGGACTATGCCTACCCCATACATGGGAATTCTGCCTATTACATTGTCCAAAATTGTACAAATTAGGATAACCCTCCAAATTCCCCGAGGCCATCGCAATATGTAGGTCTCTGTGGACAAACAAGGGCGGTCTGACACCAGCTGAGCATCTACCTCCACTCATACCATAGATGGATGTCCCCAGAGAATGAGATGGAACCAGACAGGACCCGAGGCCATAATCGGATCCATTGCTTTGGTTTACAGGCATGTCTCCTCAAAATCCTGGATTCCAATACCAGCATAGGGGGTTTCCTGAGGCACCCATCAGAAAAAGTCTCGTCTCCACGAGGAAACTTGTGCATGGGAACTATGTCAAAATCTTAGAAAAATAATTCAGAGTCCCGGTGTCACCGCCCCATTCCAAGGTCCTAATGGACACAAACACACATTAGGCCCCATGCTCAGGAAAGTCCATTTCAACTCAGCCACCCCGTTTGCTCCTGCAGAGCCATCCGATCTCAACTGTCTTGTTGCTAGGAGACAATTGGAATGCGAGGCGGGCTTCCCTGGCATCCATCCTTGAACGGTGCTCTGGAGTCATTCCTTATGGGATATTTTGGAGCTGCCAAACAGGTCTCAATTGTCCCGCAGAAGGAATCCTTTAAGGGGGCATCCAAGAACTCCCAACGTGGGAAAACCTCCATGGCCTTGAGATTCCTCTCCGTTCATGAAGGGGCAGTCATGCACAGAAACTACAACCTGAGCCAACGTCTGATCCTCGCCGTGACTTCAGATGCATGATCATATTGGTTCAGATGTGCAGGGGGTACCTGCCTTGCCCTCGGCCTGTAGCCATGGTCTAGCTTGTGTTCTCAGACTTCTGTCCTCACACTACTGGCCCAGAAGCCCTCAAGTTTTCCAATTCCGGGCCCACAATGCAGCACTCTGCCTGCCTTCGAGAAAAAATATCTTGCCTAATGAGCTGCACAGGCACCTCAAATGAGGATCAACCTACACGGCACTCGACTGTACCCAATTTATAGAGTTTAACCTGGGCACAAATGCACTGTCTGACACAACCTGAGCCAGAACCTCCTGACCAACAACCAGGCAGCTGACCGCACACTGAGCATATCAGACCCACCATGGCCTTATGTCATCACCTCTCCCAACTGCGGTTTTAAGGCTTCCAAACCAAGACCTTATCTCCAACCACTGCCCAGGGTTGAAAATGATGCAGAAATAAGAACTCCTTCCCCATGGCAAGAGACCTTGTGATTGGCATGTTGTCCAAAGTTAAGTGTAGTTGAAACCAGTGTGGCCCTTGAGGCCCCGTCCATGCTCACAAGCCACATTGGTCACAAACACACATTGTGACCCTCAGCCTGAGCCCAGTCCTCAAGTAAGGCCTCTCAGTGGCTGGATGAAGAGACAGCATATGGGGCCTGCCATGCCCCTAGGCCCCAAATTTTAACCATAGTTTGGGTTGTCCCTTCACTCTTCCCCAGGGCTCTGATTTGGAATTCCTCTTTGGTTGGGACACCCGAGGTAACAAACCTGAAAGGAGACCTCCCATCCCACAGATTGACGAAAAACAATTGGGACTGGGCCAAATCCACAGAAAGGAAGATTTGTCCATGGCCCATAGGCCTCCCCACATTCCACGGCCATCGTTGACACAAAATCCAGAGACCAAAACCTGAGAAGGGCCTCAGACTCCCTCTTTCTTCATATCCTGAAGAGTTCTTCTCATGGTTTGTAGATTGGGCCTGCCATACCTACGTCCCCAAACTTAAGCTGAGTTTGTGTTTTCAGACTTCTGTCCTCAAAGTCCTGGGCCACACACCCTCCAGGCTGGGGCCCCTGGAGCCACACATTAGGACTGTGCCTACCCCATGCATGGGAATTCTGCCCATTCAATTGTCCAAAATTGTACAAATTAGTAGAACCCTCCAAAGTCCCCGAGGCCATCCCAATAGTATAGGTCTCCGGGGACAAACAAGGGCGGTCTGACACCAGCTGAGTATCTACGTCCACTCAAACCATAGATTGATGTCCCCAGAGAAGGATATGATACCAGACAGGTCCCTAGGCCATAATAGGATCCATTGCTTTGGTTTACAGGCATGTCTCCTCAAAATCCTGGATTCCAATACCAGCATAGGGGCTTTCCTGAGGCACCCATCAGGAAAAATCTCGTCTCCAGGAGGAAACTTGTGCATGGGACCTATGTCAAAATCTTAGGAGAATACTTCAGAGTCCCGGTGCCACCGCTCCATTCCAAGTTCCTCATGGACACAAACACACATTAGGCCCCATGCTCAGGAATGTCCATTTCAAATCAGCCACCCCGGTTGCTCCCGCAGAGCCATCTGATCTCAACTGTCTTGTTGCTAGAAGACAATTGGAATGCGAGGCGGGCTTCCCTGGCATCCATCCTCGAACGGTGCTCTGGAGTCATTCCATATGGGATGTTTTGGAGCTCTCCAACAGGTCTCAATTGTCCCGCAGAAGGAATCCTTGAAGGGGGCATCCCACAACTCCCAACGTGGGAAAACCTTCATGTCCTTGAGTTTCCTCTCCGTTCATGAAGGGGCAGTCATGCACAGAAACTACAACCTGAGCCAACGTCTGATCCTCGCCGAGACTTCAGATACATGAGATATTGGTTCAGATGTGCAGGGGGTACCTGCCTTGCCCTCGGCCTGAAGCCCAAGTCTAGCTTGTGTTCTCAGACTTCTGTCCTCATACTACTGGCCCAGAAGCCCTCACGTTTGGCAATTCCGGACCCACAATGCAGCACTCTGCCTGCCGTCTAGAAAAAATATCTTGCCTAATGAGCTGCCCAGGCACCTTAAATGAGGATCAACCTACACGGCACTCGACTATACCCAAATTATAGAGTCTAACCTGGGCACAAATGCACTGTCTTACACACCCTGAGCCCGAACCTCCTGACCAACAACCAGGCAGCTGACCGCACACTGAGCACATCAGTCTCACCATGGCCTTAGGTCATCATCTCTTCCCAACTGCGGTTTTCAGGCTTCCGAACCTAGACCTTATCTCCAACCACTGCCCAGGGTTGAAAATGATGCAGAAATCAGAACTCTTTCCCCATGGCAAGAGACCTTGTGATTGGCATATTGTCCAAACTTCAGTGTAGTTGAAACCAGTGTGACCCATGAGGCCCCGCCCATGCCTGCAAGCCACAAACAAACCTGAAAGGATACCTCCCATCCCACATTTGGACGTAAATCAATTGGGACTGGGCCAAATCCACAGAGAGGAAGATTCGTCCATGGCCCAGGAGGCCTCCACACATTCCACGGCCATCGTTGATAAAAATTCAGACACAAAAGCCTGAGCAAGCGCCTCAGACTCGCTCTTAATTCATATCCTGAAGAGTTCTTCTCATGGTTTGTAGATTGGGCCTGCCATACCTACGTCCCCAAACCCTAAGCTGAGTTTGTGTTTTCAGA
This sequence comes from Mustela nivalis, assembly GCF_964662115.1. NCBI lineage: Eukaryota > Metazoa > Chordata > Mammalia > Carnivora > Mustelidae > Mustela > Mustela nivalis. Next base: position 1,651,013 of record NW_028136529.1, read on the forward strand.
CTTCTGTCCTCAAAGTCCTGGGCCTTACACCATCCAGGCTGGGGCCCCTGAAGCCACCCATTAGGACTGTGCCTACCCAATGAATAGGAATTCTGCCCATTCCATTGTCCAAAATCGTACAAAGTAGGAGAACCCTCCAAAGTCTCCGAGGCCATCTCAATATTGTAGGTCTCCCAAGACAAACAAGGGCGGTCTGACACCAGCTGAGCATCTACCTCCACTCATACCATTGATGGATATCCCAAGAGAAGGAGATGGAAACAGACAGGGCCCTAGGCCAAAATTGGATCCATTGCTTTGGTTTACAGGCATGTCTCCTCAAATACCTGGATTCCAAGAACAGCATAATGGGTTTCCTGAGGCACCCATCAGAACAAATCTCATCTCCACAAGGAAACTGTGCATGGGAGCTATGTCAAATGTTTAGGAGAATACTTCAGGGTCCCGGTGCCACCGCCCCATTCCAAGGCCCTCATGGACAAAAACACACATTAGGCCCCATCCTCAGGAAAGTCCATTTTAATAGCCACCCCGGTTGCTCCCGCAGATCCATTCGATCTCAACTGTCTTGTTGCTAGGAGACAAGTGGAATGCGAGGCGGGCTTCCCTGGCATTCATCCTCGAACGGTGCTCTGGAGTCATTCCATATGGGATGTGCTGGAGCTGCCCAACAGGTCTCAATTGTCCCGCAGAAGGAATGCTTGAAGGGGGCATCCCACAACTCCCAACGTGGGAAAATCTCCATGGCCTTGAGATTCCGCTCCGTTCATGAAGGGGCAGACATGCACAGAAATCCAACCAGAGCCAATGTCTAATCCTCGCCGTTACTTCTGATGCATGAGATATCGTTTCAGATTGCAGCGCGTACCTGCCGTGCCCTCGGCCTGAAGCCCAAGTCTAGCTTGAGTTCTCAGACATCTGTCCTCACACTCCTGGCCCAGAAGCCCTCACGTTTGGCAATTCCGGAGCCACAATGCAGCACTCTACCTGCCCTCTAGAAAAATATCTTGCCTAATGAGCTGCCCAGGCTCCTCAAATGCGGAACAATATACAGGCACTCGACTGTACCCAAATTATACAGTCTAAACTGGGCACTAATGCACTTTCTGACACAACATGAGCCCGAACTTCCTGACCAACACCCAGGCAGCAGACCGCACACTGAGCACAACAACCTGCCATGGCCTTAGGTCGTCATCTCTTCCCAATTTCTCAGGCTTCAGAACATAGACCTTATCTCCAACCACTGCCCAGGGTTGAAAATGATGCAGAAATCAGAACTCCTTCCCCATGGCAAGAGACCTTGTGATTGGCATGTTGTCCAAAGTTCAGTGTAGTTGAAACCAGTGTGGTCCATTAGGCCCCGCCCAAGCTCGCGTGCCACATTGGTCACAAACACACATTGTGACCCTCAGCCTGAGCCCAGTCCTCAATTAAGTCCTCTCAGTGGCTGGATGAAGAGACAGCATATGGGGCCTGCCATGCCCCTAGGCCCCAATTTTTAATCATAGTTTGGGTTGTCACTTCACTCTTCCTCAGGGCTCTGCTTTGGAATTCCTCTTTGGTTGGGACACCTGAGGTAACAAACCTGAAAGGAGACCTCCCATCCCACAGATTGACGAAAAACAATTGGGACTGGGCCAAATCCACAGAGAGGAAGATTCGTCCATGGCCCATGAGGCCTCCCCACATTCCACGGCCATCGTTGACACAAAATCCAGAGACCAAAACCTGAGAAGGGCCTCAGACTCCCTCTTTCTTCATATCCTGAAGAGTTCTTCTCATGGTTTGTAGATTGTGCCTGCCATAACTACGTCCCCAAAACCTAAGCTGAGTTTTTGTTTTCAGACTTCTGTCCTCAAAATCCTGTGCCATACACCATCCAGGCTGGGGCCCCTGAAGCCACCCATTAGGATTGTGCCTACCCAATGAATAGGAATTCTGCCCATTCCATTGTCCAAATCGTACAAATTAGGAGAACCCCCCAAATTCCCCGAGGCCATCCCAATAGTGTAGGTCTCCCGGAACAAACAAGGGTGGTTTGACACCAGGTGAGCATCTACCTCCACTCATACCATAGATGGATGTCCCCAGAGAAGGAGATGGAAACAGACAGGACCCTAGGCCAAAATCGGATCCATTGCTTTGGTTTACAGGCATGTCTCTTCAAATGCCTGGATTCCAAGACAAGCATAGGGGGTTTCCTGAGGCACCCATCAGACAAATCTCGTCTCCACAAGGAAACTGTGCATGGGAGCTATGTCAAATGTTTAGGAGAATACTTCAGGGTCCCGGTGCCACCGCCCCATTCCAAGGCCCTCATGCACAAAAACACACATTAGGCCTCATCCTCAGGAAAGTCCATTTCAACTCAGCCACCCCGATTGATCCCGCAGAGCCATCCTATCTCAACTGTCTTGTTGCTAGAGGACAATTGGAATGCGAGGCGGGCTTCCCTGGCATCCATCCTCGAACGGTGCTCTGGAGTCATTCCATATGGGATGTTTTGCAGCTGCCCAACAGGTCTCAATTGTGCCGCAGAAGGAATCCTTGAAGGGGGCATCCCACCACCCAACGTGGGAAAACCTCCATGGCCTTGAGATTCCGCTCCGTTCATGAAGGGGCAGTCATGCACAGAAACTCCACGTGAGCCAAGTCTGAACCTCGCTGTGACATCTGATGCATGAGATATCGGTTCAGATCTGCAGGTGGTACCTGCCGTGCCCTCGGCCTGAAGCCCAAGTCTAGCTTATGTTTTCAGACTTCTGTCCTCACACGCCTGGCCCAGAAGCCCTCACGTTTGGCAATTCTGGACCTACAATGCAGCACTGTGCCTGCCCTCTAGAAATAATATCTTGCCTAATTTGCAGCCTAGGCACCTCAAATGCGGAACAATCTACACGGCACTCGACTGTACCCATATTATAGAGTCTAACCTGCGCACTAATGCACTGTCTGACACAACCTGAGCCCGAACTTTCTGACCAACACCCAGGCAGCTGACCGCACACTGAGCACATCAGACCCGCCATGGACTTAGGTCGTCATCTCTTCCCAACGGTAGTTTTCAGACTTCAGAACCTAGACCTTATCTCCAACCAATGCCCAGGGTTGAAAAGGATGCAGAAATCACAACTTCTTCCTCATGGCAAGAATCCTTATGATTAGTATGTTGTCCAAACTACAGTGTAGTTGAAACCAGTGTGGCCCATGCTTGCGGGGCACATTGGTCACAAACAGACATTGGAACCCTCAGCCTGAGCCCAGTCCTCAAGTAAGGACTCTCAGTGGCTAGAAAAGAGACAGCTATTGGGACTGCCATGCACCTAGGCCCCAATTTTTAACCATAGTTTGGGTTGTCTCTTCACTCTTCCCCAGGGCTCTCCCTTGGAATTCCTCTTAGTTGGGACACCTGACATAACAAACCTGAAAGAAGACCTCCCATCCCACAGATTGACGAAAAACAATTTGGACTGGGCCAAATCCACAGAGAGGAAGTTTCCTTCATGGCCCATGAGGCCTTCCCACATTCCACGGCCATTGTTGATACAAAATCCAGAGACAAAATCCTGAGCAAGCGCCTCAGATTCGCTCTTTCTTCATATCCTGAAGAGTTTTTCTCATGGTTTATAGATTGAGCCTGCCATACTACGTCCCCAAACCTAAGCTGAGTTTGTGTTTTCAGACTTCTGTCCTCAAAGTCCTGGGCAACACACCCTCCAGGCTGGGGCCCCTGGATCCACACATTAGGACAGTGCCTACCCAATCCATGGGAATTCTGCCCATTCCATTGTCCAAAATCGTGCAAATTAGGAGAAATCTCCAAAGTCCCCATGGCCATCCCAATAGTGTAGGTCTCGGGGACAAACAAGGGCGGTCTGACACCAGCTGAGCATCTATCTCCACTCATTCCATAGATGGATATCCCCAGAGAAGAAGATTGAACCAGACAGGACCCTACGCCATAATCGGATCCATTGCTTTGGTTTACAGGCATGTCTCCTCAAAAGCCTGGATTCCAATACCAGCATAGGGGGCTTCCTGAGGCACCCATCAGAACAAATCTCGTCTCCACAAGAAAACTTGTGCATAGGAGCTACGTCAAAAGCTTAGGAGAATACTTCAGGGTCCCGGTGCCACCGCCCCATTCCAAGGCCCTCATGGAAACAAACACACATTAGGCCCCATCCTCATGAAAGTCCATTTCAACTCAGCCACCCCGGTTGCTCCCGCAGAGCCATCCGATCTCAACTGTCTTGTTGCTAGGAGACAATTGGAATGCGAAGCGGGCTTCCCTGGCATCCATCCTCCAATGGTACTCTGGAGTCATTCCATATGGGATGTACTGAAGCTGCCCAACAGGTCTCAATTGTCCCGCAGAAGGAATCCTTGAAGGGGGCATCCCACAACTCCCAAAGTGGGAATACCTCCATGGCCTTGCGATTCCGCTCCGTTCATCAGGGGCAGTCATGCACAGAAACTCCAACCAGAGCCAACGTCTGATCATCGCCTTGACTTCAAATGCTTGAGATATTGGTTCAGATCTGCAGGGGGTACCTGCCGTGCCCTCGGCCTGAAGCCCAAATGAGGCTTGTGTTCTCAGACTTCTGTTCTCACACTCGTGACTCAGAAGCCGTCATGTTTGGCAATTCCGGACCCACAATGCAGCACTCTGAATGCCCTCGGCAAAAATATCTTGCCTAATGAGCTGCCAAGACACCTCAAATGAGGATAAACCTACACGGCATTCGACTGTACCCAAAATATAGAGTCTCACCTGAGCACTAATGCACTGTCTGACACAATCTGAGCCAGAACCTCCTGATCAAACCCCATGCAGCTGACTGCACACTGAGCATAACAGACCCTCCATGGCCTTAGGTTGTCATCTCTTCCCAAATGCGGTTTTTCAGGGTTCAGAAACTAGACCTTAACTCCAAAAACTGCCCAGGGTTGAAAATGATGCAGAAATCAGATCACCTTCCCCTAGGCAAGAGAACTTGTGATTGGCATGTTGTCCAAAGTCCAGTGTAGTTGAAACCAATGTGGCCCATGAGGCCCCGCCCATGCTCGTGGGCCACATTGTTCACAAACACACATTGTGACCCTCAGCCTGAGCCCAGTTCTCAAGTAAGGCCTCTCGGTGGCTGGATGAAGAGACAGCATATTGGGCCTGCCATGCCCCTAGGCCCGAATTTTTTACCATAATTTGGGTTGTCCCTTCACTCTCCCAGGGCTCTGCTTTGGAATTCCTCTTTTTCGGACACCTGAGGTAATAAACCTGAAAGGAGACCTCCCATCCTACAGATTGATGAAAACAATGGGGCCGGGCCAAATAGAGAGAGGAAGATTCGTCCATGACGCATGAGGCCTCCCCACATTCCACGGCCATCGTTGATACAAAATCCAGAGACAAAAGCCTGACAAGCGCCTCAGATTAATTCTTTCTTCATATCCTGAAGAGTTCTTCTCATGGTTTGTAGATTGGGCCTGCCATACCTACGTCCCAAAACCTAAGCTGAGTTTGTGTTTTCAGACTTCTGTCCTCAAAGTCCTGGGCCACACACCCTCCAGGCTGGGGCCCCTGGAGCCACACATTAGGACTGTGCCTACCCAATCCATGGGAATTCTGCCCATTCCGATGTCCAAAATCGTACAAATTAGGAGAACTCTCCAAAGTACCCGAGGCCATCCCAATAGTGTAGGTCTCCGGGGACAAACAAGGGCGGTCTAACACCAGTTGAGCATCTACCTCCACTCATTCCATAGATGGATATCCCCGGAGAAGAATTTGAACCAGACAGGACCCTAGGCCATAATCGGATCCATTGCTTTGGTTTTCAGGCATGTCTTGTCAAAAGCCTGGATTCCAATACCAGCATAAGGGGTTTCCTGAGGCACCCATCAGAACAAATCTCGTCTCCACAAGGAAATTTGTGCATGGGAGCTACGTCAAAAGCTTAGGAGAATACTTCAGGGTCCCGGTAACAACGCCCCATTCCAAGGCCCTCATGGTCACAAACACACATTAGGCCCCATCCTAGGAAAGTCCATTTCAACTCAGCCACCCCGGTTGCCTCCGCAGAGCCACCCATCTCAACTGTCTAGGTGATAGGAGACAATTGGCATTCGAGGTGGTCTTCCCTGGCATCCATCCTCGAACGGTGCTCTGGAGTCATTCCATATGGGATGTCCTGGAGCTGCCCAACAGGTCTCATTTGTCCCGCAGAAGGAATCCTTGAAGGGGGCATCCCACAACTCCCAACCTGGGAAAACCTCCATGGCCTTGAGATTCTGCTCCGTTCATGAAGGGGCAGTCATGCACAGAAACTCCAAACTGAGCCAACGTCTGATCCTCGCCGTGGCTTCAGATGCTTGAGATATTGGTTCAGATCTGCAGGGGGTACCTGCCGTGCCCTCAGCCTGAAGCCCAAATCAGGCTTGTGTTCTCAGACTTCTGTCCTCATACTCGTGGTCCAGAAGCCCTCAAGTTTAGCAATTCCGGACCAACAATGCAGCACTCTGCCTGCACTCTGGAAAAAATATCTTACCTAATGAGCAGCCCAGGCACCTCAAATGAGGATAAACCTACACGGCATTCGACTGTACCCAAATTATATAGTATAACCTGGGCACTAATGCACTGTCTGACACAATCTGAGCCAGAACCTCCTGACCAAAACCCAGGCAGCTGACTGTACACTGAGAATATCAGACCCGCCATGGCCTTAGGTCGTCATCTCTTCAGAACTGCGGTTTTTCAGGCTTCAGAACCAAGACCTTATTTCCAACCACTGCCAAGGGTTGATAATGATGCAAAAATCAGAACACCTTCCCCATGGCAAGAGACCTTGTGATTGGCATATTGTCCAAAGTTCAGTGTAGTTGAAACCAGTGTGGTCCATGAGGCCCCGCCCATGCTCGCGTGCCACATTGGTCACAAACACACATTGTGACCCTCAGCCTGAGCCCAGTCCTCAATTAAGTCCTCTCAGTGGCTGGATGAAGAGACAGCATATAAGGCCTGTCATGCCCCTAGGCCCCAATTTTTAACCATAATTTGGGTTGTCCCTTCACTCTTTCCCAGGGTTCTGCTTTGGAATTCCTCTTTTTCAGACACCTGAGGTAATAAACCTGAAAGGAGACCTCCCATCCTACAGATTGACGAAAACAATGGGGCCGGTCCAAATCCACAGATAGGAAGATTCTTCCATGACCCATGAGGCCTCCCCACATTCCACAGCCATCGTTGATACAAAATCCAGAGACAAAAGCCTGAGCAGGCGCCTCAGACTCGCTCTTTCTTCATATCCTGAAGAGTTCTTCTCATGGTTTGTAGATTGGGCTTGCCATACCTACGTCCCCAAACCTAGGTTGAGTTTGTGTTTTCAGACTTCTGTCCTCAAAGTCCTGGGCCACACACCCTCCAGGCTGGGGCCCCTGGAGCCACACATTAGGACTGTGCCTACCCAATCCATGGGAATTCTGCCCATTCCGATGTCCAAAATCGTACAAATTAGGAGAACTCTCCAAAGTACCCGAGGCCATCCCAATAGTGTAGGTCTCCGGGGACAAACAAGGGCGGTCTAACACCAGTTGAGCATCTACCTCCACTCATTCCATAGATGGATATCCCCAGAGAAGAAGATTGAACCAGACAGGACCCTAGGCCATAATCGGATCCATTGCTTTGGTTTACAGGCATGTCTCGTCAAAAGCCTGGATTCCAATACCAGCATAAGGGGTTTCCTGAGGCACCCATCAGAACAAATCTCGTCTCCTCAAGGAAACTTGTGCATGGGAGCTACGTCAAAAGCTTAGGAGAATACGTCAGGGTCCCGGTGCCACCGCCCCATTCCAAGGCCCTCATGGACACAAACACATATTAGCCCCATACTCAGGAAAGTCCATTTCAACTCAGCCATCTCGGTTGCTCCCGCAGAGCCATCCAATCTCAACTGTCCTGTTGCTAGGAGACAATTGGAATGCGAGGCGGGCTTCCCTGGCATCCATCCTCCAACGATGCTCTGGAGTCATTCCATATGGGATGTCCTGGAGCTGCCCAACAGATCTCAATTGTCCCGCAGAAGGAATCCTTGAAGGGGGCATCCCACAACTCCCAACGTGGGAAAACCTCCATGGCCTTGAGTTTCTGCTCCGTTCATGAAGGGGCAGTCATGCACAGAAACTCCAAACTGAGCCAACGTCTGATCCTCGCCGTGACTTCAGATGCTTGAGATATTGGTTCAGATCTGCAGGGGGTACCTGCCGTGCCCTCGGCCTGTAGCCATGGTCTAGCTTGTGTTCTCAGACTTCTGTCCTCACATCTGTGGCCCAGAAGCCCTCAAGTTTGGCAATTCCTGACCCACAATGCAGCACTCTGCACGCCCTCTATAAATAATATCTTGACTAATGAGCTGCCCAGGCACCTCAAATGAGGATAAAACTTCACGGCACTCGACTCTACCCAAATTTTATAGCCTAACCTGGGCACTAAAGCACTGTCTGACACAACCTGAGCCAGAAACTCCTGAATAACACCCAGGAAGCTGACAGCACACTGAGCATATCAGACCCGCCATGGTCTTAGGTCGTCATCTCATCCCAACTGCGGTTTTTCAGGTTCAGAACCTAGGCCTTATCTCCAACCACTTCTCAGCGTTGAAAAAGATGCAGAAATCAGAACACCTTCCCCATGGCAAGAGACCTGTGATTGGCATAATTTCCAAAGACCAGTGTAGTTGAAACCAGTGTGGCTCATGAAGCCCCGCCCATGCTCGCGGGCCACATTGGTCACAAACACATTGTGACCCTCAGCCGGAGCCCAGTCCTCAAGTAAGGCCTCTCAGTGGCTGGATGAAGAGACAGCATATTGGGCCTGCCCTGCCCCTAGGCCCCAAATTTTAACCATAGTTTTGGTTGTCCCCTCACTCTTCCCCAGGGCTCTGCTTTGGAATTCCTCTTTGGTTGGGACACCTGAGGTAACAAACCTGAAAGGAGACCTCCCATCCCACAGATTGACGAAAAACAATTGGGACCGGGCCAAATGCCAAGAGATGAAGATTCGTCCATGGCCCATTAGGCCTCCCCTCATTCCACGGCCATCGGTGACAAAAAATCCAGAGACCAAAGCCTGAGCAAGCGCCTCAGACTCGCTCTTTCTTCATAACCTAAAGACTTCTTCTCATGGTTTGTAGATTGGGCCTGCCATACCTACGTCCCCAAACCTAAGCTGAGTTTGTGTTTTCAGACTTCTGTCCTCAAAGTCCTTGGACACACCCTCCAGGCTGGGGCCCCTGGAGCCACACATTAGGACTGTGCCTACCCCATGTATGGTAATTCTGCCCATTCCATTGTCCAAAATTGTACAAATTAGGAGAACCCGCCAAAATCCCCGAGGCCATCCCAATACTAGGTCTCTGTGGACAAACAAGGTCGGTTTGACACCAGCTGAGCATCTACCTCCACTCAGACCACAGATGGATGTCCCCAGAGAAGGAGAAGGTACCAGACAGGACCCTAGGCCATAATCGGATCCATTGCTTTGGTTTACAGGCATGTCTCCTCAAAATATTGGATTCCAATACAGGCATAGGGGGTTTCCTGAGGCACCCATCAGAAAAAATCTCGTCAACACGAGAAAACTTGTGCATGGGACCTATATCAAAATCTTAGGAGAATACTTCAGAGTTCCGGTGCCACCGCCCCATTCCAAGGTCCTCATGGACACAAACACATATTAGGCCCCATTCTCAGGAACGTCCATTTCAACTCAGCCACACCGGTTGCTCCCGCAGAGCCATCCGATCTCCACTGTCTTGTTGCTAGGAGACAATTGGAATGCGAGGCGGGCTTCCCTGGCATCCATCCTCGAACGGTGCTCTGGAGTCATTCCATATGGGATGTGTTGGAGCTGCCCGACAGGTCTCAATTGTCCCGCAGAAGGAATCCTTGAGGGGGCATCCCACAACTCCCAACGTGGGAAAACCTCCATGGCCTTGAGTTTCCTCTCCGTTTATGAAGGGGCAGTCATGCACAGAAACTATATCCTGAGCCAACATCTGATCCTCGCCGTGACTTCAGATGCATGAGATATTGGTTCAGATGTGCAGGGGGTACCTGCCTTGCCCTCGGGCTGAAGCCCAAGTCTAGCTTGTGTTCTCAGACTTCTATCCTCACACTACTGGCCCAGAAGCCCTCAAGTTTGGCAATTCCGGACCCACAATGCAGCACTCTGCCTGCCCTCTAGAAAAAATATCTTGCCTAATGAGCTGCCCAGGCACCTCAAATGAGGATCAACCTACACGGCACTCGACTGTACCCAAATTATAGAGTCTACCTGGGCACTAATGGACTGTCTGACACAACCTGAGCCCGAACCTCCTGACCAACAACCAGGCAGCTGACCTCACACTGAGCACATCAGACCCACCATGACCTTAGGTCATCATCTCTTCCAAACTGCGGTTTTCAGGCTTTTGAACCTAGACCTTATCTCCAACCACTGCCCAGGGTTGAAAATGATGCAGAAATCAGAACTCCTTCCCCATGGCAAGAGACCTTGTATTTGGCATGTTGTCCAAAGTTCAGTGTAGATGAAACCAGTGTGGCCCATGAGGCCCCGCCCATGCTCGCGTGCCACATTGGTCACAAACACACATTGTGACGCTCAGCCTGAGCCCAGTCCTCAATTAAGTCCTCTCAGTGGCTGAATGAAGAGACAGCATATGGGGCCTGCGATGCCCCTAGGCCCCAAATTTTAACCATAGTTTGGGTTGTCCCTTCACTCTTCCCCAGGGCTCTGCTTTGGATTTCCTCTTTGGTTGGGACACCTGAGGTAACAAACCTGAAAGGAGACCTCCCATCCCACTGATTGATGAAAAACAATTGGGACAGGGCCAAATCCACAGAAAGGAAGTTTCTTCCATGGCCCTTGAGCTTCACCACATTCCATGGCCATTGTTGACACAAAATCCAGAGACCAAAGCCTGAGCAAGCACCTCAGACTCGATCTTTCTTCATATCCTGAAGAGTTCTTCTCATGGTTTGTAGATTGGGCCTGCCATAACTACGTACCCAAACCTAAGCTGAGTTTGTGTTTTCAGACTTCTGTCCTCAAAGTCCTGGGCCACACACCCTCCAGGCTGGGGCCCCTAGAGCCACACATTAGGACTGTGCCTACCCCATGCATGGAAATTCTGCCCATTCGATTGTCCAAAATTGGACAAATTAGGTGAAACCTCCAAAGTCCCTGAGGCCATCCCAATATCTAGGTCTCTGTAAACAAACAAGGGCGGTCTGACACCAGCTGAGCATCTACCTCCACTCATACCATAGATGGATGTCCCCAGAGAAGGAGATGGAACCAGACAGGACCCTAGGCCATAATCGGATCCATTGCTTTGGTTTACAGGCATGTCTCCTCAAAATCCTGGATTCCAATACAAGCATAGGGGGTTTCCTAAGGCACCCATCAGAAAAAATCTTATCTCCACGTGGAAACTTGTGCATGGGTCCTATGTCAAAATCTTAGGAGAATATTTCAGAGTCCCAGTGCCACCGCCCCATTCCAAGGTCCTCATGGACACAAACACACATTAGGCCCCATGCACAGGAAAGTCCTTTTCAACTCCGCCACCCCAGTTGCTCCCGCAGAGCCATCCGATCTCAACTGTCTTGTTGCTAGGAGACAATTGGAATGCGAGGCGGGCTTCCCTGGCATCCATCCTCGAACGTTGCTCTGGAGTCATTCCATATGGGATGTGTTGGAGCTTCCAACAGGTCTCAATTGTCCCGCAGAAGGAATTCTTGAAGGGGGCATCCCACAACTCCCAACGGGGGAAAACCTCCATGGCCTTGAGATTCGTCTCCGTTCATGAAGGGGGAGTCATGCACAGAAACTACAAACTGAGCCAACGTCTGATCCTCGCCGTGACTTCAGATGCATGAGATATTGGTTCAGATGTGCAGGGGGTACCTGCCTTGCCCTCGGCCTGAAGCCCAAGTCTAGCTTGTGTTCTCAGACTTCTGTCATCACACTACAGGACCAGAGCCCTCAAGTTTGGCAATTCCGGACCCACAATGCACACTCTACCTGCCCTCTAGAAAAAATATCTTGCCTATGAGCTGCCCAGGCAACTCAAATGAGATCAACCTACACGGCACTCGACTGTACCCATATTATAGAGTCTCACCTAGGCACTAATGCACTGTCTGACACAACCTGAGCCCGAACCTCCTGACCAACAACCAGGCAGCTGACCGCACTCTGAGCACATCAGACCCACCATGGCCTTAGGTCATCATCTCTTCCCAACAGCGGTTTTCAGGATTCCGAACCTAGACCTTATCTCCAAACACTGCCCAGGTTTGAAATGTTGCAGAAATCAGAACTCCTTCACCATAGCAAGAGACCTTGTGATTGGCATGTTGTCCAAAGTTCAGTGTAGATGAAACCAGTGTGGCCCATGAGGAACCGCCCATGCTCGCGAGCCACATTGGTCACAAACACACATTGTGACCGTCAGCCTGAGCCCAGTCCTCAAGTAAGGCCTCTCAGTGGCCGGATGAAGAGACAGCATATGGGGCATGCCATGCCCCTAGGCCCCAAAATTTATCCATAGTTTGGGTTGTCCCTTCACTCTTCCCCAGGGCTCTGCTTTGGAATTCCTCTTTGGTTGGGACACCTGAGGTAACAAACCTGAAAGGAGACCTCCCATCCCACAGATTGACGAAAAACAATTGGGACCGGTCCAAATCCACAGAGAGTAAGATTCGTCCATGGCCCATGAGGCCTCCCCACATTCCACGGCCATCGTTGACACAAAATCCAGAGACCAAAGCCTGAGCAAGCGCCTGAGACTCGCTCTTTCTTCATATCCTGAAGAGTTCTTCTCATGGTTTGTAGATTGGGCCTGCCATACCTACGTCCCCAAACTTAAGCTGAGTTTGTGTTTTCAGACTTCTGTCCTCAAAGTCCTGGGCCACACACCCTCCAGCCTGGGGCCCCTGGATCCACACATTAGGACTGTGACTACACCATGCATGGGAATTCTGCCCATTCCATTTTCCAAAATTGTACAAATTAGGAGAACACTCCAAAGTCATCGAGGCCATCCCAATATGTAGGTCTCTTTGGACAAACAAGGGCGGTCTGACACCAGCTGAGCATCTACCTCCACTCAGACCACAGATGGATGTCCCCAGAGAAGGAGAAGGAACCAGACAGGACCCTAGGCCATAATCGGATCCATTGCTTTGGTTTACAGGCATGTCTCCTCAAAATCCTGGATTCCAATACAAGCATAGGGGGTTTCCTGAGGCACCCATCAGAAAAAATCTTATTTCCACGAGGAAACTTGTGCATGGGACCTATGTCAAAATCTTAGGAGAATACTTCAGAGTCCCAGTGCCACCGCCCCATTCCAAGGTCCTCATGGACACAAACACACATTAGGCCCCATTTTCAGGAAAGTCCTTTTCAACTCAGCCACCCCGGTTGCTCCCGCAGAGCTATCCGATCTCAACTGTCTTGTTGCTAGGAGACAATTGGAAATGAGGTGGGCTTCCCTGGCATCCATCCTCGAACGGTGCTCTGGCGTCATTCCATATGGGATGTGTTGGAGCTGCCAACAGGTCTCAATTGTCCCGCAGAAGGAATTCTTGAAGGGGGCATCCCACAACTCCCAACGTGGGAAAACCTCCATGGCCTTGAGATTCCTCTCCGTTCATGAAGGGGCAGTCATGTACAGAAACTACAACCTGAGCCAACGTCTGATCCTCGCCGTGACTTCAGATGCATGAGATATTGGTTCAGATGTGCTGGGGGTACCTGCCTTGCCCTCGGCCTGAAGCCCAAGTCTAGCTTGTGTTCTCAGACTTCTGTCATCACACTAATGGCCCAGAAGCCCTCTAGTTTGGCAATTCCGGACCCACAATGCAGCACTGTGCCTGCCCTCTAGAAAAAATATCTTGCCTAATGAGCTGCCCAGGCACCTCAAATGAAAATCAACCTAAACGGCACTCGACTGTACCCAAATTATAGATTCTAACCTGGGCACTAATCCACTGTGCGACACAACCTGAGCCTGAACCTGCTGACCAACATCCAGGCAGCTGACCACACACGGAGCACATGCATATGCCCCTAGGCCCCAAATTTTAACCATAGTTTGGGTTGTCCCTTCACTCTTCCCCAGGGCTCTGCTTTGGAATTATTCTTTGGTTGGGACGATCCAATCCACAGAGAGGAAGATTCGTCCATGGTCCATGAGGCCTCCCCACATTCCACGGCCATCGTTGACACAAAATCCAGAGACCAAAGCCTGAGCAAGCGCCTCAGACTCGCTCTTTCTTCATATCCTGAAGAGATCTTCTCATGGTTTGTAGATTGGGCCTGCCATACCTACGTCTCCAAACTTAAGCTGAGTTTGTGTTTTCAGACTTCTGTCCTCAAAGTCCTGGGCCACACACTCTCCAGGCTGGGGCCCCTGGAGCCACACATTAGGACTGTGCCTACCCCATGCATGAAATTTCTGCCCATTCCATTGTCCAAAATTGGACAAATTAGGAGAACCCTCCAAAGTCCCCGAGGCCATCCCAATATCTAGGTCTCTGTGGACAAACCAGGGTTGTCTGACACTTGCTTAGTATCTAGGTCCTCTCATACCATAGATGAATGTCCCCAGAGAAGGATATGGTACCAGACAGGACCCTAGGCCATAATCGGATCCATTGCTTTGGTTTACAGTCATGTCTCCTCATAGCCTGGATTCCGATACAAGCATAGGGGGTTTCCTGAGGCACCCATCAGAAAATATCTCGTCTCCACGAGGAAACTTGTGCATGGGACCTATGTCAAAATCTTAGGAGAATACTTCAAAGTCCCGGTGCCACCGCTCCATTCCAAGGTCCTCATGGACACAAACACACATTAGGCCCCAGGCTCAGGAAAGTCCATTTCAACTCAGCCACCCCGGTTGCTCCCGCAGAGCCATCCTATCTCAACTGTCTTGTTGCTAGGAGACAATTGGAATGCGAGGCGGGCTTCCCTGGCATCCATCCTCGAACGGTGCTCTGGAGTCATTCCATATGGGATGTTTTGGAGCTGCCCAACAGGTCTCAATTGTCCCGCAGAAGGAATCCTTGAGGGGGCATCCCACAACTCCCAACGTGGGAAAACCTCCATGGCCTTGGGTTTCCTCTCTGTTCATGATGGGGCAGTCATGCAAAGAAACTACAACCTGCGCCAACTTCAGACCTCGCCGTGACTTCAGATGCATGAGATATTGGTTCAGATGTGCAGGGGGTACCTGCCTTGCCCTCTACCTGAAGCCCAAGTCAAGCTTGTGGTCTCAGACTTCTATCCTAAAACTACTGGCCCTGAAGCCCTCACGTTTGGCAATTCCGGACCCACAATGCAGCACTCTGCCTGCCCTCTAGAAAAAATATCTTGCCTAATGAACTGCCCGGGCACCTCAAATAAGGATCAACCTACACGGCCCTCGACTGTACCCAAATTATATAGTCTAACCTGGGCACAAATGCACTGTCTGACACAACCTGAGCCCGAACCTCTGACTAACAACCAGGCAGCTGACCGCACACTGAGCACATCAGACCCGCCATGGACTTAGGTCGTCATCTCTTCCCAACGGTAGTTTTCAGACTTCAGAACCTAGACCTTATCTCCAACCAATGCCCAGGGTTGAAAAGGATGCAGAAATCACAACTTCTTCCCCATGGCAAGAATCCTTATGATTAGTATGTTGTCCAAACTACAGTGTAGTTGAACCAGTGTGGCCCATGCTTGCGGGGCACATTGGTCACAAACACACATTGGAACCCTCAGCCTGAGCCCAGTCCTCAAGTAAGGACTCTCAGTGGCTAGAAAAGAGACAGCTATTGGGACTGCCATGCACCTAGGCCCCAATTTTTAACCATAGTTTGGGTTGTCTCTTCACTCTTCCCCAGGGCTCTCCCTTGGAATTCCTCTTAGTTGGGACACCTGACATAACAAACCTGAAAGAAGACCTCCCATCCCACAGATTGACGAAAAACAATTTGGACTGGGCCAAATCCACAGAGAGGAAGTTTCCTTCATGGCCCATGAGGCCTTCCCACATTCCACGGCCATCGTTGATACAAAATCCAGAGACAAAATCCTGAGCAAGCGCCTCAGATTCGCTCTTTCTTCATATCCTGAAGAGTTTTTCTCATGGTTTATAGATTGAGCCTGCCATACTACGTCCCCAAACCTAAGCTGAGTTTGTGTTTTCAGACTTCTGTCCTCAAAGTCCTGGGCAACACACCCTCCAGGCTGGGGCCCCTGGATCCACACATTAGGACAGTGCCTACCCAATCCATGGGAATTCTGCCCATTCCATTGTCCAAAATCGTGCAAATTAGGAGAAATCTCCAAAGTCCCCATGGCCATCCCAATAGTGTAGGTCTCGGGGACAAACAAGGGCGGTCTGACACCAGCTGAGCATCTATCTCCACTCATTCCATAGATGGATATCCCCAGAGAAGAAGATTGAACCAGACAGGACCCTACGCCATAATCGGATCCATTGCTTTGGTTTACAGGCATGTCTCCTCAAAAGCCTGGATTCCAATACCAGCATAGGGGGCTTCCTGAGGCACCCATCAGAACAAATCTCGTCTCCACAAGAAAACTTGTGCATAGGAGCTACGTCAAAAGCTTAGGAGAATACTTCAGGGTCCCGGTGCCACCGCCCCATTCCAAGGCCCTCATGGAAACAAACACACATTAGGCCCCATCCTCATGAAAGTCCATTTCAACTCAGCCACCCCGGTTGCTCCCGCAGAGCCATCCGATCTCAACTGTCTTGTTGCTAGGAGACAATTGGAATGCGAAGCGGGCTTCCCTGGCATCCATCCTCCAATGGTACTCTGGAGTCATTCCATATGGGATGTACTGAAGCTGCCCAACAGGTCTCAATTGTCCCGCAGAAGGAATCCTTGAAGGGGGCATCCCACAACTCCCAAAGTGGGAATACCTCCATGGCCTTGCGATTCCGCTCCGTTCATCAGGGGCAGTCATGCACAGAAACTCCAACCAGAGCCAACGTCTGATCATCGCCTTGACTTCAGATGCTTGAGATATTGGTTCAGATCTGCAGGGGGTACCTGCCGTGCCCTCGGCCTGAAGCCCAAATGAGGCTTGTGTTCTCAGACTTCTGTTCTCACACTCGTGGCTCAGAAGCCGTCATGTTTGGCAATTCCGGACCCACAATGCAGCACTCTGAATGCCCTCGGCAAAAATATCTTGCCTAATGAGCTGCCAAGACACCTCAAATGAGGATAAACCTACACGGCATTCGACTGTACCCAAAATATAGAGTCTCACCTGAGCACTAATGCACTGTCTGACACAATCTGAGCCAGAACCTCCTGATCAAACCCCATGCAGCTGACTGCACACTGAGCATAACAGACCCTCCATGGCCTTAGGTTGTCATCTCTTCCCAAATGCGGTTTTTCAGGGTTCAGAAACTAGACCTTAACTCCAAAAACTGCCCAGGGTTGAAAATGATGCAGAAATCAGATCACCTTCCCCTAGGCAAGAGAACTTGTGATTGGCATGTTGTCCAAAGTCCAGTGTAGTTGAAACCAATGTGGCCCATGAGGCCCCGCCCATGCTCGTGGGCCACATTGTTCACAAACACACATTGTGACCCTCAGCCTGAGCCCAGTTCTCAAGTAAGGCCTCTCGGTGGCTGGATGAAGAGACAGCATATTGGGCCTGCCATGCCCCTAGGCCCGAATTTTTTACCATAATTTGGGTTGTCCCTTCACTCTCCCAGGGCTCTGCTTTGGAATTCCTCTTTTTCGGACACCTGAGGTAATAAAACTGAAAGGAGACCTCCCATCCTACAGATTGATGAAAACAATGGGGCCGGGCCAAATCCACAGAGAGGAAGATTCGTCCATGACCCATGAGGCCTCCCCACATTCCACGGCCATCGTTGATACAAAATCCAGAGACAAAAGCCTGACAAGCGCCTCAGATTAATTCTTTCTTCATATCCTGAAGAGTTCTTCTCATGGTTTGTAGATTGGGCCTGCCATACCTACGTCCCAAAACCTAAGCTGAGTTTGTGTTTTCAGACTTCTGTCCTCAAAGTCCTGGGCCACACACCCTCCAGGCTGGGGCCCCTGGAGCCACACATTAGGACTGTGCCTACCCAATCCATGGGAATTCTGCCCATTCCGATGTCCAAAATCGTACAAATTAGGAGAACTCTCCAAAGTACCCGAGGCCATCCCAATAGTGTAGGTCTCCGGGGACAAACAAGGGCGGTCTAACACCAGTTGAGCATCTACCTCCACTCATTCCATAGATGGATATCCCCGGAGAAGAAGATTGAACCAGACAGGACCCTAGGCCATAATCGGATCCATTGCTTTGGTTTTCAGGCATGTCTTGTCAAAAGCCTGGATTCCAATACCAGCATAAGGGGTTTCCTGAGGCACCCATCAGAACAAATCTCGTCTCCACAAGGAAATTTGTGCATGGGAGCTACGTCAAAAGCTTAGGAGAATACTTCAGGGTCCCGGTAACAACGCCCCATTCCAAGGCCCTCATGGTCACAAACACACATTAGGCCCCATCCTAGGAAAGTCCATTTCAACTCAGCCACCCCGGTTGCCTCCGCAGAGCCACCCATCTCAACTGTCTAGGTGATAGGAGACAATTGGAATTCGAGGTGGTCTTCCCTGGCATCCATCCTCGAACGGTGCTCTGGAGTCATTCCATATGGGATGTCCTGGAGCTGCCCAACAGGTCTCAGTTGTCCCGCAGAAGGAATCCTTGAAGGGGGCATCCCACAACTCCCAACGTGGGAAAACCTCCATGGCCTTGAGATTCTGCTCCGTTCATGAAGGGGCAGTCATGCACAGAAACTCCAAACTGAGCCAACGTCTGATCCTCGCCGTGGCTTCAGATGCTTGAGATATTGGTTCAGATCTGCAGGGGGTACCTGCCGTGCCCTCAGCCTGAAGCCCAAATCAGGCTTGTGTTCTCAGACTTCTGTCCTCATACTCGTGGTCCAGAAGCCCTCAAGTTTAGCAATTCCGGACCAACAATGCAGCACTCTGCCTGCACTCTGGAAAAATATCTTACCTAATGAGCAGCCCAGGCACCTCAAATGAGGATAAACCTACACGGCATTCGACTGTACCCAAATTATATAGTATAACCTGGGCACTAATGCACTGTCTGACACAATCTGAGCCAGAACCTCCTGACCAAAACCCAGGCAGCTGACTGTACACTGAGAATATCAGACCCGCCATGGCCTTAGGTCGTCATCTCTTCAGAACTGCGGTTTTTCAGGCTTCAGAACCAAGACCTTATTTCCAACCACTGCCAAGGGTTGATAAATATGCAAAAATCAGAACACCTTCCCCATGGCAAGAGACCTTGTGATTGGCATATTGTCCAAAGTTCAGTGTAGTTGAAACCAGTGTGGTCCATGAGGCCCCGCCCATGCTCGCGTGCCACATTGGTCACAAACACACATTGTGACCCTCAGCCTGAGCCCAGTCCTCAATTAAGTCCTCTCAGTGGCTGGATGAAGAGACAGCATATAAGGCCTGTCATGCCCCTAGGCCCCAATTTTTAACCATAATTTGGGTTGTCCCTTCACTCTTTCCCAGGGTTCTGCTTTGGAATTCCTCTTTTTCAGACACCTGAGGTAATAAACCTGAAAGGAGACCTCCCATCCTACAGATTGACGAAAACAATGGGGCCGGTCCAAATCCACAGAGAGGAAGATTCGTCCATGACCCATGAGGCCTCCCCACATTCCACGGCCATCGTTGATACAAAATCCAGAGACAAAAGCCTGAGCAAGCGCCTCAGACTCGCTCTTTCTTCATATCCTGAAGAGTTCTTCTCATGGTTTGTAGATTGGGCTTGCCATACCTACGTCCCCAAACCTAAGTTGAGTTTGTGTTTTCAGACTTCTGTCCTCAAAGTCCTGGGCCACACACCCTCCAGGCTGGGGCCCCTGGAGCCACACATTAGGACTGTGCCTACCCAATCCATGGGAATTCTGCCCATTCCGATGTCCAAAATCGTACAAATTAGGAGAACTCTCCAAAGTACCCGAGGCCATCCCAATAGTGTAGGTCTCCGTGGACAAACAAGGGCGGTCTAACACCAGTTGAGCATCTACCTCCACTCATTCCATAGATGGATATCCCCAGAGAAGAAGATTGAACCAGACAGGACCCTAGGCCATAATCGGATCCATTGCTTTGGTTTACAGGCATGTCTCGTCAAAAGCCTGGATTCCAATACCAGCATAAGGGGTTTCCTGAGGCACCCATCAGAACAAATCTCGTCTCCTCAAGGAAACTTGTGCATGGGAGCTACGTCAAAAGCTTAGGAGAATACGTCAGGGTCCCGGTGCCACCGCCCCATTCCAAGGCCCTCATGGACACAAACACATATTAGCCCCATACTCAGGAAAGTCCATTTCAACTCAGCCATCTCGGTTGCTCCCGCAGAGCCATCCAATCTCAACTGTCCTGTTGCTAGGAGACAATTGGAATGCGAGGCGGGCTTCCCTGGCATCCATCCTCCAACGATGCTCTGGAGTCATTCCATATGGGATGTCCTGGAGCTGCCCAACAGATCTCAATTGTCCCGCAGAAGGAATCCTTGAAGGGGGCATCCCACAACTCCCAACGTGGGAAAACCTCCATGGCCTTGAGTTTCTGCTCCGTTCATGAAGGGGCAGTCATGCACAGAAACTCCAAACTGAGCCAACGTCTGATCCTCGCCGTGACTTCAGATGCTTGAGATATTGGTTCAGATCTGCAGGGGGTACCTGCCGTGCCCTCGGCCTGTAGCCATGGTCTAGCTTGTGTTCTCAGACTTCTGTCCTCACATCTGTGGCCCAGAAGCCCTCAAGTTTGGCAATTCCGGACCCACAATGCAGCACTCTGCACGCCCTCTATAAATAATATCTTGACTAATGAGCTGCCCAGGCACCTCAAATGAGGATAAAACTTCACGGCACTCGACTCTACCCAAATTTTATAGCCTAACCTGGGCACTAAAGCACTGTCTGACACAACCTGAGCCAGAAACTCCTGAATAACACCCAGGAAGCTGACAGCACACTGAGCATATCAGACCCGCCATGGTCTTAGGTCGTCATCTCATCCCAACTTCGGTTTTTCAGGTTCAGAACCTAGGCCTTATCTCCAACCACTTCTCAGCGTTGAAAAAGATGCAGAAATCAGAACACCTTCCCCATGGCAAGAGACCTTGTGATTGGCATGATTTCCAAAGACCAGTGTAGTTGAAACCAGTGTGGCTCATGAGGCCCCGCCCATGCTCGCGGGCCACATTGGTCACAAACACATTGTGACCCTCAGCCGGAGCCCAGTCCTCAAGTAAGGCCTCTCAGTGGCTGGATGAAGAGACAGCATATTGGGCCTGCCCTGCCCCTAGGCCCCAAATTTTAACCATAGTTTTGGTTGTCCCCTCACTCTTCCCCAGGGCTCTGCTTTGGAATTCCTCTTTGGTTGGGACACCTGAGGTAACAAACCTGAAAGGAGACCTCCCATCCCACAGATTGACGAAAAACAATTGGGACCGGGCCAAATGCCAAGAGATGAAGATTCGTCCATGGCCCATTAGGCCTCCCCTCATTCCACGGCCATCGGTGACAAAAAATCCAGAGACCAAAGCCTGAGCAAGCGCCTCAGACTCGCTCTTTCTTCATAACCTAAAGACTTCTTCTCATGGTTTGTAGATTGGGCCTGCCATACCTACGTCCCCAAACCTAAGCTGAGTTTGTGTTTTCAGACTTCTGTCCTCAAAGTCCTGGGACACACCCTCCAGGCTGGGGCCCCTGGAGCCACACATTAGGACTGTGCATACCCCATGTATGGTAATTCTGCCCATTCCATTGTCCAAAATTGTACAAATTAGGAGAACCCGCCAAAATCCCCGAGGCCATCCCAATACTAGGACTCTGTGGACAAACAAGGTCGGTTTGACACCAGCTGAGCATCTACCTCCACTCAGACCACAGATGGTTGTCCCCAGAGAAGGAGAAGGTACCAGACAGGACCCTAGGCCATAATCGGATCCATTGCTTTGGTTTACAGGCATGTCTCCTCAAAATATTGGATTCCAATACAGGCATAGGGGGTTTCCTGAGGCACCCATCAGAAAAAATCTCGTCAACACGAGAAAACTTGTGCATGGGACCTATATCAAAATCTTAGGAGAATACTTCAGAGTTCCGGTGCCACCGCCCCATTCCAAGGTCCTCATGGACACAAACACATATTAGGCCCCATTCTCAGGAACGTCCATTTCAACTCAGCCACACCGGTTGCTCCCGCAGAGCCATCCGATCTCCACTGTCTTGTTGCTAGAAGACAATTGGAATGCGAGGCGGGCTTCCCTGGCATCCATCCTCGAACGGTGCTCTGGAGTCATTCCATATGGGATGTGTTGGAGCTGCCCGACAGGTCTCAATTGTCCCGCAGAAGGAATCCTTGAGGGGGCATCCCACAACTCCCAACGTGGGAAAACCTCCATGGCCTTGAGTTTCCTCTCCGTTTATGAAGGGGCAGTCATGCACAGAAACTATATCCTGAGCCAACATCTGATCCTCGCCGTGACTTCAGATGCATGAGATATTGGTTCAGATGTGCAGGGGGTACCTGCCTTGCCCTCGGGCTGAAGCCCAAGTCTAGCTTGTGTTCTCAGACTTCTATCCTCACACTACTGGCCCAGAAGCCCTCAAGTTTGGCAATTCCGGACCCACAATGCAGCACTCTGCCTGCCTTCTAGAAAAAATATCTTGCCTAATGAGCTGCCCAGGCACCTCAAATGAGGATCAACCTACACGGTACTCGACTGTGCCCAAATTATAGAATCTACCTGGGCACTAATGCACTGTCTGACACAACCTGAGCCCGAACCTCCTGACCAACAACCAGGCAGCTGACCTCACACTGAGCACATCAGACCCACCATGACCTTAGGTCATCATCTCTTCCAAATTGCGGTTTTCAGGCTTTTGAACCTAGACCTTATCTCCAACCACTGCCCAGGGTTGAAAATGATGCAGAAATCAGAACTCCTTCCCCATGGCAAGAGACCTTGTGATTGGCATGTTGTCCAAAGTTCAGCGTAGATGAAACCAGTGTGGCCCATGAGGCCCCGCCCATGCTCGTGTGCCACATTGGTCACAAACACACATTGTGACCCTCAGCCTGAGCCCAGTCCTCAATTAAGTCCTCTCAGTGGCTGAATGAAGAGACAGCATATCGGGCCTGCGATGCCCCTAGGCCCCAAATTTTGACCATAGTTTGGGTTGTCCCTTCACTCTTCCCCAGGGCTCTGCTTTGGATTTCCTCTTTGGTTGGGACACCTGAGGTAACAAACCTGAAAGGAGACCTCCCATCCCACTGATTGATGAAAAACAATTGGGATAGGGCCAAATCCACAGAAAGGAAGTTTCTTCCATGGCCCTTGAGCTTCACCACATTCCATGGCCATTGTTGACACAAAATCCAGAGACCAAAGCCTGAGCAAGCACCTCAGACTCGATCTTTCTTCATATCCTGAAGAGTTCTTCTCATGGTTTGTAGATTGGGCCTGCCATAACTACGTACCCAAACCTAAGCTGAGTTTGTGTTTTCAGACTTCTGTCCTCAAAGTCCTGGGCCACACACCCTCCAGGCTGGGGCCCCTAGAGCCACACATTAGGACTGTGCCTACCCCATGCATGGAAATTCAGCCCATTCGATTGTCCAAAATTGGACAAATTAGGTGAAACCTCCAAAGTCCCTGAGGCCATCCCAATATCTAGGTCTCTGTAAACAAACAAGGAAGGTCTGACACCAGCTGAGCATCTACCTCCACTCATACCATAGATAGATGTCCCCAGAGAAGGAGATGGAACCAGACAGGACCCTAGGCCATAATCGGATCCATTGCTTTGGTTTACAGGCATGTCTCCTCAAAATCCTGGATTCCAATACAAGCATAGGGGGTTTCCTAAGGCACCCATCAAAAAAAAATCTTATCTCCACGTGGAAACTTGTGCATGGGGCCTATGTCAAAATCTAAGGAGAATATTTCAGAGTCCCAGTGCCACCGCCCCATTCCAAGGTCCTCATGGACACAAACACACATTAGGCCCCATGCACAGGAAAGTCCTTTTCAACTCCGCCACCCCAGTTGCTCCCGCAGAGCCATCCGATCTCAACTGTCTTGTTGCTAGGAGACAATTGGAATGCGAGGCGGGCTTCCCTGGCATCCATCCTCGAACGTTGCTCTGGAGTCATTCCATATGGGATGTGTTGGAGCTTCCAACAGGTCTCAATTGTCCCGCAGAAGGAATTCTTGAAGGGGGCATCCCACAACTCCCAACGGGGGAAAACCTCCATGGCCTTGAGATTCGTCTCCGTTCATGAAGGGGGAGTCATGCACAGAAACTACAAACTGAGCCAACGTCTGATCCTCGCCGTGACTTCAGATGCATGAGATATTGGTTCAGATGTGCAGGGGGTACCTGCCTTGCCCTCGGCCTGAAGCCCAAGTCTAGCTTGTGTTCTCAGACTTCTGTCATCACACTACAGGACCAGAACCCTCAAGTTTGGCAATTCCGGACCCACAATGCACACTCTACCTGCCCTCTAGAAAAAATATCTTGCCTATGAGCTGCCCAGGCAACTCAAATGAGGATCAACCTACACGGCACTCGACTGTACCCATATTATAGAGTCTCACCTAGGCACTAATGCACTGTCTGACACAAACTGAGCCCGAACCTCCTGACCAACAACCAGGCAGCTGACCGCACTCTGAGCACATCAGACCCACCATGGCCTTAGGTCATCATCTCTTCCCAACAGCGGTTTTCAGGCTTCCGAACCTAGACCTTATCTCCAAACACTGCCCAGGTTTGAAATGTTGCAGAAATCAGAACTCCTTCACCATAGCAAGAGACCTTGTGATTGGCATGTTGTCCAAAGTTCAGTGTAGATGAACCCAGTGTGGCCCATGAGACCCCGCCCTTGCTCGCGAGCCACATTGGTCAAAAAAACACATTGTGACCCTCAGCCTGAGCCCAGTCCTCAAGTAAGGCCTCTCAGTGGCTGGATGAAGAGACAGCATATGGGGCCTGCCATGCCCCTAGGTCACAAAATTTATCCATAGTTTGGGTTGTCCCTTCACTCTTCGCCAGGGCTCTGCTTTGGAATTCCTCTTTGGTTGGGACACCTGAGGTAACAAACCTGAAAGGAGACTTCCCATCTCACAGATTGACGAAAAACAATTGGGACCGGTCCAAATCCACAGAGAGGAAGATTCGTCCATGTCCCATGAGGCCTCCCCACATTCCACGGCCATCATTGACACAAAATCCAGAGACCAAAGCCTGAGCAAGTGCCTCAGACTCCCTCTTTCTTCATATCCTGAAGAGTTCTTCTCATGGTTTGTATATTGGGCCTGCCATACCTACGTCCCCAAACCTAAGCTGAGTTTGTGTTTTCAGACTTCTGTCCTCAAAGTCCTGGGCCACACACCCTCCAGGCTGGGGTCCCTGGAGCCACACATTAGGACTGTGCCTACCCCATGCATGGAAATTCTGCCCATTCCATTGTCCAAAACTGGACATATTAGGAGAACCCTCCAAAGTCCCCGAGGCCATCCCAATATCTAGGTCTCTGTGGACAAAGAAGGGCGGTCTGACACTTGCTTAGTATCTACGTCCACTCATACCATAGATGAATGTCCCCAGAGAAGGATAGGGTACCAGACAGGACCCTAGGCCATAATCGGATCCATTGCTTTGGTTTACAGTCATGTCTCCTCATAGCCTGGATTCCGAAACCAGCATAGGGGGTTTCCTGAGGCACCCATCAGAAAATATCTCGTCTCCACAAGGAAACATGTGCATGGGACCTATGTCAAAATCTTAGGAGAATACTGCAAAGTACCGGTGCCACCGCTCCATTTCAAGGTCCTCATGGACACAAACACACATTAGGCCTCAGACTCAGGAAAGTCCATTTCAACTCAGCCACCCCGGTTGCTCCCGCAGAGCCATCCGATATCAACTGTCTTGTTGCTAGGAGACAATTGGAATGCGAGGCGGGCTTCCCTGGCATCCATCCTCGAATGGTGCTCTGGAGTCATTCCATATGTGATGTTTTGGAGCTGCCCAACAGGTCTCAATTGTCCCGCAGAAGGAATCCTTGAGGGGGCATCCCACAACTCCCAACGTGGGAAAACCTCCATGGCCTTGAGTTTCCTCTCCGTTCATGAAGGGGCAGTCATGCACAGAAACTACAACCTGAGCCAACTTCAGGCCTCGCTGTGACTTCAGATGCATGAGATATTGGTTCAGATGTGCAAGGGGTACCTGCCTTGCCCTCGACCTGAAGCCCAAGTCAAGTTGCGGTCTCAGACTTCTATCCTCACACTCCTGGCCCAGAAGCCCTCACGTTTGGCAATTCCGGACCCACAATTCAGCACTCTGCCTGCTCTCTAGAAAAAATATCTTGCCTAATGAACTGCCCGGGCACCTCAAATAAGGATCAACCAACACGGCACTCGACTGTACACAAATTATAGAGTCTAACCTGGGCACTAATGCACTGTCTGACACAACCTGAGTCCGAACTTCTTATACCAACCACCAGGCAGCTGACCACACACTGAGCACATCAGACCCACCATGGCCTTAGGCCATCATCTCTTCCCAACAGCGGTTTTCAGGCTTCCGACCTAGACCTTATCTCCAACCACTGCCCAGGGTTGAAAATGATGCAGAAATCAGAACTCCTTCACCATGGCAAGAGACCTTGTGATTGGCATGTTGTCCAAAGTTCAGTGTAGATGAAACCAGTGTGGCCCATGAGGAACCGCCCATGCTCGCGAGCCACATTGGTCACAAACACACATTGTGACCGTCAGCCTGAGCCCAGTCCTCAAGTAAGGCCTCTCAGTGGCTGGATGAAGAGACAGCATATGGGGCATGCCATGCCCCTAGGCCCCAAAATTTATCCATAGTTTGGGTTGTCCCTTCACTCTTCCCCAGGGCTCTGCTTTGGAATTCCTCTTTGGTTGGGACACCTGAGGTAACAAACCTGAAAGGAGACCTCCCATCCCACAGATTGACGAAAAACAATTGGGACCGGTCCAAATCCACAGAGAGTAAGATTCGTCCATGGCCCATGAGGCCTCCCCACATTCCACGGCCATCGTTGACACAAAATCCAGAGACCAAAGCCTGAGTAAGCGCCTGAGACTCGCTCTTTTTTCATATCCTGAAGAGTTCTTCTCATGGTTTGTAGATTGGGCCTGCCATACCTACGTCCCCAAACTTAAGCTGAGTTTGTGTTTTCAGACTTCTGTCCTCAAAGTCCTGGGCCACACACCCTCCAGCCTGGGGCCCCTGGATCCACACATTAGGACTGTGACTACACCATGCATGGGAATTCTGCCCATTCCATTTTCCAAAATTGTACAAATTAGGAGAACACTCCAAAGTCACCGAGGCCATCCCAATATGTAGGTCTCTTTGGACAAACAAGGGCGGTCTGACACCAGCTGAGCATCTACCTCCACTCAGACCACAGATGGATGTCCCCAGAGAAGGAGAAGGAACCAGACAGGACCCTAGGCCATAATCGGATCCATTGCTTTGGTTTACAGGCATGTCTCCTCAAAATCCTGGATTCCAATACAAGCATAGGGGGTTTCCTGAGGCACCCATCAGAAAAAATCTTATTTCCACGAGGAAACTTGTGCATGGGACCTATGTCAAAATCTTAGGAGAATACTTCAGAGTCCCAGTGCCACCGCCCCATTCCAAGGTCCTCATGGACACAAACACACATTAGGCCCCATATTCAGGAAAGTCCTTTTCAACTCAGCCACCCCGGTTGCTCCCGCAGAGCTATCCGATCTCAACTGTCTTGTTGCTAGGAGACAATTGGAAATGAGGTGGGCTTCCCTGGCATCCATCCTCGAACGGTGCTCTGGCGTCATTCCATATGGGATGTGTTGGAGCTGCCAACAGGTCTCAATTGTCCCGCAGAAGGAATTCTTGAAGGGGGCATCCCACAACTCCCAACGTGGGAAAACCTCCATGGCCTTGAGATTCCTCTCCGTTCATGAAGGGGCAGTCATGCACAGAAACTACAACCTGAGCCAACGTCTGATCCTCGCCGTGACTTCAGATGCATGAGATATTGGTTCAGATGTGCTGGGGGTACCTGCCTTGCCCTCGGCCTGAAGCCCAAGTCTAGCTTGTGTTCTCAGACTTCTGTCATCACACTATTGGCCCAGAAGCCCTCTAGTTTGGCAATTCCGGACCCACAATGCAGCACTGTGCCTGCCCTCTAGAAAAAATATCTTGCCTAATGAGCTGCCCAGGCACCTCAAATGAAAATCAACCTAAACGGCACTCGACTGTACCCAAATTATAGAGTCTAACCTGGGCACTAATCCACTGTCCGACACAACCTGAGCCTGAACCTGCTGACCAACATCCAGGCAGCTGACCACACACGGAGCACATGCATATGCCCCTACGCCCCAAATTTTAACCATAGTTTGGGTTGTCCCTTCACTCTTCCACAGGGCTCTGCTTTGGAATTCCTCTTTGGTTGGGACGATCCAATCCACAGAGAGGAAGATTCGTCCATGGTCCATGAGGCCTCCCCACATTCCACGGCCATCGTTGACACAAAATCCAGAGACCAAAGCCTGAGCAAGCACCTCAGACTCGCTCTTTCTTCATATCCTGAAGAGATCTTCTCATGGTTTGTAGATTGGGCCTGCCATACCTACGTCTCCAAACTTAAGCTGAGTTTGTGTTTTCAGACTTCTGTCCTCAAAGTCCTGGGCCACACACTCTCCAGGCTGGGGCCCCTGGAGCCACACATTAGGACTGTGCCTACCCCATGCATGAAATTTCTGCCCATTCCATTGTCCAAAATTGGACAAATTAGGAGAACCCTCCAAAGTCCCTGAGGCCATCCCAATATCTAGGTCTCTGTGGACAAACCAGGGTTGTCTGACACTTGCTTAGTATCTAGGTCCACTCATACCATAGATGAATGTCCCCAGAGAAGGATATGGTACCAGACAGGACCCTAGGCCATAATCGGATCCATTGCTTTGGTTTACAGTCATGTCTCCTCATAGCCTGGATTCCGATACCAGCATAGGGGGTTTCCTGAGGCACCCATCAGAAAATATCTCGTCTCCACGAGGAAACTTGTGCATGGGACCTATGTCAAAATCTTAGGAGAATACTTCAAAGTCCCGGTGCCACCGCTCCATTCCAAGGTCCTCATGGACACAAACACACATTAGGCCCCAGGCTCAGGAAAGTCCATTTCAACTCAGCCACCCCGGTTGCTCCCGCAGAGCCATCCGATCTCAACTGTCTTGTTGCTAGGAGACAATTGGAATGCGAGGCGGGCTTCCCTGGCATCCATCCTCGAACGGTGCTCTGGAGTCATTCCATATGGGATGTTTTGGAGCTGCCCAACAGGTCTCAATTGTCCCGCAGAAGGAATCCTTGAGGGGGCATCCCACAACTCCCAACGTGGGAAAACCTCCATGGCCTTGGGTTTCCTCTCTGTTCATGATGGGGCAGTCATGCAAAGAAACTACAACCTGCGCCAACTTCAGACCTCGCCGTGACTTCAGATGCATGAGATATTGGTTCAGATGTGCAGGGGGTACCTGCCTTGCCCTCTACCTGAAGCCCAAGTCAAGCTTGTGGTCTCAGACTTCTATCCTAAAACTACTGGCCCTGAAGCCCTCACGTTTGGCAATTCCGGACCCACAATGCAGCACTCTGCCTGCCCTCTAGAAAAAATATCTTGCCTAATGAACTGCCCGGGCACCTCAAATAAGGATCAACCTACACGGCCCTCGACTGTACCCAAATTATATAGTCTAACCTGGGCACAAATGCACTGTCTGACACAACCTGAGCCCGAACCTCTGACTAACAACCAGGCAGCTGACCGCACACTGAGAACATCAGACCCACCATGGCCTTAGGCCATCATCTCTTCCCAACAGCGGTTTTCAGGCTTCCGACCTAGACCTTATCTCCAACCACTGCCCAGGTTTGAAAATGATGCAGAAATCAGAACTCCTTCACCATGGCAAGAGACCTTGTGATTGGCATGTTGTCCAAAGTTCAGTGTAGATAAAACCAGTGTGGCCCATGAGGGCCCGCCCATGCTCGCGAGCCAATTGGTCACAAACACACATTGTGACCGTCAGCCTGAGCCCAGTCCTCAAGTAAGGCCTCTCAGTGGCTGGATGAAGAGACAGCATATGGGGCATGCCATGCCCCTAGGCCCCAAAATTTATCCATAGTTTGGGTTGTCCCTTCACTCTTCCCCAGGGCTCTGCTTTGGAATTCCTCTTTGGTTGGGACTCCTGAGGTAACAAACCTGAAAGGAGACCTCCCATCCCACAGATTGACGAAAAACAATTGGGTTCGGGACAAATCCACAGAGAGGAAGATTCGTCTATGGCCCATGAGGCGTCCCCTCATTCCACAACCATCGTTGACACAAAATCCAGAGACCAAAGCCTGAGCAAGCGCCTCAGACTTGCTCTTTCTTCGTATCCTGAAGAGTTCTTCTCATGGTTTGTAGATTTGGCCTGCCATACCTACGTCCCCAAACCTAATCTGAGTTTGTGTTTTCAGACTTCTGTCCTCAAAGTCCTGGACCACACACCCTCCAGGCTGGGGCCACTGGAGCCACACATTAGGACTGTGCCTACCCCATTATTGGGAATTCTGCCCATTCCATTGTCGAAAATTGTACAAATTAGGAGAGCCCTCCAAAGTCCCCGAGGCCATCCCAATATATAGGCCTCTGTGGACAAACAAGGGCGGTCTGACACCTGCTGAGCATCTACCTCCACTCAGACCATAGATGGATGTCCCAAGAGAATGAGATGGAACCAGACAGAACCCTAGGCCATAATCGGATCCATTGCTTTGTTTACAGGCATGTTTCCTAAAAAACCTGGATTCCAATACAAGCATAGGGGGTTTCCTGAGGCACCCATCAGAAAACTTCTCCACTCCAAGGTCCTCATGGACACAAACACACATTAGGCCCCATGCTTAGGTAATTCCATTTCACTCAGCCACCCCGGTTGTTCTCGCAGAGCCATCCGATCTCAACTCTCTTGATGCTAGGAGACAATTGGAATGCGAGGCGGGCTTCCCTGGCATCCATCCTCCAACGGTGCTCTGGAGTCATTCCATATGGGATGTTTTGGAGCTGCCCAACAGGTCTCAATTGTCCCGCAGAAGGAATCCTTGTAGGGGGCATCACACAACTCCCAACGTGGGAAATCCTCCATGGCCTTCAGATTCCTCTCTGTTCATGAAGGGGCTGTCATGCACAGAAACTTCAACCTGAGCCAACGTATGTTCCTCCTCGTGACTTCAGATGCTTGAGATATTGGTTCAGATGTGCAGGGGATAACTGCCTTGCCCGCGGCCTGAAGCCCAAGTCTAGCTTGTTTCTCAGACTTCTGTCCTCACACTCGTGGCCCTGAGCCCTCACGTTTGGCAATTCCGGACCCACAATGCAGCACTCTTCCTGCCCTCTAGAAAAAATATCTTGCCTAATGAGCTGCCCAGGCACCTCAAATGAGGATCAACCTTCAAGGCACTCGACTGTACCCAAATTATAGAGTCTAACCTGGGCACTAATGCACTGTCTGACACAACCTGATCCCGAACCTCCTGACCAACAACCAGGCAGCTGACCGCACACTGAGCACATCAGACCCACCATGGCCTTAGGTCATCATCTCTTCCCAACTGCGGTTTTCAGGCTTTCGAACCTAGACCTTATCTCCAACCACTGCCCAGGGTTGAATATGATGCAGTAATCAGAACTCCTTCCCCATGGCAAGAGACCTAGTGATTGGCATATTGTCCAAAGTTCAGTGTAGTTGAAACCAGTGTGGCCCATGAGGCCCCGCCCATGCTCGTGGGCCACATTGTTCACAAACACACATTGTGACCCTCAGCCTGAGCCCAGTTCTCAAGTAAGTCCTCTCAGTGGCTGGATGAAGAGACAGCATATGAGGCCTGCCATGCCCATAGGACCCAAATTTTAACCATAGTTTGGTTTGTCCCTTCACTCTTCCCCAGGGCTCTGCTTTGGAATTCCTCTTTGGTTGGGACACCTGAGTTAACAAACCTGAAAGGAGACCTCCCAAACCACAGATTGACGAAAAACAATTGGGACCGGGCCAAATACACAGAGAGGTAGATTCGTCCATGGCCCATGAGGCCTCCCCACATTCCACGGCCATCGTTGACACAAAATCCAGAGACCAAAGCCTGAGCAAGTCCCTCAGACTCGCTCTTTCTTCATATCCTGAAGAGTTCTTCTCATGGTTTGTAGATTGGGCCTGCCAAACCTACGTCCCCAACCTAAGCTGAGTTTGTGTTATCAGACTTCTGTCCTCAAAGTCCTGGACCACACACCCTCCAGGCTTGGGCCACTGGAGCGACATTTTAGGACTGTGCCTACCCCATGCATGGGAATTCTGCCCATTCCATTGTCCAAAATTGTACAAATTAGGAGAGCCCTCCAAATTCCCCGAGGCCATCCCAATATGTAGGCCTCTGTGGACAAACAAGGGCGGTCTGACACCAGCTGAGCATCTACCTCCACTCATACCATAGATTGATGTCCCCAGAGAAGGAGATGGCACCAGACAGGACCCTAGGCCATAATCGGATCCATTGCTTTGGTTTACAGGCATGTCTCCTCAAAATCCTGGATCCCAATGCCAGCATAGGGCGTTTCCTGAGACACCCATCAGAAAAAATCTCATCTCCACGAGAAAACTTGTGCATGGGACCTATGTCAAAATATTAGGAGAATACTTCAGAGTCCCGGTGCCACCGCCCCATTCCAAGGTCCTCATGGGCACAAACACACATTAGGCCCCATGCTCAGGAAAGTCCATTTCAACTCAGCCAACCCAGTTGTCCCGCAGAGCCATCCGATCTCGACTGTCTTGTTGCTGGAGACAATTGGAATTCGAGGCGGTCTTCCCAGGCATCCATCCTCAAACGGTGCTCTGGAGTCATTCCATATGGGATATTTTGGAGCTGCCCAACAGGTCTCAATTGTCCCGCAGAAGGAATTCTTGAAGGGGGCAACCCACAACTCCTAACGTGGGAAAACCTCCATGGCCTTGAGATTCCACTCCGTTCATGAAGGGGCAGTCATGCACAGAAACTACAACCTGAGCCAACGTCTGATCCTCGCCGTGACTTCTGATGCATGAGATATTGGTACAGATGTGCAGTGGGTACCTGCCTTGCCCTTGGCCTGAAGCCCAAGTCTAGATTGTGTTCTCAGACTTCAGTCCTCACACTACTGAACCAGAAGCCCTCAAGTTTGGCAATTCCGGACCCACAATCCAGCACTCTGCCTGCCATCGAGAAAAAATATCTTGCCTAATGAGCTGCCCAGGCACCTCAAATGAGGATCAACCTACACTGCACTCAACTGTACCCAAATTATAGAGTCTAACCTGGGCACTAATGCACTGTCTGACACAACCTGAGCCCGAACCTCCTGACCAACAACCAGGCAGCTGACCACACACTGAGCACATCAGACCCACTATGGCCTTAGGTCTTCATCTCTTCCCAACAGCGGTTTTCAGGACTCAGAACCTAGACCTTATCTCCAACCACTACCCAATGTTGAAAATGATGCAGAAATCAGAACTCCTTCGCCATGGCAAGAGACCTTGTGATTGGCATGTTGTCCAGAGTTCAGTGTAGTTGAAACCAGTGTGGCCCATGGGGCCCCGCCCATGCTTGCGGGCCACATTGGTCACAAACACACATTGTGACCCTCAGCCTGAGCCCAGTCCTCATGTAAGGCCTCTCAGTGGCTGGATGATGAGACAGCCTATTGGGCCTGCCATGCCCCTTGGCCCCAATTTTTAACCATAATTTGGGTTGTCCCTTCACTCTCACCCAGGTCTCTGCTTTGGAATTCCTCTTTGGTTGGGACACCTGAGTTAACAAACCTGAAAGGAGAACTCCCATCCCACAGATTGACGAAAAACAATTGGGACCGGGCGAAATCCACAGAGAGGAAGATTCGTCCATGGCCCATGAGGCCTACCCACATTCCACGGCCATCGTTGACAAAAAATCCAGAGACCAAAGCCTGAGTAAGCGCCTGAGACTCGCTCTTTCTTCATATCCTGAAGAGTTCTTCTCATGGTTTGTAGCTTGGGCCTGCCATACCTACGTCCCCAAACCTAAGCTGAGTTTGTGTTTTCAGACTTCTGTCCTCAAAGTCCTGGGCCACACACCCTCCAGGCTGGGGCCCCTAGAGCCACACATTAGGACTGTGCCTACCCCATGCATGGGAATTCTGCCTATTCCATTGTCCAAAATTGTACAAATTAGGAGAGCCCTCCAAATTCCCCTAGGCCAATATGTAGGCCTCTCTGGACAAACAAGGGCGGTCTGACACCAGCTGAGCATCTACCTCCACTCATACCATAGATGGATTTCCCCAGAGAAGGAGATGGAACCAGACAGGACCCTAGGCCATAATCGGATATCTTGCCTAATGAGCTGCCCAGGCACCTCAAATAAGGATAAACTTCACAGCACTCGACTCTACCCAAATTATATAGACTAACCTGGGCACTAATGCACTGTCTGACACAACCTGATCCAGAAACTCCTGAATAACACCCAGGAAGCTGACCGTACACTGAGCATATCAGACCCGCCATGGCCTTAGGTCGTCATCACTTCCCAACTGTGGTTTTTCAGGTTCAGAACCTAGGCCTTATCTCCAACCACTGCCCAGGGTTGAAAATGATGCAGAAATCAGAACACCTTCCCCATGTCATGAGACCTTGTGATTGGCATGTTTTCCAAAGTCCAGTGTAGTTGAAACCAGTGTGGCACATGAGGCCCCGCCCATGCTCTCGGGCCACATTGGTCACAAACACATATTGTGACCCTCAGCCTGAGCACAGTCCTCAAGTAAGGCCTCTAAGTGGCTGGATGAAGAGACAGCATATTGGGCCTACCATGCCCCTAGACCCCAATTTTTAACCATAGTTTGGGTTGTTCCTTCATGCTTCCCCAGGGCTCTGCTTTGGAATTCCTCTTTTGTTCAGACACCTGAGGTAATAAACCTGAAAGGAGACCTCACATCCAACAGCTTGACGAAAAACAATTGGGAACGGTTCAAATCCACAGAGAGGAAGATTCATTCATGGCCCATGAGGCCCCCCCACATTCCACGGCCATCGTTGATACAACGTCCAGATCAAAAGCCTGAGCAAGTGCCTCAGACTCGCTCGTTCTTCATATCCTGAAGAGTTCTTCTATGGTTTTTAGATTGGACCTGCCATACCTACGTCCCCAAACCTAATCTGAGTTTGTGTTTTCAGACTTCTGTCCTCAAAGTCCTGGGCCACACTCCCTCCAGGCTGGGGCCCCTGGAGCCACACATTAGGACTGTGCCGACCCAATCCATGGCAATTCCACGCATTCCATTGTCCAAAATCGTACAAATTAGGAGAACTCTCCAAAGTCCCGAGGCCATCCCAATAGTGTAGGTCTCCGGGGACAAACAAGGGCGGTCTGACACCAGGTGAGCATCTACCTGCACTCATTCCATAGATAGATATCCCCAGATAAGAAGATTGAACCAAACAGGACCCTAGGCCATAATCGGATCCATTGCTATGGTTTACAGGCATGTCTCCTCAAAAGCCTGGTTTCCAATACCAGCATAAGGGGTTTACTGAGGCACCCATCAGAACAAATTTCGTCTCCACAAGGAAACTTGTGCATGGGAGCTATGTCAAAAGCTTAGGAGAATACTTCAGGGTCCCGGTGCCACCACCCCATTCCAAGGCCCTCATGGACACAAACACACATTAGACCCCACCGTCAGGAAAGTCAATTTCAACTCAGCCACACCCCAGTTGCTTTCGCAGAGCCATCCGATCTCAACTGTCTTGTTGCTAGGAGACAATTGTAAGGCGAGGCGGGCTTCCCTGGCATACATCCTCCAACGGTGCTCTGGAGTCATTCCATATGGGATGTCCTGGAGCTGCCCAACAGGTCTCAGTTGTCCCGCAGAAGGAAGTTTTGAAGGGGGCATCCCACAACTCCCAACGTGGGAAAACCTCCATGGCCTTGAGATTCCGCTCCGTTTATGAAGGGGCAGTCATGCACACAAACTCCAACCTGATCCAGGGTCTGATCCTCGCCATGACTTCGGATGCTTGAGATATTGGTTCAGATCTGCAGAGGGTACCTGCCGTGCCCTCGGCCTGAAGCCCAAGTCTAGCTTGTCTTCTCAAACTTCGGTCCTCACACTCCTGGCCCAGAAGCCCTCAAGTTTGGCAATTCCGGACCCACAATGCAGCAATCTGCCTGCCCTCTAAAAAAATATCATGCCTAATGAGCAGCCCAGGTCCTCAAATGAGGATAAACCTACACGGCACTCGACTATACCCAAATTATATAATCTAACCTGGGCACTAATGCACTGTCTGACAACCTGAGCTGGAACCACCTGACCAACACCCAGGCAGCTGACTGCACACTGAGCATATCAGACCCGCCATGGCCTTAGGTCGTCATCTCTTCCCAACTGCGGTTTTTCAGGTTCAGAACCTAGGCCTTATCTAAACTACTGCCCAGGGTTGAAAATGATGCAGAAATCAGAACACCTTCCCCATGGCAAGAGACCGTATGATTGACATGTTGTCCAAAGTCCAGTGTAGTTGAAACCAGTGTGGCCCATGAGGCCCCGCCCATGCTCTCGGGCCACATTGGTCACAAACACACATTGTGACCCTCAGCCTGAGCACAGTCCTCAAGTAAGGCCTCTAAGTGGCTGGATGAAGAGACAGCATATTGGGCCTGCCATGCCCCTAGGCCCCAATTTTTAACCATAGTTTGGGTTGTTCCTTCATGCTTCCCCAGGGCTCTGCTTTGGAATTCCTCTTTTGTTCAGACACCTGAGGTAATAAACCTGAAAGGAGACCTCACATCCTACAGATTGACGAAAAACAATTGGGAACGGTTCAAATCCACAGAGAGGAAGATTCATCCATGACCCATGAGGCGCCCCCACATTCCACGGCCATCGTTGATACAAAATCCAGATCAAAAGCCTGAGCAAGTGCCTCAGACTCACTCGTTCTTCATATCCTGAAGAGTTCTTCTCATGGTTTTTAGACTGGGCCTGCCATACATACATCCCCAAACCTAAGCTGAGTTTGTGTTTTCAGACTTCTGTCCTCAAAGTCCTGGGCCACACTCCCTCCAGGCTGGGGCCCATGGAGCCACACATTAGGACTGTGCCTACCCAATCCATGGCAGTTCCACCCATGCCATTGTCCAAAATCGTACAAATTAGAAGCTCTCCAAAGTCCCCGAGGCTATCCCAATAGTGTAGGTCTCCGGGGACAAACAAGGGCGATCTGACACCAGGTGAGCATCTACCTCCACTCATTCCATAGATGGATATCCCCAGATAAGAAGATTGAACCAGACAGGACTCTAGGACATAATCGGATCCATTGCATTGGTTTACAGGCATGTCTCCTCAAAAGCCTGGATTCCAATACCAGCATAAAGGGTTTACTGAGGCACCCATCAGAACAAATTTCGTCTCCACAAGGAAACTTGTGCATGGGAGCTATGTCAAAAGCTTAGGAGAATACTTCAGGGTCCCGGTGCCACCACCCCATTCCAAGGCCCTCATGGACACAAACACACATTAGACCCCACCGTCAGGAAAGTCAATTTCAACTCAGCCACCCCGGTTGCTCCCGCAGAGCCTTCCGATCTCAACTGTCTTGTTGCTAGGAGACAATTGTAATGCGAGGCGGGCTTCCCTGGCATGTTTCCTCCAACGGTGCTCTGGAGTCATTCCATATGGGATGTCCTGGAGCTGCCCAACAGGTCTCAGTTGTCCCGCAGAAGGAATTTTTGAAGGGGGCATCCCACAACTCCCAACGTGGGAAAACCTCCATGGCCTTGAGATTCCGCTCCGTTTATGAAGGGGCAGTCATGCACACAAACTCCAACCTGAGCCAGGGTCTGATCCTCGCCATGACTTCGGATGCTTGAGATATTGGTTCAGATCTGCAGGTGGTACCTTCCGTTCCCTCGGCCTGAGGCCCAAGTCTAGCTTGTGTTCTCAGACTTCTGTCCTCACACTCCGGGCCCAGAAGCCCTCAAGTTTGGCAATTCCGGACCCACAATGCAGCAATCTGCCTGCCCTCTAGAAAAAATATCATGCCTAATGAGCAGCCCAGGTCCTCAAATGAGGATAAACCTACACGGCACTCGACTATACCCAAATTATATAGTCTAACCTGGGCACTAATGCACTCTCTGACAACCTGTGCCAGAACCACCTGACCAAACCCAGGCAGCTGACTGCACACTGAGCATATCAGACCCGCCATGGCCTTAGGTCGTCATCTCTTCCCAACTGCGGTTTTTCAGGTTCAGAACCTAGGCCTTATCTCCAACCACTGCCCAGGGTTGAAAATGATGCAGAAATCAGAACACCTTCCCCATGGCAAGAGACCGTATGATTGACATGTTGTCCAAAGTCCAGTGTAGTTGAAACCAGTGTGGCCCATGAGGCCCCGCCCATGCTCTCGGGCCACATTGGTCACAAACACACATTGTGACCCTCAGCCTGAGCACAGTCCTCAAGTAAGGCCTCTAAGTGGCTGGATGAAGAGACAGCATATTGGGCCTGCCATGCCCCTAGGCCCCAATTTTTAACCATAGTTTGGGTTGTTCCTTCATGCTTCCCCAGGGCTCTGCTTTGGAATTCCTCTTTTGTTCAGACACCTGAAGTAATAAACCTGAAAGACCTCACATCCCACAGATTGACGAAAAACAATTGGGACCGGTCCAAATCCACAGAGAGGAAGATTCGTCCATGACCCATGAGGCCTCCCCATATTCCACGGCCATCGTTGATACAAAATCCAGTGACAAAAGCCTGAGCAAGTGCCTCAGACTCGCTCTTTCTTCATATCCTGAAGAGTTCTTCTCATGGTTTGTAGCTTGGCCCTGCCATACCAACGTCCCCAAACCTAAGCTGAGTTTGTGTTTTCAGACTTCTGTCCTCAAAGTCCTGGGCCACACACCCTCCAGGCGGGGCCCCCTGGAGCCACACATTAGGACTGTGCCTACCCAATCCATGGGAATTCTGCCCAATCGATTGTCCCAAATCGTACAAATTAGGAGAACTCTCAAAAGTCCCCGAGGCCATCCCCATAGTGTAGGTCTCCGGGGTCAAACAATGGTGGTCTGACACCAGGTGAGCATCTACCTCCACACATTCCATAGATGGATATCCCCAGAGAAGAAGATTGAACCAGACAGGACCCTAGGCCATAATAGGATCCATTACTTTGGTTTACAAGCATGTCTCCTCAAAAGCCTGGATTCCAATACCAGCATAGGGGGTTTCTTGAGGCACCCATCAGAACAAATTTTGTCTCCACAAGGAAACTTGTGAATGGGATCTACGTCAAAAGCTTAGGAGAATACTTCAGGGTCCCGGTGCCACCGACCCATTCCAAGGCCCTCATGGACACAAACACACATTAGTCCCCATCCTCAGGAAAGTCCATTTCAACGCAGCCACTCCGGTTGCTCCCGCAGAGCCATTCGATCTCAACTCAATTGTGGCTAGGAGACAATGGAATGCGAGGTGGGCTTCCCTGGCTTCCATCCTCCAACGGTGCTCTGGAGTCATTCCATATGGTATGTCCTGGAGCTGCCCAACAGGTCTCAATTGTCCCGCAGAAGGAATCATTGAAGGGGGCATCCCACAACTCCCAACGTGGGAAAACCTCCATGGCCTTGAGATTCCGCTCCGTTCATGAAGGGGCAGTCATGCACCGAAACTCCAATATGAGCCAACGTCTGATATCGCCATGACTTCAGATGCTTGAGATATTGGTTCAGATCTGCAGGGGGTACCTGCCGTGCCCTCGGCCTGAATAGCTCTGGTCTAGCTTGTGTTCTCAGACTTCTGTCCTCACACTCCTGGCCCAGAATCCCTCAAGTTTGGCAATTCCGGACCCACAATGCAGCACTCTGTCTGCCCTCTAGAAAAAATATCTTGCCTAATGAGCTGCCCAGGCACCTCAAATGAGGATAAACCTACACGGCACTCGACTATACCCAAATTATATACTCTAACCTGGGCACTAATGCACTGCCTGACACAACCTGAGTCAGAACCTCTGGAACAAAACACATGCAACTGACCGCACACTGAGCATATCAGACCCGCCATGGCCTTAGGTCGTCATCTCTTCCCAACTGCGGTTTTTCAGGTTCAGAACCTAGGCCTTATCTCCAACCACTGCCCAGGGTTGAAAATGATGCAGAAATCAGAACACCTTCCCCATGGCAAGAGACCGTATGATTGACATGTTGTCCAAAGTCCAGTGTAGTTGAAACCAGTGTGGCCCATGAGGCCCCGCCCATGCTCTCGGGCCACATTGGTCACAAACACACATTGTGACCCTCAGCCTGAGCACAGTCCTCAAGTAAGGCCTCTAAGTGGCTGGATGAAGAGACAGCATATTGGGCCTGCCATGCCCCTAGGCCCCAATTTTTAACCATAGTTTGGGTTGTTCCTTCATGCTTCCCCAGGGCTCTGCTTTGGAATTCCTCTTTTGTTCAGACACCTGAGGTAATAAACCTGAAAGGAGACCTCACATCCCACAGATTGACGAAAAACAATTGGGAACGGTTCAAATCCACAGAGAGGAAGATTCATCCATGACCCATGAAGCGCCCCCACATTCCACGGCCATCGTTGATACAAAATCCAGATCAAAAGCCTGAGCAAGTGCCTCAGACTCGCTCGTTCTTCATATCCTGAAGAGTTCTTCTCATGGTTTTTAGACTGGGCCTGCCATACATACATCCCCAAACCTAAGCTGAGTTTGTGTTTTCAGACTTCTGTCCTCAAAGTCCTGGGCCACACTCCCTCCAGGCTGGGGCCCATGGAGCCACACATTAGGACTGTGCCTACCCAATCCATGGCAGTTCCACCCATGCCATTGTCCAAAATCGTACAAATTAGAAGCTCTCCAAAGTCCCCGAGGCTATCCCAATAGTGTAGGTCTCCGGGGACAAACAAGGGCGATCTGACACCAGGTGAGCATCTACCTCCACTCATTCCATAGATGGATATCCCCAGATAAGAAGATTGAACCAGACAGGACTCTAGGACATAATCGGATCCATTGCATTGGTTTACAGGCATGTCTCCTCAAAAGCCTGGATTCCAATACCAGCATAAAGGGTTTACTGAGGCACCCATCAGAACAAATTTCGTCTCCACAAGGAAACTTGTGCATGGGAGCTATGTCAAAAGCTTAGGAGAATACTTCAGGGTCCCGGTGCCACCACCCCATTCCAAGGTCCTCATGGACACAAACACACATTAGACCCCACCGTCAGGAAAGTCAATTTCAACTCAGCCACCCCGGTTGCTCCCGCAGAGCCTTCCGATCTCAACTGTCTTGTTGCTAGGAGACAATTGTA
The DNA here is from genome assembly GCF_964662115.1 of Mustela nivalis. NCBI lineage: Eukaryota > Metazoa > Chordata > Mammalia > Carnivora > Mustelidae > Mustela > Mustela nivalis. Next base: position 1,692,697 of record NW_028136529.1, read on the forward strand.
ATGCGAGGCGGGCTTCCCTGGCATGTTTCCTCCAACGGTGCTCTGGAGTCATTCCATATGGGATGTCCTGGAGCTGCCCAACAGGTCTCAGTTGTCCCGCAGAAGGAATTTTTGAAGGGGGCATCCCACAACTCCCAACGTGGGAAAACCTCCATGGCCTTGAGATTCCGCTCCGTTTATGAAGGGGCAGTCATGCACACAAACTCCAACCTGAGCCAGGGTCTGATCCTCGCCATGACTTCGGATGCTTGAGATATTGGTTCAGATCTGCAGGTGGTACCTTCCGTTCCCTCGGCCTGAGGCCCAAGTCTAGCTTGTGTTCTCAGACTTCTGTCCTCACACTCCGGGCCCAGAAGCCCTCAAGTTTGGCAATTCCGGACCCACAATGCAGCAATCTGCCTGCCCTCTAGAAAAAATATCATGCCTAATGAGCAGCCCAGGCACCTCAAATGAGGATAAACCTACACGGCACTCGACTATACCCAAATTATATAGTCTAACCTGGGCACTAATGCACTCTCTGACAACCTGTGCCAGAACCACCTGACCAAACCCAGGCAGCTGACTGCACACTGAGCATATCAGACCCGCCATGGCCTTAGGTCGTCATCTCTTCCCAACTGCGGTTTTTCAGGTTCAGAACCTAGGCCTTATCTCCAACCACTGCCCAGGGTTGAAAATGATGCAGAAATCAGAACACCTTCCCCATGGCAAGAGACCGTATGATTGACATGTTGTCCAAAGTCCAGTGTAGTTGAAACCAGTGTGGCCCATGAGGCCCCGCCCATGCTCTCGGGCCACATTGGTCACAAACACACATTGTGACCCTCAGCCTGAGCACAGTCCTCAAGTAAGGCCTCTAAGTGGCTGGATGAAGAGACAGCATATTGGGCCTGCCATGCCCCTAGGCCCCAATTTTTAACCATAGTTTGGGTTGTTCCTTCATGCTTCCCCAGGGCTCTGCTTTGGAATTCCTCTTTTGTTCAGACACCTGAAGTAATAAACCTGAAAGACCTCACATCCCACAGATTGACGAAAAACAATTGGGACCGGTCCAAATCCACAGAGAGGAAGATTCGTCCATGACCCATGAGGCCTCCCCATATTCCACGGCCATCGTTGATACAAAATCCAGTGACAAAAGCCTGAGCAAGTGCCTCAGACTCGCTCTTTCTTCATATCCTGAAGAGTTCTTCTCATGGTTTGTAGCTTGGCCCTGCCATACCAACGTCCCCAAACCTAAGCTGAGTTTGTGTTTTCAGACTTCTGTCCTCAAAGTCCTGGGCCACACACCCTCCAGGCGGGGCCCCCTGGAGCCACACATTAGGACTGTGCCTACCCAATCCATGGGAATTCTGCCCAATCGATTGTCCCAAATCGTACAAATTAGGAGAACTCTCAAAAGTCCCCGAGGCCATCCCCATAGTGTAGGTCTCCGGGGTCAAACAATGGTGGTCTGACACCAGGTGAGCATCTACCTCCACACATTCCATAGATGGATATCCCCAGAGAAGAAGATTGAACTAGACAGGACCCTAGGCCATAATAGGATCCATTACTTTGGTTTACAAGCATGTCTCCTCAAAAGCCTGGATTCCAATACCAGCATAGGGGGTTTCTTGAAGCACCCATCAGAACAAATTTTGTCTCCACAAGGAAACTTGTGAATGGGATCTACGTCAAAAGCTTAGGAGAATACTTCAGGGTCCCGGTGCCACCGACCCATTCCAAGGCCCTCATGGACACAAACACACATTAGTCCCCATCCTCAGGAAAGTCCATTTCAACGCAGCCACTCCGGTTGCTCCCGCAGAGCCATTCGATCTCAACTCAATTGTGGCTAGGAGACAATGGAATGCGAGGCGGGCTTCCCTGGCTTCCATCCTCCAACGGTGCTCTGGAGTCATTCCATATGGGATGTCCTGGAGCTGCCCAACAGGTCTCAATTGTCCCGCAGAAGGAATCATTGAAGGGGGCATCCCACAACTCCCAACGTGGGAAAACCTCCATGGCCTTGAGATTCCGCTCCGTTCATGAAGGGGCAGTCATGCACCGAAACTCCAATATGAGCCAACGTCTGATATCGCCATGACTTCAGATGCTTGAGATATTGGTTCAGATCTGCAGGGGGTACCTGCCGTGCCCTCGGCCTGAATAGCTCTGGTCTAGCTTGTGTTCTCAGACTTCTGTCCTCACACTCCTGGCCCAGAATCCCTCAAGTTTGGCAATTCCGGACCCACAATGCAGCACTCTGTCTGCCCTCTAGAAAAAATATCTTGCCTAATGAGCTGCCCAGGCACCTCAAATGAGGATAAACCTACACGGCACTCGACTATACCCAAATTATATACTCTAACCTGGGCACTAATGCACTGCCTGACACAACCTGAGTCAGAACCTCTGGAACAAAACACATGCAACTGACCTCACACTGAGCATATCAGACCCGCCATGGCCTTAGGTCGTCATCTCTTCCCAACTGCGGTTTTCAGGCTTCAGAACCGAGACCTTATCTCCAACCACTGCCCAGGGTTGAAAATGATGCAGAAATCAGAACGCCTTCCCCATGGCAAGAGACCTTGTGATTGGTATGTTGTCCAAAGTCCAGTGCAGTTAAAACCAGTGTGGCCCATGAGGCCCCGCCCATGCTCGCGGGCCACATTTGTCACAAACACACATTGTGACCCTCAGCCTGAGCCCAGTCCTCAAGTAAGGCCTCTAAGTGGCTGGATGAAGAGACAGCATATTGGGCTTGCCATGCCCCTAACCCCAATTTTTAACAAAAGTTTCATGCCTCACCAGAGCTCTGCTTTGGAATTCCTCTTTTGTTCAGACACCTGAGGTAATAAACCTGAAAGGAGACCTCACATCCCACAGATTGACGAAAAACAATTGGGACCATTTCAAATCCACAGAGAGGAAAATTCATCCATGGCCCAGGAGGCCCCCCCACATTCCGCGGCCATCGTTGATACAAAATCCAGAGACAAAAGCCTGAGCAAATGCCTCAGACTCGCTCTTTCTTCATATCCTGAAGAGTTCTTCTCATGTTTTGATGATTGGGCCTGCCACACTTAAGTCCCCAAACCTCCGTTGAGTTTGTGTTTTCAGACTTCTGTCCTCAAAGTCCTGGGCCAAACACCCTCCAAGGTGGGGCCACTGGAGCCACACATTAGCACCGTGCCTACCCAATGCATGGGAATTCTGCCCATTCCATTATCCAAAATCGTACAAATTAGGAGAACTCTACAAAGTCCCCGAGGCCATCCCAATAGTGTAGGTCTCCGGGGACAAACAAGGGCAGTATGACACCAGGTGAGCATCTACCTCCACTCATTCCATAGATGGATATCCCCAGATAAGACGATTGAACCAGACAGGACTCTAGGCCATAATCGATTCCATTACTTTGGTTTACAGGCATGTCTCCTCAAAAGCCTGGATTCCAATACCAGCATAAGGGGTTTCCTGAGGCACCCATCAGAACAAATCTCGTCTCCACAAGGAAACTTGTGCATGGGAGCTATGTCAAAAGCTTAGGAGAATACTCAGTGTCCCGTTACCACCGCCCCATTCCTAGGCCCTCATGGACACAAACACACATTAGGTCCCATCCTCATGAAAGTCCATTTCAACTCAGCCACCCCGGTTGCTCCTGCAGAGCCATCCGATCACAAATGTATTGTTGCTAGGAGACAATTGGAATGCGAGGCGGGCTTCCCTGGCATCCATCCTCCAACGGTGCTCTGGAGTCATTCCATATGGGATGTCCTAGAGCTGCCCAACAGAACTCATTTGTCCCGCAGAAGGAATCCTTGAAGGGGGCATCCACAACTCCCACGTGGGAAAAGCTCCATGGCCTTGAGATTCTGCTCCGTTCATGAAGGGTCAACATGCACCGAAACTCCAATATGGGCCAACGTCTGATCCTCGCGGTGACTTCAGATGCTTGAGATATTGGTTCAGATCTGCAGTGGGTACCTGCCGTGCCCTCGGCCTGAAGCCCAAGTCTAGCTTGTGTTTTCAGACTTCTGTCCTCACACTCGTGTCCCAGAAGCTTTCAATTTTGGCAATTCCAGACCCATAATGCAGCACTCTGCCTGCCCTCTAGAAAAAATATCTTGCCTAATGAGCTGCCCAGGCACCTCAAATGAGGATAAACCTACACGGCACTCGACTGTACCCAAATTTTTATAGTCTAACCTGGGCACTAATGCACTGTCTGACACAACGTGAGCCAGAACCTCCTGACCAATTTCAGGCAGCTGACCGCACACTGAGCATATCAGACCCGCCATGGCCTTAGGTCGTCATCTCTTCCCAACTGCGTTTTTTCAGGCTTCAAAATCTAGACCTTATCCCCAACCACTGCCCATGGTTGACAATGATGCAGAAATCAGAACAACTTCCCCATGGCAAGAGATCTTGTGATTGGCATGTATTCCAAAGTCCAGTGTAGTTGAAACCAGTGTGGCCCATGAGGCCCCGTCCATGCTCGTGTGCCATATTGGTCACAAACACACATTGTGACCCTCAGCCTGAGCCCAGTCCTCAAGTAAGGCCTCTCAGTGGCTGGATGAAGAGACAGCATATTGGGCCTGCCATTCCCCTAGGCCCCAATTTTTAACCATAGTTTGGGTGGTCCCTTCACTCTTCCCCAGGGCTCTGCTTTCGAATTCCTCTTTGATTGGGACACCTGAGGTAACAAACCTGAGAGGAGACATCCCATCCCACATATTGACGGAAAGAAATTGGGACCGGGCCAAATCCACAGAGAGGAAGATTCGTCCATGGCCCAGGAGGCCTCCCCACATTCCACAGCCATTGTTGATACAAAATCCAGAGACCAAAGCCTGAGCAAGTGCCTCAGACTCGCTCTTTCTTCATATCCTGAAGAGTTCTTCTCATGGTTTGTAAATTGGGCCTGCCATACCTACGTCCCCAAACCTAAGCTGAGTTTGTGTTTTCAGACTTCTGTCCTAAAAGTCCTGGGCCACACACCCTCCAGGCTGGGGCCACTGGAGCCACTCATTAGGACTGACCTACCCAATCCATGGGAATTCTGCCCATTTCATTTTCCAAAATCGTACAAATTATGAGAAATCTCAAAGTCCCCGAGGCCATCCCAGTAGTGTAGGTCTCCAAGGACAAAAAAGGGAGGTCTGACACCAGGTGAGCATCCACCTCCACTCATTCCATAGATGGATATCCCCAGATAAGAAGATTGAACCAGACAGGACTCTAGGCCATAATCGGATCCATTGCTTAGGTTTACAGGCATGTCTCCTCAAAAGCCTGGATTCCAATACCAGCATAAGGGGTTTACTGAGACACCCGTCAGACAAATCTCGTCTCCACAGGGAAACTTGTGCATGGGAACTATGTCAAAAGCTTAGGAGAATACTTCAGCGTCCCGGTACCACCGCCCCTTTCCAAGGCCCTCATGGAAACAAAACACATTAGGCCCCATCCTCAGAAAAGTCCATTTCAAAGCAGCCACCCAGGTTGCTCCAGCAGAGCCATCCGATCTCACTGTATTGTTGCTAGGAGACAATTGGAATGCGAGGCGGGCTTCCCTGGCATCCATCCTCGAACGGTGCTCTGGAGTCATTCCATATGGGATGTCCTGGATCTTCTCAACAAGTCACAAATGTCCCGCAGAAGGAATCCTTGAAGAGGGCATCCCACAACGCCCAACGTGGGAATACCTCTATGGCCTTGAGATTCCGCTCCGTTCATGAAGGGTCAGTCATACACAGAAACTCCAACCTGAGCCAACCTCTGATCCTCGCCGTGACTTCAGATATTTGAGATATTGGTTCCGATCTGCAGGGGGTACCTGCCGTGCCCTCGGCCTGAAGCCCAAGTCTAGCTTGTGTTCTCAGACTTCTGTCCTCACACTCGTGGCCTAGAAGCCCTCAAGTTTGGCAATTCGGGACCCACAATGCAGTACTCTGCCTGCCCTCTAGAAAAAATATCTTGCCCAATGAGCAGCCCAGGCACCTCAAATGAGGATAAACCTACACGGCACTCGACTGTACCCAAATTATATAGTCTAACCTATGCACTAATGCACTGTCTGACACAACCTGAGCCAGAAACTCCTGACCAACACCCAGGCAGCTGACCCCACACTGAGCATATCAGACCCGCCATGGCCTTAGGTCGTCATCTCTTCCCAACTGCGGTTTTTCAGGCTTCAGGACCTAGACCTTATCTCCAACCTCTGCCCAGCGTTGTAAATGTGCAGAAATCAGAACATCTTCCCCATGGAAATAGACCTTGTGTTTGGCACATTGTCCAAAGTTCAGTGTAGTTGAAACCAGTTGGGCCATGAGGCCCCGCCCAGGTTCACGGGCCACATTGGTCACAAACACACATTGTGACCCTCAGCCTGAGCCCAAGCTCAAGTAAGGCCTCTCAGTGGCTGGATGAAGAGACAGCATATTGGGCCTGCCATGCGCCTAGTCCCCAATTTTTAACCACCGATTGGGTTGTCCCTTCACTCTTCCCCAGGGCTCTGCTTTGGAATTCCTCTTTTGTTCGGACACCTGAGGGAATAAACTTGAAAGGAGACCTCCCATCCCACAGATTGACGAAAAACAATTGGAACCAGGCCAAATCCACAGAGAGGAAGATTTGTCAAAGGCTCATGAGGCCTCCCCACATTCCACGGCCATTGTTGATACAAAATCCAGAGACAAAAGCCTGAGCAAGCCCTCAGACACGCTCTTTCTTCATATGACCCTTTGGACGGGGCCAAACCACCAGAGAATAAGACTCGTCCATTTCCCATGAAGGCACCCAGAAATTTCACCACCATGAGTGACACGATATCCAGAGACAAAAACTTGAGCAAGAGCCTCACACTCGCCCTTTTTCAAATCCCGAAGTGATCTCCTCATGGTCTGTAGATCAGTCCTGCCATACCTACGACCCGAAACATAAGCCGAGGTTGTGTTTTCAGAAAACTGTCCAAACAGCCCTGGCCTACACAACCTACAGGCTCAGGACCCTGGAGCCAAACCTGAGGACTGTACTTGCCCTCTCCAAGGGAATTGTGTGTGCCCATTCCGATGGCCACAACCCTTCTAATAGGATAAACCTCCAAAGTCCCCGATCCATCTCACTAGTGCTGTCTTCCCAGGAAAAACAGGAGCAATCTGAGCCCATCTGTTCACCTACCTGCACTCAGACACATAGACAGATATCCCCAGAGGTAAAAAGGAAAGAACAGACCCCTAGGCACTAATCAGATCCATTTCTTTGGTTCCAGGCATCTCTCCTCAGAGGCCTGGATTTCAAAACCAGCATATGGCTGTTTCTTGACTCACCCATCAGAAAACATCTCATCTACACATGGGAAACTTGCACGTTGGAGCTGTGTCAAAGCCTCTGTTTAGGAAAACCCTTCAGGGCCCACGTGCCACCGCTTCATTCCAAGGTCTCCATAGACACAAAAGCACATTAGGACCCATCCACAGTAGAGTCCATTTAAACTCAGCCTCCTAAGTTGCTCCCCGAGATCCAGCAGATCTAAATGTCTGGTTGCTTGGAGACAATTGGAATGCGAGGTGGGCTACCCAGCTATCCATCCTTAGAACTCTGCTCAGAATCATGGCCTGGCCCCAAACAACAGGTCTCAATTGTCCTGCAGAAGACTGTTTGCAGTTTGTAGCTGCTCGCAACTCCCATCGTGGGTAAACCCCCATGGCTCGTGATGCCCCCCCTCATGAAGCGGCCATCAGGGACAGAAAATCCAACCTGAGCGATCGTCTGATCCTCGCCCTGACTTCAGATGCACGAGATATCGATTCAGGTCTGTAGATTGTGCCGCCATGTCCCCACCCAGAAACCGAAGCCTAGCTTGTGTTTTCAGACTTCTGTCCTCAGACTACTGGCCCACAAGCCCTCCAGTTTGGCAATCCAGAACTACAATGCAGCACTCTGCCTGCCCCCCAGAAGAAAAACATTGCCCTCTGGGGCTACCCAGTAACCCCTAATGAGGATCAACCTGTACCTACCTTGGCTGTACCCCAAATACATAGGCTGACCAGGGCACTAATGCCTTTTCTGACACAGCCTGAGCCTGGACCTCCTGGCCCCATCCAGACAGGTGGCCGCAGACTGAGCACATCAAGGCTCCATGGCCTTAGGTCGTCATCTGTTCCCAACCTCGGTTTTCAGGTTTCAGAACCTAGACCTTATCTACAATCACTGCCCAGGGTTGAACGTGATGCAGAAATCAGAACTCCTTCCCCATGGCAAGAAACCTTGTGGTTGGCATGTTTTCCAACGTTCAGTGTAGTTGAAACCAGAGTGGCCCATGAGGCCCCGCCCATACTCGCTGGCCATATGGGTCCCAAACACTCATTGTGACTCTCAGCCTGAGCCCAGTCCTCAAGTAAGGCCTCTCAGTGGCTGGATGAAGAGATAGCATATTGGGCTTGCCATGCCCCTAGGCCCCAATTTTTAACCATAGTTCGGGTTGTCCCTTCAGTCTTCCCCACGGCTTTGCTTTGGAATTCCTCTTTTTGTGGGACACATGAGGTAACAAAACTGAAAGGAGTCCTCCCATCCCACAGATTGAAGAAAAACAATTGGGAATCGGACCAAATCCTCAGAGAGGAAGATTCGTCCATGGCCCATGAGGCCTCCCCGACATTCCACGGCCACCGCTGATACAAAATTCAGAGACAAAAGACTGAGCAAGCGCCTCAGATTCGCACTTTCTTCATATCCTGAATACTTTTTCTCATGGACTGTAGAGTGGGCCTGCCATACCTACGTCCCCAAACCTAAGCTGAGTTTGTGTTTTCAGACTTCTGTCCTCAAGTCCTAGGCCACACACCCTCAATGCTGGGGCCCCTGGAGCCACACATTAGGACTGTGCCTACCAATCCATGGGAATTCTGCCCATTCCATTGTCCAAAATTGTACAAATTAAGAGAAACCGCCAAATCCCTGAGGCCATCCCAATAGTGTAGGTCGCCCGGGACAAACAAGGGCGGTCTGACAACAGCTGAGCATCTACCTCCACTCATACCATAGATGGATGTCCCCAGAGAAGAAGATTGAACCAGACGGGACCCTAGGCCATAATAGGATCCATTGCTTTGGTTTACAGGCATGTCTCCTCAAAAGCCTGATTCCAATACGAGCATAGAGGTTTTCCTGAGGCACCCATCAGAACTCATCTCGTCTCCACAAGGAAACCTGTGCATGGATGCTATGTCAGAAGCTTAGGAGAGTACTTCAGGGTCCCGAGGCCACGACCCCAATCCAAGGCCCTCAGGGACACAAAAAGCCATTAGGACCCAACCTCAGGAAAGTCCATTTCAACTCAGCCACCCCGGTTGCTCCCGCAGAGCCATCAGATCTAAACTGTCTTTTTGCTAGGAGACAATTGGAATGCGAGGCGGGCTTCCCAGGCATCCATCCTCGCATGAGCTCTGGAGTCATTCCATCTGGGATGTCCTGGAGCTGTCCAACAGATCTCAATTGTCCCGCAGAAGGAATCCTTGAAAGGGGCACCCCACAACTCCCAACGTGGGAAAACCTCAATGGCCTTGAGATGCCGCTCCCTTCATGAAGCGTCCGTCATGCACAGAAACCACAACCTGAGCCAACGTCTGATCCTCGCCCTGACTTCAGATGCATGAGATATTGGTTCAGAGCTGAAGGGGTTCCAGCCGTGTCCTCGCCCTGAAACCCAGTCTAGCTTCCTTCTCAGACTTCCATCCTCACACGCCTGGCCCCGAAGCCCTCAAGTTTGGCAATTCCGGACACACAATGCAGCACTCTGCCTGCCCTCTAGAAAAAAATTATTGCCTCATGAGCTTCCTAGGCACCTTAAATGAGATTAAACCTACACAGCACTCGACTTTACCCAAGTTATATAGTCTAACCTGTGCACTAAAGCACTGTCAGACACAACCTGAGCCCGGACCTCCTGACCAACCCCCAGAAAGCTGACCGCAACCTGAGCCCATAAGACCCGCCATGGACTTAGGTCATCATCTCTTCCCTACCTCAGTTTTCAGGCTTCAGAACCGAGACCTTATCTCCAATCACTGCCCAGGGGTGAGTGTGATGCAGAAATCAGAACTCCTCCTTACCCATGGCAAGAACCCTGTGGTTGGCACGTTGTCCAACGTTCAGTGTAGCAGAAACCAGCATTCACCGTGAGACCCCGCCCATTCTTGAGTGCGACGAGGGCATAAACACGCATTGTGACCCTCAGCATGAGTACTGTCCTCTAGTAAGTCCTCTCAGTGGCTGGACCATAAGATGTCATAATGGGCTTGACATGTCCCTAGGCCCCAATTTTTAACCAGATTTCTGATTATCCGGTTGCCCCTCCCCAGGGCTCTACTCTGGAATCCCTCATTTGGTGGGTCACCTGAGGTTAAAAAAGAAAACAACAACAACAACAACAAAAAAAAAAACCGGAATTCTTCCATCACACAGAATGATCCCAAACACTTTGGACGAGGCCAAACCACCAGAGAGTAAGATCGTCCATTTCCTATGAAGTCACCCAGAAATGTCAGCACCATGAGTGACACGATGTCCAGAGACAAAACATGAGCAAGAGCCTCACACTCGCCCTTTTTTCAAATACCGAAGTGTTCTCCTCATGGTCTGTAGATCAGTCCTGCCATACCTATGACCCGAAACATAAGCCGAGGTTGTGTTTTCAGACAACAGTCCAAACAGCCCTGGCCTACAAAACCTACAGGCTCAGGCCCCTGGAGCCAAACCTGAGGACTGTACTTGCCCTCTCCAAGGATATTGTGTGTGCCCATTCCAATGGCCACATCCCTTCTAATAGGATAAACCTCCAAAGTCCCTGATCCATCCCAATAGTGGTGGCTTCCCAGGAAACACAGGGGCAATCTGAGCCCATCTGAGCACCTACCTGCACTTAGACCCATAGACAGATGTCCCCAGAGGAAAAAAGGAAAGAACAGGCCCCTAGGCACTTATCAGAACCATTGCTTTGGTTTCCAGACATCTCTCCTCAGAGGCCTGGATTTCACAACCAGCATATGGCTGTTCTTGACTCACCCATCAGAAAACATCTCATCTACACATGGGAAACTTGCACGTTGGAGCTGTGTCAAAGCCCCTGTTTAGGAGAACGTTCAGGACCCCATTGCTACCACTTCATTTCAAGGTCTCCATAGAAACAAAAGACATTAGGACCAATCCCCGGAGATCCATTTCAACTCAGCATCCTCGGTCTCTCCCGATCCAGCAGATATAACCTGTCTTGTTGCTAGGAGACAATTGGAATGCGAGGTGGGCTACCCAGCCATCCATCCTTAGAAGCCTGCTCAGAATCATTGGCCTGGAGCCAAACAACAGGTCTCAATTGTCCTGCAGAATTCTCTGCACTTTGGAGCTTCTCAAACTCCCATCGTGGGAAAACCCCCATGGAATCGTGATGCCCCCCCTTCATGAAGGGGCCATCAGGTTCAGAAACTCCAACCTGAGCGATTGTCTGATCCTCGCCCTGACTTCAGATGCACGAGATCTCGATTCAGGTCTGTAGATTGTGCCTGCCATGGCCTCACCCAGAAACCAAAGCCTAGCTTGTGTTCCCTGACTTCTGTCCTCAGAATACTGGCCCACAAGCCCTCCAGTTTGGCAATCCAGAACTACAATGCAGCACTCTTCCTGCCATCCAGAAGAAAAACATTGCCCTCAGGGGCTACACAGTAATCCCAAATGAGGATCAACCTGCACCTACCTTGGCTGTACCCCAAATGTATAGGCTGACCAGGGCACTAATGCCCTTTCTGACACAGCCTGAGCCTGGAACTCCTGGCCCCACCCAGGCAGTTGGCCGCACACTGAGCACATCGAGCCGCCATGGCCTTAGGTCGTCATCTCTTCCCAACCTCGGTTTTCAGGTTTCAGAACCTAGACCTTATCTCCAATCACTGCCCAGGGTTGAAGGTGATGCAGAAATCAGAACTCCTTCCCCATGGCAAGAAACCTTGTGGTTGGCATGTTGTCCAACCTTCAGTGTAGTTGAAACCAGTGTGGCCCATGAGGCCCAGCCCATGCTCGCGGGCCACATTGGTCACAAACACACATTGTGACCCTCAGGCTGAGCCCAGTCCTCAAGTAAGGCCCCTTAGTGTGGATGAAGAGATAGCATATTGGTCTTGCAATGCCCCTAGGCCCCAATTTTTAACCATAGTTCGGGTTGTCCCTTCAGTCTTCCCCACGGCTTAGCTTTGGAATTCCTCTTTGGTGGGACACCTGAGGTAACAAAACTGACATGAGTCCTCCTATCTCACAGATTGACGAAAAGCAATTGGGAATCGGGCCAAATCCTCAGAGAGGTAGATTCGTCCATGGCCCATGAGGCCTCCCCGACATTCCACGGCCCTCGCTGATACAAAATCCAGAGACAAAAGCCTAAGCTAGCGCCTCAGACTCGCACTTTCTTCATATCCTAAAGAGTTCTTCTAATGGTTTGTAGATCGGGCCTGCCATACCTACGTCCCCAAACCTAAGCTGAGTTTGTGTTTCCAGACTTCTGTCCTCAAAGTCTTGGGCCACACACCCTCCAGGCTGGGCCGCTGGAGCCACACATTAGGACTGTGCCTACCAATCCATGGGAATTCTCCCCATTCCATGGTCCAAATTCGTACAAATTAGGAGAAACCTCCAAAGTCCCTGAGTCCATCCCAATAGTATAGGACGCCAGGAACAAACAAGGGCTGTCTGACACCAGCTGATAATCGACCTCCACTCATACCTTAGATGGATGTCCCCAGAGAAGAACATTGAACCAGACAGGACCCTAGGCCATAATAGGATCCATTCCTTTGGGTTACAGGCATGTGTCCTCAAAAGCCTGATTCCAATACGAGCATAGGGGTTTTCCTGAGGCACCCATCCGAACTCAACTCGTCTCCACAAGGAAACCTGTGCATGGGAGCCATGTCCAAAGCTTAGGAGAATACTTCAGGGTCCGGTGCCACCGACCCATTCCAAGGCCCTCATGGACACAAAAACACATTAGGACCCATCCTCAGAAAAGTCCATTTCAACTCAGCCACCCCGGTTGCTCCTGCAGAGCCATCAGATCTAAACTGTCTTGTTGCTAGGAGACAATTGGAATGCGAGGCGGGCTTCCCAGGCATCCATCCGCGAACGGTGCTCTGGAGTCATTCCATATGGGATGTCCTGGAGATGTCCAACAGGTTTCAATTGTCCCGCAGAAGGAATCCTTGAAGGGGGCATCCCACAGCTCCCAAAGTGGGAAAACCTCAATGGCCTCGAAATTCCGCTCCCTTCATGAAGCGGCCGTCATGCACAGAAAATCCAACCTGAGCCAAAGTCTGATCCTCGCCCTGACTTCAGATGCATGAGATATTGGTTCAGATCTACAGAGGGTACCTGCCGTGCCCTCGCCCTGAAACCCAAGTCTATCTTGTCTTCTCAAACTTCCATCCTCACACTCCTGGCCCCGAAGCCCTCAAGTTTCGCAATTCCGGACCCACAATGCAGCACTCTGCCTGCCCTCTAGAAAAAAAATTATTGCCTCATGAGCTGCCCAGGCACCTTAAATGAGGATCAACCTACACAGCACTCGACTTTACCCAAATTATATAGTCTAACCTGGGCACTAATGCACTGTCGAACACAACCTGAGCCCGGACCTCCTGACCAACACCCGGAAAGCTGACCACACACTGAGCACATAAAACCCGCCATGGCCTTAGGTCATCATCTCTTCCCTACCTCAGTTTTCTGGCTTCAGAACCGAGACCTTATCTCCAATCACTGCCCAGGGGTGAGTGTGATGCAGAAATCAGAACTCCTCCTTACCCATGGCAAGAACCCTTGTGGTTGGCACGTTGTCCAACGTTCAGTGTAGGAGAAACCAGCATTCACCCTGAGGCCCAGCCCATTCTTGAGTGCGACGAGGGCATAGACACGCATTGTGACCCTCAGCATGAGTCCTGTCCTCTATTAAATCCTCTCAGTGTCTGGACCATTAGATGTCATAATGGGCTTGACATGTCCCTAGGCCCCAATTTTTAACCAGATTTCTGATTGTCCAGTCGCCCCTCCCCAGGGCTCTACTCTGGAATCACTCATTTGGTGGGACACCTGAGGTTAAAAAAGAAAACAACAACAACAACAACAGCAAAAAAAAAAAAAAAAACGGACTTATTCCAGCCCACAGAATGACCCCAAACTCTTTGGACGGGGCCAAACCACCAGAGAGTAAGACTCGTCCATTTCCCATGAAGTCACCCAGAAATTCCACGACCATGAGTGACACGATATCCAGGGACAAAAACTTGAGCAGGAGCCTCACAGTCGCGCTTCTTTCAAATCCCGAAGAGACCTCCTCGTGGTCTGTAGATCAGTCCTGCCATACCTATGACCCGAAACATAAGCCGAGTCTGTGTTTTCAGACAACTGTCCAAACAGCCCTGGCCTACACAACCTACAGGCTCAGGCCCCTGGAGCCAAACCTGAGGACTGTACTTGCCCTCTCCAAGGAAATTGTGTGTGTCCATTCCAATGGCCACAAGCCTTCTAATAGGATAAAACTCCAAATCCCTGATCCATCTCAATAGTGGTGGCTTCCCAGGAAAAACAGGGGCAATCTGAGCCCAACTGAGCACCTACCTGCACTCAGACCCATAGACAGATGTCCCCAGAGGTAAAAAAGGAAAGAACAGGCCCCTAGGCACTAATCAGATCCATTGCTTTGGTTTCCAGGCATCTCTCCTCAGAGGCCTGGATTTCAAAAGCAGCATATAGCTGTTTCTTGACTCACCCATCAGAAAACATCTCATCTACACATGGGAAACTTGCACGTTGGAGCTGTGTCAAAGCCTCTGTTTAGGAGAACCCTTTAGGGCCCCAGTGCCACCGCTTCATTCCAAGGTCTCCATAGGCACAAAAGCACATTAGGACCCATCCCCAGGGGTGTCCATTTCAACTCAGCGTCCTCGGTTGCTCCCCACAGATCCAGGAGATCTATCCTGTCTTGTTGCTAGGAGACAATTGGAATGCGAGGTGGGCTACCCAGCCATCCATCCTTAGAACCCTGCTCAGAATCATTGGCTTGGAGTCAAACAACAGGTCTCAATTGTCCTGCACAAGACTCTCTGCAGTTTGGAGCGTCTACAACTCCCATCATGGGAAAACCCCCATGGCCTCGTTATGCCCTTCCATTCATAAAGGGGCCATCAGGGACAAAAACTCCAACCTGAGCGATCATCTGATCCTCGCCCTGACTTCAGATGCACGGGATCTCGATTCAGGTCTGTAGATTGTGCCTGCCATATCCTCACCCAGTAACCTAAGCCTAGCTTGTGTTCTCAGACTTTTGTCGTCAGACTACTGGCCCACAAGCCCTCCAGTTTGGCAATCTAGAACAACAATGCAGCACTCTGCCTGCCCCCCAGAAGAAAAACATTGTCCTCTGGGGCTACCCAGTAACCCCAAATGAGGATCAACCTCCACCGACCTTGGCTGTACCCCAAATACATAAGCTTACCAGGGCACTAATACCCTTTCTGACACAGCCTGAGCCTGGAACCCCTGGCCCCTCCAGACAGCTCTCCGCACACTGAGCACATCGAGCCGCCATGGCCTTAGGTCGTCCTCTCTTCCCAACCTCGGTTTTCAGGTTTCAGAACCTTGACCTTATCTCCAATCACTGCCCAGGGTTGAAGGTGATGCAGAAATCAGAACTCCTTCCCCATGGCAAGAAACCTTGTGGTTGGCATGTTGTCCAACCTTCAGTGTAGTTGAAACCAGTGTGGCCCATGAGGCCCCGCCCATGCTCGCGGGGCACATTGGTCACAAACACACATTGTGACCCTCAGGCTGAGCCCAGTCCTCAAGTAAGGCCCCTCAGTGGCTGGATGAAGAGATAGCATATTGGGCTTGCAATGCCCCTAGGCCCCAATTTTTAACCATAGTTCGGGTTGTCCCTTCAGTCTTCCCCACGGCTTTGCTATGGAATTCCTCTTTTGGTGGGACACCTGAGGTAACAAAACTGACATGAGTCCTCCTATCTCACAGATTGACGAAAAGCAATTGGGAATCGGGCCAAATCCTCAGAGAGGTAGATTCGTCCATGGCACATGAGGCCTCCCCGACATTCCACGGCCCTCGCTGATACAAAATCCAGAGACAAAAGCCTAAGCTAGCGCCTCAGACTCGCACTTTCTTCATATCCTAAAGAGTTCTTCTAATGGTTTGTAGATCGGGCCTGCCATACCTACGTCCCCAAACCTAAGCTGAGTTTGTGTTTCCAGACTTCTGTCCTCAAAGTCTTGGGCCACACACCCTCCAGGCTGGGCCGCTGGAGCCACACATTAGGACTGTGCCTACCAATCCATGGGAATTCTCCCCATTCCATGGTCCAAAATCGTACAAATTAGGAGAAACCTCCAAAGTCCCTGAGTCCATCCCAATAGTATAGGACGCCAGGAACAAACAAGGGCTGTCTGACACCAGCTGATAATCGACCTCCACTCATACCTTAGATGGATGTCCCCAGAGAAGAACATTGAACCAGACAGGACCCTAGGCCATAATAGGATCCATTCCTTTGGGTTACAGGCATGTGTCCTCAAAAGCCTGATTCCAATACGAGCATAGGGGTTTTCCTGAGGCACCCATCCGAACTCAACTCGTCTCCACAAGGAAACCTGTGCATGGGAGCCATGTCCAAAGCTTAGGAGAATACTTCAGGGTCCGGTGCCACCGACCCATTCCAAGGCCCTCATGGACACAAAAACACATTAGGACCCATCCTCAGAAAAGTCCATTTCTACTCAGCCACCCCGGTTGCTCCGGCAGAGCCATCAGATCTAAACTGTCTTGTTGCTAGGAGACAATTGGAATGCGAGGCGGGCTTCCCAGGCATCCATCCGCGAACGGTGCTCTGGAGTCATTCCATATGGGATGTCCTGGAGATGTCCAACAGGTTTCAATTGTCCCGCAGAAGGAATCCTTGAAAAAGGCATCCCACAGCTCCCAAAGTGGGAAAACCTCAATGGCCTCGAAATTCTGCTCCCTTCATGAAGCGGCCGTCATGCACAGAAACTCCAACCTGAGCCAACGTCTGATCCTCGCCCTGACTTCAGATGCATGAGATATTGGTTCAGATCTACAGAGGGTACCTGCCGTGCCCTCGCCCTGAAACCCAAGTCTATCTTGTCTTCTCAAACTTCCATCCTCACACTCCTGGCCCTGAAGCCCTCAAGTTTCGCAATTCCGGACCCACAATGCAGCACTCTGCCTGCCCTCTAGAAAAAAAATTATTGCCTCATGAGCTGCCCAGGCACCTTAAATGAGGATCAACCTACACAGCACTCGACTTTACCCAAATTATATAGTCTAACCTGGGCACTAATGCACTGTCGAACACAACCTGAGCCCGGACCTCCTGACCAACACCCGGAAAGCTGACCACACACTGAGCACATAAAACCCGCCATGGCCTTAGGTCATCATCTCTTCCCTACCTCAGTTTTCTGGCTTCAGAACCGAGACCTTATCTCCAATCACTGCCCAGGGGTGAGTGTGATGCAGAAATCAGAACTCCTCCTTACCCATGGCAAGAACCCTTGTGGTTGGCACGTTGTCCAACGTTCAGTGTAGGAGAAACCAGCATTCACCCTGAGGCCCAGCCCATTCTTGAGTGCGACGAGGGCATAGACACGCATTGTGACCCTCAGCATGAGTCCTGTCCTCTATTAAATCCTCTCAGTGTCTGGACCATTAGATGTCATAATGGGCTTGACATGTCCCTAGGCCCCAATTTTTAACCAGATTTCTGATTGTCCAGTCGCCCCTCCCCAGGGCTCTACTCTGGAATCACTCATTTGGTGGGACACCTGAGGTTAAAAAAGAAAACAACAACAACAACAACAGCAAAAAAAAAAAAAAAAAAACGGACTTATTCCAGCCCACAGAATGACCCCAAACTCTTTGGACGGGGCCAAACCACCAGAGAGTAAGACTCGTCCATTTCCCATGAAGTCACCCAGAAATTCCACGACCATGAGTGACACGATATCCAGGGACAAAAACTTGAGCAGGAGCCTCACAGTCGCGCTTCTTTCAAATCCCGAAGAGACCTCCTCGTGGTCTGTAGATCAGTCCTGCCATACCTATGACCCGAAACATAAGCCGAGTCTGTGTTTTCAGACAACTGTCCAAACAGCCCTGGCCTACACAACCTACAGGCTCAGGCCCCTGGAGCCAAACCTGAGGACTGTACTTGCCCTCTCCAAGGAAATTGTGTGTGTCCATTCCAATGGCCACAAGCCTTCTAATAGGATAAAACTCCAAATCCCTGATCCATCTCAATAGTGGTGGCTTCCCAGGAAAAACAGGGGCAATCTGAGCCCAACTGAGCACCTACCTGCACTCAGACCCATAGACAGATGTCCCCAGAGGTAAAAAGGAAAGAACAGGCCCCTAGGCACTAATCAGATCCATTGCTTTGGTTTCCAGGCATCTCTCCTCAGAGGCCTGGATTTCAAAAGCAGCATATAGCTGTTTCTTGACTCACCCATCAGAAAACATCTCATCTACACATGGGAAACTTGCACGTTGGAGCTGTGTCAAAGCCTCTGTTTAGGAGAACCCTTTAGGGCCCCAGTGCCACCGCTTCATTCCAAGGTCTCCATAGGCACAAAAGCACATTAGGACCCATCCCCAGGGGTGTCCATTTCAACTCAGCGTCCTCGGTTGCTCCCCACAGATCCAGGAGATCTATCCTGTCTTGTTGCTAGGAGACAATTGGAATGCGAGGTGGGCTACCCAGCCATCCATCCTTAGAAACCTGCTCAGAATCATTGGCTTGGAGTCAAACAACAGGTCTCAATTGTCCTGCACAAGACTCTCTGCAGTTTGGAGCGTCTCACAACTCCCATCATGGGAAAACCCCCATGGCCTCGTTATGCCCTTCCATTCATAAAGGGGCCATCAGGGACAAAAACTCCAACCTGAGCGATCGTCTGATCCTCGCCCTGACTTCAGATGCACGGGATCTCGATTCAGGTCTGTAGATTGTGCCTGCCATATCCTCACCCAGAAACCTAAGCCTAGCTTGTGTTCTCAGACTTTTGTCGTCAGACTACTGGCCCACAAGCCCTCCAGTTTGGCAATCTAGAACAACAATGCAGCACTCTGCCTGCCCCCCAGAAGAAAAACATTGTCCTCTGGGGCTACCCAGTAACCCCACATGAGGATCAACCTCCACCGACCTTGGCTGTACCCCAAATACATAAGCTTACCAGGGCACTAATACCCTTTCTGACACAGCCTGAGCCTGGAACCCCTGGCCCCTCCAGACAGCTCTCCGCACACTGAGCACATCGAGCCGCCATGGCCTTAGGTCGTCCTCTCTTCCCAACCTCGGTTTTCAGGTTTCAGAACCTTGACCTTATCTCTAATCACTGCCCAGGGTTGAAGGTGATGCAGAAATCAGAACTCCTTCCCCATGGCAAGAAACCTTGTGGTTGGCATGTTGTCCAACCTTCAGTGTAGTTGAAACCAGTGTGGCCCATGAGGCCCCGCCCATGCTCGCGGGGCACATTGGTCACAAACACACATTGTGACCCTCAGGCTGAGCCCAGTCCTCAAGTAAGGCCCCTCAGTGGCTGGATGAAGAGATAGCATATTGGGCTTGCAATGCCCCTAGGCCCCAATTTTTAACCATAGTTCGGGTTGTCCCTTCAGTCTTCCCCACGGCTTTGCTATGGAATTCCTCTTTTGGTGGGACACCTGAGGTAACAAAACTGACATGAGTCCTCCTATCTCACAGATTGACGAAAAGCAATTGGGAATCGGGCCAAATCCTCAGAGAGGTAGATTCGTCCATGGCACATGAGGCCTCCCCGACATTCCACGGCCCTCGCTGATACAAAATCCAGAGACAAAAGCCTAAGCTAGCGCCTCAGACTCGCACTTTCTTCATATCCTAAAGAGTTCTTCTAATGGTTTGTAGATCGGGCCTGCCATACCTACGTCCCCAAACCTAAGCTGAGTTTGTGTTTCCAGACTTCTGTCCTCAAAGTCTTGGGCCACACACCCTCCAGGCTGGGCCGCTGGAGCCACACATTAGGACTGTGCCTACCAATCCATGGGAATTCTCCCCATTCCATGGTCCAAATTCGTACAAATTAGGAGAAACCTCCAAAGTCCCTGAGTCCATCCCAATAGTATAGGACGCCAGGAACAAACAAGGGCTGTCTGACACCAGCTGATAATCGACCTCCACTCATACCTTAGATGGATGTCCCCAGAGAAGAACATTGAACCAGACAGGACCCTAGGCCATAATAGGATCCATTCCTTTGGGTTACAGGCATGTGTCCTCAAAAGCCTGATTCCAATACGAGCATAGGGGTTTTCCTGAGGCACCCATCCGAACTCAACTCGTCTCCACAAGGAAACCTGTGCATGGGAGCCATGTCCAAAGCTTAGGAGAATACTTCAGGGTCCGGTGCCACCGACCCATTCCAAGGCCCTCATGGACACAAAAACACATTAGGACCCATCCTCAGAAAAGTCCATTTCTACTCAGCCACCCCGGTTGCTCCGGCAGAGCCATCAGATCTAAACTGTCTTGTTGCTAGGAGACAATTGGAATGCGAGGCGGGCTTCCCAGGCATCCATCCGCGAACGGTGCTCTGGAGTCATTCCATATGGGATGTCCTGGAGATGTCCAACAGGTTTCAATTGTCCAGCGGCAGGAATCCTTGAAGGGGGCATCCCACAACTCCCAAAGTGGGAAAACCTCAATGGCCTCGAAATTCCGCTCCCTTCATGAAGCGGCCGTCATGCACAGAAACTCCAACCTGAGCCAACGTCTGATCCTCGCCCTGACTTCAGATGCATGAGATATTGGTTCAGATCTACAGAGGGTACCTGCCGTGCCCTCGCCCTGAAACCCAAGTCTAGCTTGTCTTCTCAAACTTCCATCCTCACACTCCTGGCCCCGAAGCCCTCAAGTTTCGCAATTCCGGACCCACAATGCAGCACTCTGCCTGCCCTCTAGAAAAAAAATTATTGCCTCATGAGCTGCCCAGGCACCTTAAATGAGGATCAACCTACACAGCACTCGACTTTACCCAAATTATATAGTCTAACCTGGGCACTAATGCACTGTCGAACACAACCTGAGCCCGGACCTCCTGACCAACACCCGGAAAGCTGACCACACACTGAGCACATAAAACCCGCCATGGCCTTAGGTCATCATCTCTTCCCTACCTCAGTTTTCTGGCTTCAGAACGGAGACCTTATCTCCAATCACTGCCCAGGGGTGAGTGTGATGCAGAAATCAGAACTCCTCCTTACCCATGGCAAGAACCCTTGTGGTTGGCACGTTGTCCAACGTTCAGTGTAGGAGAAACCAGCATTCACCCTGAGGCCCCGCCCATTCTTGAGTGCGACGAGGGCATAGACACGCATTGTGACGCTCAGCATGAGTCCTGTCCTCTATTAAATCCTCTCAGTGTCTGGACCATTAGATGTCATACTGGGCTTGACATGTCCCTAGGCCCCAATTTTTAACCAGATTTTTGATTGTCCAGTCGCCCCTCCCCAGGGCTCTACTCTGGAATCACTCATTTGGTGGACACCTGAGGTTAAAAAAGAAAACAACAACAACAACAACAGCAAAAAAAAAAAAAAAAACGGACTTATTCCAGCCCACAGAATGAGCCCAAACTCTTTGGACGGGGCCAAAACACCAGAGAGTAAGACTCGTCCATTTCCCATGAAGTCACCCAGAAATTCCACGACCATGAGTGACACGATATCCAGAGACAAAAACTTGAGCAGGAGCCTCACACTCGCCCTTTTTTCAAATCCCGAAGAGTTCTCCTCATGGTCTGTAGGTCAGTCCTGCCATACCTATGACACGAAACATAAGCCGAGTTTGTGTTTTCAGACAACTGTCCAAACAGCCCTGGCCTACACAACCTACAGGCTCAGGCCCCTGGATCCAAACCTGAGGACTGTACTTGCCCTCTCCAAGGGAATTGTGTGTGCCCATTCCAATGGCCACAAGCCTTCTAATAGGATAAACCTCCAAATCCCTGATCCATCTCAATAGTGGTGGCTTCCCAGGAAAAACAGGGGCAATCTGAGCCCAACTGAGCACCTACCTGCACGCAGACCCATAGACAGATGTCCCCAGAGGTAAAAAGGAAAGAACAGGCCCCTAGGCACTAATCAGATCCATTGCTTTGGTTTCCAGGCATCTCTCCTCAGAGGCCTGGATTTCAAAAGCAGCATATAGCTGTTTCTTGACTCACCCATCAGAAAACATCTCATCTACACATGGGAAACTTGCACGTTGGAGCTGTGTCAAAGCCTCTGTTTAGGAGAACCCTTTAGGGCCCCAGTGCCACCGCTTCATTCCAAGGTCTCCATAGGCACAAAAGCACATTAGGACCCATCCCCAGGAGTGTCCATTTCAACTCAGCATCCTCGGTTGCTCCCCACAGATCCAGGAGATCTAACCTGTCTTGTTGCTAGGAGACAATTGGAATGCGAGGTGGGCTACCCAGCCATCCATCCTTAGAACCCTGCTCAGAATCATTGGCCTGGAGCCAAACAACAGGTCTCAATTGTCCTGCACAAGACTCTCTGCAGTTTGGAGCGTCTCACAACTCCCATCATGGGAAAACCCCCATGGCCTCGTTATGCCCTTCCATTCATAAAGGGGCTATCAGGGACAGAAACTCCAACCTGAGCGATCGTCTGATCCTCGCCCTGACTTCAGATGCACGAGATCTCGATTCAGGTCTGTAGATTGTGCCTGCCATGGCCTCACCCAGAGGCCTAAGCCTAGCTTGTGTTCTCAGACTTTTGTCGTCAGACTACTGGCCCACAAGCCCTCCAGTTTGGCAATCTAGAACTACAATGCAGCACTCTGCCTGCCCCCCACCGACCTTGGCTGTACCCCAAATACATAAGCTTACCAGGGCACTAATACCCTTTCTGACACAGGCTGAGCCTGGACCCCCTGGCCCCTCCCAGACAGCTGGCCGCACACTGAGCACATCGAGCCGCCATGGCCTTAGGTCGTCATCTCTTCCCAACCTCGGTTTTCAGGTTTCAGAACCTAGACCTTATCTCCAATCACTGCCCAGGGTTGAAGGTGATGCAGAAATCAGAACTCCTTCCCCACGGCAAGAAACCTTGTGGTTGGCATGTTGTCCAACCTTCAGTGTAGTTGAAACCAGTGTGGCCCATGAGGCCCTGCCAATGCTCGCGGGCCACATTGGTCACAAACACACATTGTGACCCTCAGGCTGAGCCCAGTCCTCAAGTAAGGCCCCTCAGTGCCTGGATGAAGAGATAGCATATTGGGCTTGCAATGACCCTCAGCCCCAATTTTTAACCATAGTTCGGGTTGTCCCTTCAGTCTTCCCCACGGCTTTGCTATGGAATTCCTCTTTTGGTGGGACACCTGAGGTAACAAATCTGAAATGAGTCCTCCTATCCCACATATTGACGAAAAGCAATTGGGAATCGGGCCAAATCCTCAGAGAGGAAGATTCGTCCATGGCCCATGAGGCCTCCCCGACATTCCACGGCCCTCGCTGATACAAAATCCAGAGACAAAAGCCTAAGCTAGCGCCTCAGACTCGCACTTTCTTCATATCCTAAAGAGTTTTTCTCATGGTTTGTAGATCGGGCCTGCAATACCTACGTCCCCAAACCTAAGCTGAGTTTGTGTTTCCAGACTTCTGTCCTCAAAGTCTTGGGCCACACACCCTCCAGGCTGGGCCGCTGCAGCCACACATTAGGACTGTGCCTACCAAACCATGGGAATTCTGCCCATTCCAAGGACCAAAATCGTACAAATTAGGAGAAACCTCCAAAGTCCCTGAGGCCATCTCAATAGTGTAGGTCGCCCGGAACAAACAAGGGCTGTCTGACACCAGCTGATAATCGACCTCCACTCATACCATAGATGGCTGTCCGCAGAGAAGAAGGTTGAACCAGACAGGACCCTAGGCCATAATAGGATCCATTGCTTAGGGTTACAGGCATGTGTCCTCAAAAGCCTGATTCCAATACGAGCATAGGGGTCTTTCTGAGGCACCCATCAGAACTCATCTCGTCTCCACAAGGAAACCTGTGCATGGGAGCCATGTCCAAAGCTTAGGAGAGTACTTCAGGGTCCCGGTGCCACCGCCCCATTCCAAGGCCCTCATGGACACAAAAACACATTAGGACCCATCCTCAGGAAAGTCGATTTCAACTCAGCCACCCCGGTTGCTCTGGCAGAGCCATCAGATCTAAACTGTCTTGATGCTAGGAGACAATTGGAATGCGAGGCGGGTATCCCAGGCATCCATCCGCGAATGGTGCTCTGGAGTCATTCCATATGGGATGTCCTGGAGCTGTCCAACAGGTCTCAATTGTCCCGCAGACGGAATCCTTGAAAGGGGCAACCCACAACTCCCAACGTGGGAAAACCTCAATGGCCTCGAGATTCCGCTCCCTTCATGAAGCGGCCGTCATGCACAGAAAATCCAACCTGAGCCAACGTCTGATCCTCGCCCTGACATCAGATGCATGAGATATTGGTTCAGATCTGCAGGGGGTACCTTCCGTGCCCTCGCCCTGAAACCCAAGTCTAGCTTGTCTTCTCAGACTTCCATCCTCACACTCCTGGCCCCGAAGCCCTCAAGTTTGGCAATTCCGGACCCACAATGCAGCACTCTGCCTGCCCTCTAGAAAAAAAATTATTGCCTCATGAGCTGCCCAGGCAACTTAAATGAGGATAAACCAATACAGCACTCGACTTTACCCAAATTATATAGTCTAACCTGGGCAATAATGCACTGTCCAACACAACCTGAGCCCGGACCTCCTGACCAACACAAAGAAAGCTGACCGCACACTGAGCACATAAATCCCGCCATGGCCTTAGGTCATCATCTCTTCGCTACCTCAGTTTTCAGGTTTCAGAACCGAGACCTTATCTCCAATCACTGCCCAGGGGTGAGTGTGATGCAGAAATCAGAACTCCTCCTTACCCATGGCAAGAAACCTTGTGGTTGGCACGTTTTCCAACGTTCAGTGTAGGAGAAACCCGCATTCACCCTGAGGCCCCGCCCAAACTCGAGTACGACGAGGATATACACACGCATTGTGACCCTCAGCATGAGTCCTGTGCTCTAGTAAGTCCTCTCAGTGGCTGGACCATTAGATGTCATAATGGGCTTGACATGTCCCTAGGCCCCAATTTTTAACCAGATTTCTGATTGTCCAGTCGCCCCTCCCCAGGGCTTTACTCTGGAGTTCCTCATTTGGTGGGACACCTGAGGTTAAAAAAGAAAACAACAACAACAAAAAAAAAATACGGGCTTCTTCCAGCCCACAGAATGACCCCAAACTCTTTGGACGGGGCCAAAACACCAGAGAGTTAGACTCGTTCATTTCCCATGAAGTCACCCAGAAATTACACGACCATGAGTGACACGATATCCAGAGACAAAAACTTGAGCAGGAGCCTCACACTCGCCCTTCTTTCAAATCCCGAAGAGTTCTCCTTATGGTCTGTAGTTCAGTCCTGCCATACTTATGACCCGAAACATAAGCCGAGTTTGTGTTTTCAGACAACTGTCCAAACAGCCCTGGCCTACACAACCTACAGGCTCAGGCCCCTGGAGCCAAATCTGAGGACTGTACTTGCCCTCTCCAAGGGAATTGTGTGTGCCCATTCCAATGGTCAAAACCCTTCTAATAGGATAAATCTCCAAAGTCCCTGATCCATCTCAATAGTGGTGGCTTCCCAGGATAAACAGGGGCTATCTGAGCCCAACTGAGCACCTACCTGCACTCAGACCCATAGACAGATGTCCCCAGAGGGAAAAAGGAAAGAACAGGCCCCTAGGCACTAATCAGATCCATTGCTTTGGTTTCCAGGCATCTCTCCTCAGAGGCCTGGATTTCAAAAGCAGCATTTAGCTGTTTCTTGACTCACCCATCAGAAAACATCTCATCTACACATGGGAAACTTGCTCGTTGGAGCTGTGTCAAAGCCTCTGTTTAGGAGAACCCTTTAGGGCCCCAGGGCCACCGCTTCATTCCAAGGTCTCCATAGACACAAAAGCACATTAGGACCCATCCCCAGGGGTTTCCACTGCAACTCAGCGTCCTTGGTTGCTCCCCACAGATCCAGGAGATCTAACCTGTCTTGTTGCTAGGAGACAATTGGAATGCGAAGTGGGTTACCCAGCCATCCATCCTTAGAAGCCTGCTCAGAATCATTGGCCTGCAGCCAAACAACAGGTCTCAATTGTCCTGCAGAAGACCCTCTGCAGTTTGGAGCTTCTCAAAACTCCCATCGTGGGAAAACCCCCATGGCCTCGTGATGCCCCCCCATTCATGAAGGGGCCATCAGGGACAGAAACTCCAACCTGAGCGATCGTCTGATCCTCGCGCTGACTTCAGATGCACGAGATCTCGATTCAGGTCTGTAGATTGTGCCTGCCATAGCCTCACCCAGAAACCTAAGCCTAGCTTGTGTTCTCAGACTTTTGTCGTCAGAGTACTGGCCCACAAGCCCTCCAGTTTGGCAATCCAGAAGTACAATGCAGCACTCTGCCTGCCTTCCAGAAGAAAAACATTGTCCTCTGGGGCTACCCAGTAACCCCAAATGAGGATCAACCTGCACCGACATGGCTGTACCCCAAATACATAGGCTGACCAGGGCACTAATGCCCTTTCTGCCACAGCCTGAGCCTGGATTTCCTGGCCCATCCCTGACAGCTGGCCGCACACTGAGCACAAAGAGCAGCCATGGCCTTAGGTCGTCATCTCTTCCCAACCTCGGTTTTCAGGTTTCAGAACCTAGACCTTATCTCCAATCACTGCCCAGGGTTGAAGGTGATGCAGATAAGAACTCCTTCCCCATGGCAAGAAACCTTGTGGTTGGCATGTTGTCCAACGTTCAGTGTAGTTGAAACAGTGTTGCCCATGAGCCCCCGCCCATGCAACCGGGCCACATTGGTCACAAACACACATTGCGACCCTCAGGCTGAG
The DNA here is from genome assembly GCF_964662115.1 of Mustela nivalis. Classification (NCBI taxonomy): domain Eukaryota; kingdom Metazoa; phylum Chordata; class Mammalia; order Carnivora; family Mustelidae; genus Mustela; species Mustela nivalis. Next base: position 1,719,778 of record NW_028136529.1, read on the forward strand.
CCCAGTCCTCAAGTAAGGCCACTCAGTGGCTTGATGAAGAGATAGCATATTGGGCTTGCCATGCCCCTAGGCCCCAATTTTTAACCATAGTTCAAGTTTTCCCTTCAGTCTTCCCCACGGCTTGGCTTTGGAATTCCTCTTTTGGTGGGACACCTGAGGTAACAAAACTGAAATGAGTCCTACCATTCCACAGACTGACGGAAAGCAATTGGGAATCGGGCCAAATCCTCAGAGAGGAAGATTCGTCCATGGCCCATGAGGCCTCCCCGACATTCCACGGCCATCGCTGATACAAAATCCAGAGACAAAACCCTGAGCAAGCGCTTCAGACTCGCACTTTCTTCATATCCTGAAGAGTTCTTCTCATGGCTTGTAGATCGGGCCTGCCATACCTACGTCCCCAAACCTATGCTAAGTTTGTGTTTTCAGACTTCTGTCCTCAAATTTTGGGTCACACACACTCCAGGCTGGGCCCCTGGAGCCACACATTAGTACCGTGCCTACCAATCCATGGGAATTCTCCCCATTCCATGGTCCAAAATCGCACAAATTTGGAGAAACTTCCAACGTCCCTGAGGCCATCCCAATAGTGTAGGACGCCCGGAACAAACAAGGGCTGTCTGACACCAGCTGATAATCGACCTCCACTCATACCATAGATGGATGTCCCCAGAGAAGAAGATTGAACCAGACAGGACCCTAGGCCATAATAGGATCCATTGCTTAGGGTTACAGGCATGTGTCCTCAAAAGCCTGATTCCAATACGAGCATAGGGGTCTTCCTGAGGCACCCATCAGAACTCATCTCGTCCACAAGGAAACCTGTGCATGGGAGCCATGTCCAAACCTTAGGAGAGTACTTCAGCGTCCCGGTGCCACCGCCCCATTCCAAGGCCCTCATGGACACAAAAACACATTAGGACCCATCCTCAGGAAAGTCGATTTCAACTCAGCCACCCCGGTTGCTCTGGCAGAGCGATCAGATCTAAACTGTCTTGATGCAAGGAGACAATTGAAATGCGAGGCGGGCTTCCCAGGCATCCATCCGCGAATGGTGCTCTGGAGTCATTCCATATGGGATGTCCTGGAGCTGTCCAACAGGTCTCAATTGTCCCGCAGACGGAATCCTTGAAGGGGGCATCCCACAACTCCCAACGTGGGAAAACCTCAATGGCCTCGAGATTCCGCTCCCTTCATGAAGCGGCCGTCATGCACAGAAAATCCAACCTGAGCCAACGTCTGATCCTCGCCCTGACATCAGATGCATGAGATATTGGTTCAGATCTGCAGGGGGTACCTGCCGTGCCCTCGCCCTGAAACCCAAGTCTAGCTTGTCTTCTCAGACTTCCGTCCTCACACTCCTGGCCCCGAAGCCCTCAAGTTTCGCAATTCCGGACCCACAATGCAGCACTCTGCCTGCCCTCTAGAAAAAAAATTATTGCCTCATGAGCTGCCCAGGCAACTTAAATGAGGATAAACCTACACAGCACTCGACTTTACCCAAATTATATAGTCTAACCTGGGCAATAATGCACTGTCGAACACAACCTGAGCCCGGACCTCCTGACCAACACAAAGAAAGCTGACTGCACACTGAGCACATAAATCCCGCCATGGCCTTAGGTCATCATCTCTTCGCTACCTCAGTTTTCAGGTTTCAGAACCGAGACCTTATCTCCAATCACTGCCCAGGGGTGAGTGTGATGCAGAAATCAGAACTCATCCTTACCCATGGCAAGAACACTTGTGGTTGGCACGTTGTCCAACGTTCAGTGTAGGAGAAACCAGCATTCACCCTGAGGCCCCGCCCATTCTCGAGTGCGACGAGGGCATACACACGCATTGTGACCCTCAGCATGAGTCCTGTGCTCTAGTAAGTCCTCTCAGTGGCTGGACCATTAGATGTCATAATGGGCTTGACATGTCCCTAGGCCCCAATTTTTAACCAGATTTCTGATTGTCCAGTCGCCCTCCCCAGGGCTTTACTCTGGAGTTCCTCATTTGGTGGGACACCTGAGGTTAAAAAAGAAAACAACAACAACAACAAAAAAATACGGGCTTCTTCCAGCCCACAGAATGACCCCAAACTCTTTGGACGGGGCCAAAACACCAGAGAGTTAGACTCGTTCATTTCCCATGAAGTCACCCAGAAATTACACGACCATGAGTGACACGATATCCAGAGACAAAAACTTGAGCAGGAGCCTCACACTCGCCCTTCTTTCAAATCCCGAAGAGTTCTCCTCAAGGTCTGTAGTTCAGTCCTGCCATACCTATGACCCGAAACATAAGCCGAGTTTGTGTTTTCAGACAACTGTCCAAACAGCCCTGGCCTACACAACCTACCGGCTCAGGCCCCTGGAGCCAAACCTGAGGACTGTACTTGCCCTCTCCAAGGGAATTGTGTGTGCCCATTCCAATGGCCAAAACCCTTCTAATAGGATAAACCTCCAAAGTCCCTGATCCATCTCAATAGTGGTGGCTTCCCAGGAAAAACAGGGGCTATCTGAGCCCAACTGAGCACCTACCTGCACTCAGACCCATAGACAGATGTCCCCTGAGGTATAAAGGAAAGAACAGGCCCCTAGGCACTAATCAGATCCATTGCTTTGGTTGCCAGGCATCTCTCCTCAGAGGCCTGGATTTCAAAAGCAGCATATAGCTGTTTCTTGACTCACCCATCAGAAAACATCTCATCTACACATGGGAAACTTGCACATTGGAGCTGTGTCAAAGCCTCTGTTTAGGAGAACCCTTTAGGGCCCCAGGACCACAGCTTCATTCCAAGGTCTCCATAGACACAAAAGCACATTAGGACCCATCCCCAGGGGTTTCCACTGCAACTCAGCGTCCTCGGTTGCTCCCCACAGATCCAGGAGATCTAACCTGTCTTGTTGCTAGGAGACAATTGGAATGCGAAGTGGGCTACCCAGCCATCCATCCTTAGAAGCCTGCTCAGAATCATTGGCCTGGAGCCAAACAACAGGTCTCAATTGTCCTGCAGAAGGCCCTCTGCAGTTTGGAGCTTCTCAAAACTCCCATCGTGGGAAAACCCCCTTGGCCTCGTGATGCCCCCCCATTCATGAAGGGGCCATCAGGGACAGAAACTCCAACCTGAGCGATCGTCTGATCCTCGCGCTGACTTCAGATGCACGAGATCTCGATTCAGGTCTGTAGATTGTGCCTGCCATAGCCTCACCCAGAAACCTAAGCCTAGCCTGTGTTCTCAGTCTTTTGTCGTCAGAGTACTGGCCCACAAGCCCTCCAGTTTGGCAATCCAGAAGTACAATGCAGCACTCTGCCTGCCTTCCAGAAGAAAAACATTGTCCTCTGGGGCTACCCAGTAACCCCAAATGAGGATCAACCTGCACCGACATGGCTGTACCCCAAATACATAGGCTGACCAGGGCACTAATGCCCTTTCTGCCACAGCCTGAGCCTGGATCTCCTGGCCCATCCCTGACAGCTGGCCGCACACTGAGCACAAAGAGCAGCCATGGCCTTAGGTCGTTATCTCTTCCCAACCTCGGTTTTCAGGTTTCAGAACCTAGACCTTATCTCCAATCACTGCCCAGGGTTGAAGGTGATGCAGATAAGAACTCCTTCCCCATGGCAAGAAACCTTGTGGTTGGCATGTTGTCCAACGTTCAGTGTAGTTGAAACAGTGTTGCCCATGAGCCCCCGCCCATGCAACCGGGCCACATTGGTCACAAACACACATTGTGACCCTCAGGCTGAGCCCAATCCTCAAGTAAGGCCACTCAGTGGCTTGATGAAGAGATAGCATATTGGGCTTGCCATGCGCCTAGGCCCCAATTTTTAACCATAGTTCAAGTTGTCCCTTCAGTCTTCCCCACGGCTTGGCTTTGGAATTCCTCTTTTGGTGGGACACCTGAGGTAACAAAACTGAAATGAGTCCTACCATCCCACAGACTGACGAAAAGCAATTGGGAATCGGGCCAAATCCTCAGAGAGGAAGATTCGTCCATGGCACATGAGGCCTCCCCGACATTCCACGGCCATCGCTGATACAAAATCCAGAGACAAAACCCTGAGCAAGCGCTTCAGACTCGCACTTTCTTCATATCCTGAAGAGTTCTTCTCATGGCTTGTAGATCGGGCCTGCCATACCTACGTCCCCAAACCTATGCTAAGTTTGTGTTTTCAGACTTCTGTCCTCAAATTTTGGGTCACACACACTCCAGGCTGGGCCCCTGGAGCCACACATTAGGACCGTGCCTACCAATCCATGGGAATTCTCCCCATTCCATGGTCCAAAATCGCACAAATTTGGAGAAACTTCCAACGTCCCTGAGGCCATCCCAATAGTGTAGGACGCCCGGAACAAACAAGGGCTGTCTGACACCAGCTGATAATCGACCTCCACTCATACCATAGATGGATGTCCCCAGAGAAGAAGATTGAACCAGACAGGACCCTAGGCCATAATAGGATCCATTGCTTAGGGTTACAGGCATGTGTCCTCAAAAGCCTGATTCCAATACGAGCATAGGGGTCTTCCTGAGGCACCCATCAGAACTCATCTCGTCTCCACAAGGAAACCTGTGCATGGGAGCCATGTCCAAACCTTAGGAGAGTACTTCAGGGTCCCGGTGCCACCGCCCCATTCCAAGGCCCTCATGGACACAAAAACACATTAGGACCCATCCTCAGGAAAGTCGATTTCAACTCAGCCACCCCGGTTGCTCTGGCAGAGCGATCAGATCTAAACTCTCTTGATGCTAGGAGACAATTGAAATGCGAGGCGGGCTTCCCAGGCATCCATCCGCGAATGGTGCTCTGGAGTCATTCCATATGGGATGTCCTGGAGCTGTCCAACAGGTCTCAATTGTCCCGCAGACGGAATCCTTGAAGGGGGCATCCCACAACTCCCAACGTGGGAAAACCTCAATGGCCTCGAGATTCTGCTCCCTTCATGAAGCGGCCGTCATGCACAGAAAATCCAACCTGAGCCAACGTCTGATCCTCGCCCTGACATCAGATGCATGAGATATTGGTTCAGATCTGCAGGGGGTACCTGCCGTGCCCTCGCCCTGAAACCCAAGTCTAGCTTGTCTTCTCAGACTTCCGTCCTCACACTCCTGGCCCCGAAGCCCTCAAGTTTCGCAATTCCGGACCCACAATGCAGCACTCTGCCTGCCCTCTAGAAAAAAAATTATTGCCTCATGAGCTGCCCAGGCAACTTAAATGAGGATAAACCTACACAGCACTCGACTTTACCCAAATTATATAGTCTAACCTGGGCAATAATGCACTGTCCAACACAACCTGAGCCCGGACCTCCTGACCAACACAAAGAAAGCTGACTGCACACTGAGCACATAAATCCCGCCATGGCCTTAGGTCATCATCTCTTCGCTACCTCAGTTTTCAGGTTTCAGAACCGAGACCTTATCTCCAATCACTGCCCAGGGGTGAGTGTGATGCAGAAATCAGAACTCATCCTTACCCATGGCAAGAACACTTGTGGTTGGCACGTTGTCCAACGTTCAGTGTAGGAGAAACCAGCATTCACCCTGAGGCCCCGCCCATTCTCGAGTACGACGAGGGCATACACACGCATTGTGACCCTCAGCATGAGTCCTGTGCTCTAGTAAGTCCTCTCAGTGGCTGGACCATTAGATGTCATAATGGGCTTGACATGTCCCAAGCCCCAATTTTTAACCAGATTTCTGATTGTCCAGTCGCCCCTCCCCAGGGCTTTACTCTGGAGTTCCTCATTTGGTGGGACACCTGAGGTTAAAAAAGAAAACAACAACAACAAAAAAAAATACGGGCTTCTTCCAGCCCACAGAATGACCCCAAACTATTTGGACGGGGCCAAAACACCAGAGAGTTAGACTCGTTCATTTCCCATGAAGTCACCCAGAAATTACACGACCATGAGTGACACGATATCCAGAGACAAAAACTTGAGCAGGAGCCTCACACTCGCCCTTCTTTCAAATCCCGAAGAGTTCTCCTCAAGGTCTGTAGTTCAGTCCTGCCATACCTATGACCCGAAACATAAGCCGAGTTTGTGTTTTCAGACAACTGTCCAAACAGCCCTGGCCTACACAACCTACCGGCTCAGGCCCCTGGAGCCAAACCTGAGGACTGTACTTGCCCTCTCCAAGGGAATTGTGTGTGCCCATTCCAATGGCCAAAACCCTTCTAATAGGATAAACCTCCAAAGTCCCTGATCCATCTCAATAGTGGTGGCTTCCCAGGAAAAACAGGGGCTATCTGAGCCCAACTGAGCACCTACCTGCACTCAGACCCATAGACAGATGTCCCCTGAGGTATAAAGGAAAGAACAGGCCCCTAGGCACTAATCATATCCATTGCTTTGGTTTCCAGGCATCTCTCCTCAGAGGCCTGGATTTCAAAAGCAGCATATAGCTGTTTCTTGACTCACCCATCAGAAAACATCTCATCTACACATGGGAAACTTGCACATTGGAGCTGTGTCAAAGCCTCTGTTTAGGAGAACCCTTTAGGGCCCCAGGGCCACAGCTTCATTCCAAGGTCTCCATAGACACAAAAGCACATTAGGACCCATCCCCAGGGGTTTCCACTGCAACTCAGCGTCCTCGGTTGCTCCCCACAGATCCAGGAGATCTAACCTGTCTTGTTGCTAGGAGACAATTGGAATGCGAAGTGGGCTACCCAGCCATCCATCCTTAGAAGCCTGCTCAGAATCATTGGCCTGGAGCCAAACAACAGGTCTCAATTGTCCTGCAGAAGACCCTCTGCAGTTTGGAGCTTCTCAAAACTCCCATCGTGGGAAAACCCCCTTGGCCTCGTGATGCCCCCCCATTCATGAAGGGGCCATCAGGGACAGAAACTCCAACCTGAGCGATCGTCTGATCCTCGCGCTGACTTCAGATGCACGAGATCTCGATTCAGGTCTGTAGATTGTGCCTGCCATAGCCTCACCCAGAAACCTAAGCCTAGCCTGTGTTCTCAGTCTTTTGTCGTCAGAGTACTGGCCCACAAGCCCTCCAGTTTGGCAATCCAGAAGTACAATGCAGCACTCTGCCTGCCTTCCAGAAGAAAAACATTGTCCTCTGGGGCTACCCAGTAACCCCAAATGAGGATCAACCTGCACCGACATGGCTGTACCCCAAATACATAGGCTGACCAGGGCACTAATGCCCTTTCTGCCACAGCCTGAGCCTGGATCTCCTGGCCCATCCCTGACAGCTGGCCGCACACTGAGCACAAAGAGCAGCCATGGCCTTAGGTCGTCATCTCTTCCCAACCTCGGTTTTCAGGTTTCAGAACCTAGACCTTATCTCCAATCACTGCCCAGGGTTGAAGGTGATGCAGCTAAGAACTCCTTCCCCATGGCAAGAAACCTTGTGGTTGGCATGTTGTCCAACGTTCAAAGTAGTTGAAACCAGTGTGGCCCATGTGGCCCCGCCCATGCTCGCGGGCCACATTGGTCACAAACACACATTGTGACCCTCAGGCTGAGCCCAGTCCTCAAGTTAGACCACTAAGTGGCTGGATGAAGAGATAGCATATTGGGCTTGCCATGCCACTAGGCCCCAATTTTTAACCATAGTTCGGGTTGTCCCTTCAGTCTTCCCCACGGCTATGCTTTGGAATTTCTCTTTTGGTGGGACACCTGAGGTAACAAAACTGAAATGAGTCCTCCCATCCCACAGATTGACGAAAAGCAATTGGAATCGGGCCAAATCCTCAGAGAGGAGGATTCGTCCATGGCCCATGAGGCCTCCCCGACATTCCACGGCCATCGCTGATACAAAATCCAGAGACAAAAGTCTGAGCAAGCACCTCAAACTCGCACTTTCTTCATATCCTGAAGAGTTCTTCTCATGGTTTGTAGATCGGGCCTGCCATACCTACGTCCCCAAACCTAAGCTGAGTTTGTGTATTCAGACTTCTGTCCTCAAAGTCTTGGGCCACGCACCCTCCAGGATGGGCTCCTGGAGCCACACATTAGGACTGTGCCTACCAATCCATGGGAATTCTGCCCATTCAATGGTCCAAAATCGTACATATTAGGAGAAACCTCCAAAGTCTGAGGCCATCCCAATAGTGTAGGTCTCCCGGAACAAACAAGGGCTGTCTGACACCAGCTGATAATCGAGCTCCACTCATACCATAGATGGATGTCCCCAGAGAAGAAGATTGAACCATACAGGACCCCAGGCCATAATAGGAACCATGGCTTTGGGTTACAGGCATGTGTTCTCAAAAGCCTGATTCCAATACGAGCATAGGGGTTTCCTGAGGCACCCATCAGAACTCGTCTCGTCTCCACAAGGAAACCTGTCCATGGGATCCATGTCCAAACTTTAGGAGAGTACTTCAGGTTCCCGGTGCCACCGCCCCATTCCAAGGCCCTCATGGACACAAAAACACATTAGGACCCATCCTCAGGAAAGTCGATTTCAACTCAGCCACCCCGGTTGCTCTGGCAGAGCCATCAGATCTAAACTGTCTTGATGCTAGGAGACAATTGGAATGCCAGGCGGGCTTCCCAGGCATCCATCCGAAATGGTGCTCTGGAGTCATTCCATATGGGATGACCTGGATCTGTCCAAAAGGTCTCAATTGTCCCGCAGACGGAATCCTTGAAGGAGGCATCCCACAACTCCCAACGTGGGAAAAACTCAATGGCCTCGAGATTCCGCTCCCTTCATGAAGCGGCCGTCATGCACAGAAAATCCAACCTGAGCCAACGTCTGATCCTCACCCTGACATCAGATGCATGAGATATTGGTTCAGATCTGCAGGGGGTACCTGCCGTGCCCTCGCCCTGAAACCCAAGTCTAGCTTGTCTTCTCAGACTTCCGTCCTCACACTCCTGGCCCCGAAGCCCTCAAGTTTGGCAATTCCGGACCCACAATGCAGCACTCTGCCTGCCCTCTAGAAAAAAAATTATTGCCTCATGAGCTGCTCAGGCAACTTAAATGAGGATAAACCTACACAGCACTCGACTTTACCCAAATTATATAGTCTAACCTGGGCAATAATGCACTGGCCAACACAACCTGAGCCCGGACCTCCTGACCAACACAAAGAAAGCTGACCGCACACCAAGCACATAAATCCCGCCATGGCCTTAGGTCATCATCTCTTCGCTACCTCAGTTTTAGGCTTCAGAACCGAGACCTTATCTCCAATCACTGCCCAGGGGTGATTGTTATGCATAAATCAGAACTCCACCTTAATCATGGCAAGAACCCTTGTGGTTGGCACGTTGTCCAAAGTTCAGTGTAGGAGAATCCAGCATTCACCCTGAGGACCCGCCCATTCTTGAGTGCGACGAGGGCATACACACGCATTGTGACCCTCAGCATGAGTCCTGTACTCTAGTAAGTCCTCTCAGTGGCTGGACCATTAGATGTCATAATGGGCTTGACATGTCCCTAGGCCCCAATTTTTAACCAGATTTCTGATTGTCCAGTCGCCCCTCCGAGGGCTCTACTCTGGAATCCCTCATTTGGTGGGACACCTGAGGTTAAAAAAGAAAACAAGAACAACAAGAAAAAAACGGACTTCTTCCAGCCCACAGAATGACCCCAAACTCTTTTGGCGGGGCCAAAACACCAGAGAGTTAGACTCGTTCATTTCCCATGAAGTCACCCAGAAATTACACGACCATGAGTGACACGATATCCAGAGACAAAAACTTGAGCACGAGCCTCACACTCGCCCTTCTTTCAAATCCCGAAGAGTTCTCCTCATGGTCTGTAGTTCAGTCCTGCCATACTTATGACCCGAAACAGAAGCCGAGTTTGTGTTTTCAGACAACTGTCCAAACAGCCCTGGCCTACACAACCTACCGGCTCAGGCCCCTTGAGCCAAACCTGAGGACTGTACTTGCCCTCTCCAAGGGAATTGTGTGTGCCCATTCCAATGGCCAAAACCCTTCTAATAGAATAAACCTCCAAAGTCCCTGATCCATCTCAATAGTGGTGGCTTCCCAGGATAAACAGGGGCTATCTGAGCCCAACTGAGCACCTACCTGCACTCAGACCCATAGACAGATGTCCCCTGAGGTATAAAGGAAAGAACAGGCCCCTAGGCACTAATCAGATCCATTGCTTTGGTTTCCAGGATCTCTCCTCAGAGGCCTGGATTTCAAAAGCAGCATATAGCTGTTTCTTGACTCACCCATCAGAAAACATCTCATCTACACATGGGAAACTTGCACGTTGGAGCTGTGTCAAAGCCTCTGTTTAGGAGAACCCTTTAGGGCCCCAGGGCCACAGCTTCATTCCAAGGTCTCCATAGACACAAAAGCACATTAGGTCCCATCCCCAGGGGTGTCCACTTCAACTCAGCGTCCTCGGTTGCTCCCCACAGATCCAGGAGATCTAACCTGTCTTGTTCCTAGGAGACAATTGGAATGCGAAGTGGGCTACCCAGCCATCCATCCTTAGAAGCCTGCTAAGAATCATTGGTCTGGAGCCAAACAACAGGTCTGAATTTTCCTGCAGAAGACCCTCTGCAGTTTGGAGCTTCTCAAAACTCCCATCGTGGGAAAACCCCCATGGCCTCGTGATGCCCCCCCATTCATGAAGGGGCCATCAGGGACAGAAACTCCAACCTGAGCGATCGTCTGATCCTCGCCCTGACTTCAGATGCACGAGATCTCGATTCAGGTCTGTAGATTGTGCCTGCCATGGCCTCACCCAGAAACCTAAGGCTAGCCTGTGTTCTCAGACATTTGTCGTCAGACTACTGGCCCAAAAGCCCTCCAGTTTGGCAATCCAGAACTACAATGCAGCACTCTGCTGGCCCCCCTGAAGAAAAACATTGTCCTCTGGGGATACCCAGTAACCCCAAATGAGGATCAACCTGCACCGACCATGGCTGTACCCCAAATACATAGGCTGACCAGGGCACTAATGCCCTTTCTGCCAAAGCCTGAGCCTGGATCTCCTGGCCCATCCCTGACAGCGGCCGCACACTGAGCACAAAGAGCCGCCATGGCCTTAGGTCGTCATCTCTTTCCAACCTCGGTTTTCAGGTTTCAGAACCTAGACCTTATCTCCAATCACTGCCCAGGGTTGAAGGTGATGCAGAAATCAGAACTCCTTCCCCATGGCAAGAAACCTTGTGGTTGGCATGTTGTCCTTTTCAGTGTAGTTGAAACAGTGTGGCCCATGAGCCCCCGCCCATGCAACCGGGCCACATTGGTCACAAACACACATTGTGACCCTCAGGCTGAGCCCAGTCCTCAAGTAAGGCCACTCAGTGGCTTGATGAAGAGATAGCATATTGGGCTTGCCATGCGCCTAGGCCCCAATTTTTAACCATAGTTCAAGTTGTCCCTTCAGTCTTCCGCACGGCTTGGCTTTGGAATTCCTCTTTTGGTGGGACACCTGAGGTAACAAAACTGAAATGAGTCCTCCCATCCCACAGACTGACGAAAAGCAATTGGGAATCGGGCCAAATCCTCAGAGAGGAAGATTCGTCCATGGCTCATGAGGCCTCCCCGACATTCCACGGCAATCGCGGATACAAAATCCAGAGACAAAACCCTGAGCAAGCGCTTCAGACTCGCACTTTCTTCATATCCTGAAGAGTTCTTCTCATGGCTTGTAGATCGGGCCTGCCATACCTACGTCCCCAAACCTAAGCTAAGTTTGTGTTTTCAGACTTCTGTCCTCAAATTTTGGGCCACACACACTCCAGGCTGGGTCCCTGGAGCCACACATTAGGACCGTGCCTACCAATCCATGGGAATTCTGCCCATTCCATGGTCCAAAATCGCACAAATTTGGAGAAACTTCCAACGTCCCTGAGGCCATCCCAATAGTGTAGGTCGCCCGGAACAAACAAGGGCTGTCTGACACCAGCTGATAATCGACCTCCACTCATACCATAGATGGATGTCCCCAGAGAAGAAGATTGAACCAGACAGGACCCTAGGCCATAATAGGATCCATTACTTTGGGTTACAGGCATGTATCCTCAAAAGCCTGATTCCAATACGAGCATAGGGGTCTTCCTGAGGCACCCATCAGAACTCATCTCGTCTCCACAAGGAAACCTGTGCATGGGAGCCATGTCCAAACCTTAGGAGAGTACTTCAGGGTCCCGGTGCCACCGCCCCATTCCAAGGCCCTCATGGACACAAAAACACATTAGGACCCATCCTCAGGAAAGTCGATTTCAACTCAGCCACCCCGGTTGCTCTGGCAGAGCCATCAGATCTAAACTGTCTTGATGCTAGGAGACAATTGGAATGCGAGGCGGGCTTCCCAGGCATCCATCCGAAGTGGTGCTCTGGAGTCATTCCATATGGGATGTCCTGGAGCTGTCCAACAGGTCTCAATTGTCCCGCAGACGGAATCCTTGAAGGGGGCATCCCACAACTCCCAACGTGGGAAAACCTCAATGGCCTCGAGATTCCGCTCCCTTCATGAAGCGGCCTTCATGCACAGAAAATCCAACCTGAGCCAACGTCTGATCCTCGCCCTGACATCAGATGCATGAGATATTGGTTCAGATCTGCAGGGGGTACCTGCCGTGCCCTCGCCCTGAAACCCAAGTCTAGCTTGTCTTCTCAGACTTCTGTCCTCACACTCCTGGCCCCAAAGCCCTCAAGTTTGGCAATTCCGGACCCACAATGCAGCACTCTGCCTGCCCTCTAGAAAAAAAATTATTGCCTCATGAGCTGCCCAGGCAACTTAAATGAGGATAAACCTACACAGCACTCGACTTTACCCAAATTATATAGTCTAACCTGGGCAATAATGCACTGGCCAACACAACCTGAGCCCGGACCTCCTGACCAACACAAGAAAGCTGACCACACACTGAGCACATAAATCCCGCCATGGCCTTAGGTCATCATCTCTTCGCTACCTCAGTTTTCAGGTTTCAGAACCGAGACCTTATCTCCAATCACTGCCCAGGGGTGAGTGTGATGCAGAAATCAGAACTCCTCCTTACCCATGGCAAGAACCCTTGTGGTTGGAACGTTGTCCAACGTTCAGTGTAGGAGTAACCAGCATTCACCCTGAGGCCCCGACCATTCTTGAGTGCGACGAGGGCATACACACGCATTGTGACCCTCAGCATGAGTCCTGTCCTCTAGTAAGTCCTCTCAGTGGCTGGACCATTAGATGTCATAATGGGCTTGACATGTCCCTAGGCCCCAATTTTTAACCAGATTTCTGATTGTCCAGTCGCCCCTCCCCAGGGCTTTACTCTGGAGTTCCTCATTTGGTGGGACACCTGAGGTTAAAAAAGAAAACAACAACAACAAAAAAAAAATACGGGCTTCTTCCAGCCCACAGAATTACCCCAAACTCTTTGGACGGGGCCAAAACACCAGAGAGTTAGACTCGTTCATTTCCCATGAAGTCACCCAGAAATTACACGACCATGAGTGACACGATATCCAGAGACAAAAACTTGAGCAGGAGCCTCACACTCGCCCTTCTTTCAAATCCCGAAGAGTTCTCCTCATGGTCTGTAGTTCAGTCCTGCCATACTTATGACCCGAAACATAAGCCGAGTTTGTGTTTTCAGACAACTGTCCAAACAGCCCTGGCCTACACAACCTACCGGCTCAGGCCCCTGGAGCCAAACCTGAGGACTGTACTTGCCCTCTCCAAGGGAATTGTGTGTGCCCATTCCAATGGCCAAAACCCTTCTAATAGGATAAACCTCCAAAGTCCCTGATCCATCTCAATAGTGGAGGCTTCCCAGGAAAAACAGGGGCTATCTGAGCCCAACTGAGCACCTACCTGCACTCAGACCCATAGACAGATGTACCCTGAGGTATAAAGGAAAGAACAGGCCCCTAGGCACTAATCAGATCCATTGCTTTGGTTTCCAGGCATCTCTCCTCAGAGGCCTGGATTTCAAAAGCAGCATATAGCTGTTTCTTGACTCACCCATCAGAAAACATCTCATCTACACATGGGAAACTTGCACGTTGGAGCTGTGTCAAAGCCTCTGTTTAGGAGAACCCTTTAGGGCCCCAGGGCCACAGCTTCATTCCAAGGTCTCCATAGACACAAAAGCACATTAGGACCCATCCCCAGGGGTGTCCACTTCAACTCAGCGTCCTCGGTTGCTCCCCACAGATCCAGGAGATCTAACCTGTCTTGTTGCTAGGAGACAATTGGAATGCGAGGTGGGCTACCCAGCCATCCATCCTTAGAAGCCTGCTAAGAATCATTGGCCTGGAGACAAACAACAGGTCTCAATTGTCCTGCAGAAGACCCTCTGCAGTTTGGAGCTTCTCAAAACTCCCATCGTGGGAAAACCCCCATTGCCTCGTGATGCCCCCCCATTCATGAAGGGGCCATCAGGGACAGAAACTCAACCTGAGCGATCGTCTGATCCTCGCCCTGACTACAGATGCACGAGATCTCGATTCAGGTCTGTAGATTGTGCCTGCCATGGCCTCACCCAGAAACCTAAGCCTAGCCTGTGTTCTCAGAATTTTGTCGTCAGACTACTGGCCCACAAGCCCTCCAGTTTGGCAATCCAGAACTACAATGCAGCACTCTGCCTGCCCCCCAGAAGAAAAAACATTGTCCTCTGGGGCTACCCAGTAACCCCAAATGAGAATGAACCTTCACCGTCCTTGGCTGTACCCCAAATACAAAGGCAGACCAGGGCACTAATGTCCTTTCTGACAGAGCCTGAGCCTGGACCCCCTGGCTTCTCCCAGACAGCTGCACGCACACTGAGCACATCGAGCTGCCGTGGCCTTAGGTCGTCATCTCTTCCCAACCTCGGTTTCAGGTTTCAGAACCTAGACCTTATCTCCAATCACTGCCCAGGGTTGAAGGTGATGCAGAAATCAGAACTCCTTCCCCATGGCAAGAAACCTTGTGGTTGGCATGTTGTCCAACGTTCAAAGTAGTTGAAACCAGCGTGGCCCATGAGGCCCCGCCCATGCTCGCGGGCCACATTGGTCACAAACACACATTGTGACCCTCAGGCTGAGCCCAGTCCTCAAGTAAGGCCACTAAGTCGCTGGATGAAGAGATAGCATATTGGGCTTGCCATGCCCCTAGGCCCCAATTTTTAATCATAGTTCGGGTTGTCCCTTCAGTCTTCCCCACGGCTATGCTTTGGAATTTCTCTTTTGGTGGGACACCTGAGGTAACAAAACTGAAATGAGTCCTCCCATCCCACAGATTGACGAAAAGCAATTGGAATCGGGCCAAATCCTCAGAGAGGAGGAGTCGTCCATGGCCCATGAGGCGTCCCCGACATTCCACGGCCATCGCTGATACAAAATCCAGAGACAAAAGTCTGAGCAAGCACCTCATACTCGCACTTTCTTCATATCCTGAAGAGTTCTTCTCATGGTTTGTAGATCGGGCC
This sequence comes from Mustela nivalis, assembly GCF_964662115.1. NCBI lineage: Eukaryota > Metazoa > Chordata > Mammalia > Carnivora > Mustelidae > Mustela > Mustela nivalis. The sequence continues at coordinate 1,735,117 of NW_028136529.1, forward strand.
TGCCATACCTATGTCCCCAAACCTAAGCTGAGTTTGTGTTTTCAGACTTCTGTCCTCAAAGTCTTGGGCCACGCACCCTCCAGGCTGGGCTCCTGGAGCCACACATTAGGACTGTGCCTACCAATCCATGGGAATTCTGCCCATTCCATGGTCCAAAATCGTACAAAGTAGGAGAAACCTCAAAAGTCCCTGAGGCCATCCCAATAGTGTAGGTCGCCCGGAACAAACAAGGGCTGTCTGACACCAGCTGATAATCGAGCTCCACTCATACCATAGATGGATGTCCCCAGAGAAGAAGATTGAACCAGACAGGACCCTAGGCCATAATAGCAACCATGGCTTTGGGTTACAGGCCTGTGTTCTCAAATGCCTGATTCCAATACGAGCATAGGGGTCTTCCTGAGGCACCCATCAGAACTCGTCTCATCTCCACAAGGAAACCTGTCCATGGGATCCATGTCCAAACTTTAGGAGAGTACTTCAGGTTCCCGGTTCCACCGCCCCATTCCAAGGCCCTCATGGACACAAAAACACATTAGGACCCATCCTCAGGAAAGTCGATTTTTACTCAGCCACCCCGGTTGCTCTGGCAGAGCCATCAGATCTAAACTGTCTTGATGCTAGGAGACAATTGGAATGCGAGGCGGGCTTCCCAGGCATCCATCCGCGAACGGTGCTCTGGAGTCATTCCATATGGGATGACCTGGAGCTGTCCAAAAGGTCTCAATTGTCCCGCAGATGGAATCCTTGAAGGGGGCATCCCACAACTCCCAACATGGGAAAACCTCAATGGCCTCGAGATTCTGCTCCCTTCATGAAGCGGCCGTCATGCACAGAAAATCCAACCTGAGCCAACGTCTGATCCTCACACTGACATCAGATGCATGAGATATTGGTTCAGATCTGCAGGGGGTACCTGCCGTGCCCTCGCCCTGAAACCCAAGTCTAGCTTGTCTTCTCAGACTTCCGTCCTCACACTCCTGGCCCCGAAGCCCTCAAGTTTGGCAATTCCGGACCCACAATGCAGCACTCTGCCTGCCCTCTAGAAAAAAAATTATTGTCTCATGAGCTGCTCAGGCAACTTAAATGAGGATAAACCTACACAGCACTCGACTTTACCCAATTATATAGTCTAACCTGGGCACTAATGCACTGTCGAACACAACCTGAGCCCGGACCTCCTGACCAACACAAAGAAAGCTGACCACACACCTAGCACATAAATCCCGCCATGGCCTTAGGTCATCATCTTTTCGCTACCTCAGTTTTCAGGATTCAGAACCGAGACCTTATCTCCAATCACTGCCCAGGGGTGAGTGTGATGCATAAATCAGAACTCCACCTTAATCATGGCAAGAACCCTTGTGGTTGGCACGTTGTCCAACGTTCAGTGTAGGAGAATCCAGCATTCACCCTGAGGACCCGCCCATTCTTGAGTGCGACGAGGGCATACACACGCATTGTGACCCTCAGCATGAGTCCTGTCCTCTAGTAAGTCCTCTCAGTGGCTGGACCATTAGATGTCATAATGGGCTTGACATGTCCCTAGGCCCCAATTTTTACCAGATTTCTGATTGTCCAGTCGCCCCTCCCCAGGGCTCTACTCTGGAATCCCTCATTTGGTGGGACACCTGAGGTTAAAAAAGAAAACAACAACAACAAGAAAAAAACGGACTTCTTCCAGCCCACAGAATGACCCCAAACTCTTTGGGCGGGGCCAAAACACCAGAGAGTTAGACTCGTTCATTTCCCATGAAGTCACCCAGAAATTACACGACCATGAGTGACACGATATCCAGAGACAAAAACTTGAGCAGGAGCCTCACACTCGCCCTTCTTTCAAATCCCGAAGAGTTCTCCTCATGGTCTGTAGTTCAGTCCTGCCATACTTATGACCCGAAACATAAGCCGAGTTTGTGTTTTCAGACAACTGTCCAAACAGCCCTGGCCTACACAACCTACCGGCTCAGGCCCCTGGAGCCAAAACAGAGGACTGTACTTGCCCTCTCCAAGGGAATTGTGTGTGCCCATTCCAATGGCCAAAACCCTTCTAATAGGATAAACCTCCAAAGTCCCTGATCCATCTCAATAGTGGTGGCTTCCCAGGATAAACAGGGGCTATCTGAGCCCAACTGAGCACCTACCTGCACTCAGACCTATAGACAGATGTCCCCTTAGGTATAAAGGAAAGAACAGGCCCCTAGGCACTAATCAGATCCATTGCTTTGGTTTCCAGGATCTCTCCTCAGAGGCCTGGATTTCAAAAGCAGCATATAGCTGTTTCTTGACTCACCCATCAGAAAACATCTCATTTACACATGGGAATCTTGCACGTTGGAGCTGTGTCGAAGCCTCTGTTTAGGAGAACCCTTTAGGGCCCCAGGGCCACAGCTTCATTCCAAGGTCTCCATAGACACAAAAGCACATTAGGACCCATCCCCAGGGGTGTCCACTTCAACTCAGCGTCCTCGGTTGCTCCCCACAGATCCAGGTATCTAACCTGTCTTGTTGCTAGGAGACAATTGGAATGCGAAGTGGGCTACCCAGCCATCCATCCTTAGAAGCCTGCTAAGAATCATTGGCCTGGAGCCAAACAACAGGTCTCAATTGTCCTGCAGAAGACTTTCTGCAGTTTGGAGCTTCTCAAAATTCCCATCGTGGGAAAACCCCCATGGCCTCGTGATGCCCCCCCATTCATGAAGGGGCCATCAGGGACAGAAACTCCAACCTGAGCGATCGTCTGATCCTCGCCCTGACTTCAGATGCACGAGATGTCGATTCAGGTCTGTAGATTGTGCCTGCCATGGCCTCACCCAGAAACCTAAGCCTAGCCTGTGTTCTCAGACTTTTGTCGTCAGACTACTGGCCCACAACCACTCCAGTTTGGCAATCCAGAACTACAATGCAGCACTCTGCTGGCCCCCCTGAAGAAAAACATTGTCCTCTGGGGCTACCCAGTAACCCCAAATGAGGATCAACCTGCACTGACCTTGGCTGTACCCCAAATACATAGGCTGACCAGGGCACTAATGCCCTTTCTGCCACAGCCTGAGCCTGGATCTCCTGGCCCATCCCTGACAGCTGGCCGCACACTGAGCACAAAGAGCCGCCATGGCCTTAGGTCGTCATCTCTTCCCAACCTCGGTTTTCAGGTTTCAGAACCTAGACCTTATCTCCAATCACTGCCCAGGGTTGAAGGTGATGCAGAAATCAGAACTCCTTCCCCATGGCAAGAAACCTTGTGGTTGGCATGTTGTCCAACGTTCAGAGTAGTTGAAACCAGTGTGGCCCATGATGCCCCGCCCATGCTCGCGGGCCACATTGGTCACAAACACACATTGTGACCCTCAGGCTGAGCCCAGTCTTCAAGTAAGGCCACTCAGTGGCTGGATGAAGAGATAGCATATTGGGCTTGCCATGCCCCTAGGCCCCAATTTTTAACCATAGTTCGATTTGTCCCTTCAGTCTTCCCCACGGCTATGCTTTGGAATTTCTCTTTTGGTGGGACACCTGAGGTAACAAAACTGAAATGAGTCCTCCCATCCCACAGATTGACGAAAAGCAATTGGAATCGGGCCAAATCCTCAGAGAGGAGGAATCGTCCATGGCCCATGAGGCCTCCCCGACATTCCACAGCCATCGCTGATACAAAATCCAGAGACAAAAGCCTGAGCAAGCACCTCAAACTCGCACTATCTTCATATCCTGAAGAGTTCTTCTCATGGTTTGTAGATCGGGCCTGCCATACCTACGTCCCCAAACCTAAGCTGAGTTTGTGTTTTCAGACTTCTGTCCTCAAAGTCTTGGGCCACGCACCCTCCAGGCTGGGCTTCTGGAGCCACACATTAGGACTGTGCCTACCAATCCATGGGAATTCTGCCCATTCCATGGTCCAAAATCGTACATATTAGGAGAAAACTCCAAAGTCCCTGAGGCCATCCCAATAGTGTAGGTCGCCCGGAACAAACAGGGGCTGTCTGACACCAGCTGATAATCGAGCTCCACTCATACCATAGATGGATGTCCCCAGAGAAGAAGATTGAACCAGACAGGACCCTAGGCCATAATAGGAACCATGGCTTTGGGTTACAGGCATGTGTTCTCAAAAGCCTGATTCCAATACAAGCATAGGGGTTTTCCTGAGGCACCCATCAGAACTCGCCTCGTCTCCACAAGGAAACCTGTGCATGGGAGCCATGTCCAAACTTTAGGAGAGTACTTCAGGTTCCCGGTGCCACCGCCCATTTCCAAGGCTCTCATGGACACAAAAACACATTAGGACCCATCCTCAGGAAAGTCGATTTCAACTCAGCTACCCCGGTTACTCTGGCAGAGCCATCAGATCTAAACTGTCTTGATGCTAGGAGACAATTGGAATGCGAGGCGGGCTTCCCAGGCATCCATCCGCGAACGGTGCTCTGGAGTCATTCCATATGGGATGACCTGGAGCTGTCCAACAGGTCTCAATTGTCCCGCAAACGGAATCCTTGAAGGGGGCATCCCACAACTCCCAACGTGGGAAAACCTCAATGGCCTCGAGATTCTGCTCCCTTCATGAAGCGGCCGTCATGCACAGAAAATCCAACCTGAGCCAACGTCTGATCCTCGCCCTGACATCAGATGCATGAGATATTGGTTCAGATCTGCAGGGGGTACCTGCCGTGCCCTCGCCCTGAAACCCAAGTCTAGCTTGTCTTCTCAGACTTCCGTCATCACACTCCTGGCCCCGAAGCCCTCAAGTTTGGCAATTCCGGACCCACAATGCAGCACTCTGCCTGCCCTCTAGAAAAAAAATTATTGCCTCATGAGCTGCCCAGGCAACTTAAATGAGGATAAACCTACACAGCACTCGACTTTACCCAAATTATATAGTCTAACCTGGGCACTAATGCACTGTCGAACACAACCTGAGCCCAGACCTCCTGACCAACACAAAGAAAGCTGACCGCACACCGAGCACATAAATCCCGCCATGGCCTTAGGTCATCATCTCTTCGCTACCTCAGTTTTCAGGCTTCAGAACCGAGATCTTATCTCCAATCACTGCCCAGGGGTGAGTGTGATGCATAAATCAGAACTCCACCTTAATCATGGCAAGAACCCTTGTGGTTGGCACGTTGTCCAACGTTCAGTGTAGGAGAATCCAGCATTCACCCTGAGGACCCGCCCATTCTTGAGTGCGACGAGGGCATACACACGAATTGTGACCCTCAGCATGAGTCCTGTCCTCTAGTAAGTCCTCTCAGTGGCTGGACAATTAGATGTCATAATGGGCTTGACATGTCCCTAGCCCCAATTTTACCCAGATTTCTGATTGTCCAGTCGCCCCTCCGAGGGCTCTACTCTGGAATCCCTCATTTGGTGGGACACCTGAGGATAAAAAAGAAAACAAGAACAACATGAAAAAAACGGACTTCTTCCAGCCCACAGAATGACCCCAAACTCTTTGGGCGAGGCCAAACCACCAGAGAGTAAGACTCGTCCATTTCCCATGAAGTCACCCAGAAATTCCACGACCACGAGTGACACGATATCCAGAGACAAAAACTTGAGCAGGAGCCTCACACTCGCCCTTCTTTCAAATCCCGAAGAGTTCTCCTCATGGTCTGTAGGTCAGTCCTGCCATACCTATGACCCGAAACATAAGCCGAGTTTGTGTTTTCAGAAAACTGTCCAAACAGCCCTGGCCTACACAACCTACAGGCTCAGGCCCCTGGAGCCAAACCTGAGGACTGTACTTGCCCTCTCCAAGGGAATTTTGTGTGCCCATTCCAATGGCCACAACCCTTTTAATAGGATAAATCTCCAAAGTCCCTGATCCATCTCAATAGTGGTGGCTTCCCAGGAAAAACAGGGGCAATCTGAGCCCAACTGAGCACCTACCTGCACTCAGACCCATAGACAGATGTCCCCAGAGGTAAAAAGGAAAGAACAGGCCCTTTAGGCACTAATCAGATCCATTGCTTTGGTTTCCAGGCATCTCTCCTCAGAGGCCTGGATTTCAAAAGCAGCATATAGCTGTTTCTTGACTCACCCATCAGAAAACATCTCATCTACACATGGGAAACTTGCACGTTGGAGCTGTGTCAAAGCCTCTGTTAAGGAGAACCCTTTAGGGCCCCAGGGCCACCGCTTCATTCCAAGGTCTCCATAGACACAAAAGCACATTAGGACCCATCCCCAGGGGTGTCCATTTCAACTCAGCGTCCTCGGTTGCTCCCCACAGATCCAGGAGATCTAACCTGTCTTGTTGCTAGGAGACAATTGGAATGCGAGGTGGGCTACCCAGACATCCATCCTTAGAAGCCTGCTCAGAATCATTGGCCTGGAGCCAAACAACAGGTCTCAATTGTCCTGCAGAAGACTCTCTGCACTTTGGAGCTTCTCACAACTCCCATCGTGGAAAAACCCCCGTGGCCTCGTGATGCCCCCCCATTCATGAAGGGGCCATCAGGGACAGAAACTCCAACCTGAGCGATCGTCTGATCCTCGCCCTGACTTCAGAAGCACGAGATGTCGATTCAGGTCTGTAGATTGTGCCTGCCATGGCCTCACCCAGAGGCCTAAGCCTAGTTTGTGTTCTCAGACTTTTGTCGTCAGACTACTGGCCCACAAGCCCTCCAGTTTGGCAATCCAGAACTACAATTCAGCACTCTGCCTGCCCTCCAGAAGAAAAAACATTGTCCTCTGGGGCTACCCAGTAACCCCAAATGAGGATCAACCTGCACCGACCTTGGCTGTACCCTAAATACAAAGGCAGACCAGGGCACTTATGTCCTTTCTGACACAGCCTGAGCCTGGACCCCCTGGCCCCTCCCAGACAGCTGGATGCACACTGAGCACATCGAGCCGCCATGGCCTTAGGTCGTCATCTCTTCCCAACCTCGGTTTCAGGTTTCAGAACCTAGACATTATCTCCAATCCCTGCCCAGGGTTGAAGGTGATGCAGAAATCAGAACTCCTTCCCCAAAGCAAAAAACCTTGTGGTTGGCATGTTGTCCAACGTTCAAAGTAGTTGAAACCAGTGTGGCCCTTGAGGCCCCGCCCATGCTCACGGGCCACATTGGTCACAAACACACATTGTGACCCTCAGGCTGAGCCCAGTCCTCAAGTAAGGCCACTCAGTGGCTGGATGAAGAGATAGCATATTGGGCTTGCCATGCCCCTAGGCCCCAATTTTTAACCATAGATCGGGTTGTCCCTTCAGTCTTCCCCACGACTTTGCTTTGGAATTCCTCTTTTGGTGAGACACCTGAGGTAACAAAACTGAAATGAGTCCTCCCATCCCACAGATTGACGAAAAGCAATTGGAATCGGGCCAAATCCTCAGAGAGGAGGAATCGTCCATGGCCCATGAGGCCTCCCCGACATTCCACGGCCATCGCTGATACAAAATCCAGAGACAAAAGCCTGAGCAAGCGCCTCAGAATCGCACTTTCTTCATATTCTGAAGAGTTCTTCTCATGGTTTGTAGATCGGGCCTGCCATACCTACGTCCCCAAACCTAAGCTGAGTTTGTGTTTTCAGACTTCTGTCCTCAAAGTCTTGGGCCACGCACCCTCCAGGCTGGTCTCCTGGAGCCACACATTAGGACTGTGCCTACCAATCCATGGGAATTCTGCCCATTCCATGGTCCAAAATCGTACAAAGTAGGAGAAACCTCCAAAGTCCCTGAGGCCATCCCAATAGTGTAGGTCGCCCGGAACAAACAAGGGCTGTCTGACACCAGCTGATAATCGACCTTCACTCATACCATAGATGGATGTCCCCAGAGAAGAAGATTGAACCAGACAGGATCCTAGGCCATAATAGGATCCATTGCTTTGGGTTACAGGCATGTGTCCTCAAAAGCCTGATTCCAATACGAGCATAGGGGTTTTCCTGAGGCACCCATCAGAAGTCATCTCGTCTCCACAAAGAAACCTGTGCATGGGAGCCATGTCCAAAGCTCAGGAGAGTACTTCAGGGTCCCGGTGCCACCGCCCCATTCCAAGGCCCTCATGGACCCAAAAACACATTAGGACCCATTTTCAGGAAAGTCCATTTCAACTCAGCCACCCCGGTTGCTCCTGCAGAGCCATCAGATCTAAACTGTCTTGTTGCTAGGAGACAATTGGAATGCGAGGCGGGCTTCCCAGGCATCCATCCACGAACGGTGATCTGGAGTCATTCCATATGGGATGTCCTGGAGCTGTCCAACAGGTCTCAATTGTCCCGCAGAAGGAATCCTTGAAGGGGGCATCCCACAACTCCCAACGTGGGAAAACCTCAATGGCCACGAGATTCCGCTCCCTTCATGAAGCGGCCATCATGCACAGAAACTCCAAACTGAGCCAACGTCTGATCGTCGCCCTGACATCAGATGCATGAGATATTGGTTCAGATCTGCAGGGGGTACCTGCCGTGCCCTCGCCCTGAAACCCAAGTCTTGCTTGTCTTCTCAGACTTCCGTCCTCACACTCCTGGCCCCGAAGCCCTCAAGTTTGTCAATTCCGGACCCACAATGCAGCACTCTGCCTGCCCTCTAGAAAAAAAATTATTGCCTCATGAGCTGCCCAGGCAACTTAAATGAGGGTAAACCTACACAGCACACGACTTTACCCAAATTATATAGTCTAACCTGGGCACTAATGCACTGTCGAACAAACCTGAGCCCGGACCTCCTGACCAACACTCAGAAAGCTGACCGCACACTGAGCACATAAAACCCGCCATGGCCTTCGGTCATCTTCTCTTCGCTACCTCAGTTTTCAGGCTTCAGAACCGAGACCTTATCTCCAATCAATGCCCAGGGGTGAGTGTGATGCAGAAATCAGAACTCCCCCTTACCCATGGCAGGAAACCTTGTGGTTGGCACGTAGTCCAACGTTCAGTGTAAGCGAAACCAGCATTCACCCTGAGGACCCGCCCATTCTTGAGTGAGACGAGGGCATACACACGCATTGTGACCCTCAACATGAGTCCTGTCCTCTAGTAAGTCCTCTCAGTGGCTGGACCATTAGATGTCATAATGAGCTTGACATGTCCCTAGCCCCAATTTTACCCAGATTTCTGATTGTCCAGTCGCCCCTCTCCTAGGGCTCTACTCGGAATCTCTCATTTGGTGGGACACCTGAGGTTAATAAAGAAAACAACAACAAAAAAAAAAAAAAAAAAAAAAAAACAACGGACTTCTTCCAGCCCACAGAATGACCCCAAACTCTTTGGACAGGGCCAAACCACCAGAGAGTAAGACTCGTCCATTTCCCATGAAGTCACCCAGAAATTACACGACCATGAGTGACACGATATCCAGAGACAAAAACTTGAGCAGGAGCCTCACACTCGCCCTTCTTTCAAATCCCGAAGAGTTCTCCTCATGGTCTGTAGGTCAGTCCTGCCATACCTATGACCCGAAACATAAGCCGAGTTTGTGTTTTCAGACAACTGTCCAAACAGCCCTGGCCTACACAACCAACAGGCTCAGGCCCCTGGAGCCAAACCTGAGGACTGTACTTGACCTCTCCAAGGGAATAGTGTGTGCCCATTCCAATGGCCACAACCCTTCTAATAGGATACACCTCTAAAGTCCCTGATCCATCTCAATAGTGGTGGCTTCCCAGGAAAAACAGGGGCAATCTGAGCCCAACTGAGCACCTACCTGCACTCAGACCCATAGACAGATGTCCCAGAGTTAAAAGGAAAGAACAGGCCCCTAGGCACTAATCCGATCCATTGCTTTGGTTAACAGGCATCTCTCCTCAGAGGCCTGGATTTCAAAAGCAGCATATAGCTGTTTCTTGACTCACCCATCAGAAAACATCTCATCTACACATGGGAAACTTGCACGTTGGAGCTGTGTCAAAGCCTCTGTTTAGGAGAAACCTTTAGGGCCCCAGGGCCACCGCTTCATTCCAAGGTCTCCATAGACACAAAAGCACATTAGGACCCATCCCCAGGGGTGTCCACTTCAACTCAGCGTCCTCGGTTGCTCCCCACAGATCCAGGAGATCTAACCTGTCTTGTTGCTAGGAGACAATTGGAATGCGAGGTGGGCTACCCAGCCATCCATCCTTAGAACCCTGCTTAGAATCATTGGCCTGGAGCCAAACAACAGGTCTCAATTGTCCTGCAGAACACTCTCTGCAGTTTGGAGCTTCTCACAACTCCCATCGTGGGAAAACCCCCATGGCCTCGTGATGCCCCCCCATTCATGAAGGGGCCATCAGTGACAGAAACTCAACCTGAGCGATCGTCTGATCCTCGCCCTCACTACAGATGCAAGAGATCTCGATTCAGGTCTGTAGATTGTGCCTGCCATGGCCTCACCCAGAAACCTAAGCCTAGCCTGTGTTTTCAGACTTTTGTCGTCAGACTACTGGCCCACAAGACCTCCAGTTTGGCAATCCAGAACTACAATGCAGCACTCTGCCTGCCCTCCAGAAGAAAAACATTGTCCTCTGGGGCTACCCAGTAACCCCAAATTTGGATCAACCTCCACCGACCTTGGCTGTACCCTAAATACATAGGCTGACCAGGGCACTAATGCCCTTTCTGACACAGCCTCAGCCTGGATCCCCTGGCCCATCCCTGACAGCTGGCCGCACACTGAGCACAAAGAGCCGCCATGGCCTTAGGTCGTCATCTCTTCCCAACCTCGGTTTTCAGGTTTCAGAACCTAGACCTTATCTCCAATCACTGCCCAGGGTTGAAGGTGATGCAGAAATCAGAACTCCTTCCCCATGGCAAGAAACCTTGTGGTTGGCATGTTGTCCAACCTTCAGTGTAGTTGAAACAATGTGGCCCATGAGCCCCCGCCCATGCTCCCGGGCCACATTGGTCACAAACACACATTGTGACCCTCAGGCTGAGCCCAGTCCTCAAGTTAGGCCACTCAGTGGCTGGATGAAGAGATAGCATATTGGGCTTGCCATGCCCCTAGGCCCCAATTTTTAACCATAGTTCAAGTTTTCCCTTCAGTCTTCCCCACGGCTTGGCTTTGGAATTCCTCTTTTGGTTGGACACTTGAGGTAACAAAACTGAAATGAGTCCTCCCATCCCACAGATTGACGAAAAGCAATAGGGAATCGGGCCAAATCCTCAAAGAGGAAGATTCGTCCATGGCCCATGAGGCCTCCCCGACATTCCACGGCCATCGCTGATACAAAATCCAGAGACAAAAGCCTGAGCAAGCGATTCAGACTCGCACTTTCTTCATATCCTGAAGAGTTCTTCTCATGGCTTGTAGATCGGGCCTGCCATACCTACGTCCCCAAACCTAAGCTGAGTTTGTGTTTTCAGACTTCTGTTCTCAAAGTTTTGGGCCACACACACTCCAGGCTGGGCCCCTGGAGCCACACATTAGGACCGTGCCTACCAATCCATGGGAATTCTGCCCATTCCATGGTCCAAAATCGCACAAATTTGGAGAAACTTCCAACGTCCCTGAGGCCATCCCAATAGTGTAGGTCGCCCGGAACAAACAAGGGCTGTCTGACACCAGCTGATAATCGACCTCCACTCATACCATAGATGGATGTCCCCAGAGAAGAAGATTGAACCAGACAGGACCCTAGGCCATAATAGCAACCATGGCTTTGGGTTACAGGCATGTGTCCTCACAAGCCCGATTCCAATAGGAGCATAGGGGTCTTACTGAGGCACCTATCAGAACTCATCTCGTCTCCACAAGGAAACCTGTGCATGGGAGCCATGTCCAAAGCTTAGGAGAGTACTTCAGGGTCCCGGTGCCACCGCCCCATTCCAAGGCCCTCATGGACACAAAAACACATTAGGACCCATCCTCAGGAAAGTCGATTTCAACTCAGCCACCCCGGTTGCTCTGGCAGAGCCATCAGATCTAAACTGTCTTGATGCTAGGAGACAATTGGAATGCGAGGCTGGCTTCCCAGGCATCCATCCGCGAATGGTGCTCTGGAGTCATTCCATATGGGATGTCCTGGAGCTGTCCAACAGGTCTCAATTGTCCCGCAGACGGTATCCTTGAAGGGGGCATCCCACAACTCCCAACGTGGGAAAACCTCAATGGCCTCGAGATTCCGCTCCCTTCATGAAGCGGCCGTCATGCACAGAAAATCCAACCCTAGCCAACGTCTGATCCTCGCCCTGACATCAGATGCATGAGATATTGGTTCAGATCTGCAGGGGGTACCTGCCGTGCCCTCGCCCTGAAACCCAAGTCTAGCTTGTCTTCTCAGACTTCCGTCATCACACTCCTGGCCCCGAAGCCCTCAAGTTTGGCAATTCCGGACCCACAATGCAGCACTCTGCCTGCCCTCTAGAAAAAAAATTATTGCCTCATGAGCTGCCCAGGCAACTTAAATGAGGATAAACCTACACAGCACTCGACTTTACCCAAATTATATAGTATAACCTGGGCAATAATGCACTGTCCAACACAACCTGAGCCCGGACCTCCTGACCAACACAAAGAAAGCTGACCGCACACTGAGCACATAAATCCCGCCATGGCCTTAGGTCATCATCTCTTCGCTACCTCAGTTTTCAGGTATCAGAACCGAGACCTTATCTCCAATCACTGCCCAGGGGTGAGTGTGATGCAGAAATCAGAACTCCTCCTTACCCATGGCAAGAACCCTTGTGGTTGGCACGTTGTCCAACGTTCAGTGTAGGAGAAACCAGCATTCACCTGAGGCCCCGACCATTCTTGAGTGCGACGAGGGCATACACACGCATTGTGACCCTCAGCATGAGTCCTGTCCTCTAGTAAGTCCTCTCAGTGGCTGGACCATTAGATGTCATAATGGGCTTGACATGTCCCTAGGCCCCAATTTTTAACCAGATTTCTGATTGTCCAGTCGCCCCTCCCCAGGGCTTTACTCTGGAGTTCCTCATTTGGTGGGACACCTGAGGTTAAAAAAGAAAACAACAAAAACAAAAAAAATACGGGCTTCTTCCAGCCCACAGAATGACCCCAAACTCTTTGGACGTGGCCAAAACACCAGAGAGTTAGACTCGTTCATTTCCCATGAAGTCACCCAGAAATTACACGACCATGAGTGACACGATATCCAGAGACAAAAACTTGAGCAGGAGCCTCACACTCGCCCGTCTTTCAAATCCCGAAGAGTTCTCCTCATGGTCTGTAGTTCAGTCCTGCCATACTTATGACCCGAAACATAAGCCGAGTTTGTGTTTTCAGACAACTGTCCAAACAGCCCTGGCCTACACAACCTACCGGCTCAGGCCCCTGGAGCCAAACCTGAGGACTGTACTTGCCCTCTCCAAGGGAATTGTGTGTGCCCATTCCAATGGCCAAAACCCTTCTAATAGGATAAACCTCCAAAGTCCCTGATCCATCTCAATAGTGGTGGCTTCCCAGGAAAAACAGGGGCTATCTGAGCCCAACTGAGCACCTACCTGCACTCAGACCCATAGACAGATGTCCCCTGAGGTATAAAGGAAAGAACAGGCCCCTAGGCACTAATCAGATCCATTGCTTTGGTTTCCAGGCATCTCTCCTCAGAGGCCTGGATTTCAAAAGCAGCATATAGCTGTTTCTTGACTCACCCATCAGAAAACATCTCATCTACACATGGGAAACTTGCACATTGGAGCTGTGTCAAAGCCTCTGTTTAGGAGAACCCTTTAGGGCCCCTGGGCCACAGCTTCATTCCAAGGTCTCCATAGACACAAAAGCACATTAGGACCCATCCCCAGGGGTGTCCACTTCAACTCAGCGTCCTCAGTTGCTCCCCACAGATCCAGGAGATCTAACCTGTCTTGTTGCTAGGAGACAGTTGGAATGCGAGGTGGGCTACCCAGCCATCCATCCTTAGAAGCCTGCTCAGAATCATTGGCCTGCAGCCAAACAACAGGTCTCAATTGTCCTGCAGAAGACCCTCTGCAGTTTGGAGCTTCTCAAAACTACCATCGTGGGAAAACCCCCATTGCCTCGTGATGCCCCCCCATTCATGAAGGGGCCATCAGGGACAGAAACTCAACCTGAGCGATCGTCTGATCCTCGCCCTGACTACAGATGCACGAGATCTCGATTCAGGTCTGTAGATTGTGCCTGCCATGGCCTCACCCAGAAACCTAAGCCTAGCCTGTGTTCTCAGAATTTTGTCGTCAGACTACTGGCCCACAAGCCCTCCAGTTTGGCAATCCAGAACTACAATGCAGCACTCTGCCTGCCCCCCAGAAGATAAAACATTGTCCTCTGGGGCTACCCAGTAACCCCAAATGAGAATCAACCTGCACCGACCTTGGCTGTACCCCAAATACAAAGGCAGACCAGGGCACTATTGTCCTTTCTGACACAGCCTGAGCCTGGACCCCCTGGCTTCTCCCAGACAGCTGCACGCACACTGAGCACATCGAGCTGCCGTGGCCTTAGGTCGTCATCTCTTCCCAACCTCGGTTTTCAGGTTTCAGAACCTAGACCTTATCTCCAATCACTGCCCAGGGTTGAAGGTGATGCAGAAATCAGAACTCCTTCCCCATGGCAAGAAACCTTGTGGTTGGCATGTTGTCCAACGTTCAAAGTAGTTGAAACCAGTGTGGCCCATGAGGCCCCGCCCATGCTCGCGGGCCACATTGGTCACAAACACACATTGTGACCCTCAGGCTGAGCCCAGTCCTCAAGTAAGGCCACTAAGTGGCTGGATGAAGAGATAGCATATTGGGCTTGCCATGCCCCTAGGCCCCAATTTTTAACCATAGTTCGGGTTGTCCCTTCAGTCTTCCCCACGGCTATGCTTTGGAATTTCTCTTTTGGTGGGACACCTGAGGTAACAAAACTGAAATGAGTCCTCCCATCCCACAGATTGACGAAAAGCAATTGGAATCGGGCCAAATCCTCAGAGAGGAGGAGTCGTCCATGGCCCATGAGGCGTCCCCGACATTCCACGGCCATCGCTGATACAAAATCCAGAGACAAAAGTCTGAGCAAGCACCTCAAACTCGCACTTTCTTCATATCCTGAAGAGTTCTTCTCATGGTTTGTAGATCGGGCCTGCCATACCTACGTCCCCAAACCTAAGCTGAGTTTGTGTTTTCAGACTTCTGTCCTCAAAGTCTTGGGCCACGCACCCTCCAGGCTGGGCTCCTGGAGCCACACATTAGGACTGTGCCTACCAATCCATGGGAATTCTGCGCATTCCATGGTCCAAAATCGTACAAAGTAGGAGAAACCTCCAAAGTCCCTGAGGACATCCCAATAGTGTAGGTCGCCCGGAACAAATAAGGGCTGTCTGACACCAGCTGATAATCGAGCTCCACTCATACCATAGATGGATGTCCCCAGAGAAGAAGATTGAACCAGACAGGACTCTAGGCCATAATAGGAACCATGGCTTTGGGTTACAGGCATGTGTTCTCAAAAGCCTGATTCCAATACGAGCATAGGGGTCTTCCTGAGGCACTCATCAGAACTCGTCTCATCTCCACAAGGAAACCTGTCCATGGGATCCATGTCCAAACTTTAGGAGAGTACTTCAGGTTCCCGGTGCCACCGCCCCATTCCAAGGCCCTCATGGACACAAAAACACATTAGGACCCATCCTCAGGAAAGTCGATTTCAACTCAGCCACCCCGGTTGCTCTGGCAGAGCCATCAGATCTAAACTGTCTTGATGCTAGGAGACAATTGGAATGCGAGGCGGGCTTCCCAGGCATCCATCCGCGAACGGTGCTCTGGAGTCATTCCATATGGGATGACCTGGAGCTGTCCAAAAGGTCTCAATTGTCCCGCAGACGGAATCCTTGAAGGGGGCATCCCACAACTCCCAACGTGGGAAAACCTCAATGGCCTCGAGATTCCGCTCCCTTCATGAAGCGGCCGTCATGCACAGAAAATCCAACCTGAGCCAACGTCTGATCCTCACCCTGACATCAGATGCATGAGATATTGGTTCAGATCTGAAGGGGGTACCTGCCGTGCCCTCGCCCTGAAACCCAAGTCTAGCTTGTCTTCTCAGACTTCCGTCCTCACACTCCTGGCCCCGAAGCCCTCAAGTTTGGCAATTCCGGACCCACAATGCAGCACTCTGCCTGCCCTCTAGAAAAAAAATTATTGCCTCATGAGCTGCTCAGGCAACTTAAATGAGGATAAACCTACACAGCACTCGACTTTACCCAAATTATATAGTCTAACCTGGGCACTAATGCACTGTCGAACACAACCTGAGCCCGGACCTCCTGACCAACACAAAGAAAGCTGACCGCACACCCAGCACATAAATCCCGCCATGGCCTTAGGTCATCATCTCTTCGCTACCTCAGTTTTCAGGCTTCAGAACCGAGACCTTATCTCCAATCACTGCCCAGGGGTGAGTGTGATGCAGAAATCAGAACTCCACCTTAATCATGGCAAGAACCCTTGTGGTTGGCACGTTGTCCAACGTTCAGTGTAGGAGAATCCAGCATTCACCCTGAGGACCCGCCCATTCTTGAGTGCGACGAGGGCATACACACGCATTGTGACCCTCAGCATGAGTCCTGTCCTCTAGTAAGTCCTCTCAGTGGCTGGACCATTAGATGTCATAATGGGCTTGACATGTCCCTAGGCCCCAATTTTTACCAGATTTCTGATTGTCCAGTCGCCCCTCCCCAGGGCTCTACTCTGGAATCCCTCATTTGGTGGGACACCTGAGGTTAATAAAGAAAAGAAGAACAACAAGAAAAAAACGGACTTCTTCCAGCCCACAGAATGACCCCAAACTCTTTGGGCGGGGCCAAAACACCAGAGAGTTAGACTCGTTCATTTCCCATGAAGTCACCCAGAAATTAAACGACCATGAGTGACACGATATCCAGAGACAAAAACTTGAGCAGGAGCCTCACACTCGCCCTTCTTTCAAATCCCGAAGAGTTCTCCTCATGGTATGTAGTTCAGTCCTGCCATACTTATGACCAGAAACACAAGCCGAGTTTGTGTTTTCAGACAACTGTCGAAACAGCCCTGGCCTACACAACCTACCGGCTCAGGCCCCTGGAACCAAACCTGAGGACTGTACTTGCCCTCTCCAAGGGAATTGTGTGTGCCCATTCCAATGGCCAAAACCCTTCTAATAGGATAAACCTCCAAAGTCCCTGATCCATCTCAATAGTGGTGGCTTCCCAGGATAAACAGGGGCTATCTGAGCCCAACTGAGCACCTACCTGCACTCAGACCCATAGACAGATGTCCCCTGAGGTATAAAGGAAAGAACAGGCCCCTAGGCACTAATCAGATCCATTGCTTTGGTTTCCAGGATCTCTCCTCAGAGGCCTGGATTTCAAAAGCAGCATATAGCTGTTTCTTGACTCACCCATCAGAAAACATCTCATCTACACATGGGAAACTTGCACGTTGGAGCTGTGTCAAAGCCTCTGTTTAGGAGAACCCTTTAGGGCCCCAGGGCCACAGCTTCATTCCAAGGTCTCCATAGACACAAAAGCACATTAGGACCCATCCCCAGGGGTGTCCACTTCAACTCAGCGTCCTCGGTTGCTCCCCACAGATCCAGGAGATCTAACCTGTCTTGTTGCTAGGAGACAATTGGAATGCGAAGTGGGCTACCCAGCCATCCATCCTTAGAAGCCTGCTAAGAATCATTGGCCTGGAGCCAAACAACAGGTCTCAATTGTCCTGCAGAAGACCCTCTGCAGTTTGGAGCTTCTCAAAACTCCCATCGTGGGAAAACCCCCATGGCCTCGTGATGCCCCCCCATTCATGAAGGGGCCATCAGGGACAGAAACTCCAACCTTAGCGATCGTCTGATCCTCGCCCTGACTTCAGATGCACGAGATGTCGATTCAGGTCTGTAGATTGTGCCTGCCATGGCCTCACCCAGAAACCTAAGCCTAGCCTGTGTTCTCAGACTTTTGTCGTCAGACTACTGGCCCACAAGCCCTCCAGTTTGGCAATCCAGAACTACAATGCAGCACTCTGCTGGCCCCCCTGAAGAAAAACATTGTCCTCTGGGGCTACCCAGTGACCCCAAATGAGGATCAACCTGCACCGACCTTGGCTGTACCCCAAATACATAGGCTGACCAGGGCACTAAGGCACTTTCTGCTACAGCCTGAGCCTGGATCTCCTGGCCCATCCCTGACAGCTGGCCGCACACTGAGCACAAAGAGCCACCATGGCCTTAGGTCGTCATCTCTTCCCAACCTCGGTTTACAGGTTTCAGAACCTAGACCTTATCTCCAATCACTGCCCAGGGTTGAAGGTGATGCAGAAATCAGAACTCCTTCCCCATGGCAAGAAACCTTGTGGTTGGCATGTTGTCCAACGTTCAAAGTAGTTGAAACCAGTGTGGCCCATGAGGCCCCGCCCATGCTCGCGGGCCACATTGGTCACAAACACACATTGTGACCCTCAGGCTGAGCCCAGTCCTCAAGTAAGGCCACTCAGTGGCTGGATGAAGACATAGCATATTGGGCTTGCCATGCCCCTAGGCCCCAATTTTTAACCATAGTTCGATTTGTCCCTTCAGTCTTCCCCACGGCTATGCTTTGGAATTTCTCTTTTGGTGGGACACCTGAGGTAACAAAACTGAAATGAGTCCTCCCATCCCACAGATTGACGAAAAGCAATTGGAATCGGGCCAAATCCTCAGAGAGGAGGATTCGTCCATGGCCCATGAGGCCTCCCCGACATTCCACGGCCATCGCTGATACAAAATCCAGAGACAAAAGCCTGAGCAAGCACCTCAAACTCGCACTTTCTTCATATCCTGAAGAGTTCTTCTCATGGTTTGTAGATCGGGCCTGCCATACCTACGTCCCCAAACCTAAGCTGAGTTTGTGTTTTCAGACTTCTGTCCTCAAAGTCTTGGGCCACGCACCCTCCAGGCTGGGCTTCTGGAGCCACACATTAGGACTGTGCCTACCAATCCATGGGAATTCTGCCCATTCCATGGTCCAAAATCGTACATATTAGGAGAAAACTCCAAAGTCCCTGAGGCCATCCCAATAGTGTAGGTCGCCCGGAACAAACAAGGGCTGTCTGACACCAGCTGATAATCGAGCTCCACTCATACCATAGATGGATGTCCCCAGAGAAGAAGATTGAACCAGACAGGACACTAGGCCATAATAGGAACCATGGCTTTGGGTTACAGGCATGTGTTCTCAAAAGCCTGATTCCAATACGAGCATAGGGGTCTTCCTGAGGCACCCATCAGAACTCGTCTCGTCTCCACAAGGAAACCTGTGCATGGGAGCCATGTCCAAACTTTAGGAGAGTACTTCAGGTTCCCGGTGCCACCGCCCATTTCCAAGTTTCTAATGGACACAAAAACACATTAGGACCCATCCTCAGGAAAGTCGATTTCAACTCAGCCACCCCGGTTGCTCTGGCAGAGCCATCAGATCTAAACTGTCTTGATGCTAGGAGACAATTGGAATGCGAGGCGGGCTTCCCAGGCATCCATCCGCGAACGGTGCTCTGGAGTCATTCCATATGGGATGACCTGGAGCTGTCCAACAGGTCTCAATTGTCCCGCAGACGGAATCCTTGAAGGGGGCATCCCACAACTCCCAACGTGGGAAAACCTCAATGGCCTCGAGATTCCGCTCCCTTCATGAGCGGCCGTCATGCACAGATACTCCAACCTGAGCCAACGTCTGATCCTCGCCCTGACATCAGATGCATGAGATATTGGTTCAGATCTGCAGGGGGTACCTGCCGTGCCCTCGCCCTGAAACCCAAGTCTAGCTTGTCTTCTCAGACTTCCGTCCTCACACTCCTGGCCCCGAAGCCCTCAAGTTTGGCAATTCCGGACCCACAATGCAGCACTCTGCCTGCTTTCTAGAAAAAAAATTATTGCCTCATGAGCTGCTCAGGCAACTTAAATGAGGATAAACCTACACAGCACTCGACTTTACCCAAATTATATAGTCTAACCTGGGCACTAATGCACTGTCGAACACAACCTGAGCCCGGACCTCCTGACCAACACAAAGAAAGCTGACCGCACACCGAGCACATAAATCCCGCCATGGCCTTAGGTCATCATCTCTTCGCTACCTCAGTTTTCAGGCTTCAGAACCGAGATCTTATCTCCAATCACTGCCAAGGGGTGAGTGTGATGCAGAAATCAGAACTCCACCTTAATCATGGCAAGAACCCTTGTGGTTGGCACGTTGTCCAACGTTCAGTGTAGGAGAATCCAGCATTCACCCTGAGGACCCGCCCATTCTTGAGTGCGACGAGGGCATACACACGAATTGTGACCCTCAGCATGAGTCCTGTCCTCTAGTAAGTCCTCTCAGTGGCTGGACAATTAGATGTCATAATGGGCTTGACATGTCCCTAGCCCCAATTTTACCCAGATTTCTGATTGTCCAGTCGCCCCTCCGAGGGCTCTACTCTGGAATCCCTCATTTGGTGGGACACCTGAGGTTAAAAAAGAAAACAAGAACAACATGAAAAAAACGGACTTCTTCCAGCCCACAGAATGACCCCAAACTCTTTGGGCGGGGCCAAACCACCAGAGAGTAAGACTCGTCCATTTCCCATGAAGTCACCCAGAAATTCCACGACCACGAGTGACACGATATCCAGAGACAAAAACTTGAGCAGGAGCCTCACACTCGCCCTTCTTTCAAATCCCGAAGAGTTCTCCTCATGGTCTGTAGGTCAGTCCTGCCATACCTATGACCCGAAACATAAGCCGAGTTTGTGTTTTCAGACAACTGTCCAAACAGCCCTGGCCTACACAACCTACAGGCTCAGGCCCCTGGAGCCAAACCTGAGGACTGTACTTGCCCTCTCCAAGGGAATTGTGTGAGCCCATTCCAATGGCCACAACCCTTTTAATAGGATAAATTTCCAAAGTCCCTGATCCATCTCAATAGTGGTGGCTTCCCAGGAAAAACAGGGGCAATCTGAGCCCAACTGAGCACCTACCTGCACTCAGACCCATAGACAGATGTCCCCAGAGGTAAAAAGGAAAGAACAGGCCCCTAGGCACTAATCAGATCCATTGCTTTGGTTTCCAGGCATCTCTCCTCAGAGGCCTGGATTTCAAAAGCAGCATATAGCTGTTTCTTGACTCACCCATCAGAAAACATCTCATCTACACATGGGAAACTTGCACGTTGGAGCTGTGTCAAAGCCTCTGTTTAGGAGAACCCTTTAGGGCCCCAGGGCAACCGCTTCATTCCAAGGTCTCCATAGACACAAAAGCACATTAGGACCCATCCCCAGGGGTGTCCACTTCAACTCAGCGTCCTCGGTTGCTCCCCACAGATCCAGGAGATCTAACCTGTCTTGTTGCTAGGAGACAATTGGAATGCGAGGTGGGCTACCCAGCCATCCATCCTTAGAACCCTGCTCAGAATCATTGGCCTGGAGCCAAACAACAGGTCTCAATTGTCCTGCAGAAGACTCTCTGCACTTTGGAGCTTCTCACAACTCCCATCGTGGAAAAACCCCCGTGGCCTCGTGATGCCCCCCCATTCATGAAGGGGCCATCAGGGACAGAAACTCCAACCTGAGCGATCGTCTGATCCTCGCCCTGACTTCAGAAGCACGAGATCTCGATTCAGGTCTGTAGATTGTGCCTGCCATGGCCTCACCCAGAAACCTAAGCCTAGCCTGTGTTTTCAGACTTTTGTCGTCAGACTACTGGCCCACAAGCCCTCCAGTTTGGCAATCCAGAACTACAATGCAGCACTCTGCCTGCCCTCCAGAAGAAAAACATTGTCCTCTGGGGCTACCCAGTAACCCCAAATTTGGATCAACCTCCACCGACCTTGGCTGTACCCTAAATACATGGGCTGACCAGGGCACTAATGCGCTTTCTGACACAGCCTCAGCCTGGATCCCCTGGCCCATCCCTGACAGCTGGCCGCACACTGAGCACAAAGAGCCGCCATGGCCTTAGGTCGTCATCTCTTCCCAACCTCGGTTTTCAGGTTTCAGAACCTAGACCTTATCTCCAATCACTGCCCAGGGTTGAAGGTGATGCAGAAATCAGAACTCCTTCCCCATGGCAAGAAACCTTGTGGTTGGCATGTTGTCCAACCTTCAGTGTAGTTGAAACAATGTGGCCCATGAGCCCCCGCCCATGCTCCCGGGCCACATTGGTCACAAACACACATTGTGACCCTCAGGCTGAGCCCAGTCCTCAAGTTAGGCCACTCAGTGGCTGGATGAAGACATAGCATATTGGGCTTGCCATGCCCCTAGGCCCCAATTTTTAACCATAGTTCAAGTTTTCCCTTCAGTCTTCCCCACGGCTTGGCTTTGGAATTCCTCTTTTGGTGGGACACTTGAGGTAACAAAACTGAAATGAGTCCTCCCATCCCACAGACTGACGAAAAGCAATTGGGAATCGGGCCAAATCCTCAAAGAGGAAGATTCGTCCATGGCCCATGAGGCCTCCCCGACATTCCAAGGCCATCGCTGATACAAAATCCAGAGACAAAAGCCTGAGCAAGCGCCTCAGACTCGCACTTTCTTCATATCCTGAAGAGTTCTTCTCATGGCTTGTAGATCGGGCCTGCCATACCTACGTCCCCAAACCTAAGCTGAGTTTGTGTTTTCAGACTTCTGTTCTCAAAGTTTTGGGCCACACACACTCCAGGCTGGGCCCCTGGAGCCACACATTAGGACCGTGCCTACCAATCCATGGGAATTCTGCCCATTCCATGGTCCAAAATCGCACAAATTTGGAGAAACTTCCAACGTCCCTGAGGCCATCCCAATAGTGTAGGTCGCCCGGAACAAACAAGGGCTGTCTGACACCAGCTGATAATCGACCTCCACTCATACCATAGATGGATGTCCCCAGAGAAGAAGATTGAACCAGACAGGACCCTAGGCCATAATAGGATCCATTGCTTTGGGTTACAGGCATGTGTCCTCACAAGCCTGATTCCAATATGAGCATAGGGTTCTTCCTGAGGCACCCATCAGAACTCATCTCGTCTCCACAAGGAAACCTGTGCATGGGAGCCATGTCCAAAGCTTAGGAGAGTACTTCAGGGTCCCGGTGCCACCGCCCCATTCCAAGGCCCTCATGGACACAAAAACACACTAGGGCCCATCCTCAGGAAAGTCGATTTCAACTCAGCCACCGCGGTTGCTCCGGCAGAGCCATCAGATCTAAATTCTCTTGTTGCTAGGAGACAATTGGAATGCGAGGCGGGCTTCCCAGGCATCCATCCGCGAACGGTGCTCTGGAGTCATTCTATATGGCATGTCCAGGAGCTGTCCAACAGGTCTCAATTGTCCAGCAGACGGAATCCTTAAAGGGGGCATCCAACAACTCCCAAAGTGGGAAAACCTCAATGGCCTCGAGATTCCGCTCCCTTCATGAGCGGCCGTCATGCACAGAAAATCCAACCTGAGCCAACGTCTGACCCACGCCCTGACTTCAGATGCATGAGATATTGGTTCAGAT
The DNA here is from genome assembly GCF_964662115.1 of Mustela nivalis. Taxonomy (NCBI): domain Eukaryota; kingdom Metazoa; phylum Chordata; class Mammalia; order Carnivora; family Mustelidae; genus Mustela; species Mustela nivalis. Next base: position 1,758,479 of record NW_028136529.1, read on the forward strand.
CTGCAGGGGGTACCTGCCGTGCCCTCGCCCTGACCCAAGTCTAGCTTGTCTTCTCAGACTTCCGTCCTCACACTCCTGGCCCCGAAGCCCTCAAGTTTGGCAATTCCGGACCCACAATGCAGCACTCTGCCTGCCCTCTAGAAAAAAAAATTATTGCCTCATGAGCTGCCCAGGCAACTTAAATGAGGATAAACCTACACAGCACTCGACTTTACCCAAATTATATAGTCTAACCTGGGCAATAATGCACTGGCCAACACAACCTGAGCCCGGACCTCCTGACCAACACAAAGAAAGCTGACCGCACACTGAGCACATAAATCCCGCCATGGCCTTAGGTCATCATCTCTTCGCTACCTCAGTTTTCAGGTTTCAGAACCGAGACCTTATCTCCAATCACTGCCCAGGGGTGAGTGTGATGCAGAAATCAGAACTCCTCCTTACCCATGGCAAGAACCCTTGTGGTTGGCACGTTGTCCAACGTTCAGTGTAGGAGAAACCAGCATTCACCCTGAGGCCCCGACCATTCTTGAGTGCGACGAGGGCATACACACGCATTGTGACCCTCAGCATGAGTCCTGTCCTCTAGTAAGTCCTCTCAGTGGCTGGACCATTAGATGTCATAATGGGCTTGACATGTCCCTAGGCCCCAATTTTTAACCAGATTTCTGATTGTCCAGTCGCCCCTCCCCAGGGCTTTACTCTGGAGTTCCTCATTTGGTGGGACACCTGAGGTTAAAAAAGAAAACAACAACAACAAAAAAAAAAATACGGGCTTCTTCCAGCCCACAGAATGACCCCAAACTCTTTGGACAGGGCCAAAACACCAGAGAGTTAGACTCGTTCATTTCCCATGAAGTCACCCAGAAATTACACGACCATGAGTGACACGATATCCAGAGACAAAAACTTGAGCAGGAGCCTCACACTCGCCCTTCTTTCAAATCCCGAAGAGTTCTCCTCATGGTCTGTAGTTCAGTCCTGCCATACTTATGACCCGAAACATAAGCCGAGTTTGTGTTTTCAGACAACTGTCCAAACAGCCCTGGCCTACACAACCTACAGGCTCAGGCCCCTGGAGCCAAACCTGAGGACTGTACTTGCCCTCTCCAAGGGAATTGTGTGTGCTCATTCCAATGGCCAAAACCCTTCTAATAGGATAAACCTCCAAAGTCCCTGATCCATCTCAATAGTGGTGGCTTCCCAGGAAAAACAGGGGCTATCTGAGCCCAACTGAGCACCTACCTGCACTCAGACCCATAGACAGATGTCCCCTGAGGTATAAAGGAAAGAACAGGCCCCTAGGCACTAATCCGATCCATTGCTTTGGTTAACAGGCATCTCTCCTCAGAGGCCTGGATTTCAAAAGCAGCATATAGCTGTTGCTTGACTCACCCATCAGAAAACATCTCATCTACACATGGGAAACTTGCACGTTGTAGCTGTGTCAAAGCCTCTGTTTAGGAGAACCCTTTAGGGCCCCAGGGCCACAGCTTCATTCCAAGGTCTCCATAGACACAAAAGCACATTAGGAAACATCCCGAGGGGTGTCCATTTCAACTCAGCGTCATCGGTTGCTCCCCACAGATCCAGGAGATCTAACCTGTCTTGTTGCTAGGAGACAATTGGAATGCGAGGTGGGCTACCCAGCCATCCATCCTTAGAAGCCTGCTCAGAATCATTTGCCTGGAGCCAAACAACAGGTCTCAATTGTCCTGCAGAAGACCCTCTGCAGTTTGGAGCTTCTCAAAACTCCCATCGTGGGAAAACCCCCATTGCCTCGTGATGCCCCCCCCATTCATGAAGGGGCCATCAGGGACAGAAACTCAACCTGAGCGATCGTCTGATCCTTGCCCTGACTACAGATGCACGAGATCTCGATTCAGGTCTGTAGATTGTGCCTGCCATGGCCTCACCCAGAAACCTAAGCCTAGCCTGTGTTCTCAGACTTTTGTCGTCAGACTACTGGCCCACAATCCCTCCAGTTTGGCAATCCAGAATTACAATGCAGCACCCTGCCCGCCCTCCAGAAGAAAAACATTGTCCTCTGGGGCTACCCAGTAACCCCAAATGAGGATCAACCTGCACAGACCTTGGCTGTACCCCAAATACATAGGCTGACCAGGGCACTAATGCCCTTTCTGCCAAAGCCTGAGCCTGGATCTCCTGGCCCATCCCTGACAGCTGGCCGCACACTGAGCACAAATAGCCGCCATGGCCTTAGGTCGTCATCTCTTCCCAACCTCGGTTTTCAGGTTTCAGAACCTAGACCTTATCTCCAATCACTGCCCAGGGTGAAGGTGATGCAGAAATCAGAACTCCTTCCCCATGGCAAGAAACCTTGTGGTTGGCATGTTTTCCAACGTTCAGTGTAGTTGAAACAGTGTGGCCCATGAGCCCCCGCCCATGCAACCGGGCCACATTGGTCACAAACACTCATTGTGACCATCAGGCTGAGCCCAGTCCTCAAGTAAGGCCACTCAGTGGCTTGATGAAGAGATAGCATATTGGGCTTGCCATGCGCCTAGGCCCCAATTTTTAACCATAGTTCAAGTTGTCCCTTCAGTCTTCCGCACGGCTTGGCTTTGGAATTCCTCTTTTGGTGAGACACCTGAGGTAACAAAACTGAAATGAGTCCTCCCATCCCACAGACTGACGAAAAGCAATTGGGAATCGGGCCAAATCCTCAGAGAGGAAGATTCGTCCATGGCCCATGAGGCCTCCCCGACATTCCACGGCAATCGCTGATACAAAATCCAGAGACAAAACCCTGAGCAAGCGCTTCAGACTCGCACTTTCTTCATATCCTGAAGAGTTCTTCTCATGGCTTGTAGATCGGGCCTGCCATACCTACGTCCCCAAACCTAAGCTAAGTTTGTGTTTTCAGACTTCTGTCCTCAAATTTTGGGCCACACACACTCCAGGCTGGGCCCCTGGAGCCACACATTAGGACCGTGCCTACCAATCCATGGGAATTCTGCCCATTCCATGGTCCAAAATCGCACAAATTTGGAGAAACTTCCAACGTCCCTGAGGCCATCCCAATAGTGTAGGTCGCCCGGAACAAACAAGGGCTGTCTGACACCAGCTGATAATCGACCTCCACTCATACCATAGATGGATGTCCCCAGAGAAGAAGATTGAACCAGACAGGACCCTTGGCCATAATCGGATCCATTGCTTTGGGTTACAGGCATGTGTCCTCAAAAGCCTGATTCCAATACGAGCATAGGGGTCTTCCTGAGGCACCCATCAGAACTCATCTCGTCTCCACAAGGAAACCTGTGCATGGGAGCCATGTTCAAACCTGAGGAGAGTACTTCAGGGTCCCGGTGCCACCGCCCCATTCCAAGGCCCTCATGGACACAAAAACACATTAGGACCCATCCTCAGGAAAGTCGATTTCAACTCAGCCACCCCGGTTGCTCTGGCAGAGCCATCAGATCTAAACTGTCTTGATGCTAGCAGAAAATTGGAATGCGAGGCGAGCTTCCCACGCATCCATCCGCGAATGGTGCTCTGGAGTCATTCCATATGGGATGTCCTGGAGCTGTCCAACAGGTCTCAATTGTCCCGCAGACGGAATCCTTGAAGGGGGCATCCCACAACTCCCAACGTGGGAAAACCTCAATGGCCTCGAGATTCCGCTCCCTTCATGAAGCGGCCGTCATGCACAGAAAATCCAACCTGAGCCAACGTCTGATCCTCGCCCTGACATCAGATGCATGAGATATTGGTTCAGATCTGCAGGGGGTACCTGCCGTGCCCTCGCCCTGAAACCCAAGTCTTGCTTGTCTTCTCAGACTTCCGTCCTCACACTCCTGGCCCCGAAGCCCTCAAGTTTGGCAATTCCGGACCCACAATGCAGCACTCTACCTGCCCTCTAGAAAAAAAATTATTGCCTCATGAGCTGCCCAGGCAACTTAAATGAGGATAAACCTACACAGCACTCGACTTTACCCAAATTATACAGTCTAACCTGGGCAATAATGCACTGGCCAACACAACCTGAGCCCGGACCTCCTGACCAACACAAAGAAAGCTGACCGCACACTGAGCACATAAATCCCGCCATGGCCTTAGGTCATCATCTCTTCGCTACCTCAGTTTTCAGGTTTCAGAACCGAGACCTTATCTCCAATCACTGCCCAGGGGTGAGTGTGATGCAGAAATCAGAACTCCTCCTTACCCATGGCAAGAACCCTTGTGGTTGGCACGTTGTCCAACGTTCAGTGTAGGAGAAACCAGCATTCACCCTGAGGCCCCGACCATTCTGAGTGCGACGAGGGCATACACACGCATTGTGACCCTCAGCATGAGTCCTGTCCTCTAGTAAGTCCTCTCAGTGGCTGGACCATTAGATGTCATAATGGGCTTGACATGTCCCTAGGCCCCAATTTTTAACCAGATTTCTGATTGTCCAGTCGCCCCTCCCCAGGGCTTTACTCTGGAATCCCTCATTTGGTGGGACACCTGAGGTTAAAAAAGAAAACAACAACAACAACAAAAAAAATACGGGCTTCTTCCAGCCCACAGAATGACCCCAAACTTTGGATGGGGCCAAAACACCAGAGAGTTAGACTCGTTCATTTCCCATGAAGTCACCCAGAAATTACACGACCATGAGTGACACGATATCCAGAGACAAAAACGTGAGCAGAGGCTCACACTCGCCCTTCTTTCAAATCCCGAAGAGTTCTCCTCATGGTCTGTAGGTCAGTCCTGCCATACTTATGACCCGAAACATAAGCCGAGTTTGTGTTTTCAGACAACTGTCCAAACAGCCCTGGCCTACACAACCTACCGGCTCAGGCCCCTGGAGCCAAACCTGAGGACTGTACTTGCCCTCTCCAAGGGAATTGTGTGTGCCCATTCCAATGGCCAAAACCCTTCTAATAGGATAAACCTCCAAAGTCCCTGATCCATCTCAATAGTGGTGGCTTCCCAGGAAAAACAGGGGCTATCTGAGCCCAACTGAGCACCTACCTGCACTCAGACCCATAGACAGATGTCCCCTGAGGTATAAAGGAAAGAACAGGCCCCTAGGCACTAATCAGATCCATTGCTTTGGTTTCCAGGCATCTCTCCTCAGAGGCCTGGAATTCAAAAGCAGCATATAGCTGTTTCTTGACTCACCTATCAGAAAACATCTCATCTACACAAGGGAAACTTGCACGTTGGAGCTGTGTCAAAGCCTCTGTTTAGGAGAACCCTTTAGGGCCCCTGGGCCACAGCTTCATTCCAAGGTCTCCATAGACACAAAAGCACATTAGGACCCATCCCCAGGGGTGTCCACTTCAACTCAGCGTCCTCGGTTGCTCCCCACAGATCCAGGAGATCTAACCTGTCTTGTTGCTAGGAGACAATTGGAATGCGAGGTGGGCTACCCAGCCATCCATCCTTAGAAGCCTGCTCAGAATCATTGGCCTGGAGCCAAACAACAGGTCTCAATTGTCCTGCAGAAGACCCTCTGCAGTTTGGAGCTTTCAAAACTCCCATCGTGGGAAAACCCCCATTGCCTCGTGATGCCCCCCCATTCATGAAGGGGCCATCAGGGACAGAAACTCAACCTGAGCGATCGTCTGATCCTCGCCCTGACTACAGATGCACGAGATCTCGATTCAGGTCTGTAGATTGTGCCTGCCATGGCCTCACCCAGAAACCTAAGCCTAGCCTGTGTTCTCAGAATTTTGTCGTCAGACTACTGGCCCACAAGCCCTCCAGTTTGGCAATCCAGAACTACAATGCAGCACTCTGCCTGCCCCCCAGAAGATAAAACATTGTCCTCTGGGGCTACCCAGTAACCCCAAATGAGAATCAACCTGCACCGACCTTGGCTGTACCCCAAATACAAAGGCAGACCAGGGCACTATTGTCCTTTCTGACACAGCCTGAGCCTGGACCCCCTGGCTTCTCCCAGACAGCTGCACGCACACTGAGCACATCGAGCTGCCGTGGCCTTAGGTCGTCATCTCTTCCCAACCTCGGTTTTCAGGTTTCAGAACCTAGACCTTATCTCCAATCACTGCCCAGGGTTGAAGGTGATGCAGAAATTAGAACTCCTTCCCCATGGCAAGAAACCTTGTGGTTGGCATGTTGTCCAACGTTCAAAGTAGTTGAAACCAGTGTGGCCCATGAGGCCCCGCCCATGCTCGCGGGCCACATTGGTCACAAACACACATTGTGACCCTCAGTCTGAGACCAGTCCTCAAGTAAGGCCACTAAGTGGCTGGATGAAGAGATAGCATATTGGGCTTGCCATGCCCCTAGGCCCCAATTTTTAACCATAGTTCGGGTTGTCCCTTCAGTCTTCCCCACGGCTATGCTTTGGAATTTCTCTTTTGGTGGGACACCTGAGGTAACAAAACTGAAATGAGTCCTCCCATCCCACAGATTGACGAAAAGCAATTGGAATCGGGCCAAATCCTCAGAGAGGAGGAGTCGTCCATTGCCCATGAGGCCTCCCCGATATTCCACGGCCATCGCTGATACAAAATCCAGAGACAAAAGCCTGAGCAAGCACTTCAAACTCGCACTTTCTTCATATCCTGAAGAGTTCTTCTCATGGTTTGTAGATCGGGCCTGCCATACCTACGTCCCCAAACCTAAGCTGAGTTTGTGTTTTCAGACTTCTGTCCTCAAAGTCTTGGGCCACGCACCCTCCATGCTGGGCTTCTGGAGCCACACATTAGGACTGTGCCTACCAATCCATGGGAATTCTGCCCATTCCATGGTCCAAAATCGTACATATTAGGAGAAACCTCCAAAGTCCCTGAGGCCATCCCAATAGTGTAGGTCGCCCGGAACAAACAAGGGCTGTCTGACACCAGCTAATAATCGAGCTCCACTCATACCATAGATGGATGTCCCCAGAGAAGAAGATTGAACCAGACAGGACCCTAGGCCATAATAGGAACCATGGCTTTGGGTTACAGGCATGTGTTCTCAAAAGCCTGATTCCAATACGAGCATAGGGGTCTTCCTGAGGCACCCATCAGAACTCGTCTCGTCTCCACAAGGAAACCTGTGCATGGGAGCCATGTCCAATCTTTAGGAGAGTACTTCAGGTTCCCGGTGCCACCGCCCCATTCCAAGGCTCTCATGGACACAAAAACACATTAGGACCCATCCTCAGGAAAGTGGATTTCAACTCAGCCACCCCAGTTGCTCTGGCAGAGCCATCAGATCTAAACTGTCTTGATGCTAGGAGACAATTGGAATGCGAGGCGGGCTTCCCAGGCATCCATCCGCGAACGGTGCTCTGGAGTCATTCCATATGGGATGACCTGGAGCTGTCCAACAGGTCTCAATTGTCCCGCAGACGGAATCCTTGAAGGGGGCATCCCACAACTCCCAACGTGGGAAAACCTCAATGGCCTCGAGATTCCGCTCCCTTCATGAAGCGGCCGTCATTCACAGATAATCCAACCTGAGCCAACGTCTGATCCTCACCCTGACATCAGATGCATGAGATATTGGTTCAGATCTGCAGGGGGTACCTGCCGTGCCCTCGCCCTGAAACCCAAGTCTAGCTTGTCTTCTCAGACTTCCGTCCTCACACTCCTGGCCCCGAAGCCCTCAAGTTTGGCAATTCCGGACCCACAATGCAGCACTCTGCCTGCCCTCTAGAAAAAAAATTATTGCCTCATGAGCTGCTCAGGCAACTTAAATGAGGATAAACCTACACAGCACTCGACTTTACCCAAATTATATAGTCTAACCTGGGCACTAATGCACTGTCGAACACAACCTGAGCCCGGACCTCCTGACCAACACAAAGAAAGCTGACCGCACACCGAGCACATAAATCCCGCCATGGCCTTAGGTCATCATCTCTTCGCTACCTCAGTTTTCAGGCTTCAGAACCGAGACCTTATCTCCAATCACTGCCCAGGGGTGAGTGTGATGCAGAAATCAGAACTCCACCTTAATCATGGCAAGAACCCTTGTGGTTGGCACGTTGTCCAACGTTCAGTGTAGGAGAATCCAGCATTCACCCTGAGGACCCGCCCATTCTTGAGTGCGACGAGGGCATACACACGCATTGTGACCCTCAGCATGAGTCCTGTCCTCTAGTAAGTCCTCTCAGTGGCTGGACAATTAGATGTCATAATGGGCTTGACATGTCCCTAGCCCCAATTTTACCCAGATTTCTGATTGTCCAGTCGCCCCTCCGAGGGCTCTACTCTGGAATCCCTCATTTGGTGGGACACCTGAGGTTAAAAAAGAAAACAAGAACAACATGAAAAAAACGGACTTCTTCCAGCCCACAGAATGACCCCAAACTCTTTGGGCGGGGCCAAACCACCAGAGAGTAAGACTCGTCCATTTCCCATGAAGTCACCCAGAAATTACACGACCACGAGTGACACGATATCCAGAGACAAAAACTTGAGCAGGAGCCTCAGACTCGCCCTTCTTTCAAATCCCGAAGAGTTCTCCTCATGGTCTGTAGGTCAGTCCTGCCATACCTATGACCCGAAACATAAGCCGAGTTTGTGTTTTCAGAAAACTGTCCAAACAGCCCTGGCCTACACAACCTACAGGCTCAGGCCCCTGGAGCCAAACCTGAGGACTGTACTTGCCCTCTCCAAGGGAATTGTGTGTGCCCATTCCAATGGCCACAACCCTTTTAATAGGATAAATCTCCAAAGTCCCTGATCCATCTCAATAGTGGTGGCTTCCCAGGAAAAACAGGGGCAATCTGAGCCCAACTGAGCACCTACCTGCACTCAGACCCATAGACAGATGTCCCCAGAGGTAAAAAGGAAAGAACAGGCCCCTAGGCACTAATCAGATCCATTACTTTGGTTTCCAGGCATCTCTCCTCAGTGGCCTGGATTTAAAAAGCAGCATATAGCTGTTTCTTGACTCACCCATCAGAAAACATCTCATCTACACATGGGAAACTTGCACGTTGGAGCTGTGTCAAAGCCTCTGTTTAGGAGAACCCTTTAGGGCCCCAGGGCCACCGCTTCATTGCAAGGTCTCCATAGACACAAAAGTACATTAGGACCCATCCCCAGGGGTGTCCATTTCAACTCAGCGTCCTTGGTTGCTCCCCACAGATCCAGGAGATCTAACCTGTCTTGTTGCTAGGAGACAATTGGAATGCGAGGTGGGCTACCCAGCCATCCATCCTTAGAACCCTGCTCAGAATCATTGGCCTGGAGCCAAACAACAGGTATCAATTGTCCTAGAAGACTCTCTGCACTTTGGAGCTTCTCACAACTCCCATCGTGGAAAAACCCCCGTGGCCTCGTGATGCCCCCCCATTCATGAAGGGGCCATCAGGGAACGAAACTCCAACCTGAGCGATCGTCTGATCCTCGCCCTGACATCAGAAGCACGAGATCTCGATTCAGGTCTGTAGATTGTGCCTGCCATGGCCTCACCCAGAGGCCTAAGCCTAGCTTGTGTTCTCAGACTTTTGTCGTCAGACTACTGGCCCACAAGCCCTCCAGTTTGGCAATCCAGAACTACAATTCAGCACTCTGCCTGCCCTCCAGAAGAAAAAACATTGTCCTCTGGGGCTACCCAGTAACCCCAAATGAGGATCAACCTGCACCGACCTTGGCTGTACCCCAAATACAAAGGCAGACCAGGGCACTTATGTCCTTTCTGACACAGCCTGAGCCTGGACACCCTGGCCCCTCCCAGACAGCTGGACGCACACTGAGCACATCGAGCCGCCGTGGCCTTAGGTCGTCATCTCTTCCCAACCTCGGTTTCAGGTTTCAGAACCTAGACATTATCTCCAATCCCTGCCCAGGGTTGAAGGTGATGCATAAATCAGAACTCCTTCCCCAAAGCAAAAAACCTTGTGGTTGGCATGTTGTCCAACGTTCAAAGTAGTTGAAACCAGTGTGGCCCTTGAGGCCCCGCCCATGCTCACGGGCCGCATTGGTCACAAACACACATTGTGACCCTCAGGCTGAGCCCAGTCCTCAAGTAAGGCCACTCAGTGGCTGGATGAAGAGATAGCATATTGGGCTTGCCATGCCCCTAGGCCCCAATTTTTAACCATAGTTCGGGTTGTCCCTTCAGTCTTCCCCACGGCTTTGCTTTGGAATTCCTCTTTTGGTGAGACACCTGAGGTAACAAAACTGAAATGAGTCCTCCCATCCCACAGATTGACGAAAAGCAATTGGAATCGGGCCAAATCCTCAGAGAGGAGGATTCGTCCATGGCCCATGAGGCCTCCCCGACATTCCACGGCCATCGCTGATACAAAATCCAGAGACAAAAGCCTGAGCAAGCGCCTCAGAATCGCACTTTCTTCATATCCTGAAGAGTTCTTCTCATGGCTTATAGATAGGGCCTGCCATACCTACGTCCCCAAACCTAAGCTGAGTTTGTGTTTTCAGACTTCTCTCCTCAAAGTCTTGGGCCACGCACCCTTCAGGCTGGGCTCCTGAGCCACACATTAGGACTGTGCCTACCAATCCATGGGAATTCTGCCCATTCCATGGTCCAAAATCGTACAAAGTAGGAGAAAACTCCAAAGTCCCTGAGGCCATCCCAATAGTGTAGGTCGCCCGGAACAAACAAGGGCTGTCTGACACCAGCTGATAATCGACCTCCACTCATACCATAGATGGATGTCCCCAGAGAAGAAGATTGAACCAGACAGGATCCTAGGCCATAATAGGATCCATTGCTTTGGGTTACAGGCATGTGTCCTCAAAAGCCTGATTCCAATACGAGCATAGGGGTTTTCCTGAGGCACCCATCAGAAGTCATCTCGTCTCCACAAAGAAACCTGTGCATGGGAGCCATGTCCAAAGCTTAGGAGAGTACTTCAGGGTCCCGGTTCCACCGCCCCATTCCAAGGCCCTCATGGACCCAAAAACACATTAGGACCCATTTTCAGGAAAGTCCATTCCAACTCAGCCACCCCGGTTGCTCCGGCAGAGCCATCAGATCTAAACTGTCTTGTTGCTAGGAGACAATTGGAATGCGAGGCGGGCTTCCCAGGCATCCATCCACGAACGGTGATCTGGAGGCATTCCATATGGGATGTCCTGGAGCTGTCCAACAGGTCTTAATTGTCCCGCAGAAGGAATCCTTGAAGGGGGCATCCCACAACTCCCAACGTGGGAAAACCTCAATGGCCACGAGATTCCGCTCCCTTCATGAAGCGGCCATCATGCACAGAAACTCCAACCTGAGCCAACGTCTGATCTCGCCCTGACTTCAGATGCATGAGATATTGGTTCAGATCTGCAGGGGGTACCTGCCGTGCCCTCGCCCTGAAACCCAAGTCTTGCTTGTCTTCTCAGACTTCCGTCCTCACACTCCTGGCCCCGAAGCCCTCAAGTTTGGCAATTCCGGACCCACAATGCAGCACTCTGCCTGCCCTCTAGAAAAAAAATTATTGCCTCATGAGCTGCCCAGGCAACTTAAATGAGGGTAAACCTACACAGCACACGACTTTACCCAAATTATATAGTCTAACCTGGGCACTAATGCACTGTCGAACAAACCTAAGCCCGGACCTCCTGACCAACACTCAGAAAGATGACCGCACACTGAGCACCTAAAACCCGCCATGGCCTTAGGTCATCTTATCTTCACTACCTCAGTTTTCAGGCTTCAGAACCGAGACCTTATCTCCAATCAATGCCCAGGGGTGAGTGTGATGCAGAAATCAGAACTCCCCCTTACCCATGGCAGGAACCCTTGTGGTTGGCACGTAGTCCAACGTTCAGTGTAAGCGAAACCAGCATTCACCCTGAGGACCCGCCCATTCTTGAGTGAGACGAGGGCATACACACGCATTGTGACCCTCAACATGAGTCCTGTCCTCTAGTAAGTCCTCTCAGTGGCTGGACCATTAGATGTCATAATGGGCTTGACATGTCCCTAGCCCCAATTTTACCCAGATTTCTGATTGTCCAGTCGCCCCTCTCCTAGGGCTCTACTCTGGAATCCCTCATTTGGTGGACACCTGAGGTTAATAAAGAAAACAACAACAACAACAACAAAAAAAAAACAACGGACTTCTTCCAGCCCACAGAATGACCCCAAACTCTTTGGGCGGGGCCATACCACCAGAGAGTAAGACTCGTCCATTTCCCATGAAGTCACCCAGAAATTACACGACCATGAGTGACACGATATCCAGAGACAAAAACTTGAGCAGGAGCCTCACACTCGACCTTCTTTCAAATCCCGAAGAGTTCTCCTCATGGTCTGTAGGTCAGTCCTGCCATACCTATGACCCGAAACATAAGCCGAGTTTGTGTTTTCAGACAACTGTCCAAACAGCCCTGGCCTACACAACCTACAGGCTCAGGCCCCTGGAGCCAAACCTGAGGACTGTACTTGCCCTCTCCAAGGGAATAGTGTGTGCCCATTCCAATGGCCACAACCCTTCTAATAGGATACACCTCTAAAGTCCCTGATCCATCTCAATAGTGGTGGCTTCCCAGGAAAAACAGGGGCAATCTGAGCCCATCTGAGCACATACCTGCACTCAGACCCATAGACAGATGTCCCAGAGGTAAAAAGGAAAGAACAGGCCCCTAGGCACTAATCAGATCCATTGCTTTGGTTTCCAGGCATCTCTCCTCAGAGGCCTGGATTTCAAAAGCAGCATATAGCTGTTTCTTGACTCACCCATCAGAAAACATCTCATCTACACATGGGAAACTTGCACGTTGGAGCTGTGTCAAAGCCTCTGTTTAGGGGAAGCCTTTAGGGCCCCAGGGCCACCGCTTCATTCCAAGGTCTCCATAGACGCAAAAGCACATTAGGACCCATCCCAAGGGGTGTCCACTTCAACTCAGCGTCCTCGGTTGCTCCCCACAGATCCAGGAGATCTAACCTGTCTTGTTGCTAGGAGACAATTGGAATGCGAGGTGGGCTACCCAGCCATCCATCCTTAGAACCCTGCTTAGAATCATTGGCCTGGAGCCAAACAACAGGTCTCAATTGTCCTGCAGACACTCTCTGCAGTTTGGAGCTTCTCACAACTCCCATCGTGGGAAAACCCCCATGGCCTCGTGATGCCCCCCCATTCATGAAGGGGCCATCAGGGACAGAAACTCAACCTGAGCGAACGCCTGATCCTCGCCCTGACTACAGATGCACGAGATCTCGATTCAGGTCTGTAGTTTGTGCCTGCCATGGCCTCACCCAGAAACCTAAGCCTAGCCTGTGTTTTCAGACTTTTGTCGGCAGACTACTGGCCCACAACCCTCCAGTTTGGCAATCCAGAACTACAATGCAGCACTCTGCCTGCCCTCCAGAAGAAAAACATTGTCCTCTGGGGCTACCCAGTAACCCCAAATTTGGATCAACCTCCACCGAACTTGGCTGTACCCTAAATACATAGGCTGACCAGGGCACTAATGCCCTTTCTGACACAGCCTCAGCCTGGATCCCCTGGCCCATCCCTGACAGCTGGCCGCACACTGAGCACATAGAGCCGCCATGGCCTTAGGTCGTCATCTCTTCCCAACCTCGGTTTCAGGTTTCAGAACCTAGACCTTATCTCCAATCACTGCCCAGGGTTGAAGGTGATGCAGAAATCAGAACTCCTTCCCCATGGCAAGAAACCTTGTGGTTGGCATGTTGTCCAACCTTCAGTGTAGTTGAAACAATGTGGCCCATGAGCCCCCGCCCATGCTCCCGGGCCACATTGGTCACAAACACACATTGTGACCCTCAGGCTGAGCCCAGTCCTCAAGTTAGGCCACTCAGTGGCTGGATGAAGAGATAGCATATTGGGCTTGCCATGCCCCTAGGCCCTAATTTTTAACCATAGTTCAAGTTTTCCCTTCAGTCTTCCCCACGGCTTTGCTTTGGAATTCCTCTTTTGGTGGGACAATTGAGGTAACAAAACTGAAATGAGTCCTCCCATCCCACAGACTGACGAAAAGCAATTGGGAATCGGGCCAAATCCTCAAAGAGGAAGATTCGTCCATGGCCCATGAGGCCTCCCCGACATTCCACGGCCATCGCTGATACAAAATCCAGAGACAAAAGCCTGAGCAAGCGCCTCAGAATCGCACTTTCTTCATATCCTGAAGAGTTCTTCTCATGGCTTATAGATAGGGCCTGCCATACCTACGTCCCCAAACCTAAGCTGAGTTTGTGTTTTCAGACTTCTCTCCTCAAAGTCTTGGGCCACGCACCCTTCAGGCTGGGCTCCTGAGCCACACATTAGGACTGTGCCTACCAATCCATGGGAATTCTGCCCATTCCATGGTCCAAAATCGTACAAAGTAGGAGAAAACTCCAAAGTCCCTGAGGCCATCCCAATAGTGTAGGTCGCCCGGAACAAACAAGGGCTGTCTGACACCAGCTGATAATCGACCTCCACTCATACCATAGATGGATGTCCCCAGAGAAGAAGATTGAACCAGACAGGATCCTAGGCCATAATAGGATCCATTGCTTTGGGTTACAGGCATGTGTCCTCAAAAGCCTGATTCCAATACGAGCATAGGGGTTTTCCTGAGGCACCCATCAGAAGTCATCTCGTCTCCACAAAGAAACCTGTGCATGGGAGCCATGTCCAAAGCTTAGGAGAGTACTTCAGGGTCCCGGTTCCACCGCCCCATTCCAAGGCCCTCATGGACCCAAAAACACATTAGGACCCATTTTCAGGAAAGTCCATTCCAACTCAGCCACCCCGGTTGCTCCGGCAGAGCCATCAGATCTAAACTGTCTTGTTGCTAGGAGACAATTGGAATGCGAGGCGGGCTTCCCAGGCATCCATCCACGAACGGTGATCTGGAGGCATTCCATATGGGATGTCCTGGAGCTGTCCAACAGGTCTTAATTGTCCCGCAGAAGGAATCCTTGAAGGGGGCATCCCACAACTCCCAACGTGGGAAAACCTCAATGGCCACGAGATTCCGCTCCCTTCATGAAGCGGCCATCATGCACAGAAACTCCAACCTGAGCCAACGTCTGATCTCGCCCTGACTTCAGATGCATGAGATATTGGTTCAGATCTGCAGGGGGTACCTGCCGTGCCCTCGCCCTGAAACCCAAGTCTTGCTTGTCTTCTCAGACTTCCGTCCTCACACTCCTGGCCCCGAAGCCCTCAAGTTTGGCAATTCCGGACCCACAATGCAGCACTCTGCCTGCCCTCTAGAAAAAAAATTATTGCCTCATGAGCTGCCCAGGCAACTTAAATGAGGGTAAACCTACACAGCACACGACTTTACCCAAATTATATAGTCTAACCTGGGCACTAATGCACTGTCGAACAAACCTAAGCCCGGACCTCCTGACCAACACTCAGAAAGATGACCGCACACTGAGCACCTAAAACCCGCCATGGCCTTAGGTCATCTTATCTTCACTACCTCAGTTTTCAGGCTTCAGAACCGAGACCTTATCTCCAATCAATGCCCAGGGGTGAGTGTGATGCAGAAATCAGAACTCCCCCTTACCCATGGCAGGAACCCTTGTGGTTGGCACGTAGTCCAACGTTCAGTGTAAGCGAAACCAGCATTCACCCTGAGGACCCGCCCATTCTTGAGTGAGACGAGGGCATACACACGCATTGTGACCCTCAACATGAGTCCTGTCCTCTAGTAAGTCCTCTCAGTGGCTGGACCATTAGATGTCATAATGGGCTTGACATGTCCCTAGCCCCAATTTTACCCAGATTTCTGATTGTCCAGTCGCCCCTCTCCTAGGGCTCTACTCTGGAATCCCTCATTTGGTGGACACCTGAGGTTAATAAAGAAAACAACAACAACAACAACAAAAAAAAAACAACGGACTTCTTCCAGCCCACAGAATGACCCCAAACTCTTTGGGCGGGGCCATACCACCAGAGAGTAAGACTCGTCCATTTCCCATGAAGTCACCCAGAAATTACACGACCATGAGTGACACGATATCCAGAGACAAAAACTTGAGCAGGAGCCTCACACTCGACCTTCTTTCAAATCCCGAAGAGTTCTCCTCATGGTCTGTAGGTCAGTCCTGCCATACCTATGACCCGAAACATAAGCCGAGTTTGTGTTTTCAGACAACTGTCCAAACAGCCCTGGCCTACACAACCTACAGGCTCAGGCCCCTGGAGCCAAACCTGAGGACTGTACTTGCCCTCTCCAAGGGAATAGTGTGTGCCCATTCCAATGGCCACAACCCTTCTAATAGGATACACCTCTAAAGTCCCTGATCCATCTCAATAGTGGTGGCTTCCCAGGAAAAACAGGGGCAATCTGAGCCCATCTGAGCACATACCTGCACTCAGACCCATAGACAGATGTCCCAGAGGTAAAAAGGAAAGAACAGGCCCCTAGGCACTAATCAGATCCATTGCTTTGGTTTCCAGGCATCTCTCCTCAGAGGCCTGGATTTCAAAAGCAGCATATAGCTGTTTCTTGACTCACCCATCAGAAAACATCTCATCTACACATGGGAAACTTGCACGTTGGAGCTGTGTCAAAGCCTCTGTTTAGGGGAAGCCTTTAGGGCCCCAGGGCCACCGCTTCATTCCAAGGTCTCCATAGACGCAAAAGCACATTAGGACCCATCCCAAGGGGTGTCCACTTCAACTCAGCGTCCTCGGTTGCTCCCCACAGATCCAGGAGATCTAACCTGTCTTGTTGCTAGGAGACAATTGGAATGCGAGGTGGGCTACCCAGCCATCCATCCTTAGAACCCTGCTTAGAATCATTGGCCTGGAGCCAAACAACAGGTCTCAATTGTCCTGCAGACACTCTCTGCAGTTTGGAGCTTCTCACAACTCCCATCGTGGGAAAACCCCCATGGCCTCGTGATGCCCCCCCATTCATGAAGGGGCCATCAGGGACAGAAACTCAACCTGAGCGAACGCCTGATCCTCGCCCTGACTACAGATGCACGAGATCTCGATTCAGGTCTGTAGTTTGTGCCTGCCATGGCCTCACCCAGAAACCTAAGCCTAGCCTGTGTTTTCAGACTTTTGTCGGCAGACTACTGGCCCACAACCCTCCAGTTTGGCAATCCAGAACTACAATGCAGCACTCTGCCTGCCCTCCAGAAGAAAAACATTGTCCTCTGGGGCTACCCAGTAACCCCAAATTTGGATCAACCTCCACCGAACTTGGCTGTACCCTAAATACATAGGCTGACCAGGGCACTAATGCCCTTTCTGACACAGCCTCAGCCTGGATCCCCTGGCCCATCCCTGACAGCTGGCCGCACACTGAGCACATAGAGCCGCCATGGCCTTAGGTCGTCATCTCTTCCCAACCTCGGTTTCAGGTTTCAGAACCTAGACCTTATCTCCAATCACTGCCCAGGGTTGAAGGTGATGCAGAAATCAGAACTCCTTCCCCATGGCAAGAAACCTTGTGGTTGGCATGTTGTCCAACCTTCAGTGTAGTTGAAACAATGTGGCCCATGAGCCCCCGCCCATGCTCCCGGGCCACATTGGTCACAAACACACATTGTGACCCTCAGGCTGAGCCCAGTCCTCAAGTTAGGCCACTCAGTGGCTGGATGAAGAGATAGCATATTGGGCTTGCCATGCCCCTAGGCCCTAATTTTTAACCATAGTTCAAGTTTTCCCTTCAGTCTTCCCCACGGCTTTGCTTTGGAATTCCTCTTTTGGTGGGACAATTGAGGTAACAAAACTGAAATGAGTCCTCCCATCCCACAGACTGACGAAAAGCAATTGGGAATCGGGCCAAATCCTCAAAGAGGAAGATTCGTCCATGGCCCATGAGGCCTCCCCGACATTCCACGGCCATCGCTGATACAAAATCCAGAGACAAAAGCCTGAGCAAGCGCCTCAGACTCGCACTTTCTTCATATCCTGAAGAGTTCTTCTCATGGCTTGTAGATCGGGCCTGCCATACCTACGTCCCCAAACCTAAGCTGAGTTTGTGTTTTCAGACTTCTGTTCTCAAAGTTTTGGGCCACACACACTCCAGGCTGGGCCCCTGGAGCCACACATTAGGACCGTGCCTACCAATCCATGGGAATTCTGCCCATTCCATGGTCCAAAATCGCACAAATTTGGAGAAACTTCCAACGTCCCTGAGGCCATCACAATAGTGTAGGTCGCCCGGAACAAACAAGGGCTGTCTGACACCAGCTGATAATCGACCTCCACTCATACCATAGATGGATGTCCCCAGAGAAGAAGATTGAACCAGACAGGACCCTAGGCCATAATAGGATCCATTGCTTTGGGTTACAGTCATGTGTCCTCACAAGCCTGATTCCAATATGAGCATAGGGGTCTTCCTGAGGCACCCATCAGAACTCATCTCGTCTCCACAAGGAAACCTGTGCATGGGAGCCATGTCCAAAGCTTAGGAGAGTACTTCAGGGTCCCGGTGCCACCGCCCCATCCAAGGCCCTCATGGACACAAAAACACACTAGGGCCCATCCTCAGGAAAGTCGATTTCAACTCAGCCACCCCGGTTGCTCCGGCAGAGCCATCAGATCTAAATTGTCTTGTTGCTAGGAGACAATTGGAATGCGAGGCGGGCTTCCCAGGCATCCATCCAAAAACGGTGCTCTGGAGTCATTCTATATGGGATGTCCTGGAGCTGTCCAACAGGTCTCAATTGTCCAGCAGACGGAATCCTTAAAGGGGGCATCCCACAACTCCCAAAGTGGGAAAACCTCAATGGCGTCGAGATTCCGCTCCCTTCATGAAGCGGCCGTCATGCACAGAAAATCCAACCTGAGCCAACGTCTGATCCTCGCCCTGACATCAGATGCATGAGATATTGGTTCAGATCTGCAGGGGGTACCTGCCGTGCCCTCGCCCTGAAACCCAAGTCTAGCTTGTCTTCTCAGACTTCCGTCCTCACACTCCTGGCCCCGAAGCCCTCAAGTTTGGCAATTCCGGACCCACAATGCAGCACTCTGCCTGCCCTCTAGAAAAAAAATTATTGCCTCATGAGCTACACAGGCAACTTAAATGAGGATAAACCTACCCAGCATCGACTTTACCCAAATTATATAGTCTAACCTGGGCAATAATGCACTGTCCAACACAACCTGAGCCCGGACCTCCTGACCAACACAAAGAGAGCTGACCGCACACTGAGCACATAAATCCCGCCATGGCCTTTGGTCATCATCTCTTCCCTACCTCAGTTTTCAGGTTTCAGAACCGAGACCTTATCTCCAATCACTGCCCAGGGGTGAGTGTGATGCAGAAATCAGAACTCCTCCTTACCCATGGCAAGAACCCTTGTGGTTGGCACGTTGTCCAACGTTCAGTGTAGGACAAACCAGCATTCACCCTGAGGCCCCGACCATTCTTGAGTGCGACGAGGGCATACACACGCATTGTGACCCTCAGCATGAGTCCTGTGCTCTAGTAAGTCCTCTCAGTGGCTGGACCATTAGATGTCATAATGGGCTTGACATGTCCCTAGGCCCCAATTTTTAACCAGATTTCTGATTGTCCAGTCGACCCTCCCCAGGGCTTTACTCTGGAGTTCCTCATTTGGTGGGACACCTGAGGTTAAAAAAGAAAACAACAACAACAACAAAAAAAATACGGGCTTATTCCAGCCCACAGAATGACCCCAAACTCTTTGGACGGGGCCAAAACACCAGAGAGTTAGACTCGTTCATTTCCCATGAAGTCACCCAGAAATTACACGACCATGAGTGACACGATATCCAGAGACAAAAACTTGAGCAGGAGCCTCACACTCGCCCTTCTTTCAAATCCCGAAGAGTTCTCCTCATGGTCTGTAGTTCAGTCCTGCCATACTTATGACCCGAAACATAAGCCGAGTTTGTGTTTTCAGACAACTGTCCAAACAGCCCTGGCCTACACAACCTACCGGCTCAGGCCCCTGGAGCCAAACCTGAGGACTGTACTTGCCCTCTCCAAGGGAATTGTGTGTGCTCATTCCAATGGACAAAACCCTTCTAATAGGATAAACCTCCAAAGTCCCTGATCCATCTCAATAGTGGTGGCTTCCCAGGAAAAACAGGGGCTATCTGAGCCCAACTGAGCACCTACCTGCACTCAGACCCATAGACAGATGTCCCCTGAGGTATAAAGGAAAGAACAAGCCCCTAGGCACTAATCAGATCCATTGCTTTGGTTGCCAGGCATCTCTCCTCAGAGGCCTGGATTTCAAAAGCAGCATATAGCTGTTGCTTGACTCACCCATCAGAAAACATCTCATCTACACATGGGAAACTTGCACGTTGGAGCTGTGTCAAAGCCTCTGTTTAGGAGAACCCTTTAGGGCCCCAGGGCCACAGCTTCACTGCAAGGTCTCCATAGACACAAAAGCACATTAGGAAACATCCCCAGGGGTGTCCATTTCAACTCAGCGTCCTCGGTTTCTCCCCACAGATCCAGGAGATCTAACCTGTCTTGTTGCTAGGAGACAATTGGAATGCGAGGTGGGCTACCCAGCCATCCATCCTTAGAAGCCTGCTCAGAATCATTGGCCTGGATCCAAACAACAGGTCTCAATTGTCCTGCAGAAGACCCTCTGCAGTTTGGAGCTTCTCAAAACTCCCATCGTGGGAAAACCCCCATTGCCTCGTGATGCCCCCCCATTCATGAAGGGGCCATCAGGGACAGAAACTCAACCTGAGCGATCGTCTGATCCTCGCCCTGACTACAGATGAACGAGAGCTCGATTCAGGTCTGTAGATTGTGCCTGCCATGGCCTCACCCAGAAACCTAAGCCTAGCCTGTGTTCTCAGACTTTTGTCGTCAGACTACTGGCCCACAAGCCCTCCAGTTTGGCAATCCAGAATTACAATGCAGCACCCTGCCCGCCCTCCAGAAGAAAAACATTGTCCTCTGGGGCTACCCAGTAACGCCAAATGAGGATCAACCTGCACCGACCTTGGCTGTACCCCAAATACATAGGCTGACCAGGGCACTAATGCCCTTTCTGCCACAGCCTGAGCCTGGATCTCCTGGCCCATCCCTGACAGCTGGCCGCACACTGAGCACAAAGAGCCGCCATGGCCTTAGGTCGTCATCTCTTCCCAACCTCGGTTTTCAGGTTTCAGAACCTAGACCTTATCTCCAATCACTGCCCAGGGTGAAGGTGATGCAGAAATCAGAACTCCTTCCCCATGGCAAGAAACCTTGTGGTTGGCATGTTGTCCAACCTTCAGTGTAGTTGAAACAGTGTGGCCCATGAGCCCCCGCCCATGCAACCGGGCCACATTGGTCACAAACACACATTGTGACCATCAGGCTGAGCCCAGTCCTCAAGTAAGGCCACTCAGTGGCTTGATGAAGAGATAGCATATTGGGCTTGCCATGCGCCTAGGCCCCAATTTTTAACCATAGTTCAAGTTGTCCCTTCAGTCTTCCGCACGGCTTGGCTTTGGAATTCCTCTTTTGGTGAGACACCTGAGGTAACAAAACTGAAATGAGTCCTCCCATCCCACAGACTGACGAAAAGCAATTGGGAATCGGGCCAAATCCTCAGAGAGGAAGATTCGTCCATGGCCCATGAGGCCTCCCCGACATTCCACGGCAATCGCTGATACAAAATCCATAGACAAAACCCTGAGCAAGCGCTTCAGACTCGCTCTTTCTTCATATCCTGAAGAGTTCTTATCATGGCTTGTAGATCGGGCCCGCCATACCTACGTTCCCAAACCTAAGCTAAGTTTGTGTTTTCAGACTTCTGTCCTCAAATTTTGGGCCACACACACTCCAGGCTGGGCCCCTGGAGCCACACATTAGGACCGTGCCTATCAATCCATGGGAATTCTGCCCATTCCATGGTCCAAAATCGCACAAATTTGGAGAAACATCCAACGTCCCTGAGGCCATCCCAAGAGTGTAGGTCGCCCGGAAGAAACAACGGCTGTCTGACACCAGCTTATAATCGACCTCCACTCATACCATAGATGGATGTCCCCAGAGAAGAAGATTGAACCAGACAGGACCCTAGGCCATAATCGGATCCATGGCTTTGGGTTACAGGCATGTGTCCTCAAAAGCCTGATTCCAATACGAGCATAGGGGTCTTCCTGAGGCACCCATCAGAACTCATCTCGTCTCCACAAGGAAACCTGTGCATGGGAGCCATGTCCAAACTTTAGGAGAGTACTTCAGGTTCCCGGTGCCACCGCCCCATTCCAAGGCTCTCATGGACACCAAAACACATTAAGACCCATCCTCAGGAAAGTGGATTTCAACTCAGCCAACCCAGTTGCTCTGGCAGAGCCATCAGATCTAAACTGTCTTGATGCTAGGAGACAATTGGAATGCGAGGCGGGCTTCCCAGGCATCCATCCGCGAACGGTGCTCTGGAGTCATTCCATATGGGATGACCTGGAGCTGTCCAACAGGTCTCAATTGTCCCGCAGACGGAATCCTTGAAGGGGGCATCCCACAACTCCCAACGTGGGAAAACCTCAATGGCCTCGAGATTCCGCTCCCTTCATGAAGCGGCCGTCATGCACAGATAATCCAACCTGAGCCAACGTCTGATCCTCACCCTGACATCAGATGCATGAGATATTGGTTCAGATCTGCAGGAGGTACCTGCCGTGCCCTCGCCCTGAAACCCAAGTCTAGCTTGTCTTCTCAGACTTCCGTCCTCACACTCCTGGCCCCGAAGCCCTCAAGTTTGGCAATTCCGGACCCACAATGCAGCACTCTGCCTGCCCTCTAGAAAAAAAATTATTGCCTCATGAGCTGCTCAGGCAACTTAAATGAGGATAAACCTACACAGCACTCGACTTTACCCAAATTATATAGTCTAACCTGGGCACTAATGCACTGTCGAACACAACCTGAGCCCGGACCTCCTGACCAACACAAAGAAAGCTGACCGCACACCGAGCACATAAATCCCGCCATGGCCTTAGGTCATCATCTCTTCGCTACCTCAGTTTTCAGGCTTCAGAACCGAGACCTTATCTCCAATCACTGCCCAGGGGTGAGTGTGATGCAGAAATCAGAACTCCACCTTAATCATGGCAAGAACCCTTGTGGTTGGCACGTTGTCCAACGTTCAGTGTAGGAGAATCCAGCATTCACCCTGAGGACCCGCCCATTCTTGAGTGCGACGAGGGCATACACACGCATTGTGACCCTCAGCATGAGTCCTGTCCTCTAGTAAGTCCTCTCAGTGGCTGGACAATTAGATGTCATAATGGGCTTGACATGTCCCTAGCCCCAATTTTACCCAGATTTCTGATTGTCCAGTCGCCCCTCCGAGGGCTCTACTCTGGAATCCCTCATTTGGTGGGACACCTGAGGTTAAAAAAGAAAACAAGAACAACATGAAAAAAACGGACTTCTTCCAGCCCACAGAATGACCCCAAACTCTTTGGGCGGGGCCAAACCACCAGAGAGTAAGACTCATCCATTTCCCATGAAGTCACCCAGAAATTACACGACCACGAGTGACACGATATCCAGAGACAAAAACTTGAGCAGGAGCCTCACACTCGCCCTTCTTTCAAATCCCGAAGAGTTCTCCTCATGGTCTGTAGGTCAGTCCTGCCATACCTATGACCCGAAACATAAGCCGAGTTTGTGTTTTCAGAAAACTGTCCAAACAGCCCTGGCCTACACAACCTACAGGCTCAGGCC
This sequence comes from Mustela nivalis, assembly GCF_964662115.1. NCBI lineage: Eukaryota > Metazoa > Chordata > Mammalia > Carnivora > Mustelidae > Mustela > Mustela nivalis. The sequence goes on from NW_028136529.1 coordinate 1,782,001, forward strand.
CCTGGAGCCAAACCTGAGGACTGTACTTGCCCTCTCCAAGGGAATTGTGTGTGCCCATTCCAATGGCCACAACCCTTTTAATAGGATAAATCTCCAAAGTCCCTGATCCATCTCAATAGTGGTGGCTTCCCAGGAAAAACAGGGGCAATCTGAGCCCAACTGAGCACCTACCTGCACTCAGACCCATAGACAGATGTCCCCAGAGGTAAAAAGGAAAGAACAGGCCCCTAGGCACTAATCAGATCCATTGCTTTGGTTTCCAGGCATCTCTCCTCAGAGGCCTGGATTTCAAAAGCAGCATATAGCTGTTTCTTGACTCACCCATCAGAAAACATCTCATCTACACATGGGAAACTTGCACGTTGGAGCTGTGTCAAAGCCTCTGTTTAGGAGAACCCTTTAGGGCCCCAGGGCCACCGCTTCATTCCAAGGTCTCCATAGACACAAAAGCACATTAGGACCCATCCCCAGGGGTGTCCATTTCAACTCAGCGTCCTCGGTTGCTCCCCACAGATCCAGGAGATCTAACCTGTCTTGTTGCTAGGAGACAATTGGAATGCGAAGTGGGCTACCCAGCCATCCATCCTTAGAAGCCTGCTAAGAATCATTGGCCTGGAGCCAAACAACAGGTCTCAATTGTCCTGCAGAAGACCCTCTGCAGTTTGGAGCTTCACAAAACTCCCATCGTGGGAAAACCCCCATGGCCTCGTGATGCCCCCCCATTCATGAAGGGGCCATCAGGGACAGAAACTCCAACCTGAGCGATCGTCTGATCCTCGCCCTGACTTCAGATGCACGAGATGTCGATTCAGGTCTGTAGATTGTGCCTGCCATGGCCTCACCCAGAAACCTAAGCCTAGCCTGTGTTCTCAGACTTTTGTCGTCAGACTACTGGCCCACAAGACCTCCAGTTTGGCAATCCAGAACTACAATGCAGCACTCTGCTGGCCCCCCTGAAGAAAAACATTGTCCTCTGGGGCTACCCAGTAACCCCAAATGAGGATCAACCTGCACCGACCTTGGCTGTACCCCAAATACATAGGCTGACCAGGGCACTAATGCCCTTTCTGCCACAGCCTGAGCCTGGATCTCCTGGCCCATCCCTGACAGCTGGCCTCACACTGAGCACAAAGAGCCGCCATGGCCTTAGGTCGTCATCTCTTCCCAACCACGGTTTTCAGGTTTCAGAACCTAGACCTTATCTCCAATCACTGCCCAGGGTTGAAGGTGATGCAGAAATCAGAACTCCTTCCCCATGGCAAGAAACCTTGTGGTTGGCATGTTGTCCAACGTTCAAAGTAGTTGAAACCAGTGTGGCCCATGAGGCCCCGCCCATGCTCGCGGGCCACATTGGTCACAAACACACATTGTGACCCTCAGGCTGAGCCCAGTCCTCAAGTAAGGCCACTAAGTGGCTGGATGAAGAGATAGCATATTGGGCTTGCCATGCCCCTAGGCCCCAATTTTTAACCATAGTTCGGGTTGTCCCTTCAGTCTTCCCCACGGTTATGCTTTGGAATTTCTCTTTTGGTGGGACACCTGAGGTAACAAAACTGAAATGAGTCCTCCCATCCCACAGATTGACGAAAAGCAATTGGAATCGGGCCAAATCCTCAGAGAGGAGGAGTCGTCAATGGCCCATGAGTCCTCCCCGACATTCCACGGCCATCGCTGATACAAAATCCAGAGACAAAAGCCTGAGCAAGCACCTCAAACTCGCACTTTCTTCATATCCTGAAGAGTTCTTCTCATGGTTTGTAGATCGGGCCTGCCATACCTACGTCCCCAAACCTAAGCTGAGTTTGGGTTTTCAGACTTCTGTCCTCAAAGTCTTGGGCCACTCACCCTCCATGCTGGGCTTCTGGAGCCACACATTAGGACTGTGCCTACCAATCCATGGGAATTCTGCCCATTCCATGGTCCAAAATCGTACATATTAGGAGAAACCTCCAAAGTCCCTGAGGCCATCCCAATAGTGTAGGTCGCCCGGAACAAACAAGGGCTGTCTGACACCAGCTGATAATCGAGCTCCACTCATACCATAGATGGATGTCCCCAGAGAAGAAGATTGAACCAGACAGGACCCTAGGCCATAATAGGAACCATGGCTTTGGGTTACAGGCATGTGTTCTCAAAAGCCTGATTCCAATACGAGCATAGGGGTCTTCCTGAGGCACCCATCAGAACTCGTCTCGTCTCCACAAGGAAACCTGTGCATGGGAGCCATGTCCAATCTTTAGGAGAGTACTTCAGGTTCCCGGTGCCACCGCCCCATTCCAAGGCTCTCATGGACACAAAAACACATTAGGACCCATCCTCAGGAAAGTGGATTTCAACTCAGCCACCCCAGTTGCTCTGGCAGAGCCATCAGATCTAAACTGTCTTGATGCTAGGAGACAATTGGAATGCGAGGCGGGCTTCCCAGGCATCCATCCGCGAACGGTGCTCTGGAGTCATTCCATATGGGATGACCTGGAGCTGTCCAACAGGTCTCAATTGTCCCGCAGACGGAATCCTTGAAGGGGGCATCCCACAACTCCCAATGTGGGAAAACCTCAATGGCCTCGAGATTCCGCTCCCTTCATGAAGCGGCCGTCATGCACAGATAATCCAACCTGAGCCAACGTCTGATCCTCACCCTGACATCAGATGCATGAGATATTGGTTCAGATCTGCAGGGGGTACCTGCCGTGCCCTCGCCCTGAAACCCAAGTCTAGCTTGTCTTCTCAGACTTCCGTCCTCACACTCCTGGCCCCGAAGCCCTCAAGTTTGGCAATTCCGGACCCACAATGCAGCACTCTGCCTGCCCCCTAGAAAAAAAATTATTGCCTCATGAGCTGCTCAGGCAACTTAAATGAGGATAAAGCTACACAGCACTCCACTTTACCCAAATTATATAGTCTTACCTGGGCACTAATGCACTGTCGAACACAACCTGAGCCCGGACCTCCTGACCAACACAAAGAAAGCTGACCGCACACCGAGCACATAAATCCCGCCATGGCCTTAGGTCATCATCTCTTCGCTACCTCAGTTTTCAGGCTTCAGAACCGAGACCTTATCTCCAATCACTGCCCAGGGGTGAGTGTGATGCAGAAATCAGAACTCCACCTTAATCATGGCAAGAACCCTTGTGGTTGGCACGTTGTCCAACGTTCAGTGTAGGAGAATCCAGCATTCACCCTGAGGACCCGCCCATTCTTGAGTGCGACGAGGGCATACACACGCATTGTGACCCTCAGCATGAGTCCTGTCCTCTAGTAAGTCCTCTCAGTGGCTGGACAATTAGATGTCATAATGGGCTTGACATGTCCCTAGCCCCAATTTTACCCAGATTTCTGATTGTCCAGTCGCCCCTCCGAGGGCTCTACTCTGATATCCCTCATTTGGTGGGACACCTGAGGTTAAAAAAGAAAACAAGAACAACATGAAAAAAACGGACTTCTTCCAGCCCACAGAATGACCCCAAACTCTTTGGGCGGGGCCAAACCACCAGAGAGTAAGACTCATCCATTTCCCATGAAGTCACCCAGAAATTACACGACCACGAGTGACACGATATCCAGAGACAAAAACTTGAGCAGGAGCCTCACACTCGCCCTTCTTTCAAATCCCGAAGAGTTCTCCTCATGGTCTGTAGGTCAGTCCTGCCATACCTATGACCCGAAACATAAGCCGAGTTTGTGTTTTCAGAAAACTGTCCAAACAGCCCTGGCCTACACAACCTACAGGCTCAGGCCCCTGGAGCCAAACCTGAGGACTGTACTTGCCCTCTCCAAGGGAATTGTGTGTGCCCATTCCAATGGCCACAACCCTTTTAATAGGATAAATCTCCAAAGTCCCTGATCCATCTCAATAGTGGTGGCTTCCCAGGAAAAACAGGGGCAATCTGAGCCCAACTGAGCACCTAACCTGCACTCAGACCCATAGACAGATGTCCCCAGAGGTAAAAAGGAAAGAACAGGCCCCTAGGCACTAATCAGATCCATTGCTTTGGTTTCCAGGCATCTCTCCTCAGAGGCCTGGATTTCAAAAGCAGCATATAGCTGTTTCTTGACTCACCCATCAGAAAACATCTCATCTACACATGGGAAACTTGCACGTTGGAGCTGTGTCAAAGCCTCTGTTTAGGAGAACCCTTTAGGGCCCCAGGGCCACCGCTTCATTCCAAGGTCTCCATAGACACAAAAGCACATTAGGACCCATCCCCAGGGGTGTCCATTTCAACTCAGCGTCCTCGGTTGCTCCCCACAGATCCAGGAGATCTAACCTGTCTTGTTGCTAGGAGACAATTGGAATGCGAAGTGGGCTACCCAGCCATCCATCCTTAGAAGCCTGCTAAGAATCATTGGCCTGGAGCCAAACAACAGGTCTCAATTGTCCTGCAGAAGACCCTCTGCAGTTTGGAGCTTCACAAAACTCCCATCGTGGGAAAACCCCCATGGCCTCGTGATGCCCCCCCATTCATGAAGGGGCCATCAGGGACAGAAACTCCAACCTGAGCGATCGTCTGATCCTCGCCCTGACTTCAGATGCACGAGATGTCGATTCAGGTCTGTAGATTGTGCCTGCCATGGCCTCACCCAGAAACCTAAGCCTAGCCTGTGTTCTCAGACTTTTGTCGTCAGACTACTGGCCCACAAGACCTCCAGTTTGGCAATCCAGAACTACAATGCAGCACTCTGCTGGCCCCCCTGAAGAAAAACATTGTCCTCTGGGGCTACCCAGTAACCCCAAATGAGGATCAACCTGCACCGACCTTGGCTGTACCCCAAATACATAGGCTGACCAGGGCACTAATGCCCTTTCTGCCACAGCCTGAGCCTGGATCTCCTGGCCCATCCCTGACAGCTGGCCTCACACTGAGCACAAAGAGCCGCCATGGCCTTAGGTCGTCATCTCTTCCCAACCACGGTTTTCAGGTTTCAGAACCTAGACCTTATCTCCAATCACTGCCCAGGGTTGAAGGTGATGCAGAAATCAGAACTCCTTCCCCATGGCAAGAAACCTTGTGGTTGGCATGTTGTCCAACGTTCAAAGTAGTTGAAACCAGTGTGGCCCATGAGGCCCCGCCCATGCTCGCGGGCCACATTGGTCACAAACACACATTGTGACCCTCAGGCTGAGCCCAGTCCTCAAGTAAGGCCACTAAGTGGCTGGATGAAGAGATAGCATATTGGGCTTGCCATGCCCCTAGGCCCCAATTTTTAACCATAGTTCGGGTTGTCCCTTCAGTCTTCCCCACGGTTATGCTTTGGAATTTCTCTTTTGGTGGGACACCTGAGGTAACAAAACTGAAATGAGTCCTCCCATCCCACAGATTGACGAAAAGCAATTGGAATCGGGCCAAATCCTCAGAGAGGAGGAGTCGTCAATGGCCCATGAGTCCTCCCCGACATTCCACGGCCATCGCTGATACAAAATCCAGAGACAAAAGCCTGAGCAAGCACCTCAAACTCGCACTTTCTTCATATCCTGAAGAGTTCTTCTCATGGTTTGTAGATCGGGCCTGCCATACCTACGTCCCCAAACCTAAGCTGAGTTTGGGTTTTCAGACTTCTGTCCTCAAAGTCTTGGGCCACTCACCCTCCATGCTGGGCTTCTGGAGCCACACATTAGGACTGTGCCTACCAATCCATGGGAATTCTGCCCATTCCATGGTCCAAAATCGTACATATTAGGAGAAACCTCCAAAGTCCCTGAGGCCATCCCAATAGTGTAGGTCGCCCGGAACAAACAAGGGCTGTCTGACACCAGCTGATAATCGAGCTCCACTCATACCATAGATGGATGTCCCCAGAGAAGAAGATTGAACCAGACAGGACCCTAGGCCATAATAGGAACCATGGCTTTGGGTTACAGGCATGTGTTCTCAAAAGCCTGATTCCAATACGAGCATAGGGGTCTTCCTGAGGCACCCATCAGAACTCGTCTCGTCTCCACAAGGAAACCTGTGCATGGGAGCCATGTCCAATCTTTAGGAGAGTACTTCAGGTTCCCGGTGCCACCGCCCCATTCCAAGGCTCTCATGGACACAAAAACACATTAGGACCCATCCTCAGGAAAGTGGATTTCAACTCAGCCACCCCAGTTGCTCTGGCAGAGCCATCAGATCTAAACTGTCTTGATGCTAGGAGACAATTGGAATGCGAGGCGGGCTTCCCAGGCATCCATCCGCGAACGGTGCTCTGGAGTCATTCCATATGGGATGACCTGGAGCTGTCCAACAGGTCTCAATTGTCCCGCAGACGGAATCCTTGAAGGGGGCATCCCACAACTCCCAATGTTGGAAAACCTCAATGGCCTCGAGATTCCGCTCCCTTCATGAAGCGGCCGTCATGCACAGATAATCCAACCTGAGCCAACGTCTGATCCTCACCCTGACATCAGATGCATGAGATATTGGTTCAGATCTGCAGGGGGTACCTGCCGTGCCCTCGCCCTGAAACCCAAGTCTAGCTTGTCTTCTCAGACTTCCGTCCTCACACTCCTGGCCCCGAAGCCCTCAAGTTTGGCAATTCCGGACCCACAATGCAGCACTCTGCCTGCCCCCTAGAAAAAAAATTATTGCCTCATGAGCTGCTCAGGCAACTTAAATGAGGATAAAGCTACACAGCACTCCACTTTACCCAAATTATATAGTCTTACCTGGGCACTAATGCACTGTCGAACACAACCTGAGCCCGGACCTCCTGACCAACACAAAGAAAGCTGACCGCACACCGAGCACATAAATCCCGCCATGGCCTTAGGTCATCATCTCTTCGCTACCTCAGTTTTCAGGCTTCAGAACCGAGACCTTATCTCCAATCACTGCCCAGGGGTGAGTGTGATGCAGAAATCAGAACTCCACCTTAATCATGGCAAGAACCCTTGTGGTTGGCACGTTGTCCAACGTTCAGTGTAGGAGAATCCAGCATTCACCCTGAGGACCCGCCCATTCTTGAGTGCGACGAGGGCATACACACGCATTGTGACCCTCAGCATGAGTCCTGTCCTCTAGTAAGTCCTCTCAGTGGCTGGACAATTAGATGTCATAATGGGCTTGACATGTCCCTAGCCCCAATTTTACCCAGATTTCTGATTGTCCAGTCGCCCCTCCGAGGGCTCTACTCTGATATCCCTCATTTGGTGGGACACCTGAGGTTAAAAAAGAAAACAAGAACAACATGAAAAAAACGGACTTCTTCCAGCCCACAGAATGACCCCAAACTCTTTGGGCGGGGCCAAACCACCAGAGAGTAAGACTCATCCATTTCCCATGAAGTCACCCAGAAATTACACGACCACGAGTGACACGATATCCAGAGACAAAAACTTGAGCAGGAGCCTCACACTCGCCCTTCTTTCAAATCCCGAAGAGTTCTCCTCATGGTCTGTAGGTCAGTCCTGCCATACCTATGACCCGAAACATAAGCCGAGTTTGTGTTTTCAGAAAACTGTCCAAACAGCCCTGGCCTACACAACCTACAGGCTCAGGCCCCTGGAGCCAAACCTGAGGACTGTACTTGCCCTCTCCAAGGGAATTGTGTGTGCCCATTCCAATGGCCACAACCCTTTTAATAGGATAAATCTCCAAAGTCCCTGATCCATCTCAATAGTGGTGGCTTCCCAGGAAAAACAGGGGCAATCTGAGCCCAACTGAGCACCTACCTGCACTCAGACCCATAGACAGATGTCCCCAGAGGTAAAAAGGAAAGAACAGGCCCCTAGGCACTAATCAGATCCATTGCTTTGGTTTCCAGGCATCTCTCCTCAGAGGCCTGGATTTCAAAAGCAGCATATAGCTGTTTCTTGACTCACCCATCAGAAAACATCTCATCTACACATGGGAAACTTGCACGTTGGAGCTGTGTCAAAGCCTCTGTTTAGGAGAACCCTTTAGGGCCCCAGGGCCACCGCTTCATTCCAAGGTCTCCATAGACACAAAAGCACATTAGGACCCATCCCCAGGGGTGTCCATTTCAACTCAGCGTCCTCGGTTGCTCCCCACAGATCCAGGAGATCTAACCTGTCTTGTTGCTAGGAGACAATTGGAATGCGAAGTGGGCTACCCAGCCATCCATCCTTAGAAGCCTGCTAAGAATCATTGGCCTGGAGCCAAACAACAGGTCTCAATTGTCCTGCAGAAGACCCTCTGCAGTTTGGAGCTTCACAAAACTCCCATCGTGGGAAAACCCCCATGGCCTCGTGATGCCCCCCCATTCATGAAGGGGCCATCAGGGACAGAAACTCCAACCTGAGCGATCGTCTGATCCTCGCCCTGACTTCAGATGCACGAGATGTCGATTCAGGTCTGTAGATTGTGCCTGCCATGGCCTCACCCAGAAACCTAAGCCTAGCCTGTGTTCTCAGACTTTTGTCGTCAGACTACTGGCCCACAAGACCTCCAGTTTGGCAATCCAGAACTACAATGCAGCACTCTGCTGGCCCCCCTGAAGAAAAACATTGTCCTCTGGGGCTACCCAGTAACCCCAAATGAGGATCAACCTGCACCGACCTTGGCTGTACCCCAAATACATAGGCTGACCAGGGCACTAATGCCCTTTCTGCCACAGCCTGAGCCGGATCTCCTGGCCCATCCCTGACAGCTGGCCGCACACTGAGCACAAAGAGCCGCCATGGCCTTAGGTCGTCATCTCTTCCCAACCACGGTTTTCAGGTTTCAGAACCTAGACTTTATCTCCAATCACTGCCCAGGGTTGAAGGTGATGCAGAAATCAGAACTCCTTCCCCATGGCAAGAAACCTTGTGGTTGGCCTGTTGTCCAACGTTCAGTGTAGTTGAAACCAGTGTGGCCCATGAGGCCCCGCCCATGCTCGCGGGCCACATTGGTCACAAACACACATTGTGACCCTCAGGCTGAGCCCAGTCCTCAAGTAAGGCCACTAAGTGGCTGGATGAAGAGATAGCATATTGGGCTTGCCATGCCCCTAGGCCCCAATTTTTAACCATAGTTCGGGTTGTCCCTTCAGTCTTCCCCACGGTTATGCTTTGGAATTTCTCTTTTGGTGGGACACCTGAGGTAACAAAACTGAAATGAGTCCTCCCATCCCACAGATTGACGAAAAGCAATTGGAATCGGGCCAAATCCTCAGAGAGGAGGAGTCGTCCATGGCCCATGAGTCCTCCCCGACATTCCACGGCCATCGCTGATACAAAATCCAGAGACAAAAGCCTGAGCAAGCACCTCAAACTCGCACTTTCTTCATATCCTGAAGAGTTCTTCTCATGGTTTGTAGATCGGGCCTGCCATACCTACGTCCCCAAACCTAAGCTGAGTTTGGGTTTTCAGACTTCTGTCCTCAAAGTCTTGGGCCACTCACCCTCCATGCTGGGCTTCTGGAGCCACACATTAGGACTGTGCCTACCAATCCATGGGAATTCTGCCCATTCCATGGTCCAAAATCGTACATATTAGGAGAAACCTCCAAAGTCCCTGAGGCCATCCCAATAGTGTAGGTCGCCCGGAACAAACAAGGGCTGTCTGACACCAGCTGATAATCGAGCTCCACTCATACCATAGATGGATGTCCCCAGAGAAGAAGATTGAACCAGACAGGACCCTAGGCCATAATAGGAACCATGGCTTTGGGTTACAGGCATGTGTTCTCAAAAGCCTGATTCCAATACGAGCATAGGGGTCTTCCTGAGGCACCCATCAGAACTCGTCTCGTCTCCACAAGGAAACCTGTGCATGGGAGCCATGTCCAATCTTTAGGAGAGTACTTCAGGTTCCTGGTGCCACCGCCACATTCCAAGGCTCTCATGGACACAAAAACACATTAGGACCCATCCTCAGGAAAGTGGATTTCAACTCAGCCACCCCAGTTGCTCTGGCAGAGCCATCAGATCTAAACTGTCTTGATGCTAGGAGACAATTGGAATGCGAGGCGGGCTTCCCAGGCATCCATCCGCGAACGGTGCTCTGGAGTCATTCCATATGGGATGACCTGGAGCTGTCCAACAGGTCTCAATTGTCCCGCAGACGGAATCCTTGAAGGGGGCATCCCACAACTCCCAACGTGGGAAAACCTCAATGGCCTCGAGATTCCGCTCCCTTCATGAAGCGGCCGTCATGCACAGATAATCCAACCTGAGCCAACGTCTGATCCTCACCCTGACATCAGATGCATGAGATATTGGTTCAGATCTGCAGGGGGTACCTGCCGTGCCCTCGCCCTGAAACCCAAGTCTAGCTTGTCTTCTCAGACTTCCGTCCTCACACTCCTGGCCCCGAAGCCCTCAAGTTTGGCAATTCCGGACCCACAATGCAGCACTCTGCCTGCCCTCTAGAAAAAAAATTATTGCCTCATGAGCTGCTCAGGCAACTTAAATGAGGATAAACCTACACAGCACTCGACTTTACCCAAATTATATAGTCTAACCTGGGCACTAATGCACTGTCGAACACAACCTGAGCCCGGACCTCCTGACCAACACAAAGAAAGCTGACCGCACACCGAGCACATAAATCCCGCCATGGCCTTAGGTCATCATCTCTTCGCTACCTCAGTTTTCAGGCTTCAGAACCGAGACCTTATCTCCAATCACTGCCCAGGGGTGAGTGTGATGCAGAAATCAGAACTCCACCTTAATCATGGCAAGAACCCTTGTGGTTGGCACGTTGTCCAACGTTCAGTGTAGGAGAATCCAGCATTCACCCTGAGGACCCGCCCATTCTTGAGTGCGACGAGGGCATACACACGCATTGTGACCCTCAGCATGAGTCCTGTCCTCTAGTAAGTCCTCTCAGTGGCTGGACAATTAGATGTCATAATGGGCTTGATATGTCCCTAGCCCCAATTTTACCCAGATTTCTGATTGTCCAGTCGCCCCTCCGAGGGCTCTACTCTGATATCCCTCATTTGGTGGGACACCTGAGGTTAAAAAAGAAAACAAGAACAACATGAAAAAAACGGACTTCTTCCAGCCCACAGAATGACCCCAAACTCTTTGGGCGGGGCCAAACCACCAGAGAGTAAGACTCATCCATTTCCCATGAAGTCACCCAGAAATTACACGACCACGAGTGACACGATATCCAGAGACAAAAACTTGAGCAGGAGCCTCACACTCGCCCTTCTTTCAAATCCCGAAGAGTTCTCCTCATGGTCTGTAGGTCAGTCCTGCCATACCTATGACCCGAAACATAAGCCGAGTTTGTGTTTTCAGAAAACTGTCCAAACAGCCCTGGCCTACACAACCTACAGGCTCAGGCCCCTGGAGCCAAACCTGAGGACTGTACTTGCCCTCTCCAAGGGAATTGTGTGTGCCCATTCCAATGGCCACAACCCTTTTAATAGGATAAATCTCCAAAGTCCCTGATCCATCTCAATAGTGGTGGCTTCCCAGGAAAAACAGGGGCAATCTGAGCCCAACTGAGCACCTACCTGCACTCAGACCCATAGACAGATGTCCCCAGAGGTAAAAAGGAAAGAACAGGCCCCTAGGCACTAATCAGATCCATTGCTTTGGTTTCCAGGCATCTCTCCTCAGAGGCCTGGATTTCAAAAGCAGCATATAGCTTTTTCTTGACTCACCCATCAGAAAACATCTCATCTACACATGGGAAACTTGCACGTTGGAGCTGTGTCAAAGCCTCTGTTTAGGAGAACCCTTTAGGGCCCCAGGGCCACCGCTTCATTCCAAGGTCTCCATAGACACAAAAGCACATTAGGACCCATCCCCAGGGGTGTCCATTTCAACTCAGCGTCCTCGGTTGCTCCCCACAGATCCAGGAGATCTAACCTGTCTTGTTGCTAGGAGACAATTGGAATGCGAAGTGGGCTACCCAGCCATCCATCCTTAGAAGCCTGCTAAGAATCATTGGCCTGGAGCCAAACAACAGGTCTCAATTGTCCTGCAGAAGACCCTCTGCAGTTTGGAGCTTCACAAAACTCCCATCGTGGGAAAACCCCCATGGCCTCGTGATGCCCCCCCATTCATGAAGGGGCCATCAGGGACAGAAACTCCAACCTGAGCGATCGTCTGATCCTCGCCCTGACTTCAGATGCACGAGATGTCGATTCAGGTCTGTAGATTGTGCCTGCCATGGCCTCACCCAGAAACCTAAGCCTAGCCTGTGTTCTCAGACTTTTGTCGTCAGACTACTGGCCCACAAGACCTCCAGTTTGGCAATCCAGAACTACAATGCAGCACTCTGCTGGCCCCCCTGAAGAAAAACATTGTCCTCTGGGGCTACCCAGTAACCCCAAATGAGGATCAACCTGCACCGACCTTGGCTGTACCCCAAATACATAGGCTGACCAGGGCACTAATGCCCTTTCTGCCACAGCCTGAGCCTGGATCTCCTGGCCCATCCCTGACAGCTGGCCGCACACTGAGCACAAAGAGCCGCCATGGCCTTAGGTCGTCATCTCTTCCCAACCACGGTTTTCAGGTTTCAGAACCTAGACTTTATCTCCAATCACTGCCCAGGGTTGAAGGTGATGCAGAAATCAGAACTCCTTCCCCATGGCAAGAAACCTTGTGGTTGGCATGTTGTCCAACGTTCAAAGTAGTTGAAACCAGTGTGGCCCATGAGGCCCCGCCCATGCTCGCGGGCCACATTGGTCACAAACACACATTGTGACCCTCAGGCTGAGCCCAGTCCTCAAGTAAGGCCACTAAGTGGCTGGATGAAGAGATAGCATATTGGGCTTGCCATGCCCCTAGGCCCCAATTTTTAACCATAGTTCGGGTTGTCCCTTCAGTCTTCCCCACGGTTATGCTTTGGAATTTCTCTTTTGGTGGGACACCTGAGGTAACAAAACTGAAATGAGTCCTCCCATCCCACAGATTGACGAAAAGCAATTGGAATCGGGCCAAATCCTCAGAGAGGAGTCGTCCATGGCCCATGAGGCCTCCCCGACATTCCACGGTCATCGCTGATACAAAATCCAGAGACAAAAGCCTGAGCAAGCACCTCAAACTCGCACTTTCTTCATATCCTGAAGAGTTCTTCTCATGGTTTGTAGATCGGGCCTGCCATACCTACGTCCCCAAACCTAAGCTGAGTTTGGGTTTTCAGACTTCTGTCCTCAAAGTCTTGGGCCACTCACCCTCCATGCTGGGCTTCTGGAGCCACACATTAGGACTGTGCCTACCAATCCATGGGAATTCTGCCCATTCCATGGTCCAAAATCGTACATATTAGGAGAAACCTCCAAAGTCCCTGAGGCCATCCCAATAGTGTAGGTCGCCCGGAACAAACAAGGGCTGTCTGACACCAGCTGATAATCGAGCTCCACTCATACCATAGATGGATGTCCCCAGAGAAGAAGATTGAACCAGACAGGACCCTAGGCCATAATAGGAACCATGGCTTTGGGTTACAGGCATGTGTTCTCAAAAGCCTGATTCCAATACGAGCATAGGGGTCTTCCTGAGGCACCCATCAGAACTCGTCTCGTCTCCACAAGGAAACCTGTGCATGGGAGCCATGTCCAATCTTTAGGAGAGTACTTCAGGTTCCCGGTGCCACCGCCCCATTCCAAGGCTCTCATGGACACAAAAACACATTAGGACCCATCCTCAGGAAAGTGGATTTCAACTCAGCCACCCCAGTTGCTCTGGCAGAGCCATCAGATCTAAACTGTCTTGATGCTAGGAGACAATTGGAATGCGAGGCGGGCTTCCCAGGCATCCATCCGCGAACGGTGCTCTGGAGTCATTCCATATGGGATGACCTGGAGCTGTCCAACAGGTCTCAATTGTCCCGCAGACGGAATCCTTGAAGGGGGCATCCCACAACTCCCAACGTGGGAAAACCTCAATGGCCTCGAGATTCCGCTCCCTTCATGAAGCGGCCGTCATGCACAGATAATCCAACCTGAGCCAACGTCTGATCCTCACCCTGACATCAGATGCATGAGATATTGGTTCAGATCTGCAGGGGGTACCTGCCGTGCCCTCGCCCTGAAACCCAAGTCTAGCTTGTCTTCTCAGACTTCCGTCCTCACACTCCTGGCCCCGAAGCCCTCAAGTTTGGCAATTCCGGACCCACAATGCAGCACTCTGCCTGCTTTCTAGAAAAAAAATTATTGCCTCATGAGCTGCTCAGGCAACTTAAATGAGGATAAACCTACACAGCACTCGACTTTACCCAAATGATATAGTCTAACCTGGGCACTAATGCACTGTCGAACACAACCTGAGCCCGGACCTCCTGACCAACACAAAGAAAGCTGACCGCACACCGAGAACATAAATCCCGGATGGCCTTAGGTCATCATCTCTTCGCTACCTCAGTTTTCAGGCTTCAGAACCGAGACCTTATCTCCAATCACTGCCCAGGGGTGAGTGTGATGCAGAAATCAGAACTCCACCTTAATCATGGCAAGAACCCTTGTGGTTGGCACGTTGTCCAACGTTCAGTGTAGGAGAATCCAGCATTCACCCAGAGGACCCGCCCATTCTTGAGTGCGACGAGGGCATACACACGCATTGTGACCCTCAGCATGAGTCCTGTCCTCTAGTAAGTCCTCTCAGTGGCTGGAAAATTAGATGTCATAATGGGCTTGACATGTCCCTAGCCCCAATTTTACCCAGATTTCTGATTGTCCAGTCGCCCCTCCGAGGGCTCTACTCTGGAATCCCTCATTTGGTGGGACACCTGAGGTTAAAAAAGAAAACAAGAACAACATGAAAAAAACGGACTTCTTCCAGCCCACAGAATGACCCCAAACTCTTTGGGCGGGGCCAAACCACCAGAGAGTAAGACTCATCCATTTCCCATGAAGTCACCCAGAAATTACACGACCACGAGTGACACGATATCCAGAGACAAAAACTTGAGCAGGAGCCTCACACTCGCCCTTCTTTCAAATCCCGAAGAGTTCTCCTCATGGTCTGTAGGTCAGTCCTGCCATACCTATGACCCGAAACATAAGCCGAGTTTGTGTTTTCAGAAAACTGTCCAAACAGCCCTGGCCTACACAACCTACAGGCTCAGGCCCCTGGAGCCAAACCTGAGGACTGTACTTGCCCTCTCCAAGGGAATTGTGTGTGCCCATTCCAATGGCCACAACCCTTTTAATAGGATAAATCTCCAAAGTCCCTGATCCATCTCAATAGTGGTGGCTTCCCAGGAAAAACAGGGTGAATCTGAGCCCAACTGAGCACCTACCTGCACTCAGACCCATAGACAGATGTCCCCAGAGGTAAAAAGGAAAGAACAGGCCCCTAGGCACTAATCAGATCCATTGCTTTGGTTTCCAGGCATCTCTCCTCAGAGGCCTGGATTTCAAAAGCAGCATATATCTGTTGCTTGACTCACCCATCAGAAAACATCTCATCTACACATGGGAAACTTGCACGTTGGAGCTGTGTCAAAGCCTCTGTTTAGGAGAACCCTTTAGGGCCCCAGGGCCACAGCTTCATTCCAAGGTCTCCAAAGACAGAAAAGCACATTAGGACCCATCCCCAGGGGTGTCCATTTCAACTCAGCGTCCTCGGTTGCTCCCCTCAGATCCAGGAGATCTGACCTGTCTTGTTGCTAGGAGACAATTGGAATGCGAAGTGGGCTACCCAGCCATCCATCCTTAGAAGCCTGCTAAGAATCATTGGCCTGGAGCCAAACAACAGGTCTCAATTGTCCTAGAAGACTCTCTGCACTTTGGAGCTTCTCACAACTCCCATCGTGGAAAAACCACCGTGGCCTCGTGATGCCCCCCCATTCATGAAGGGGCCATCAGGGACAGAAACTCCAACCTGAGCGATCATCTGATCCTCGCCCTGACTTCAGATGCACGAGATCTCAATTCAGGTCTGTAGATTGTGTCTGCCATGGACTCACCCAGAAACCTAAGCCTAGCTTGTGTTCTCAGACTTTGGTCGTCAGACTACTGGCCCACAAGCCCTCCAGTTTGGCAATCCAGAACTACAATGCAGCACCCTGCCCGCCCTCCAGAAGAAAAACATTGTCCTCTGGGCTAACCAGTAACCCCAAATGAGGATCAACCTGCACCGAACTTGGCTGTACCCCAAATACTTAGGCTGACCAGGGCACTAATGCCCTTTCTGACACAGCCTGAGCCTGGACCCACCGGCTCCTCCCAGACAGCTGGCCGCACACTGAGCACATCGAGCCGCTGTGCCCATAGGTCGTCATCTTTTCCCAACCTCGGTTTTCAGGTTTCAGAACCTAGACCTTATCTACAATCACTGCCCAGGGTGGAAGGTGATGCAGAAATCAGAACTCCTTCCCCATGGCAAGAAACCTTGTGGTTGGCCTGTTGTCCAACGTTCAGTGTAGTTGAAACCAGTGTGGCCCATGAGGCCCCGCCCATGCTCGCCGGCCACATTGGTCACAAACGCACATTGTGACCCTCAGGCTGAGCCCAGTCCTCAAGTAAGGCCACTCAGTGGCTGGATGAAGAGATAGCATATTGGGCTTGCCATGCCCCTAGGCCCCAATTTTTAACCATAGTTCGGGTTGTCCCTTCAGTCTTCCCCACGGCTTTGCTTTGGAATTCCTCTTTTGGTGGGACACCTGAGGTAACAAAACTGAAATGAGTCCTCCCATCCCACAGATTGATGAAAAGCAATTGGGAATTGGGCCAAATCCTCAGAGAGGAAGATTCGTCCATGGCCCATGAGGCCTCCCCAACATTCCACGGCCATCGCTGATACAAAATCCAGAGACAAAAGCCTGAGCAAGCGCCTCAGACTCGCACTTTCTTCATATCCTGAAGAGTTCTTCTCATGGTTTGTAGATCGGGCGTGCCATATCTACGTCCCCAAACCTAAGCTGAGTTTGTGTTTTCAGACTTCTGTCCTCAAAGTCTTGGGCCACACACCCTCCAGGCTGGGCCCCTGGAGACACACATCAGGACTGTGTCTACCAATCCATGGGAATTCTGCCCATTCCATGGTCCAAAATCATACAAATTAGAGAAACCTCCAAAGTCCCTGAGACCATCCCAATAGTGTAAGTCGCCCGGAACAAACAAGGGCTGTCTGACACCAGCTGATAATCGGCCTCCACTCATACCATAGATGGATGTCCCCAGAGAAGAAGATTGAACCAGACAGGACCCTAGGCTATAATAGGATCCATTGCTTTGGGTTACAGGCATGTGTCCTCAAAAGCCTGATTCCAATACGAGCATAGGGGTTTTCCTGTGGCACCCATCAGAACTCATCTCGTCTCCACAAGGAAACCTGTGCATGGGAGCCATGTCCAAAGCTTAGGATAGTACTTCAGGGTCCCGGTGCCACCGCCCCAGTCCAAGGCCCTCATGGACACAAAAACACATTAGGACCCATCCTCAGGAAAGTCCATTTCAACTCAGCCACCCCGGTTGCTCCGGCAGAGCCATCAGACCTAAACTGTCTTGTTGCTAGGAGACAATTGGAATGTGAGGCGGGCTTCCCAGGCATCCATCCGCGAACGGTGCTCTGGAGTCATTCCATATGGGATGTCCTGGAGCTGTCCAACAGGTATCAATTGTCCCGCAGAAGGAATCCTTGAAGGGGGCATCCCACAACTCCCAACGTGGGAAAACCTCAATGGCCCCGAGATTCTGCTCCCTTCACGAAGCGGCCGTCATGCACAGAAACTCCAACCTGAGCCAACATCTGATCCTCGCCCTGAATTCAGATGCATGAGATATTGGTTCAGATCTGCAGGGGGTACCTGCCGTGCCCTCAACATGACACCCAAGTCTAGCTTGTCTTCTCAGACTTCCGTCCTCACACTCCTGGCCCCGAAGCCCTCAAGTTTGGCAATTCCGGACCCACAATGCAGCACTCTGCCTGCCCTCTAGAAAAAAAATTATTGCCTCAGGCCTGCCCAGGCACCTTAAATGAGGATAAACCTACACAGCACTCGACGTTACCCAAATTATATAGTCTAACCTGGGCACTAATGCACTGTCGAACACAACCTGAGCCCGGATCTCCTGACCAACACCCAGAAAGCTGACCGCACACTGAGCACATGAAAACCGCCATGGCCTTAGGTCATCATCTCTTCCCTACCTTCGTTTTCAGGC